>NC_135266.1:57131517-57845517 GCF_051311805.1 Agelaius phoeniceus | reverse complement strand
TCCAAACTGTGTTTATATTGCTTTTTGTCTTCTGATGGCTAATAGTCCCTGCAACCACAGTGCACACAATTTAGAGGTGGAACTAATTTTTATATTTAGGGTTTACTTTTCATTAAGTACTCCTTTAACAAGGTAAAACATTTACTTCAAGAATGCAAGATTTCTTTGTTCTACAGTTCTGTCACAATTCATTTCCCTGATATCAAGAATAAAAGAAGGTCACTTTAAAACAAAACTAACTAACTAAGCAAACAAAACAAAAAAAAAGAGACAACCAATGAAAAAAAGCAGGTTAAATGACAATAATCTGATGGCATTTTAACTGATTTTACATTTCTGCATGAATTAAGCTGCTTCGATTTTCTCTCTTCCTGTATCACAGTTGCCTTCCCTGTTTTAATCAGGGAAGGCAACTGTGATACAGGAAGAGAGAAATCACTGTATCACTGCTTATTTTTACATCTCCCTTCATTGTTTTCACTTGCTAATGTCAACTTCCTTCTTTTGTCAGGTTCTGAGGAAGACGCCAAATGGAAGCATCATTAGCACATACATAAGTCTTCAATGACTGAGTTCCCATCACTGGGAAAATCAAGGCACTGATATTTAAATACAAAATCCTTCATTTGACAAAGCCAATCTGGCAGTTCTTTACCTTCCAGGAAAACTGAACTCTCAGTCTAACACAAAAATGAGCCTTTTGGATTGCTGGGGGTTAAACCAAGCTGCTAGGAAAGCCAGAGAGAGGATCTGACTCCCAGTTGCCTCCGATAGAGAAATTAATCCTGGAATTTAGCATCTGGATCCTTCAACTGCCAAGCTTGCCCCAGTTGTGTGTTTCATCGCTGGGCTAGATTAAAAAAGAATGATGAGCAGGAGCAGGTTCTGCTCCATCGGTGACAAAATAAAAGGAGAAAAAATATCACAAAAACAAACCCCAAAAATCTAGGAACAAAAAATACTTAAATCAAGTGTGTCTTGCCATTGCATGTGTATGCTAATCCACATTGAAACAATGCCCTGCTTTAAAGCTACGTCAAGAAAAGTCAGCCGTGTCTGTCAGTTTGTTTTTGCAAACAATGTGAAAGTTAGAGGTGGAAAATTTGTGCAGGTTCAAACTCCTATTAGGGTGCCACCTGCCAAGTCTTTCTTTGAGCACACAGGTTTATAAAATGTATTTTGTTTCAGGGTGAGGACAACCCTCATCAAGCATTCTGCTCTCACACACACCCTGTACACTCATGGTAATATGATTTCAAAATGCAGATGTGCTCCACCTGCTAAACTAAAATCCAAATATGGGTGTAGTTCCCCTTACAAAGTTCGCACAAGATATTCTGAGGATTTGAGCTAGTCCCATCCTAGTTTGGAGTCCATCTGCAAAGCTGGAAGTGTATTCAGATTCAAAAATACCTACTTCTGAATTCATGTCAAGAGCCTCATATTTTTATTTGCATAAATGTAGGATGCTTAGAAGCACATTTTGACATCTTGCCTATCCATATGTTTTAACTGCAACATTTTGGATTCTAGCCTTATCCAAAACTCCATAAAATTGTCCTTTGCTTTTCCCTTCCTCAAAACAAACTTTGAGAGCCTCAATCATACCATTAGAAGTCAAAAAATCTAGACAAAACATCACTGATCCACCATATTTATGGCAGACATGGAGTGAATCAGCAAGGTGAGGTAATAAAACCTGCTTTTAGAGAAGTCTCTCAAAGATAATAACCTCCCTGGTGTGGTCTCTCTGATTTAGAGGTAGGAAAAATTAATCCAAGTGCTTAGTTTCTGTAAAGAGTTTCCAGCTGTAGTTTTATGCTGCAAGATTACTGTGTGTTTCTTTCATCTAAGGGAGATGCTGTCTTGATGGCAGAAATTGTATCTCCTTGAACAGCTACAATCTGCCATAGGTAATGATAATTTATTTATCTGCATTATAGAGAGGCTAGGACACATAGGAGTTGGTGATAAGAAATGAACACTGGGAGAAGTAACAGGATGAGAAGTCTATAAATGCTATTCAGCTCTTCTTGTTGATGCTGAAAGAGTCTGTAAATATATATAGATCAGAAACTGTGCTGCAATGCTCATATTAGCAGATACCCTGGTTTCCCTAGACAGATCACAGAGCAGAACACACTACTCAGTCATTTTCACTACAAATCCATAACGCAGCCATTTTTCTTCAATATAAGGTGATAATGCCTACTGGCTTAATATCAACATTGTGTCATGGTTGGGTGGCTAGACTATATCCAGAACATTCTCTTAGTGTTACGCTCAGGCTGGTATATTTGCAAATATAGGCACAGAGGGAAAAAAGCAGAAAATTGCTTCTGCAACTAGTACAGACAAAAAAAAAATTGATTTTTAAATTTGTCACTTACTCCATGGTTTGGTCAACGTGGCTAAGACTTTCAAAAGTTTTGATTTCTTCTAAGTGACATTGTCCCTTTAGATTATGCATTTTAAAGAAATACCATTTCTGAGAAGATTGGGGTGAAGCTGTTTTAAATATTCAGTTTTCATTTTCCTAAGTAGGAAAGAAGAAGATATCCAAATAGCTACTCATTTTGAAAATTCAAGTACCTGGAGACTAGGGGAGGAAGTTTTCCTTCATGCCTTGTAGTGCTGTAGATGAATCTCTGCTGTCCCATTGACCTCCATGAGCTCCAGGGGCACAACCTGACTAACCATGGTCTTCACCATGGCCTGCAGGTGAATCTCAGCTCCAACACATGGAGCACCTCCTCTACCTCCTCCTCCACTGACCTTGGTGTCTGCAGAGTTGTTCCTCTCACACGTTCTCATGCCACTCTTCTCTGGCCCAATTACAACTGCGCAATAACTTTGTTTCACTTCCTATATATGTTTTCACAGAGACATTACCATCACTCCTAATTGGTTTGAGTTTGATAGGTCCATCATAGACACAGTTGTCATTGGCTCTGCTAGACATGGGAGAAGCTTCTGGTAGCTTCTCACAGAGGACACACCCCTAGCTCCCTCCACAATCAAAACCTGGTCATGCAAGTCCAATACAACAGTGAAATAGACAGAGAAAAACAGAAAATTGGTGATTTTAAATATAAATAGATCCAAGAGACTTACAAGAAAAACAAGGAACAAACTTACAGAGACGGTAAATGAGTAGTATCCAGACTGTATGGAAACTGCTCAATTTAAATTTTGCTGTCTGAAAAGCAAGACCCTTTTATCTAGTGTGATTTCTTTTTGACGGTTTTAGTTTGTCTGTTTCTGACAAAACACAGCTTTTAAAATTGAAGGATATAAGGGTTAATTATGCTATGCTTTAGTATTCTCTAAAGAAAGAATGGACCAGTTGCACTCCATGGCCTTGGCTGCCTAGGGTAGCACTACCATTTTTGTAAGCTCTTTGTCCAGATACTTAAAGCAAGTACAAAAGAAACTTTGATATAATCTAGGCAATTTTATTGTAGTCTAAAAAAGAATAATAAAAAGTACAGAAATTATCCACCAAAGAAAGAAAATTTGTACTTTCTCACAAGGATGTAAAGAGTAAGTCAACAATATGGGACAACTCAAAGATACAAAGTAAATGGAACAAACTATAGCTGGTACTAATTCTAGAAATTTGATGGAGAGATCATAAATATGTATATGTCTTCTTGAATCATGCAATTTAATCAAGAAATGAAATTTATTAGCTGATGAGAAATGTTGAAGAGGTGGCAGAATATCTCTCAGAATAGAACCTGTGTCCTAATTAGATCAGAAACACATATTCCATCAAGGAGATGAGTCAAACTGCAGTTCAATAACTTCAAAAACACAAGCTAGATATTATGAATTGCCCTTGCAAAGCAGGAGGGCATTGTCCACCTCCACAAAACCTTGTGAGGACAATCTTTTCTTTACAGCTTCTTTGGTGTCATAAGCCATGTCATTGAGGACCAGATGCAATAATAGGGCCTAACTAACCTAGATACACTATAAAGGTAAATTTAGGCCTGGTTCCCAGAATGAAATTTTAATCTTAGAACTAGGTAAACACATATAACCTATATAGGAGGAATGAAGATCATCTCAGAAGGATAATGAAAATAAACTCATATGATGAATAAGAAGCCAAAAATAAGACCCAAGGAAGTGCTGATCACTAAACTTGCCTGGAGTTAAATGATGTGTCCAGACTTGAGACTCAAAAACCTAGGCACCCTTCTTCATTTTGGATTCACATCTGAATTCATTCCTGGATCCAGACTGCAATTATTGCTTTTTTTCAAATAATGATATATCTTGGATAGGGTTTAAGATATATTTACATTTTCAAAGAAGGAACAGTGCTTGTTGTGAAAAAAAAACAAAGGGTTAAACCCTTCTACCCTAAGGAATTATCTTCATTCATAGTTTTTTGTATGCTTTCCCAATGACTATTCCAGTGTGCAGCTTTTGACCAGGATAGAGTCGCTGAGCAGGGCTTACACAGAGCCAAGGCCTTTTCTACCACACTGGTGAGGAAGCTGGGGGTGCAAGGGAGGTTGGGAAGTAACAGCTGACTCCAGCTGACCAGAGGGATATTCCAGACCATATGACATCATGCTCAGTAGATAAAGCTGAGGGGGTTAAAAGGAGGAAATAGAGGACATTTGGAATGATGGTTTTTGTCTTCTCCAGTCACAATTATGTGTGCTGGGTCTCTGCTCTCCTGGAGATAGCTGAACATCTGCCTGCCCATGGGAAGAGGTGACTGATTTCCTTGTCTTTTTTGCTTGTGTGTGCTGCTCTTGCTTTCCCTATTAAACTGTCTTTATCTCAACCCACAAGTTTTCTACCTTTTATTCTTCCAATTCCCTCCCCCAACGCATTGGTGGGGCAGTGAACAAGGGCTGCGTGAGGCTTGGCTGCTGGCTGGGGTTATACCACCTCCACACATAAACAAAAACAGTCAGAAAAAATATTATGATCCCTGGAAGGGAAGACTTCAATAACTGTAGTATGGAGCTACTCTTCCTTGGAATGCTCTTCCTGATCCCGCCCATCACCTGCAGTACTGCAGTGCTACAGTGGTACAGTATCAACAGGAGCATGGATCTATGTCTGCATACAATTTCACCTGACTCACCCTTTGTTGCACACTCTATAAATTGAGGTTTTAAGTGGCCCTCCTGGCAAATGACAATACTAGGATTCATACCTTTTGGACTAAAAAAATCAGAAGGACTAAGATCTTCTGTTTCTGCAAGTGATTGCCCTTCCTACCGCAGGAGAGAAAAGTGAAGAGGGAAGGAAAAAAATATTCCAGTCAGATTTTTAAAATAAAGAAGATTCAGCAGCATTTTATTACATGCTTAATTCAACCTTGTTCAGTGCCTGTGTCATAGATCCCAAGAAGGTGTAGGTGGGTGATCTTAGCCTGAGCAGTTCTGAGTATGCACAAAAAGAAGAAACAATAACAATAAGGACTTTGAAGGCTGGACTTGAAGATTGAATTTTCAACATTTTTACCTATAGTGAACACTAAGCAACAATTTATTTACATAATAATACTGGCTGTAGTGTACATTTGCAGTGTTCAGCAGAGAGAGGGTTCCCAGGAAGGAGAATGCAGGTTCCTTGGCAAGCACTCCATAGATTTTAAATCCATTACACTCTATATGACTTAAAATGAGTCCTAAAATACCTATTGATCAGTTCTGTATGTATCAGAGCCACATTCAGCATCTGCTATCCAGCTCTACAAAATAGCCCAAATTATCTACTTCATACTCCATATGGCATCACCCCAAGGACCTTTTGGAATATATATATATATAAGACAGACTTGAAACTGACAAATTCAGGACCATGACATCACCTTCTGGTGCATTTCAAAATCACTCAAAAATGACCCCATGCCATTTGGAAAAGTGCCTGGACATAGGCTTAAACTATATACCTTTTTTTTTTTTTTTTACACTTCCTGAGTCTTTTTTCTGGTGACTAGTACCCCTTGAAACTAAATTTTGAGGACTAATTTTGAAAGGTTCTCACATGTAAAAAAATTCTGTAGCTAAACAACCATTTAGAATCTCCAACTACATATAAGTCATAATGGATTCTTAAGTTCATACACAAATGGCTTTGAAATGTTGCTTGAAAAAGCCAAATAAAATTATATTATTTTTCTTATATTTAGGTGAAATCAGCATAATTTATTTATTTGTAACTGGATAAGAAAGGCTAAATTATGAAAATATATACTCTTCAACATTTAGCGAATTTACACAGAGCAACAGAAAGGACTAAAAAGATTTAAATTAAACAAATGCAGCATAAGCAGGTCCACTTTCTGAATGGTAAGATGTATGTATCATTCAGAAAAATAAACATTATTGACCTTACTAAAACAGGCTAAAATAAATTATCCTGAAAAAGTAAAGGAGATATGGAGGCTGCTAAGTTACATTCTGGAATTCCTATTAGAAATAAAATGTATTTTAAAATACCATTACAAAATAATCAGAAACATAGTGAAAGTGCATTTAATGAAACATTGTTAATAGTCATCTAGAATCTGCCTGTGGACATGAAATCTATTAATACAGGGGACCTGTGTCTGCTGAATCTCATCCTTGGTGGTCAATTGTACTCCTCAGAAATAATCTGTCCTGATAGTAGTTTATCCCTTTTCTCTATGATTTTTATTTGACTGTCTTTTCCGTCAAACATAAGGAATTGGGTCTTGTACCCTCAGCTCCTGGTAAAAATCCTTTTTCATTCAAATGACTCTATTAGTTAGATTCAGGAACTGAATAATATAAAAATAAATCTTTTGACTACATCAGTACAATAACAAGATTTCGATGACAACTAAAGCCCTCTTTTGCATAAAAAGAAAATAATAGTTTTATAAGTTATAATGAGAAGCAAGAGGGATGATTCATTCTGGCATCCTTAGAAAGAAATGAAAAAAAATTATATCTCACCAGACAAGGGAATTGCCCACCTCCATGTAGTTACTAGATAAAAAAAGAGAAGAGTAGGAAAAAGTATTTTGGACAGAAAAATACCCATGCAAAGAAAAATGATAGACTGCTGAGTCTTATGGAACACTTCTGAAGAACCTGCCAAAGTATTATTTACAAAATAGAATCATAAATGGCATCATTGATAGAAATTAGGAAATAAACTTTAATTACATATATGTATTTCTTTATAAAGTCAGGATACATCAAAAAACATAGTTCTGACTAGCTTATCCCTCAGTCAATTGAAAAAAAATCAAAATAGGTGAGTAAGTCCAACTATGTTACATAAGCTATATCTATCTCATTTGTCAGGAGTTAAACAGAAATGGTCTTCTATAGCAGTAGCAGCAAGCCAGACTGTGTGTTTAATGTTGAAGCAATCAGATGAGCAACCCACTGAATGAGCCCTGGGAGTCTCAAAACTCACAAGCAATGTTCCAGTAGGATTCACGCAGTACTGCTTTATAAAACAAAAGAGGTAAATATGGAATAAAAGGGACTATTCCTACATGTATAGGGATCAACAATCATTTTAGAAACCATTTTGAACTGCACTGTTTAGTCTTGTCTGTCCTTTAAATTGGGGTAGATTTGTTAATTCAATTCACTTATTTCATCTGCATAGTGCAGGCATCAAAATGAAGAAAACTAGCAATGAGGCAGGCAACTATTTCTAGAACTCTTCAGGGATGTCACATATCTATTTACTCCTCTTCCTGTTCCTTCTATTAAACTCATGGAATGGTTTGATTTGGAGGGGACCTTAAAGATCGTCTTATTCCAAGTCCCCATTATGGACAGGCACACCTTCCTCTAGAGCAGGTTGTTCAGATGCTCATCCAGCCTGGCCTTGAAAAATTCCAGGGATGTGACATCTGCAAGAGTACCAGTGCCTCACCACCCTCACAGCAAAGATTTTTTTCCCAATACCTCATGTAAGCCTACCATCTGTCAGTTTAAAGCCATTATATGTCATCCTTTTTGCTACATATGTTTGTAGAAAGTCCCTATTTAGATTTCTTGCAGGATCCCTCTAGTTACCTGGGAGGCTGCTATAAGGTGTCCCTGAACCCCAACTCTTTGAACCTATCTACGCAGGAGAGGTGCTCCAGCTCTGTGATCAACTTAGTGGCTCTCCTCTGGACCTGCTCTAACAGGTTCATGTTCACTCATGCTGGCCTCCTGTTAGTTTTGCCCAACTTCCTTATTGTTGGGATGCATCTCTCATGAGCTTGGAGGAGGTGACCTGTCAATATTAACCAGCTTTCTTGGACTTCTCTTTCCTCTAGGGCTTTATCCCATGGTAGATCGAGCAGACCACTGAAGAGGCCAAAGCCTGCTCTCCTGAAGTCCAGGGAAGTGAGCTTGCTGCACAGCCTTTTCACTGCCCAAAGGATCTTAAACTCCACTATTTCGTGATCATTGCAGCCCAGGCTGCCATCAAGATTCATATTCCCTGCTAGCCCCTACTTTTTGGAAAGAACAAGGTCCAGCATAACACCTCTCCTCACTGGATTTTCTATCACTTGGAGAAGAAAGTTATCATCAATGCATTCCATTAACCCCATGGGTTTCTTACACCTGGATGTGGCATTCTTCAACAGATATCAGGTTGGCTGAAGCCTCCCATGAGGACTAGGAATTGTGAACGTGAGGCTGGTCCTATTTGTCCATTAAGAGTCTCATCTACTCAGTTTTCCCTATAGGCCAGCCTGTAGTAGATCCGCCCCATAATGTCACCCATTCCTGCCTTCCCTTTACTCCTGATCTCTCAGTCAGCTCCTCATCCATCCCCAGGTGGAGCTCCATCCACTCCAGCTGGTCACTGACACAGCAGACAGCACCCATTCCTTGTGCTCCTGCCTTCCTTTCTAAAGAGACTGTATCCTTACACTCCAGTCATAGGAGCCATGCCACTGTGCCCTGCAGGTGTGTGTGCATATTCTTCACTCCTTTTGCTTATTCCCCATGATCCATGTACATTTTTAGAGACTTTTAAATTGGATTCTGATGAAGATGATTCACTGGCTGGAGTGGCTGGAACTACTATTTGCTACTTTTCACATGCTCTCATGCTGACCTGTGATCCCTCTCCAGGATCTGGGCATCTTTTGCTGGCCCTGGCATCAAACTGATATGAGTGAGATAGATTGACATTCCCATCCCACAGCAATTGTAGTTTGAAGCTGTCTTCACCAGCTTGACAAATTTATGACCAAAGATGCTGTTTGCTGACAAATGGAAACCATCTGTCCCCCATACACCAGATTGCTGAAACTGAATCTCATGGTCATGTTTGTCTGAATTCTTCTCTTTTTCTAATTTTTTTTTCTTTTTTGCAATAGCTTCTTTTTTTCTATTTTTTTTTTTTACCTTTTGCAATAGCTTATAATTATGTTCTCTGCCTCCATTAGAAAATCTCTCTATTGCTGCTGCATTTCACTTACACTCCATAACATTTATATTATTTAATTATGTGAAGAGTTCTGGGAAATAGTATAATGAAAGGCATTATACAAAGCAAACGTACATTGTATTGTAATTTGGTTTGGTTACTTTAGTGTGTTTATATGCTTCAAGACTTTCTTCCCTAATAGTTAAATTCATTTATGTCACAGATGTTTGGTTATTGGTCTCCTGCCTCTTCTTAGAGGTACTGTAATTGAGCACCTGCGTGTGGGGACAGAGGGAATTGGGGGTTCTTGATTAATTTTCTCCAGCTATAAATTATTTATTGTCTTGTACCAATCTCTTGTCATCCTCTTTGGGACTCCTTTAAACTGTCAGAGATACCTATTTGCTTTTAATTGATTACTACTGTGCTCATTGAGCTTTCCTAGATGACAAACACAGAAGAAATATTAAAACTACCCATATCTAACTGCAATAGGAAGAGGTGGCACAGTACAAATTATTGCTAACAGTGGAGTCTAATCTTTTGAAGTACTGAATTGCAGATAGGAAGATCTAGTAGCCTCAAAGAGTAGCTAGTGAGTTTAAACTTCTTGGTCCAACTGCTGCAGCTGACCTATGACCAGTTCAGATGGTCCATGGGGATGGGCCATCTGAACTCCAGAGTTCCCTTCCCACCTCAGAAATTCTGTGACTGTATGACAGAGCTAGTTAAGCATCACGCCATCTTTTTCATGGGAAATTAGGAAAGTGAATTGGGCTCCTTAAAATATCATGCAAAAAATTGGGCAGTTCCACTACTTACCCAATCTGTTTCTCTGCACTGATTCTCTGAGCCTAACAGTACTTGCCTTTTTCAGTATAGCATTAGCATATATGTTTAAAAAAATTAAATTCTTAATACATTTTATATTATTCTCATATTATAACTGTCTCTGTTTTAACACATTCTGTCTTTGGAATCTGCCAAGCATTTATCCCACAAGATTAATGAGACATTGAAAAAAAGACCAGCCCTTCAAATGTTAATTTTGTCATTCTGGCTCAAAAAAAGCCCTTGAATAAGAGGAGAAAAAAATTATTTCACCACAGGAAAATACTGTTCACACAGTCATGTGGAAAAGCACTCTACCTGAAAATATCCAGAGAATAGCAGTAACTGTTGCCTCACAAGAGTAGAATCATTATAATTCACCAAATCAATAGGAGGTCAAAGGTGTGGCACCAGAAAGGTCAGGAAAATGATAACAGCATTTGGAGGAGCCAGTGGAACTGTTAGCAACATAACATCTGGCTGAAGGCTCGATGGACTTATAAATGGATTGCTGTGAGCCATCATTTGTGGAAAATATCAGGATACAGGCAGCTCATATTGTAACTGGCTACTTAAGTGACTAAAAAATATTGTAGGGATGCATGGCAGAATTTATAACAACCTACAGTAATATATCAGATGTATCAAGAGTGGAATTTTTTTAAACAATCAAATATAGCTAAAATTTACTATATTGAAATAGCAGAGGTAAGGAAAACATTCCAATTCAACATATAATCTCTATCAGAAACCCTGGACCTTACTGCTTGAAAAAATGTTCTGGTTGAAAAAAAGGAAACTTTTGAAATGAGGGCGCTCATATCTGCCTTCAAAATATTTATTTATATAGGCCAGAAGGACAACACACTCAATACACATTGTCATACAGGATGCGTACAAGGTCTTATCAGCAGAGATCACAAGCTATACCATCCCATTAGGTTTTAGTGGGGAAAAAAATGATGATACATAGCATATTGCTATATCTAAAGCTCTTGTCACGGTGCTGCTGGCATGTTGTTGCTCAGCTTTGATCAAATTACTTTACACCCATATTTTACACATGTGATGAGAGAGATCCACAAAAAGATAATTGAACTCCTCTGCCCTGGACAGTCAAATAAATCCTTGAACTCCCTTTCCAGTTACTACCTGAATACATTTCAAATGGTTTACTGCAGCCAAAAGCAGCCACTGGAAAGTAAACTGTGTAGTCCCTTCTTTATATTAGTGCCACATGCCATTAACACCCTTTTCTGAAACTGATGGCAAAGAACATGCAATGGAACACAAAATCTGCAACAAAAATCTTAGATTACTTATCCTGATTTTTTTTTTAAATAATCTATTCAGCTCTGGCCATTATTAGCTCCCTTTAAAAATAGTTAATATATTTAGTAGAACATACATTTACACGTTCTGTATCATGGGAATTCGTATTCACACTTAAATTTTCAAAAGATATCTGCAGTGGTATTTGTTCACCTCAAAGTATATTCACCCTCCTCTCATAAAAAACTCTTTCAGAGAGGGATGGCATTTAATCCATGCCATATTTCTGTATACAAACAGTTACACCAAAAAAACACCCCATCATAACAGAGTTCCCATGTATACATTGCAATCCTTTAAAGGAAGAAGTTTCACTCATTTAAATACAATGCATGAAGAACTGGGGTTTTCGTTTCCTAACCAAGTATATTGATAGTATTTTAAATAAGCCATTATCTTTATTGCACCTCTACAAAGACCCTATCATAAACCAGCAGTGCTTAAGGCATACTAAAAATAAGGATTTTCTTTCTCAAAGAATTAGCACAATGTCCCTCTGGCACTGTTTAGAAATTCTTCATTTGCTCCACAAACATTAAAAAACTGGAAGAGCATATGTGTAAGGAAGGAATACCAAATAAGCATTATTTAACTGCATTCAAGATCAGCCTAATTTTTTTAAATGATTTCTTGAAGATTATTGTCATGTAAGAAAACTAATAATACAAAGGACAGGAAGTTTTCAAAATTCAAACCTAAGTGGTAAAATTTGTAAACATTAGTGCTTCTGCACCATGGGATTACAGTTCATCAGCAATTAAATCAGCCTTTTAAAGCAATTACATTTTCTGTGGATCAGGCCTTTTTTCTCTCTTTCATTTCTCTATTAGTCTGTTGTAGGTAGACAACAAGTGGTCTTATGCCAAGATAAAGTGTTGGAGCCAATGATAAAATATGTTACTTCTTATTCAAGGCAGTTTTAGTAACTTCACACCCCTCCTTAGAAAGCAGATTTCAGCTTCTTCAGAAACTTGATCAAAGGGTGTTGAGCTCTTGCTCCAGCTGACTCCTGACGGGCAAAGGTCACACAACATTTCAACAGGGAGATGGAGATCCCAGTGTAAGTACTGGATCTACAGTAGATCCCAAAGGGGCAGCAGTTTGTATAGATGGGAACAAGAAAAATCCAGAAAATCTGGATCAGCTATTCCAGCTCAAAGGAGACCTCAACCTGGTTGGAA
Organism: Agelaius phoeniceus; assembly: GCF_051311805.1. NCBI lineage: Eukaryota > Metazoa > Chordata > Aves > Passeriformes > Icteridae > Agelaius > Agelaius phoeniceus. The sequence continues at coordinate 57,832,783 of NC_135266.1, read as the reverse complement.
GTCCTTAGAATGGATGTCACTCCGCAGAACTGGGCCCATGCTTCTCATAAAAAAATTTCTCCCTTGTGTCCAATCTAAATCTAACCCTCTTCCCTCTGGACCCACTCTAAGAGATCCATGTCTTTCATCTTGTTAGGACTCCAGAGCTGAATGCAGCTCTCCAAGTGGAGTTTCACAAGAGCAGGAACAGTGGGGCAGAATCCCCTTCCTGGCCCTGACAGCCACACCACTTTTGATGCAGTCCAGGATAGGGCTGGTTCTCTGGGCTGGAAGTGTAGATTGCCAACTCATAACCAATTTCTCATCCACCAGTCCTCCTCAGGACTGCTCTCAATCCATTCATCCCCAGTTCATGCTGTAATGGGGATTACCCTGACCCAGATACAGGACCTTTCACATGGCCTTGTTGAGCTCCATGAGAATCACCTGGGCACAGTCCTCAGTATTGTCAAGGTTCCTCTGGATGGCATTCCTCATGTATCAACTGTACTACTCACTGTCATCTGTAAACTTGCTGAGGTTGCACTTGACTCCACTATATATGTCGTTGATGGGGATATTAAATGGCTTTTGTCCCAGTACAGAACTCTTGAGGGAGACCATTCATTTCTGGTTGTCATTTGGATTTTGAACCTGTGACTGCAACTCTGCATTGGACCATCCAGGCCAATTCCTTCTGCATATGACAGTTCCTCTATCAAACCTTTATCTTCAATTTAGTGGCAAGATTATTGTGGGAGACCATATCAAAGATCTTACAAATGTCCAGCTAGATAACATCAGCACAATTTGCCCATGATGAAGCCATACTGGCTGTTTCTAATCACTTCTTCGTCTTCCATACATTTTGACATAACTTCCAGGAGGTTCTGTTCCATTATCCTGCTACATACTGAGATGACACTGACAGGTCAGTAATTCCCAGCATCCTCCTTTTTAATCCTTTTTAAAAATGGGTGTGATATTTCCTTTTTTCCAGTCACTGAGGCTTTGCTTTTGTAGGATGCACCTACAAATTCTGAGGAAACTGATGTCAATCTCAATTACTTTTGAAGGGTCATGATGATCAGTGGAGGTTCCTTAGGGGATGGAAGAAAGCAAAGGTCACCCCTGCGTTCAAGAAAGGTAAGTAGGGTTCAGAGAACTACAATTCAGTCAGCTGCACCTAAGTCTTGGAGAATACAATGGAGAAAATAGCCCTGGAAACCATTTTTAAATGTGTTAAAGAAAAGTGATAGGATTGGTCAGCATGGATTTACAACAGGGAAGTCATGCCTGATCAACCTTGTAGCCTTCACAACAAAAGGACTAGCTCAACTCAGGGAGGCAAAGGGGGAGCAGGGAGCAGTGAGAGAAGTGCCTGTTGTTTATTCCAACTTCTGTAAGGTTTTCAAGACTGTCTGCCATATCACCGTCACAGACAAAATGAGGAAGTATGGAAAAGATAAGTGGAAAGTAGTGTGCACTGAAAACTGGTGGAACCACTAGTCTCTGAGGGCTGTGGTCAGTGCCATGAAGCCCAGCTGTAAATCATTCTGCAGTGTGTCCCTAGCTCAAGTAAATTTGTATGCATGAGAGTGGCACATTTATGATAAAATAATTTCTAATCATAAGTGTTTTAAACACAAGTGTCTCCAAGATTCCTTCAGAAAGAAAAGTACTAGTGTCAAGTAAACATTAATTCAAAACAATGTAGATCTTTATCTATAGTCTTTCTCAGACATTCCTTCAAGCCTTTTTTTTCCAGTTAGAAATATCTTTCAAATAGTATGTGAAAATGAAACTTATCCAGAGAGACAGACATCAGGTTCAGGCTTTAGATTTTCTGTAATTCAGTTTGAAAATAAATGTCATTAGAGAGTACGTGTACTTATCAGTGAGCTTTAATGTTATCTTTTTTTTGGTTTATCTCAAATTGCAGAATCCCAAAAGAAGTTTTATGAACATTATGTTACCCCCAACAGTGTAAATACATGGTTAGTTACACCTACACATGGCTTTCATACATCCTTAAGACCTTCAAAGTAAATAAGGTTTAATTTTGAAATATGGATGGTCAAAGATAGAGCTCTGAGTAACTTGGTCAGTTGAAAAATTGCCCTGTCCACAGCAGGGAGGTGGGAACTAGATGATCTTTAGGTGCCTTCCAATTCAGGCTATTCTATGAATATGATTCTATGAAATAAAACAAAAGCAACTATCTGGGCAACATACAAGAAAAACAGAGTTCATGCTGATGTAAAGCAACTGTAAAACATAGTTCATTTAAGCATTTTCTTTTTTAAGATACAATGAGTCCAAAAAAATACCCAAAGAGAAGGGTAAGGAACTGCAATGCAATGAACAAGAAGGGTAATACAGCTGAGAGGCTAAGTGGATCAAATCATAAAGACTAGTGGAAAGGAGGAAGAAAGACAGAAAAAGAAAAGGGAAAGATGATCTGCATAGGGATTCCATGAACCAATTGTGTAGAACAGCATATCTAGCAGCTCTGGGCCACCATCTCTGGGCTCAGCTCTGTCATTCTCCATTAATGGATTCTGAGATCCAAGTTTCTGCTGTAAGTAATTGCTATGTATTTCCAAAATTATAACAGCCAGTGCTAATTCTCTCTGTGTAAGGTAACTATTGCCCTTGAGTATAGAATGATCTAGGAAATGAGTTATCATTCAAATGCTCAGAAGAGGGGATATGATGCTAGTAGAGAAACAGACACTGGCACGTGCAGCAGTCATGGGTAATGCTTCATTTACTTCAATAGCTCTCTTTTTCCCTTCCTCTCCTTCCAAACTCCTTCCCAGTTACTGATTATTGCTGCACTGAGGTGAATTAGTGGTGCTTTAAAAAGAAGGGGAAAACAGCATAGTAAACCATCTAGAATGCAAAATATGAGAGAAATATACAGCATTGAAAAATAAAATCGCTAAATTAATAAATTAAAAGCATGAACCTATAATATTAACACTTACTCTTCTGCTACATATGTGACTTAACAGTACTAGCAGTACCTAGTACAGTCTTTCTTTCAAATGAAAAATTTAATTAATTACTGATTTTAAAAAGTGTGTGAAAACACTGTATGCATACATACAAAGAGATGAAGAGAGGGAAATTTAAAAAAAAATTGTTTAACATAACCCCAGTTAAAATTTACATTTATAAAATGCTTCTGTATCAGGGTGGCATCTCTGCCCTCAGCAGGGGATGGAAAATAAAACAATTTAAGGTCCCTTCCAGCCCATCATCCTATAAGTCTATGAATGTTTGCATCTATGTAATACCTATTACATACTGAATGTTTTATTTGGGGTAGAATAGACACATGGGGAAAAATCAAATATTGCATATAAATTCATTGAAGTTGGAGTTATAACTAGGTATACCTTGTGGTATATGAACAACAGATATATTTTTATTAATTTATTAAGCAATTATTTTATTGTCATTTGTTCTAGAGCAAAACATGCAATTTAGCTCAGAGTAGCTTCAGTCACTGCAAAGCTGATTTCTTTAACAGGAATCTAAATTAAAATGGTTGCCTGCTGTATGGATCAAATGTACCCTCATGTCACAACCAACAAAAGGATGTGACACAGTGATTGGTCCTTTTGACTGCTTTGAGCCATACACAGAGCTGATATGTTCAGTCAAGGAAATCATGTTAAATCCAGTGTAGAGCTAAAACTCCAGATTTCATGTATGGCAGACATAAATGCCAACGTGTCCTGCTTTGATGTGCTGATCCTTCCCTACTGGATTGAATTATTTACTAATGTAAATTTAGTCCATAATTCTGGTACTTTGCATTCAAATTCCTGTCATTGATGGATTTTTTGTAACAAGGACTGTTCCAACTAAAATTCTTACTATGCACAAATTACTCTTTTTTTTTTTGCCCCCCAAATCAACTGTTTAACATCTCAGATCCACTCTAGAATTTATCTCTGAAGAAACACACCTCTCGATCTTTTTGTGTCAGCAGGAGCTGAACTCCTTATGATCCTTTGAATGCTCCAATGTTCAACTCAATGTATCTTCATTGGTCCAAACTGGTTTTGACCAGTCTCATCTCTTAGTATATTCTAGAAGAAATATCCAATTTTCATACTAAATGAAAGTGAATTCATTCATTATTTTTGACACAACATCCTTGACAGCAGGCCCCCTCAGTGTGGGATGGAATCAGAGAACCTGTGCAGTAGGAGCCAGAACCCAGCAGAGGAATACTGCCCCCAGTTTAGACAGCTTTGTAAGACGAAACTTTGATTTCCTTGCTCTATTAAATCTCCTAGAACTATCAAGCTGGATTTGTTGTGTCTGTATACTTCTCCCTAATCTTCTTTGACACAATTTTCTTTCTCTTCATATCTATTCACTGTTATTCCCCATCCTCGCTCATATTGTCACCAACAGGTGGACAAATCAAGTAAACCTCGGAAACATGTTCACTGTAGCAGAAAACAAAAGCACCCACATCAAAAAAATAAAAGCAGAAAAGAAAAAAAATGTACATTGAATTGCAGTTTCATTAATGCACTCAGCCTTTAGCTGAGATTTCGTGAGGTAAATGGCCCAAATCAGGCTACAAAGTCATTTGAAAATGCATATATATCTTAAGGCTGTGTATGGTATTTGGCTTTAGAACAATTATTGGAGAATTCAATTAATTTTGCAGAGTACTTTATGCTGATCTGTACATGTCATAAAAGAGAACTTCAGGCAAAAATAATGCTGTCTTTTGGCATGAACATTGCAAAGCAAAGCAAAGTCTCCTGGGACAATCTCTACTGCTAGCATTTCCTGTAGCACCTTGGGGGATTGGAGGGGAGGCAAAGGTGGGAGGGATTGTGTTGTTAGCATGGAATACCTTTCAACTCTACAATTACGTTTGAGTAATGGCTCTTGAGTAGCCGTTTTGGGGTAGGATATTTTAGCATAAGGGCAGCTGGTATATGGTCAATTGAAAAAACAAAGAACTGTGTGGGTGCATTGACAAGTTAAAACCAATTATGTTGTCATCAACACTTTGTAATTCAATATTGTAATGTTCTGAATTAGACAAAGTAAAATACCTTTATATAAAATTCCTTCTTGCAGGATCTTAGGGAAAGTTCTGAATACAGTTCAATTCAAATAATCTGAAGAGCAAGATAACCTAAATGAACAAGAGTGGTATTCCTAAATTACTAGCTTGGTCTAGTGAATGTAGTGAAGGGGCAAGAGATGTGAGATCTTAGAAGAGAGATATTCTTAAACCTCACTTGTACCCACTGAGTAAAATATAGAGAAGTCCAAGTGCATCCATAAATCTCTCTTAACAAATCCATTCTGCAGCTGGATGAAGCCATGACATGGCAAACTACCAGAACCCAATAATGTCTCTCTCTAAATTAAATTAAGAACTCATTTTTCATTTAAAAAAACAAACCTACAAGGCGCTAATGAGCAGAAAGAAGCTTAGGGCTCAATGTTTTTGTCTCCTTCTATAAACCTTCTTCATTTCAGTGTGAGGACAAAGGAACATTTTGCTGCACAGTTATCAGCATCTCTAATATATGCCTTCATCCACTCAAAGAATCCATTTCAGATTTTGGGAAGGATTTAGTTGCCTAAACATTAGTGTCTAATGACTTTTGAGGCACTCCAAGGAAGTAAAGACATATCCATAAGGACAACAGTTCCCACACTGGACTTAAGAGGGAATTGTGTCTTTCAGTAACAGCAGCTGGGAGCCAGGCAGGACAGCCTACTGCCTCTCATGAGCAAAAGCTTACATACAGAATTCAAGTGCATAAAGCTATCAAGGTATTTATATCTAGCCTGACTCTGTCAGACACACAGAGCTTAATGACAGGTCTGATGAGGAGGTCTGAAGGACAGTAAGCATGAAATCATCTCAAAGAAGGAATTTCCTTCCCATCCTCCTTTCTCCTTCAGCAAAGGGCTGTTGGCACTGTTAAATTCTGTTGATATTTAATAAAAGCTAACATCTGTGCCTTGCTTGCCTGCAATTACAGAGCTTCATCCTAAGGCCACTTTGGAGCTTCTTACAAGCACTGATGCTTGAAGCACAGCTATAACAAAAGAATGGACTGACAGTGTTTTTCTGCCTCTAGCTACCTTCATTTGTTCTTTTTTATTTTTATCTGCCTCATATTTGCCTTATATTTTGGTTGGCCACCCTAAATGACCAGCCTGAAGCAATGGCACCCCTGCAGGAGACGATTTGATCGATCCTCTTTTTATGCAAGGCCTCCCAGGAGCAAAAAATATCAGTGAAGGATGCTTCCATGCCCCAATTACATGCAAAAACACATCACCACAGCTATAACACTGTCAAATCTGCTGAATTGGCTGGAGAGAATTATAGGGATGCTTTGTCTATAAGCCATGATAGATAATGTGAAAGTACAGCTTAGAATTGTTAACAATGAACTCATTATGAGAAGGTTATCTCACAATTTCTCTATAAAACTTCTTTAGGGTTAAAATTCACTTCAGATCATGTTCAACATCTGTCAGCAAGAGGCAGAAGCTGGAGAAAAAAACATCCAATTTTAGCCATTCTTACCTCTCTACAAGTATTGTGGAACTGCTAGATGACTAAGAATAACTGATTTAGAACCTCACATTTAGAAAGAAGACAATATGCAATAAGATAATAGAGAGAGGAAGAAAAAGTGCAAAAGGAAAATAAAACAGCTCAACTGACATCTGAGTTTTATTGAATGAGGCATGCTTTCACCATCTAGCAAGCATTTCCTACTCACTTAAATTCAAATGTTTCTTGATTTTCCAGCTCTAAATATTCCAGTTTATCTGCAGCTCAAATGTTGGCCTTTCCTGAATCATCATGGTTAGTGATGATTCTTTTTATAGATCTTTATTAAATTAGACTTCATGTAAACAAAATATTGAAGCCTATTTTGCTACATAATCAACTATAGATATAACATAGATTTTCTTAAAACTGCTGTACATTAAAGCAGTTGATATACGTCCCTTGTTCTATACCTTTTATGTGCAATTTTTTAACATGCCTATATATTCACATATACTATGCTTTTTTTTGCAGACTTTATGTAGGAAATAGTGAAGTTGGGTTAAATTTAAATGAACTTTGGTAGATAAGTTTCTGAAGTTATGTTGGACTGTGTTAATATAAAGTACTTGGTTTTCTCCATTTTGTCCGAGAGTCATCCATGACATGATGGTCATAATGCTGTGAAAATTAATATTTTCAAAACAAGGCCTTTCCAAAGTATTCAGGCAGAAAAATGGTACATTTGACAATTATGAAATTTTTGGTTTTGAATTCTATTCTATAAACTGGCCTGTACAATATCAAGAAACATTATTGATCCAGCTAAGAAATGTATATATAATTTTCTCTGCAAACATACAGATAACTGCTTTTTTTTCTGCTTTACTGCAAGATGTTACTCTGGGGAGATGTCTGATATTCCCATCACACTAGTCAAAGCCAGGCTTAATGCTAGTTATTGCAAGCAAGAGAAATAGGCTACTTGCATGCCAAGAATATAAGTTAGATCCAACACTCTCTGAAACACAGCAGATTTTTCCCCTTTTCCCCTAAGGACCTCCAGGTTATTCAGCAAATGGAGCTGAACCACTCTACCATTTTTCAGTCAGTGTGAAATAGGCCCTAAATGGAAAAGCAGTCAGGCTGTGACACACAACTTCAGACACTGATTTGTCATCCAGCTCAATGAAATGCTTTACTGAAGAGCACTGAGAAAGTAAATTTCTTTTTATATTCATATCTGCAATTAATTACAAATTCAGTCTCACCACCAAAAAACCCCAGAACAGACAATCACTACTGATGAGCACTGGGTCAAAGAAAAACTGAGCACATAATACATCTGAATTATTCTCTTTAATTGAACTTACTTCTTAACAGCAACAAATAAAATCTCCTTTCTCTGCTCATAAAAAGCATTTATGTCTGCATCTTCAAGCCCTAGTTTCACTCAGGACTCCATAAGTAGGTCCATTTTTTGTAAATTTGAATTTGATTATAATGTAATTTATATATTTTTTGAGTAACTATTATCATTTTTATGACCTAGACACCCTCTTATAAAAGTCAGAACTATAGAATACCTGTAAAGAACCAGTAGGGACTTTTCTTCTTATTATTTTTAATTAAATACAACACCAAGTCACTCATTCTAACCCTTCTGAAATCAGTAATTCTTCCTCAGAAAATATGGCTTCCTAATATACAGGATGAGCTGAACTCACAAAACCTTTTTTATATCTAAAATGTCAGAAGGTAGGTCCATTTCTTTGAATAGTAAGGCTGGAAACTAGAGCTCTATGCCACTGGAAAGGATCAGTTTCCCAGTTTCTAACTTTGGAGCATCCCAAGATACTGGATGTTAATGTCATGACATTTTAGATATAGAGAAACTTTTAAGCTATATTTAGAGATTTCAAAGGCTCTCTCTGTAACCTTCACACAAGTGGACCCCAGTAAACAGGGAATCTAACTTTACCTGAACAGTATGAGATAATCCATAAACATACTTTAATGCTTTGATATGTGCTTACAATAGTTCATTTCTAACATATGTGGCATGTACAGAAAATATGATTATACATGAAAGGTTTTACCACCATAAATGTAGGTCATCCAGAACAAATCAAACCGATAGCAAAACTTTTCAGAAAAGGTAGCCTAAAGTGAAAATTTTCAGTCCGGGCTTTGAGTACTCAAGAACAAGTCACCTTTTTTTACTTGTTTGGTTTTTGTTTACCACAGAGCTAATATTTCTCTTTACAGTTGCAAATTTTTCATTGCAGAGAAACTGTAGAGACTATAATATGGCATTTGTCCCCACCCTCCATGAAACTTTTGAGATCCTTACTTCAGAACAAGTGGTTCTACACAAAAAAAAAAACCACCAACCAAACAAAAACTACTGATGAAGAAATAAAGAAAAATAGGAGTTTGTATAACATTTTGTATTGTCTTCTGCTGTACAGCTGTGTATTTTTTCAATAGTATATCTTAAACTGAATTTAGAAATACACATGATTTTAGAAGGTGGAGAGACAGGACCCTTGGGCCATTTTGTTTACAATTTTATTTTAAAATAAATTTGTGGGCTTTTTAAAGCCCACCAGTGCTGGATTTTATTTGATAGATATTCTTCATCATCTTCACAGAACTTATATAGTACCTCTTACCTAATTATAAAATAGGTTCCATCCACGAAGAATGAAATTTTGCAAAATAAGAATAGCCTAATACTCATTTTGGTTACCAATATTTGTAAGGGGGTTACATTTAGGACAGATTTTCCTGTATTATTTTCCTTGTTCCTGGGAACAATCATTTATTAATTTTTCAGGCTAGAAAGAAAGAAATACTATGTTACATATTTCCCTTAGATTAATGTTATTTCTATGTGACAAATTCCCACCACAAATCCCTTAAGATTTGGTTCTTTATGAATTAAAGAATAAACCATGGTCAAATACCCTGCTACCTGATGAAATCATATGCAAAGCAGCAACGAATTTTCATTAGTTTGAAAGAACAAATCAAGCATGCTTTATTTCTTCCTTTTCCTCTACAAATATTATAGAGTCATCAATATGCAGGCCTATCATAAGATACATGTTACATTATAAATGCTATTACTCAGCAGAATGCTTAAAATTTAGGAAGCAGACCTCCCAGAAATTCAGCAGTTTAGAGATTGTCTTGAAAAGCACTGCAAAAGTAGATGTTCACGCACAACCAGTTTTCCCATAAATGAGGTTAATTTGTGTTAGCAAACTGTCAAAGAACCTGTCATATTCCATTGTCTTCCCAAGTATAAAAAAGTTAAAAATATTACAAGACTGAAATAATACCCCACAGGAATCCTGGGCAGCAAAGAAAATCAGCTGCTTTTTAGCTTCATAATTTTAAGTTACATTTACATCTGATTTTCAGGAGTAACTTTTTTCTTGATTATACATTTTGAAGAATCATGTTCTCTATTTTTATTTCCATAGCATTCTCTTTAAAATTGCTTTAATAATAACAATAGTTCTGTAGAACTATTTGACCCTGTACAAATGTAAGGTCAAATGTTTCACTCCAGTAAAAACTTGAACTAGTAATTTGATGCATTTTTTTCTGTACATTTTTAATGGGAAGAAAAAAAAAACCAGATAGAATTTCACACATTTGTGAAAATAAATACATCATGCAACCAGTAATAAGCGTTAGTTAAACTCAAATCTTTAGAAAACCAATATGTACTGGAGGTGTTCAGGAAAGAACGTGTATGTGTTGTAGGTACCACAGGGCTAATACAATTATTGATACTAGTTTTTTGATTTTAGAAGTTTAAAGTATAGACTTTATTTCTAACAAATTTTAGGAGAAGATGGTAATTGAAAGACATATTCTAGAGAAATAAGAATTAAAAGTAATCTGACACATTAACACAGGAGAGCAGTTAAAAAAGAGCTTAAAGCCCACACTCACAATTTACTAGGAAATGCCATACTTGGTGTGATAACATGGAATTCAATGTATCTTAATATGAGATAAATTGTGGCTTGACACTGCTTTCAACCTGGTTTTCAGAATAATTGCTTTGATTTCCTAGAACTTGAGTGAGCACAGAGACAGACAGCAAATATGAAATATGTACCTGTTCTCTCAAAGTTTAACAAAAATATTCAGCAAACAGGTTAAATTTTATAACCATGGTGCTTTATGGCAGATGTATTTACTATCCCAAGTATGAGAAATAGACAGGTTAGCCTATTTTTTCCTCCCTTTCTCACAAAAAAAAAGTGTTTAATTAAATGCTTGATGTTATTATAACATGCTGTGTAGTTATTTGCACACTTTTCCACTTAAACACTTCACAATTGCTTCTTTGTAAGTAAGCCCTGAACACAGCACACACGTGCTAAAATCATTTGTATTTGTTTTTGTATCACTGAAAGCAAAAAGATATCTTTACTGTGCAAAATTATTGAATCCAAGTAATGAGTCTCTAGTACATGGGAGGAGATATAGGGGAAAATAACACTGAATTCAGATTATACCACAGGGAATAAATTGTCTTATCATGCCTTTGGACTGCATTTTTCTCTGACAGGTACATTAACCAATAGTTTGGTTCCAGTTTTCCAAAGAGGCATTTGAAAAGCTTAATAAGTACAGTGTCCTTTCAAGACTGAGTCTTCTCATGCATCAAGCACCAGGAAAGTCTTCAAAAATCACTGTCTACTGGTTAGCATTCATTAGTGACATTTACAATTTCACATGCCCAGACCTAATTCTTATAATTTCCTACAAAGTTCAAATAACTTGAACTCTTATTGATTACAGACCATTCAGCATTTTTCAAGTCAGACAGGGACACGAACATGCAACCACATGAACCATTTATCTGGACAAAGAAATTGAACGAGTGCAAACTGTGAATTTAAAATATGGTAGCTGTGTCTGCATAACTCTTATATGTAGAACTGTTTTTCTGAATAAAATGTGTTTATATATGTTCATACCCACACACACAAAAAACAGCAATGTCTAGATAGTTTGGAATGGGATTAGGATCTGGAATAGGAGACTTCACACAAGTCTTTATATTGACCTGCTTCAGCTTACTCTGCCACCATTATTAGAGCAATATATCTAGAAATCCTTCAATGAAAACAGATCTTTATGATGAAGCAATATTTCTGGAATATTTCTAAATGGTGGAGATGCCACTCACATGAAAAAAAATGCAGTATATTCATTCTTTGGTGTAGTTTCTATTGAAAAATACAGCCTCTGAAATAAAGTTTTAAGACTCTGATTTAGAGATAAAAAAAATTAGTGGATGAACAAATTCAAATGTATCTTTTATTGAGCTTATATTGGGACATATCCTTTCCTTTTTCCAAAGTAATTTCATCTATTTACAAACAAAAAACTGAAAAAAGAGCATCCCTTTTTGTGTACATGAATGCACACTGTCCATAAACAATGCAGACTTATCCTCTAGAAAATATTTTCTCTATAGTATATTTGTTTCCATTTATTGCATTAAGAGTAAAAGCAAAAGTATTTAAATATCCATTTTTTGTTTTCCTTCATTAATGTTTCGCAAACTGCTAATTAGAAAAGATACTTCATACAAATTATTAGCTTTTATATCTGCTTTAACACTTGAAAGGTTACAGCAATAGGAAAAGGAAGAGCTTTAATTAAAGAATGAATTATTGAATACTCCATTTTAATTGATGTAGCCTTCTGCTATTATTTTGTGTGTTTATAGATATTTCATGTGATTCTGTAATCAAGATCACACACACAAAGAAGTCTTTAACTACTAAGGCTAAAGAATGAAGGGTGCTGATCACATTCAGCCATTTAAGTTCAAAAATCATGTGAAGTATGGTTTCCATGGCAACAACTCACTAATTGCTAGCAGAAAATAAAATAAAAATCAACCTTGACAGAATTTAGACGTGACATGGCAGGTGAAAAACCTTCCAAATAATTATATGACAATTTTCATGTATGATGAAGAAATACAAGCAACCCCACCTTCTGAGACATGGTGAAAACACTGAGTTCCAGGGTTATTTTGGATTTGGCAGAGCTGGCTGCACACAGTAGTCATTGTGCATTACACTTGGTAGTCAACACCTATCTTCAGTAACAGATAAGAAGAGATGTTTGTCATGAGGTGATGAAGGATTTTTACATCCTTGGGCTACATATCAACACAGGAAAATGCTGTGGAAAATGTATCAAATAAAGAAATGACACAAACAACAAAATTTTAGCATAAATTCACAGGGTAAGAAGAAAAACATTAAAGGAGAGCAGAGGGGGAAGAAAGGAGCTATAGTCATACATACCACCCATGCTAACTTATTAGTAAGTGTTTCAGACACCTCCAGCTTGCAGACAGAAAGAGTCTTTTGAGACTAGGGAAAACTACTTGGGAAGTACAATGATGCCATTCAAAATTTACTGACTTATGAACTGCTGCATATCATTTGTAAAAATTGCTTCAGCCTGAGCTACCTTTCACCAGCTCTGTAAGTCGACTCACTGGGTCACTAGGAGTGAACAAGAACATTTTGATAAATTCAGTTTCCATGACAATGAATTAGCCATGGAAAGGGGGAGGTGCTGAAAGATCTGTGTTCTGTAGAATACTCTTCAAATGTTTGCCTGTTTTCATTTTTAGCCATTTAGTTCTCATGGCTCTGTTCCAGGACTCTAATTCACCAGGAGCTGCTTTCCCTCCACAGATTAGAGGAGTAATTCATCAGTGAATGTTTCACTCAGTGGCCCCATCTAATGTAAGAGAATATATAAATGAATTTTTCCAATTATGTTTTTTGTTTGTTTTGAAAGAATGCAGCAGTCTCCTGCTGTTGTTCCACTCTAACCCAGCTACAGAATACTTAATCTTTTCTATTTATTGCCCACTACTGTACTCGGGACTGCAGCTGTAACTTGCAAGATGTTGCAAGTTTGTTCTAAATAGCCATGAGCTCCCAAAACAAAACAGTGTTTTGGAGTTTGCTTTAAAAGAAACAAGCCTATAAAAATATGTCATATTCCACAGCCTGCTATAGCCTACATCAATGGGAACCTCTGAGAATCAGACCTCCAAAAACAAATGGTATTTATTTTTGATAGAAGTGCTTAAAGTTATTTTTCATTTGTCTGCCTTTTGAAAGGCTAAACCAGTGGGACATTTGTTAGTGCCAGAACTAAAATCTACTCAAATTCGGGAATGCCATTCAGCTGTTTTCAGTGGGTGCTGCGTGAGAGCCTTACACTAATGAGATTAAGAATGAGGTTGTTTAACCATTCATGAAACAGAGGAATATTTCAGAACACAAAGTAGCAGGGGATCAGAAGAGCTGTTTCCATGGCTATTGGGATAGATGGGTTTCCATCCAGAGACAATTGAGACAAATTTGACTCTTTCAGAAAGTAAATCTCTTCTTAGTACCTCCAGCAATACGCTCCCCATTGCCATAAATAAAAACTGAAAGGACTACACACCTTGTTTCCACTGTCTCTGCTGAACAGCATCGTTTCATGTGCTCCACAAGAAATGGAAGGGTTTTTCAACAAGCTGTTAGAGTCTGTGACAGCCCAGCATGGGCTAAAATGTCTGAATGATTTTCAAAAGAAAGAAAATGTTACTAGAAGAAAAAAAAGTAAAGAAAAATCAACAACCAAAAAAACCCAAACCAAACAAACAAACAAAAAAAGAAGGCAAAATAAAAACAGAGCAAAGGAAGCCACTACACTGAAAATATTAAAATAAGGGAAGAAGAAGGGGAAAAAGAGAAGAAGAGAAGGGGAGCAGACAGGTTCACGGAAAGGGAGAGGAGTTTTGAGTGGCATGTCTGCCTATGGCAGCAGATTTGGGACTAGATCTTTAAGGTTCCTTTCAACAAAAAATCTGATTCTGTGATTTAAAACTGCTTTACAGAAGAGTCATCTATTCCATCCTAAAAAACTTCTAATTGAAATGGTATGACCATTTTCCAAAATGCAAATGCCATTAATACTAGAGTATAATGAATATCTTGCAGCCTGGAAATCAAAATAAATTATTTACTCAATGAGACCTAGTTGTTCTGAAGCAGAAAAATAAGAGCAAGAGAAGATTATTCCGTGTTGATTGATACTCAGGAGCCTTGAGTCTCAGTCTTGATTTAAAACGGTGAGGGGCAGTAGCCATCAGGCACTAGAGCGCATGTGGACAAGAGTAAGCCTAATGACTTCTTTGGTTTATCTGTCATGTGGAACTGTTTCAACATTCTTAATTCAGATGTGAATGAGGTGTGTTAATAGCTGCACACTTCCACTCCTGGAGCTGAGGAGCGCGTGCCGATAGCAGGCGTTCAGGACCCATTGATATTAATGGTGAGAAATGGCTCAGCCTGCTGTTCTCAGTGAAGCACAGTGCAAAGCCCACTGCGAGAGACAGATGTCAGGGGCTTCTTCACTCCATCCATGACCTTCAGCTGGCACCAGACACTGTGGCACGTCTCTTCTTGTTAACATTTTAACAGGTGAGAGATGGATAAACAACAGTTCTCTCAGACCTGTAGATTGCTAATAAGTGTCACAAAATACACACTAGAGCTCAGGTGCAGATCATTAAAAAGGAAGCAAGAATGTGAGGAATAATGACACGTCAATCTACCTCAAATCAAGTTTGACACCCCCGTGATACTAGTTAGCACCATGCTCAGGGAGTTTTGCCTTCTGTTCTTTCAAACTTGAACCAGGAGCACAGCACTGGAACTTATTTCCAGATGCTTTTGGTTAAACTTTGAGCCCCTGCTCAAATTAAGGAAGAAAAGAGGAACATTCAAAATTTCATTTTTTTTCCTAATAAAGGTTTAAGTGATCTAGTCAAGCACTGTGAACTTTAACTCATAGTTTCATGCTACAGTAATGGCACCTATTATTTGAATTCATTTCCCATACTGACAGCACAACTCAGGCATACTCCAGACTATGACATTTTAAGTGACTGGTGATTTTCAGCTGTGCTTTTTACAGTACACTTGTATGAACTGCAGACTGGAACACATACACATCTCTGTGTAGAATGCAGTTCATGCTACTTTTTCTTTTGCTGCTATATAGAAAAATACCTATTTTTAAAAGTGAAGTATGCTCAGGATATGTGTGTTTTCCCATGCTAAATTGAATCAAAAGGAGAAAATACTTGAGATAGAAGACAAACCTTTAAAAGTTTTTATTTCCTCAATCAAGCCCACGCTGTTCTAGTTTTTATCAGTATCACTGAATTTTCTACTCTAACAATATAAAACACAGAAAATAGGAAAAGTAAACCCAGTACAGAGCAGAAAATTAGTCAAACATATGTTTTTCAAGGATCATCCATGTCTCATAGCTAATGCATGCTTAGTCACTCAATTTGTATGTTTATATTTTACACATAAAAAACATGTCACCAACATTCCCCTCCAATGCACTACAAGCAGACATATAACCACAATTTGGAAAGCTGTACCTATGAATGCAAAGAGATTTATTCTTTGTCACTACTTATTCAGTGCAACTTGGGGTGCATAAAATCACAAGCTGATCATAGACAAGAAACAGAAAAATGTGGCAGGAAATAATGCATGCCTCTTCACTTGTTTCAACTCACAAATCCTTAGTTGGAAACTTCATTTCAAACTAGGTTAGGAAAAGAAGTCCAAAATTTTTTTGGGTTCCCCCCATGGCTTAAGAATCCAGTACTGCAGAAGGCAAAACTTGGCTCCAGTATGTTATTCTGATGCTTCATTATGCCTTGGCAAGACCATTTCACCATGATGCATTCACTTTTAGTTAATTTCACTTAAGAGATGAAACCAGCAAATGAAAAGTTGACAGCTTGTTTCTCCTGAAGCTAAGATACGGAATCATGTTAATACTCAAGTGTTACCACTGACTTGAATCTGACCTAGAAACCAAACCATAGACATAATTTATCATCACAGAACAGAGACCAAAGTATCTCTTTGGAATGACCAATCTATGTATTCCGCAATCTGTCTCTTTTCTTTTTAATGAGTTTTGGGAAAAATAAAATCCATACATTTTTAAAGCAGAATGCTTTCTTTCAAAATCCACATTTGCAGACAGTAAAATATTAGTAACATCTCCTTGTATCAGACAGTGAATTACTATTATTCATCTGTGCTATTTCCAGTCACGTTATGGAAATAAATTAGAAAATGGGAATAAATTTTCCCCTTTTCAGTCATATTTATTACAAACTCCTCGTCAACATTTGTGGGTGAGATTTTTATATACTCGTCAACATTTGTGGGTGAGATTTTTATTTTGTGTGGTAAATTGGTGTGTTGATTGGTGTTGTTGTTTTGAAAACTAGAGGAATTTCCTGAGAAATACAAATGAAACCTTTACTAGATCTATCTTTACAGAAATCTTGTCAGTGTTCAAAATCAGTAAAAGCTAAATCCAATCAATGGTATTAGGTTCACAATAGTGCTAAGGTCAATTGCTGCTCTTGTGCTATAGTTTAAGCACTGCTGCAGGCTTATACTAGTCTTGAACATGGGATCAAAGAGATAAAAGTGGAGTGACAGCATCTCTTTCACTTTATATTTCACCACTCTAAGGATGTTTACACGAGTTCGATTCTCAGTGACATTTTGTCATTGATTTTTTAACATATCTTTTGCATCAATGTTTTTCCAGGAACCTCCTCCAAAGAAGATGACATCAGAACGAGTTAAGAGCATGTATGTCTACTGCATGAAAGACTGTGGGGCATTTACCCACCAGCTCTACTAAAGATTTCTAATTGGTGTGCTGGAAGGAAAATCTCAATATCCCACTGACTGAATATTTCCTCATCATCAATTATTAAACAAGAATTTTTTCTTAATTCAAATATAGTAAAACAGTACAGATCAAGGTACAATCCTCAACCAGGTGAATTCAGTGGCAAAACTAATACATTTCAACAGACTTTGATTTAACCAAACTGATTAAATGTCTACCACAACATATTACAAGCCACATTTTGAAGTGTGTGGGTGACTCTCATCATAACTTTTTGTCCAGACCTGCAAGATGTACTTTTTTTTTCCCCAAAGCTCAGCATATTCACTGCTGAACTCTTCAGAAATCTGGCTATTTTTTTGGTGAGATAAATAAAAGATGAGTTCGCTTTAAAAAGCACTTCTTACATACCATAATAAAAAAAAGTATCAGAACGTGTGCTTTTCGTTGCTTCCAATCTTATGTAGAAGGCTAGGAAACTAAATAACAGTACAGAACTCAATATAAACTGTTGACAAGCCTAAAAATAAGTTTTTAAGAAAAATGCTGATGTTCAACTACTTACTTCTTGCTGTACTTTAGAGAGGAACTGGAACTTAAAAAAAAAACAAAAAAACAAAGTCACAAAATATACAGAAAAGTGGCTGGAATGCAGCCCAGCAGAAAAGGACCTGGGGGTGCTGGCTAACACTCAGTTGGACATGAGCCAGCAGTGTGCCCAGGTGGCCAAGAAGGCCAGTGGCATACTGGCTTGTGTCAACAATAGTGTGGCCAGCAGGGACAGGGCAGTGATTGTCCCCCTATTCTCAACACTGATGATGCCACCACTCAAGTCCTGTGCTCAGTTCCAGACCCTCAGTTCAGGAATTGGGATGCTGGAGCAAGTCCAGAGAAGGGACATGAAGCTGGTAAAGGGTCTAGAGAGGGAGTCCTGTGAGGAGCAACTGAGGGAGCTGGAGTTGTTTAGCCTAGAGAAAATGAGGCTCAGGGGAGACCTTATCACGCTCTCTACAACTGCCTGAAAGGAGATGGTGGCCACATAGGGGTCAGTCTCTTCTCACAGGCAAGTAGTGACAGGCAGAGAGGACATAGCCTCAAGCTACACCAGGGTGGTCTAGGCTGGGCACTAGGAAGAATTTCTTCACAGAAAGAGTGATTAGAAATTAGAACGGGCTGCCCTCAGAGATGGTAGAGTCACAGTCTCTGGAGGTGTTTAAGGAAAGACTGCATGTGGCACTTAGCGCCATGGTCTAGTTGACAAGTTGCTATTAGGTCATAGGTTGGGTTTGATGACCTCAAAGTTCTTTCCAACCTGATTCATTCTGTGATTCTGCACTATGAAATTTTCTGCTGCCAGGTTGTACATTCCTAAATACATTCAGCTTATTTTTATGTAAGCACAAATCCATCCTACCTATCTAGCTATTCAATAATGAGCAGATGATTTCCAGAAAGAAATTTGAACTTTTAGAGAACTCAACATTCTGTAGTGGATATTTACATCAAAATAAAAAAAATTATGAAAATAAAGGACCACTAAATAACCACTAAATAAGAAATTGGTGGTGTAGACATTTTAGTCAAGCACCTAAAATCAAGAACAAATGAAATCTGGAGCAGACTGGTTCCCTGAACACTTCCTTATTCACACAAACAATATTTGCAGGAGAAGCCAAGTCTGGCAACAGACTTAGTCTGCAGCTGACTCTTCCATAGTTCAAGTGAAATTCACAGGCACTGAACTGCAGATGATTCAGGAAGTTCTCTCCCATGACATAAATTTCCCCCCAGTCCTCTAAATTTTAAAAGTAAAATAATTTAAAACTACATACTTTCACACAAGCTTTTATTTACAGCTAAATGAGATTCTGAAATCACTTCAGATTGAAGACATGTTGTTAAAAAAATCCTGACACTTCTTCATTAGATATACAGCAAATCTAGATTATCAGACCTTGCTATAAAGCTGTAGCCAGCAACCCCATGACTGAAAAAAGGGGATAAAGCTGACACTCTCTAGAAGGAGTAAAGTCAGTTAAATGTCAGAACTGGGTCCCTAAATTGCTGTGCATACTGTGTATTTCTATTGCAAGTTTGTCTGCACACAGTTCTCATTTCAGCTCTGAAAATGTAGAAAAAATGTATTTGTTGTAATCAATTCCAGGAAAGTCCTATTTCTTATGGAGAGAATATACCAACACGTCTCTACAGAAAAATACAAAACTTCTTTACCTCACAAGCCCTTTTTTATTTATTAATTTGAGTTTGCCCTGTACTACTATTTGTATGGCGGTGATATCTCACAATTTTCTGCATCAGTAGAAGGTTCCTTTGGCACCACAATCCACCATTTTCTTTCAGAAGACAAGCAGAAATATGAAGCAATATAATCATATAATTTTTTTTTCAATAAACAAAACATTGGCAATATAACCACACTGCTCCATATGCAAGCTGCTGCGTAAGTGGACAGCAGAAGTGGCTTCTGTAGATCCCACAAAATCTTTTTATATGCCTTAATTGCAATAAAATTATAAGCAACAGTATTTCAGCTGTGATGGTTTCAGCACGTAAGAGACATGAGAGTTGGGATTCATGCATTTTAACATACAGAATGTAAACATTTAAGTCTTCAGCCAGGTTTCTTCCCAGTTAAAGGTAAAAAAGGCCTCCAGAAGTAACTCCTCTGACCTACCCTAAAAGTCTCCAAATTCCCCTCTGCAGCTGTTTACTTTTTAAACGCAATTAAAGAGGCTTATGCAGATATGGTAATCTAACCATAAAATCCTTATCAGAAAAGAAAGAATTCTTTAAAAACGCTAATTGGAAGAAGCCATATATCTCATATCTTCCAATGAGGCTGGAAATGCATATCTTACCCAGTAAGTGGACTTTGTGCCCTGAAGTCCATCTATGCTGTTTTTCACCTCCAGACTAAGAAGAGGTCTCCCTTTTTGTATGTTGTGCCTTTACAGACCTTGATGCTATCTGACAGGATTTCAGTTTCAGAATGCTTTCAGTTCACCAGCTTCCTGGGCTCTTCATTGTGTTGGCCAGGTGACAGGGTTATGGATTTGCAGATATGCAGATTATGGTTAGTGTCAGAGTTTTCCTATTAAGCTTAAAGCCTACTTACTTTGCAGAAATTTGCTTCCCTTCAGATATATTGTTTTGCAATGAATAGAATTTTACAATTTTATTTCTTATATTCGCACGTCTTTCCTACCCAAGGAGATAATTGCAGCACAGTTTAGGCATATTTTACTGAAGGATCCAAAACCATTTATATGGAATCAGTTCAGATTTAATATTCAATAATTTTTCTTTTTCTGACTCAACAGAACCAACAGCTTCATTTTATGGTCATGCTAAATGCAAAGGGGGGGATGGGAGGAGGGAACTGAAAATCATTTTCTAGTCCCTTGGATATGTGCGGTTATTACTGCCCTGTGGCAGCTCCTGACAGAAAAGGACACGTGTCAAACCACACTCTGCCTGCCAAACCTAATGCCTCCTCTCTATCTTGTTGTGTTCCAGCACAGCCATCAGTGACATCCAGGTACACAAAAACCTGGAACCAGTTTTCTTGCCATCTGCAGAGTGGCAACTGCTCACTCTTATCACAATGAGCTCCGCATGCCAGAAGAATAAATAACATTTATGATCCTTTTCTGACATATTTGTAGCCCCAAACAACATGGAAAACAAAAAATATTAGCGCAAGAGGAGCAAAGCCATACAAGATAAAGCACTCGGAAAAAGTTTTACTTAAAGTATGTGTCCTAACATAGTGTCCAAGGAACATTTTTCACCAAGTGAAAGCATGCTAAATTATTCTAGTACTGTCTTCTCTTCCTTGTGGTTGCTGACAGATGTTTGGAAAAGAAAATCTTCCTTTCTGCTTGACCTTAAAAGCTGTTTATGGTATATTTATAATGTGAAACAATAAAACAGTACAACAAAAAACAGAGTTCTTCAGTGATAGAAACAAGACACTTTTGCTTTGTTACTTAAATTACACAGAAAAATATTAAAACTGTTTTTCCTATTATTAATATCAATAACAGCAACAAAAATAATAATACCTATCACTTGCAATTAATAACTAGACTGAAAAAATCCAGTGATCGCAATGTGGTTTGCCATACATCTGCAATAGAAAGTGAATTCTGCAGGCAGGTTGTGGTAAAAACATGTCTATTTTCTTCTATTTATTACTTTCTTCCCAAATAGCTCTGTAAAATGCATACATTTCTAATAGGTGTAATATTCTCTCAGGGTTAGGCTGAGTGACAAACAGCAGTGATAATTTACATGGAAGTGATTCATGTAATGGGGAAAGCTGGAGGAGGTGGGGGGGAAGAGAAGGCATGGAACCATGAAACACAGTGCAGGAAACAAACTGCTTTTTTAAAGACTTGGAATGACTGTTTATTTTTGCACTAGGGTAACTGTCTTAAAAGGGAAGAGTGATTAAGTTTTAAACAGTGACTGACAAAAAAATACAAGCAGCCTCAACAGGAAGAAGAGCACCCTGCAATGAAAGACAAGTTCCTCTGGGTTAAGGCCATGGAGAGTTTCATGTCTTGGAGTTGCTGGAGAAGCAAACAGTATTTTTCTGTAGTTTGTCAAATTCAAGTGGAAAACTGGACTTTTCTACATTTTTGGAGAAAATCAGAGATTTGAAATTTTTTCACATTTCTCTAATACATGTTACACAGGCAACACAAGCTTGGATGACAACTACACGGAGTAAGACAAACAACCAGTACTGAGCCCTGGAAAAGTAGGACTACAGGGTCTCTGGAGTTCTTCAAAACACAAATAATTTCCCCTGAAAAATATTTTATTTTTTAATCTAAATTTCAAGGAAAATTAGCTTCATTATTTTGCCAATATTCACACCTTTATTAGGAGGGAATAATTTCTTGGATTTAAGCAGGCTGAAAAGTAATTTCCTCTGAAGGATCCTTAAATAATCTAATTGTATTACAACCAAACAGGGTAGAATAATTGCATCAAAGTATTTTTACTCCACTGGTTTTGTAGCAAATATTTTATATGGAGGTCAGTAAGTATTACACTGAGAAGTTATGTATACCAAGGAGCGCACTCCTGATGTAAGCACTGACTAGTAAACTCTGGGAAAATTTGCCGTAGATATTAAGCAAGAAATGAGAGGAAGAAACATCAGTGGAGGAGGAATGAGAGAGCAGAAATCTCTGAAGTTGGACACAGAGTCTTTAAACATGACAGGTTTCATTATATTTAATGAAATTTTATGGCACAAAATGCTGCAGTTACTTAAGAATTTTCTTATCTTTCCAAAGTCCAAATTTCAATAGGAAATTAAAATTTCTATTTTTTTCTTTCCTCCTAACAGCAATTTTCAAAGACTAGAATGGTTAACTAGCCTACATAAACAAAAGCTGTCATCTTTAAAAATTACCTTGGGTGTTTGATGTATATCTGTCTTTTTAATTAAAGAACTTGGAATTTGTTCTGATACTTTGAATAGAAACCAAAATACTAGGATAAAAATATAACTTGCTTAAAAATATAATGGGAACTTAGCACTGAAAATTATCATCTGGGTGAAACAGGGAAGTTTGCTCCATGCAACCCTCATTTAAAAAAAAAAAAAGTAGGCTACAAATGAGACAGTGTAAGTCCTCCCTCCCTGTTCCTGCTCTCCAGCTGCCAGCAGCTTACCACACTGCTACCCAAGAAATATCACTGCCACAGAGCAGTGCTGGAAAAGTCACTAATGGATTACCATGGCCAGCCAGAGCAGCTCTCTAGAATTTTCACTGTTAATGAATTAGCAACACTTTGGAAGGTTTATAAGTCTTTAAAAAAAAGTTTTGGCAATTTCATCTTTGCCAACATTCTTGGCAACCATTATAAAAGCTATTTCTTTGAAAAAAACATTTAAAAACATTTTAAATTTTGTAAGTCATAAGGCCTGCCTGCAAATGCAGCACTGCAGCTGATTTAGCTGTTGGCCTAGAAACTGTGATGTAAGGAGAGTTAAAAAGGTCCATAGCTTCAGTTCCCCAGTAAACTATGCACTGAAGAAACAGACACAGCCTCTCACATGGAGTTTTCTCCCATTAAATCCTGGACTTTGTTGCGGCATTGAGAGACTCCAACACCGTACACTGTTGTTAGGCTAGACTGCATGCAGTGATATACTACTTTCCATAGCCTTGGTCAGTCCAGGCAGCTAAAGGTTACTGTCTTTTCTACTGAATCCAGTGATAAGGACAAAAAGGAATAAACTGGACTAGAAGCAAAGCTGCTGCAATGCCAATGAAGGGGGCCCAAGCCAACATCCTGTTATGGGCTTTCTTTTCTTACATCATAAACTACTCAAAATGCTATCTAAATCAGATTTGTGTGGTCTTTATCACCTAGATCTCTGAAAATGCTCTAGCTGCTCTTCCTTAGCACTGGATCCAGCTCTACAAATACACCACACTGTCTGCTGAGTTTCCAAAATACTAAAACACAAGGTAATTACTGGAGACATTGAGACGGCAAAGCAAACTTTAAGTGAAGACAAAGGAAACATTACTTCTCTGTTTTTCCCACAATGTTAAAGGTCAGTAGGCAATAACCAGAATATAATTAACACAGTTACACATTCTCTTTTCATGAGTGCCCAGCTAGATACGTGTCAGGCAGCAGCCTCGAACAAAAGAACGCTAAATCAACTGCAGTGTGATACAGAGTGTTTTGATTTATAGTTCTTAACAAACTGCTTTCTCCCTCTACTCTGAGTTACAGTGCCTTGTGTTGAAGTACAGTGTGATTAGAAACTGGCTGAGGCTGTGGCCTTTTGTGAACAATGGAGGCAAATATGTCAGTCAAGATGTTTGGTTTACATCGGCTCAGCAGCTCTCTTGGAGCTTCATTTTCTAATATCTAACTAGGATTTTTTTCCATAATAGCTCATACAGGACTCAAGATATTTACATTCGGCATTGTGCAGGCTGTCCTTTCATATTTAGGTTAATAACTGAAATATTAATCTACAATATTTTGAATAAATAAATTAAAATCCGGCTACATGCTGACAAATGTAAATCTCTGTATACCAGCTGTCACCAGGGGGAACTATTAATTCATGCATCAACTTTGAAGGCTGAACTATTATGGACTGGCACACCATAGAAATACACAAATGTTTAGAAGACAGAGAACTGGCAGCTGTGTAATGACTAACCACAGGTTAAAAGACAGAATTTGTGTTATATAACACAAATTCAGCTACCATAGTAATTAAAACTGGGCAAATATTTTATAGACATTATATATGTACAAAATAGATATGGAATGGCATATTTACCATATGCAACTCTGATGTATTTAAGATGCTACCTTTGTTAAAAAGAAATGAAATGAGATTCAATAAAGACACATTCACTGTAGGATGGTATCAGTGACCCTTAAGAGATTTGCACCAAAAATCCCCAGTCTAAAACATTGTTTTGACATTTCTTCCTTATTCCTACATTTCTTGGCAGAAAGAATGCTACTGGTCAAGAAGGAAAAAAAAAGGCAAAGATATTTTTGTCAAAGCTTCTTACAGTCATGGGGCTTGTTAAGAAAAATCAAGGAATTGTTAGCTCTTTAGCAGGGACATTCAAAAGACAAACACGATAATGAATTTAAAAGCAGACCAAAACTCAGTAATATGCTAGTATAACAATAGTAATTCAACAAATTCCACCAAACTTCTCTTTTCCATCTGCTCTCAGGTGCCTTGTAGCCCACTCAAATCTGAATGGACCCTACCCATCTTAATTTATAAGGCTTACTCTGATTCAGGTTAGTCAGCAGTAACAAGCAGTAACAGTAATAAGGGTAAGTGAAGTATATTTATCAAGTCAGTGGGTATGGAAACTAATAGCATGTTAGCAAGAATAATGCTACATGAAAAGTATTGGCATTGTTTTAAATTAAAGACTAAATACAATCACAATAGCACACTTTAACAATGACAACTTTTATATTGAATTGCAATAATAGACACGTCACATGTAAAACAAGCAAGGTAATTATTTTGTTTTTTATATAGGTATGGAAAGATAGAATGGCTTTGGTTGTAAGGAACCTCAAAGATCATCTAGTTTCAATCCTCTCTACCATGGGCAGGGATACTTTTCACTAGACCAGGTTGCTCATTGCACCATCCAGCCTGGCCTTGGACTCTGCCAGGCATGGTGCACCCACAGCTTCTCTGGGCAACCTGTTCTAGTACCTCACCACCCTCACAATAAAGCCTTTCTTCCTAATATCTAATCAAAACTACTTTCTTTCTCAGGTAAAACTTTTCCCCCTTGTGTTGTCACCTTATTGCAGGGGTTCCATACTGTTGTCTCCGTATTGCAAAAGTTTCATACCTTCTTAGTGTTCCTTGTGGACAGCTCCTCAGAGAACTGACACTTTCTTCTTCACAGAGTAGCCAACTGACACTAGGTCCCTTCTCAACCAACCAACCCACTCTTTTATAACTCTTCTTCTCATTGGTTACAGCTGTGGCCTGTTAAAGTCAGGTCTGTTCCTAATCTTTGATAATTGGCCCAGCTGCAATTCCTTAGGGGTGAGATTACTTTCTACACTATCTTTATTTTCTTGTATTCTATCCCCCTACACCTTTTCCTGTCACTACATGCTCTTGTAAATATTCTCTCTCCATCTTTCTTGTAGGCTCCCTTCAGGTGCTGGAAGGCCACAAACAGATCATACAGAAGTCTTCTCTTTTCCAGGCTGAGCAAACAAAATTCTCCCAGCCTTTCATCATAGGAGAGGTGCTCCAGCCTTCAAATCAACTTGGTGTCCCTCCTCTGGACTTGCTCCCACAGGTCCATGTCCTTCCCACATTGGGAGGTCCAGAGCTTGGTGCAGCACTGCAGGTGGGGTGTCACCAGAGGGGAGCAGGGGAGCAGAATCTCTCTGCTGCCCACACTGCTTTGGATGCAACGCAGGACACATTTGGCTTTCTCTTCTGGGCAGTGAGTGCACATGGCTGGGTCATGTCCAGCCTCTCATCCAGCAGCACCCCCAAGTCCTTCTCAGCAGGGCTGCTCTCCATCTCTGCATCCCCCAGCCTGTGTTGACACTGGAGGTTAAACCTCATGAGATTCCTTTTGGCACTGTTCTTGAGCTTGTCCAGGTCCCTCTGGATGGAATCCTGTCCTTCAGATGTGTCAACTTCACCGCTCAGCTTGGTGTCATCTGCAAATTTGCTGAGGGTGTACTTGGTCCCTTCATCTATGTCATTACTGAAGTTATTAAATAACACTGGTCCCTGAGAGACACCACTCATCACTGATGTCATTGGGACTCTGAGTTGTTGACTGCTAACCCCTGGATGTAACCATAGTAGATGATGTAGCTCTGGTTAACCACTCTGGATAACAACCTTCCATCTAACAGTCCACCCATCAAATCAATCTCTCTCCAATTTAGAGAGAAGGATATTCTCAGGGACTGTCAAAGGCTTTACAGAAAACCAGATAGATGACATCTGTAGCCCCCTTCTTTTGACCACTGATGGAGTCACCCCATCACAGAAGGTCACTGAGTTGGTCAGGCAGGACTTGACCTGCTGGCTGGCTGTCCTGAATCACCTTCCTGTCTTCCATGTGCCTCAGGAAAGCTTCTAGGAGTATCTGTCCCATGCCCTTCCCAGGGACAGCTGGGAAGCTCATAGGTCACTAGTTCCTAGAGTCCTCATTTCCATCCTTTTTAAAGATAGGTACAATGTTTCCCTTTTTACAGTCATCTGGGACTTCCCCTGACTACCATGACTTTTTAAATATCACAGGACGCAGGTTGGCCACTACATCAGCCAATTCCCTCAGAACCATGGAATGCATTTCATTGGGTTCCATAAACTTATTCAGGTTCTCCAGGTGGCCATGATCATGATCTTTACTTACAGTGGGAGGGCCTTTGCTCCCCCAGTTGAGTTCCTCAGCCTTCTTCCCATCTGTTATTTCCTGTTCACCCCCACTGTTCATCAGGGGCAGTACACCTTCTTTGACCTTCCATTTTGGGCTCACATACTGTTGGAAGCCCTTCTAGTTTTCCTTTGTTCCCTTGCTGGGTTCAGTTCCAGCTTCACCATGGCCTTCCTAACCCCATCCCTACCCAACCAAATTTCCTCTTCCTTCTTTCCAGGTTACCTGTCCTTGTTTCCACTGCCTGTGCATGTTCTTTTCCTTTAGTTTGACCTGTAGTTCCCTACCCAGGCATGCCAGTCTCTTGCCTTCCTTACCTGATTTATTGTTCCTGGGGATTGCTGGGGATTGCAGTTTTCTTGACACTGATTAGGCCTCTGTTGGGTTACTGTGTTTAGTTTTGGGCACAACATTTTCAAAAAGGCAGACAAATTGGAAAGACTTCAGAGGAGAGCAACAAAAAAGATAAGATCTGTGGGAAAAGGTTAAGTGAACTGGGCATGTTTAGACTAAACAAAAGAACACAGAAGGGAGGCATGACATATCTACAAATACACTGAGTTACTATAAAGAGGATAGGGACAAATTATTCTCCTTAGTCAATGAGGACAGAACTAATGGGCTTATGCTGCAGCAGAGAACATCTAGGTTAAGTGTAAAGGAAAAACCAACTAATAGAAATAGTTAGAAACACAACATGCTGCCAAAGCAGCCTGAAAAACTCCCTCTGAGGCATAGGTTTTAGTTTGTTCTTGCTTTTTATCTGGTAGAGGGAGGATCACACTGGTAGAGGTTAGGGCTTTAGCCAGCTTCCTTCTGCACTGCAGATTTCTGATGTGACCTTGGGAAAGCTGGTTAGCAGCACATTTCAGCTCTCTAGCTGTAAAACAGTGAGAAAAGCAATTCCCTAGCTCTCAGAGATGCTGTAAGGATAAATAGTTAAGAATTCTCAGACTCACTATGAGCCAACTAAGCAACTATACAAATTAAACATTGAAACCTTCCACAGTGAAAAGGCACCAATCCCTGATATACCTGTAAGTGCCTTCCCATCCAGAGGGCCTCTGTGAGTGCTGCAATGGGCTTTAGCCAACACATCCAGTCTAGGATTCATTTGGATGATCCAACCTAAGCTGCATCTGAGGAAAGAAAAAGTACAGAGTAACAATAAATCAGTGGCTGATATGACAGGCCACCAGCAGCTCAGCCTAACTAAGCTGAGCTGGTCAATGGACTCTACTGTCTTAGTAGAAGATGCATCAGGAATCAGTACTAGTCATCAAGTATGAAAAGAGACCAGTTATCAGGGTTCTGTCACAGCTGTTTGCACAAGTTCTAACAGTGATGTTACTGAGAGCAACCCTGAAAAGCAGATTAAAATCAAGTTAGAAAGGCAGACAATATTAAAAGTAAAAATATAAGATGTGAATGTAAGAGTAACAGACTTTTTTGTTATATGCTTAGTCAAAAGTTTATTCTTATTTGTTGCTTAATTTCATAAGGGTAGTTTTGATGTCTAGAAAGGAGCTGCAATTCCTATCTAAAATTAATTATCAATAATAAATCCTTTGAAAACCTCAAAATAAAGCAGCAGTAGCAACATCCCACTAAAAGAATTGAGGTCTTATGATATTTAAAGTAGAGGAGAATGTGAAAGAAAATATTGTAAATAAATGTAGTCAGTTTAAGTCTGTGATTTTTTTACCCAGCAAAGGCTTTGCAAAAATTTAATTACATCCTTTATTAATATTACTATTATTGCTGCTGTTGTTGCTCTTGCTGTGGATGCTATTGTAATTATAATATTCCTGTATAAAACTAATGCCTTTTCATTTTACTTGATTAGCTTTACAGATGGACAGAACACACACTTCCTTGGCTCTCAGTACAGTCAGACTCAAAAAACAAAATGCTCCATTTTCTAATATATTTGTCCCACACCTTCTTCAGCCTATTTTACATTCCCCAGCCTGCTTCCCATCAGCTCAGCTGATACATCAGACTGGGGTTATCTCTAGCAAATGCAGGTGCAAGAATTACTTTTCCAAACACTGCTCACTGTCCAGGCTTTACTACTGTAGCAGAAACATTCACTTTGAAGAACTTGTACTTAAACTACACAGTGTAAAAAAAATTAAGCATCCTCTAACTCTTCCATTGCAATAGACATAAATAGAATAAACATCTGAATAAAAGAAAGCTGTGAGAAAGAACTGATTTGCTATTAGCACGTAGAGCTCAAGAGGCAACAAAATAAATAATAAAACATTTGCACCTAAAGCATTTACATAAAAATAAGCAGAAACCATGTCATATTTCTACTGCTGAAACATAAAATGGGACACATTTCAATAAAAGAATAAATGTGTCTCCTCATGGGCACAAGTGGTTTCACTTACTTACAGCTATGCAGGAAATAAAAAAAAAAGAAGAGTGATGCAAATGACAGAATAACTGGAAGGTAAGTCATGAGCCCAGGTGGAGCAAATGAAAAGCATGACACAAGATCTCAGAAGACCTTGACAGCACACAGGCACAACGAGCTACATTAACCCAAATGCTATTGGCATTTCATCTGGGAAGTTAAATGTTTACTGCATGAGTTATGTGCTATATGCTTATTCATATGCATCTCTACAATCACTACAAAAGCCTTTCAAGTAGAATTGTGTGAGCTGTGGAGGTTTTTTTGGGTTTTTTTTTAATTCAGTTGAGAAACCAACAACAAAAATTCAGCTTAATATTTGGCTTTATTTTCAAGTTATTTCAGCCATCTTCTAATCCTCTGGGGGGAAAATGAACAGCAAAACGTGAAATGAAAAAGTTTGTTTGAAATAAAGAGCTATAACGTTTCATTTCAGAAAATAAAAAGTAGGAACAAGAAAAGGACTGGTAAGGAAGAAAAAAATCTCCAAAGGGAAAATAGAGATGCAATACTAACTTCAAACTTAGACACTTCCCACATTGTAATCAAGTGACTTGCCAGCCAACCACACGTGTACACCAGAGAAACAAGTGAGAATGAGACTGTGGGGAGTGTGGTAGCAGCTCTGCACTCACAGTACTTTATTTCATCTCATACTACATATATCTGTGCAGTTGATACATTTACTAGTTGTATTTTTTACATGTTGCAGCAGCAGTTTGCCCAATAGCTTGTTCATAGTGCTTTGCTGGGGACAAAAAAAAAACCACCAAAATAAAAACACAACCACAGTAATTAAAGGTTTTAATAATGTAGAAGCAGTTTTTGTACATGCACTACACAGAAGATGATCTGTGAGGATTTTGTATGTGTACTCCTCAGTGATTCAGTTTTATACAAATTATTTTCTGGTTTTAGATCAAAAAGGAAGTAATTAAATCCTTTCTTCTCCTTTTGAAATGCTCTTGAAAGGTTATTTATCTTAGCTCCTATGGAAATAATACAGATATTCTGCTTCAGATTGAAAAAAAAAAAATAGGATGTTGCCAAGTATTTCCTGGCATTACTTAGTACTAAATTATATTGCAGTACATAGAATCACAGAATCATAGAAATTTTTGGGTTGGAAAAGACCTTTAAAATCTTCAGTTTCAACCATAAACCTAATACTGCCAAGTCCACCACTAAATCATGTCCCTAAGTGACACATCTACATATCTTTTAAATATCTTCAGGGAATCTTGATGTAACCAGCTTCCTGGGAAGTCTGTTCCAGCGCTTGACATCCCTTTCAGTGAAGAAATGTTTTTCTTAATATCCAGTCTAAACCTCCTCTGGAGCACTTTGAGGCCATTTCCTCTTGTCCTCTCACTTTTTACCTGGGAGAAGAGACCTACTCCCACCTTGCTACAACCTCTTTTCAGATATTTGTAGAGAGCAAGAGGGCCTCCCCTTTTCTTCAGGCTAAACACCCTGAGCTCCCTCAGCTGCTCCTTATAGGAACTGTGTTCCAGACCCTTCCCCAGCTGCACTGACCTTCTCTGGACTCACTCCAGCTCCTGGATGCCTTTTTTGTAGTGAGGAGCCAAAAACAGAACATGGGATTCAAGGTGTGGACTCGCCCCTGCCAAGTACAGGGGGACAATCACTGCCCTGGTCCTGCTGGCCACACTATTTCTGATACAATCTAGAATGCCACTGGAATTCTTGGCCTCCAGGGCATGCTGCTGGCTCAAATTCAGCTGGCTAAAGCCACAATTAAATATTTCAGTAAGTTTCATGTATTTATTTGCATTTGTTTTCCTTCAAGCTTTATGATTTGAATGATGCCAGTAATAGAGGGGAAACATGTTTGTCTTTCTGAACTGTCACTGATGACACAGATAAGTAAAACGGATGTAGGTGTTTCTGTTTTGTTTCTTACTAATGAGGCTTTTCAAGTGTTTCAATAATGAAGACTTTGACATTCAAAATCTTTGCATCTATTGCCCTCATCAGGGTACACCATGAGGAAGGATGCCCAAGTTTTGTGCTGATAAGAAGCACAGGGATAATCTAAGACAGACAACAGCAGCTAGGAAAAAAAAAAAGAACAAATGTAATCTCTCAGGTTTAGTGCAGTAAAACACATGTGGAGGATCACTTTGACCTACAAAAATATATTGCCATCAGTGCAACTAGTGAGTGGCTAGACAGTGGAATGACAATAGACACCACAGGCCTCTCAAGTGCAAAAATGACAGAAAAAATAGGCAAAAAATCAGTATTTGCTGGAAACTACTGTTTTCATCTGTGCATTTAGGCCAACACCAACTATTCTACTCCCCCATGTACCATTAGATTATTTGACTTGATCAATTAATCTAATTTTACTCTGCTTTGAGGAAGAGAAAATCAACTAGGCAAACATATTGATGTTTCAGATATATTTGATTCAACCTTCTCTATCAACAACAAATTGCACATACTGGTTTTCTTGAGCTCAACTGGAATCAGACAAGGCATATCCCTTGCTAAGTGCCTCCAGCTCTTGGTAGGTGTGTGAATCAACAAACACAGGTAACCAAAGGCAACCATCAAACCCCAGCTGAAACACAAAGAGCAGATTTATTTCATTACCTCTCTGACAACTCCAGGCAGCAGAGACACACAGGGACACACAGGCCTGCTTAGGCTCAGCTCATCCTGGAGGGCAGCAGAGGTGGATGAGGGGCACTCTGCACCTCACAGTAAGAAAAGCTTTAGTTATGGCTTCACACTCATGTCTGTGAGAGTGTGTTCTCTCTCTGCAGGAATTCTACTTCTCAAAACAGGCAGAGGTTGGAACACATTAGGCATAAAAAATAGGGTTTTCCCTCGGTGACATTTTTAGCATCTGCAGCTGCAAAGTCACTTTGAGTAAAACTATTCCCTCCTCTTTGACAAATTTTTCAGTTTTAACCCTCTCCTCCCAACACTAGGTAGCATTCAGCTTCAAAAATAACCCATTCAGATTTTACTCTAGTTTGTTATCCAGCTACTGAAAACATGTCCTTTTCCTTCTTGCTAGCCTGTTTTTCCCTCCTTTCTCTGAACTTTTGCTTCTCTGTCACAAAGTCTCATTCCCTTAAAAACACAAAACCTGAGAAAATACCTCCATACTGGTACGAATTTCAAATGTCCTACAGGTGACTGCTATAGTTTCAGTTGTCTGGTTCCACTGGGGTATTTTCACAGATATCCTCACCTTTATCCCAAGTAATACAATGCTGTTTGCATTCCCCAATGAAAACAGATTCATAACCAACTTTGAACATTTCATGAACAAGTGCTGTATACTGGGAATCCTGATCGAAAAAAGCACAGCCATAAGCTAAGCTACAAGAAGAGGGCTGGTTAGAAATAGAGTCTTAAATAATAAATCAGAGGATCACTTTTGCTAGGAATGGAAAAGAAATCTGGCATATGAAGACATGGAAAGGTACTGTCAGGAATAACATCGCTTAGACCTTCAACCTAACCATAGCATTGTCTTAAAAAGTTAAGAAAAAATTTTTAAGTGTTGGCTTGTAACACTTGTGATAAGAAAAATATAGAATTAGTGCATAGAGAACTGACTTAAAAAATAAAAGAAATCCTAGCTCAGCTTTACTCTCCCTTATTGCTCCAAACTTACTTGAATTTTAGTATAAAAGTGGTTAGAATGTAAAAATTATTTCTTTCTAAGTGCAGAGTGAAAGCCAAAAATGAAACAATTCTCATCAAAATTTGTTTAGTTGAAATGCATTTGCTCTATCAGAAACTGGATGAAAAACACGTAATGAGATGTATTTGCTGTCTTCTTCATCACTGGCAATACTGATATTCGTTCCAGCACCCCAATAAAAAGGAGATGCAGCAGCTCCTCTAAAACTTCAACCACTGGAAAGCAGAGTGAGACACAAGAAGCAGCCTTCCCTGTGGCAGAGATTGATCTTGCATCATGGAAATTGCTACTATATAAGAGAGTAGATAACAAAATGTTATCACTTTCTTTTAGATGCCTACATTACTTTTAGACTCCTGCTATTACACACATCCCTTTCTGCTGTTCCCCCTTGTCACCTTTTGCAGTCAGTAGGGAGGAACAGGCATTTTTAAGGTGTTTCTTCTGACCCATTTAAAATATTTGCATTAGGATGAGATAAGCTGTACTTCAGTACTGTCTTTCTTTAGGGTGAGCCACAGGAGTTCAGACACGGACATCTACATTGCACACCCTCACTGCAGACATCTGTAATTTGTCATATAAATCCCAGACAAAAAAGAAAACAAGTCCAAGAGAGAAAAAGAGGGAAAAGGACTAAGAGAACAAATAAT
Source organism: Agelaius phoeniceus (assembly GCF_051311805.1). Classification (NCBI taxonomy): domain Eukaryota; kingdom Metazoa; phylum Chordata; class Aves; order Passeriformes; family Icteridae; genus Agelaius; species Agelaius phoeniceus. The sequence continues at coordinate 57,798,708 of NC_135266.1, read as the reverse complement.
GCCAGAGTTCCTGGTATGTGATGTAATCTAAAATTCAAAAGCTAAGTAACAAATTTAAAGTTTAAAAAAAAAGATAAAAAAGATAAAATGTCAAACAGCATCTCAAAAAGAACTCAAATACCTCAATTCATCTGCGCAAAGTGGGTCAGAAGAAGTAAATTATCTTTTTCCCTTAATTTAGACTGAAAGGTCAGCTAACTCACCACCACTGCAAATTTGTTCTGTGTGGTACATCTGTTAGTGTCCTCATAAAAAATAAATTTCAAAATATATGAGCTTGAGGAACGTTGATTTACCCTAAAGGAAAAACTGAAACAATTTTTAAACGCATTTTCAGAGGTTTCTTTATTTTTGCAATTACTCTGTGCATTCTTTTTCCTAGTTTGGCCCCATTTCCTTCTGACTCATTCTAAACAATTCTAAACAATTCTATTTGTTTTCATGCATGTTAAGACACAAGTACTAATTCTGGACAAAAAAAAAGGATTAAAATTTTATGCACTACTGATATAGCTGGACCCAAAGCCATCAACTCAGCAAGGGTTAAAGTGCAATTAACAGATTTATAGATGAATCGCAATTACTGCAATTAACAGATTTATAGATAAATTACAATTACTTCAGGGGTTTTTTTTAATTTTCAAATTACCATGTCATACAAACACAACAATTTAAAAAAATTATTTTTCTATTTTTTTTTCAGAATAGGAGGGAATTCAAACAACAGAGAGTAGAAAAGAATATTAAGAAAATAAACAATGCAGAAATCTTTCACTCTTAGTGAAAGAGACTACTTTTTTCCCTTGCAGTCTTTTGTATCTCTTAGACTTGATATGTTTCAGTACTTCAGCTGTTGGCAAATACCTCCTTTCTCTAAGAGTTTTAGTATTCAGTTATGCAGTACTGCACTTCAGGTAATCTTATTTGTAAATGAATCTGTAGGATTGATGTTAATATGTAGTTTAATTTGTTAGGCACAATCTTGAAAAGTCATAAACTCACTTTGCATCCTTACATACTCATATATTGAAGAGTTATAATTTATAATAAACATCTGCTTTATAATACTGATGTGACAGAAGGCATTAGACAAGGAAAAAGGGTTTTCGGTGTGATACACCAAGCACAAATATGCACATGTATAAGCAAACTTTCAAATTATAGCTGAGTGATTTTCTTATGCCAGTCCAAGGATTATTAATACACATGTCAATGTCAAATTTAATAAAGCTGTTGCATTAATTGTAACTATAGTGTCTTGTACTAACACCTGTCAAGGTGTTTCTGGTGCAGAAAATCTTTGTCATGAATGAGCTAGACAACATAAATTATAAGTGAACTAGCCTTTTACCTCAGGAGATCCAAATTCAAAAACTGCTTTTAGTCTCAAATGAGTTGTTTATCACACCCTACTGAACCTCCAAATGTGGCACAGTTCTGCATGGGTGGAAATCTGGACTCAGGAGATGTGAAGGATTGGAATATTAGACTGTATCACTAATCAAGATTGTGGTGTATTGGCAGAGACAAGTAGGGAAGTGTATACGTGTGTACAGCAAAATCCAGCTCCTTCCCTCACAAGCCAGCACTATTCATATCTTAAATTCCATAAGCAGGATGTTTGTTAGCAAATTTTGGACAGAAAAAGAAGATGCTGTTACTAATGACAGCTTTTGTAAATCAACCACATACAACTGTCGATGATATTCTCCCATCAGAAGCAATGGTATCCATGTGAACAACAGTCAGTGCTACTTATCTCTGAAAATGCTGAATATCATTGTTGAAGCCTGAATGCAAAGATCTATGAAGACTGCAAGCCTATAAATTTCAGTTGTCTACAAAACTGCTCTCATGCAAAATAAAATTATAGAGAAGCATCTCATTCATAAAAAAAAAGAAAAAATTCCCAGTGGAAAGTCAATAAAAAGTATTTTTATGCCAACAATATCATATATTAATATCTCTTTGCAGGAATTGCATCCATTTAAATTTAATTCATCCAATTTTCACTGGAGGAAAGACACCACAGTGCTAGGTCTGTGCAGAATCACGACTCACATTCATTTTTACAAACATGCAAAGCCAGCTAAAGGAAGCCCCTGCCATGTTCTTGCATACCACATGCCGAACCCCTGGGATGGTGGCACTATCTTTCATCAGTGAGTGGAAGAGTGAAGAGAAGGATGCTGGCAGCATCCACACAAACTTTAGTGACTGTGCTGAAGCCACGTTCCAACTTGAAGGTCTCATCATTGCACGTTCTTCTTTTATACACTGGGCTTCACTTTTCTGACTGGGCTTCAGCAATACATCTTTAAGAAACTCTGAGCTGAAAGTGGAGGTGCAAACCTTCAACTTAAGAGTAAAATGTTTATATTTTTAGAGCAAAGCAAGGGAAACCCTTATTTGCACAGGGCCAAGTTGTCACTTTTCAAAGCCCCAGGTTAACTTTAAGCATCCAAAACAAAGATCTGCAAAGAAAGCAAGAAGGAAACAACACACCCTCAACATACAAAAGGCAAGATGTGGAGGGTGGATACAAGTCAGAGAGTGACTGTTTAAACATACCACAATAAATCTCAAGTCCTCTATCAGCAAACATTAAATATATATCTCTGCAACTTTACTAGAACTGTCTGCTGGAAGATAACAAACAAGAGGGGAGAACCATTTTGCTGTTCCTGTCTTCCTAAGGGAAACATCCCAGCTGAACAGACTGAGATCTCCAGAACTAAGAAAGATGAAAGAACCTACTCAGCATGTGGGTTTTTACTATGAGGTTTTAATGCAGTAAAGCAACCCCATGGGAAAAGCAGGAAAGGTATAAATTTGAGTTTTGCAGTATCCAGATACCAACAGAGAAACCTAGATGGCAAATTTTTGTCTTTCTTCATCAATAAAAAAACTGCCTCATTTTGCTATTAAGTAGGTATTTCATTATATTAATGTATGCTGGACTTTGTTTAGTACAGAAATTTCCAAATAGCAGTGTTAAATGAAAAAGACTACTGATATTACAAAAACTTTTTAGAATTGCAGAATTGCATGTTATTCAAGAGCTATGTTATGAACCAGAAGTCCAGTAAGTGATATATATTTCATAAAAGGCCTAATACATATTTAAACAAATAATTAATGCTTTAGAAGGTAAATGTATATTTTGCTATTTATTGAAACAGCAATCCAATTTCAATCTCCTTTAAAAAAATAAAAACAATATCTTCACAGACTTATACAGAAATGAATATGAAAACCAATTCAAAGGCCACAACTCCTTAGTAATAAGCAATAAATAAAATTCCAAATGAAGACCAAGTGCTGTGCTTACTCGTGTTTATTATGGAAAAAGACTGTATAAGAAAAATAAGTTGTAATTCACATGCTCCTGTCTGTGTTTTGTAGCTGGCATATTCTTCTGCAACAGCACAGACCAATAACCAGTGTTTTGACACACTGATTTTGTAATCGAGTAAGAAACAGAGAGTGAATAAGTAATGTGTAATTGGTAAATAAAAAGCACAGAGACCTAGGGAATACAGATCACTCCATTCAGACTGTTTTTTGATGTTTATTTATTTTATGTTTATATTTACATTTTAAAAGTCAGCATTAGAAGGCTAGAGATACGCACATATCTACACATGCATTTGTGTCTGCCTTCTACCTAAACAAGAAGATGTAACTATGATTTCTATCTCAAAGAGAAACTGGTTATAGAGTCAGATTTTTCTTTGATAATCTTGGATTTTTTGAAAATGTTCAGAATCCTGCTTTTCATAACAAAGTAGGAAATTAGCAAGAAATAAAGAAATTTAAAATGTATTAAACATTGCTTTTGGACACAGTTGTTAGTGCTACTTTCAAGCAGACTTTTTCTCAAAAGCTATTAATCTTACCCTTTCTTCACTCTGCACTCTCAGGATTTGTTTGAAATACATCTGATCCTTGCTTACAGCCTTGCCTATCTGCTTCTCTGGAGTTGCATCTCCCTCACAGAGATTCACATCTTTAAAAACAGTAGCTAGCAAAGCTCCTTCATCCATATGGGCACATCCATGTGTTCTCAGGGCTTTGGATAGTGACAGGTGGCTGAATTTGGGGGGAAGATACTGTTTCAACTAGCTGGTTCCATAAAGGGTCATAGCTATCAATTACAATTATCTTAAATTAACTGAAAGTGGATTTTGGCTAATGAAGAGAAGATGCAGATGTAAAAGTATACTTTAAAACGATTCATGCAGAACTCTAACATTATGGCAATACTGCATTTATTAGAGGTGGGAGAGACCAAAACGATTCCAGAAGTTTGACATTCTCTTTCAAGTAAGAAAAAAAAGCTCAAATTTAATAAAGGTCAATCAAGAATAAATCTAACTCATTGTTCTAAGATCATACAGTCACTGGAATGGCCACTAAGTGAATACAGTCAGTGGTCATTAAAGAGAAAAAGAGGTCAAGAGTTTTTACTGAAATATAGCTAAAAAGAACTATGTGAGTGTTTTAGAAAAGTAAAAAGAAAACAATACTGAAGTATTTAGACAATTCAATAATTATTTTTTATTATATATATCAAAAATATTTCTGGCAGATATTTTTAAGGGAAAAGCCTACCTTAGTTCATTTACCGTCTTTTGATTCTAATGTCACAGAATGTTCTAAGAGTCAGAAAGCTCATGTTTTGATCTAGGGAAAAAAAAAAAAAGCAGAAGATTATCACCTATATCTCTGGAAAGCTTTGGAGAAAAACAGAGCAACAGATTTCAAATTAAACAATCAAGCATGCAGATTCCTGGGACTAATGAACGTGGAAAACATTGCAAGTGATAAAAGGTTATGAGTTTGTTTTTGACGTGATTAAGTCTGTGATCATCATGCCAGCCCAAAATGGCAGGGAAGAAATACAAGGAGTCCTTGAAATGGTAAAGTATGAAAGAATATTTGTAATGAGAACAGGAGTGCTTCTGTGGAAAGAAAGTAAAAGACAGATATTTTCAAACCTTTGTAAACACTTTCAAAGATCTTAAGAAAAGAGTCCTTAGTCCAAAGGTGCTTTGGCAGTGAAAAGGAAATTAAGTTGTCTCCAGATTCACATCCAGTCTGATAAGAGCAGTCTAGCCCCAATCGCCCAGTGAGCCGTGATCCTGAATGAACCCTGTGTGTCACTACGGTCAGGCACAGGAGGGGACCCGTGCAGCCTTAGACACAGGATATGGCATGACTCGCCTCTTTAACTGCAACACACCAACCACATTTGAAAACAAATTGTTTGTTTTGACATGTATTGTTAAAACTTAGGCATGTGAAACTCCAGCAGACAGGATCTCCCCCTGGAGGTGTTCACAAACAGCTACTGCCTTTTAGTCACTTTGGGGAAGTGAAGCATGCATTTTTAGAAAACTTGTTCACTAGCTGATAAAATGCAGTTGCCAGTAATGTCACTAAGCTGTAACAAGTGGATCCCATTCCCTAAAAATAAACTTTTTTTTTATTATTACGGCAATCAGATCTGCAAATCAAACACAGGTCTAAGAAAGATTTGAGGGTTGTGTACTCTCTCTCCAGAACAGTTGACAGCAGTGAGGTAGTACTGATTAAAGTGTAGTGGTACATCAAACTGAATTTATAGCAAGTACCCTAGAAAGTATGGAGATTGTGATCCTCAGAATAATTTCTCAGAAGGGGGGAATTGCAGAAAGTGGTCCTAACTCTTAAGATTGGAATGGTTATCACCTGTCACTAGTCTTATCTCAAACCAGAGCTCTCAGTTTCATGTGAAGCTCTTTAAAGATACCACACATGGTGAACTCCAGGGTAACGTAAGAAAAAATGTTGAAAAAGATATGGTAAGACCATTTAGGCCTACCAAAACAAAAGACAATGTTTGGAAACAATACCTGTAAGGTAAATATTAGTGTTTACCTCATGCAACAAGAACAAAAGCCCTGCTAGAAAAATAACTCATATTTGTGACAGGAGGAACAGCACATGGAACAATCAGGCACAGATTTATTTATGTTAACTGAAGAAATTCGTTGCTCCTACACTTATAGTCTCATTTTCCTGAGCCAGATTTGCCAATGGATATTACAGCTGACTCCATGGTTATGTGTACCCACTCCTGCCAAATATACTATGCTTAACACAGTCACATCTAAATATGGACATGAGGATTTTGGTCACAGACAACAAAAATCCTTGCAGAGGAGTTAAATGCACCCATACACATGAGGGTAAGCAATTTGCAGAGTCTAGATCTAAAGGTGTTACTTCCTGGTTTTTTTGACTGTCTTTATTTTTAAAAGGTTAGACAAGAGTTTTTTCAGTGGTAGCTGGAAAATATCTGAAAATATAGCTCAAATTCAAAAAGCTTGTGAAATCAGCCTCTGATCATCTTATAATTAAGTTGAAGGATAACATCAGTGAAGCATTACAACTTGACAATTTATTTTTTATGAGAATTAATTATAAAAAAATGAAAACAAAACTGTCTTTCATGTAAGAAACTTATAGTAAAAAAAATTGCATAAGGATGCAAGGGCAAATTCAAATAAAGAAGTTATAAGAATGGCAAGCTGCCAACAATTAATGTAAAAGTTAAATGAATCTTGCACATAACATCTCTTACACGTAAATAGTTTTCCAATTACTTGTTGTTCATCAGACAGGATGATAGAATGGGTGAAACTTTCTCAATTTTCCCAAGAAGGAAATAAGGAATGCTGTCTGCCATCTTGTCTTAGATGCTTTCAGCAAGGGAACAATTTAATCAGAATAAGTCAAATAAGAAATCATGCTATCTATATGAACAGGATAACTGGGTTTTGCCAATAGCACTTTCATATCTCCAGAGAAACTTGCAAGTACAAATTATGACTGAGCAAACCCTGTAAGGCAAAAAAATTAAGATGAAAAATGAAGTTATAAGCAAATTTAAACTGCACAAGTATTGCTCAAGTGAATATGTTGAATTTAGAAAAACTAAGATACTTGAGTGTATTTTTCCATTTTGAAATTAAAATTGCAATGAAAAATGTTAAGTTAAACTTGTAAAACATAGATATCTGGAAAAGGGAAATACCTTCATTTTCAGCACATAAATATTTTTTTTTTTTTCTGAAAAGAAATTTTCAGAACCTTTCATTTTACTCAGACCAAAACTAAAACATTCTACTTAAAATGCTGGTTTTTTGCAATTTTTGCAATGCTGTGATTTAGCGGCAAAACTAAAAGAAAAAAAGCAGTGTGAAGTTTTCATACTCACCCTTTTTTTATTTAAGTGTGAAATGCTTTGGTAGGCACTACACTTTTCAGGTGTTCACACAACAACACATAATGAAAGTTATATTACTCAAGATGAAGCAATACAGACTTAACTTTTACTATGACATGAGTGAAGAAGCTCTCTGCTGACCATCCTGTTTTTAGACAAGTATGTACTTGATGAACGTCCCAGCACTAACACTCAGCAGATAATGTTTCCAGGTATTCCAGTATTTCACCAAAAAAATATTAGCAGAATCTTAGCTGTTTCATCATGGAAGGAAAATTTAGAAGCCATTGGTCAACAGCATGAGTGGGCTAACGAATACTTTCTAAGTCACCCCCAGTACTAGAATAAGGAGGCTGCTTTTTTGTGGAACCTTTCACCCTCAATTTCAGAGCTTTAAAAGCAAAGAGGAGAGACTGGAACAGTGTTGGACTGTGTGGACAGTAACGTGCATTGGATAACTGCAGGATCATTGGTGGGACTATATGTGGCACAAAAGTCATGTCTCACCTACATGCTAAGATTTCACAATTATTATCACTGAAGTTCCTTTAATAATATGTATCCTTCTTCACAGAATTCATCAACACATGGGAATACAATAGCATTTTTTAATACAGCCTACAGGATGTAGGATGACTTGTCCTCGGGAGCTGAGCCTAAGGTATAAATCAATAGATTGCCTGCTAGTGTGATCAAGAGCCTATCTTTCAAAAATACTGGGAAAGAAAAGACCCCCATAAACAGAAAGAGTATTTGCAGCTCTCCATCAGTGTTGCAGACACTGCTCCCCAAGGCTTCGTCAGGTTTTAAACAAAAAGAAAGGCGGATCAATAACACAATGTTCAAAAAAAATTGAAAGGGTTCCTCTCTATAAAAATAAACCCCAACATATTATTGCTATTGTTGCTGTTATTTCAGCTATTATTAAAGATTGTGGATAATGCTTTTATAATGGATTCTGAAGGGTTAACACAGAAAGACCTTACCTATTCTATCACCAAACAATGGGTACAATTGAAGACTTAATGAAAGCCCGTTTTCATTTACCAAATAAAGTTTAATTTCCAGTTGTGTCAAACCTTAAACTATGTATTAATGGACTGGGGGGAGGGTAACATTACTGTAATGAGAATTTGGTCTGTGTACTTTCCTGCCTGCAAGCCTGTAACTCACACAGGTTACACATGTCATCACATATTTAGGACAGAAGTGCATATATCTGTTTAAATAGAAACAATCTTTACCTATGTTTGTGACACTCTCAAGGTACCAGTTATCCCAACAAATAGCAAAAAGAAAAAAAAAAATCCAGGTGGTATTTTACCCTGAAGCAGTGAACAATTTACTCCAGACAGTATGAAAATACAGACCAGTCTAATGAAGCAGTCAACAGCAAATCAGGACATTTCAGGCATGTCTCCAACAAGCAATGGAGTGTGGTATGAAAACACTGCAATAGCCTCATCACTGAGGCTATCTCCTAGCAAGGAGTACAGAACTATCAACAGAGCACATTTTAAACCTATCTAGCTCTGCTGAGAGGCTGGGATTGCTGGCTCAGTCACAGCTGTCACTTGCAGCGCTGCTTTGGGTATCTGAACTCATTCCTTGGCACAACTCTGCTCTGCAGGATGACACACCAGCTACATGAGCTCCATTCAGGGGGTACCTCCAAAGCCAGCATGTGGAAACGTTTCCTGCTTTCATAATTGACCCTAGAGAATCTTGAGTGTGCTCTCCCAGTCACTATCATGTGCCACACCATACAATAGTTCCCTTGTGCTTTTTCCTTGAGTCAACTACGCACATTACCCCAAACCACATTTCTTGCAGTGTACAGCTCTTGGCAGACTATATCTTTAAATGGTAGCCTTTCCACACAAAATAAAATTGCTGATTTCTCTGAAAGGTATCATGCATATAGAACAAAGATAAAAATACATGCTTAGATTTTTTTTATTGCTTCCTTTATAAATTTAGCTGTGAAAAAACACAATATCTACATGCCTGGACTTTAGAAAGAGGAAGGCATCCAGAAACATCACTTTTTTCCATGTTTCTTTATGGATTGCCTCTAGACAGCACCTGTACACTATGCTGTTTACTGTGAATGCATTCTGCAGGTGTTTGTCTCTTCCTGTACTTTGCAGAGTGTGGATGCCTTAGAGAATCCTGGACTGAAATCCAGGGTCTGAGGCATAAAAGTTAGTCATTGTAAAGCTCGACATTATGTCTTTTTTTTTTTTGTTTTGGATTGAGCTTTCTAGCCCCAGGCATGTTCTGTCTGCATCGACACCTAACATTTAAGCCATTGCAGCATCTCGCACAAGACCCTTAGAGCATTTCCCCTCCACAATTTTTATTTCTTGCCCACAGAATTTGTATTCTGTAACCACAGCACATAACCCTACGCAGGGCATTGTCTGACCTCAACCACCAAGAATTCAATAGAACATTTGCACTCCACTCTGCAACACCCTCTTGACTTATTTCCTATGCTTTTGAAAGATACAAGGTAGCAGATGATTAGGAGTAAAGCAGAAAAAAATAAAATCTGGGAGGCATTTTTTTCATCCATCTAAGATTTCATCAGGAATGGGACAAAATTTTACCTTGTGCTTCTGAAGTTGCTGTTGCTTGCATTAAAAGAATTATGTGTGGGTATGTCATTACCAAAGCTCTGCCTTGCAGTTGTTTCCCAGGACTGTGAAATCAATACATACTTTCTGAAGCAATAGTTTTGAAACTTAAAATGTGAAATTCTTAGTTTATATTTTTCCCAGGTTTCAGATATTCTTTTGACTGTGCTTCCCCATTCTCTATTTTGTTAAACAGAAAAAAAGGAATCTTCAGATTGTTGAGAACAATGGATCATAGTAATTCTAATCTGCTGTTATTGAGGAGAAACTATGGGAATTTTAATCTACAGTGTATCAATATTATACATCAAAGTACCTCCTTCAAAGCAGCTGCATTCTATCATCACAAAAAAAATCTATAAGCACTATCACACACCATGCACAGGTAAGAAATTTGAATATTAAAGCTTTTATAATGTAGTCACATTGTATGCAAAACAGCTGCTTGATAGATCTCAGTATCCAACGCATTTACTTTTCCAATAAAAATATTCATACATTCATCATATGGTCTAGTACAGAGAATACTTTGTCTTAATACAAAAGTCTGAGGTGTAAAAACTACATTAAAAGAAACAGTTTATTTCATTACAGCTTCTGTACACATTTCAGATAAGCATATTAACCCTATTTACAAACAATAATGAAAAGTTTCAGCACTTCTGTAAGACAGTAAGATAAATTACTACTAATACATAGACAGGGACTGTGAACTGCAAGACCAGAAACCAAAAGTAGATCTTAAATTATTATTATTATTATTATTATTGTTGTTGTTGTTGTTGTTGTTGTTGTTGTTGTTGTTGTTGTTGTTGTTGTCATCATCATCACCACCATCATCACTAAATACAGATCCCAGTTGATCCAGATATTTGTATTATTGCTAAATTCAGATCCTGGATTCATATTTCTTTTTAGCAAGATAAATAGTGTTCTCACAGGGTGGCCCTATACTGTGATCAGTAGGATCTTGGAGCATTCTTGCTCCAGGAGGTCATTGGTAGTAAACAACAGCTGGAATAAAGGAAGAAATAAGATCTGGACCACTGCTGGTTTTCTGCTCTGCTCCTCTCCTCTCTTCGCTCCCACCCTCCTGTTTGTCTCTCTCTCTCCACTCTTTGACCACTTTGTATAAGAAATGTATTCCAACAGAAATGTACAATCAGAAACAAAAAGAAGCAGGAAAAAAGGAACTAAGAAAAGAAAATGTCACAATTCTGGCCCATAAGGAGATAAGCATGAGAACATTCCTTAAGTAAATAAATGATCTTTAGCCCATTCAGGAAAAACTGGAAAGTAATCCATTTTAAAAAGATGCAAACTAAAACTCTTTCAATATTGGAGGCCAAGATTGTCCCTCCTTTGTCCTTTCCCTTGACTGATCAAGCTGGAAGACAAAACTGAAGCATACCGTGATCCTCCTTCAAATTCAGATTTCTTTCATACAAGAACAAGGGCATGAAGAAGAGGCAGAGAAAATGTTATTTCAAAGTTGGAATGACAGTGCAGAAGACAGATTTATCAGGGTGAGAAGCATTATTATACTCCTCAGTGTAGAAAAGCACAAAATGATGTTTTGTAAGTTGCAATGCATGGTCCTAGCTTTATTGGAATTTATGCATCCCAGAGAAAAATCCTAAATTATAAAACAAATCCTCTGAAAAGGTTTATGTATACAGAAAAATGCTGCATGAGTTTTCTCAATAATTTAAATTCAAGACCGATAAAATAAAAAATATATCATTAAATTTCACCGGATGGCAGGTGAGCGATTCAGAAATTTTAGGAATGCCCTGGGTCTGGTTGGAATGCAGTTAATTTTCTTCACAGCAGCCCATACAGTTCTATGGTTTTTATTTGTGACAAAAACAGTGTTGACAGAAAAGCAATGTTTCACCTGTTGCTGAAAAGTGCTTGCACAATGTCAAGATCTTTACTGCTTCTCACTCTGACCTACGCAGCCAGTGAGCTGAGGTGTGGGCAAGAAGCTGGAAGGGCACAGAGCTGACCCAAACTGACCAAGAATATATCACAAACCATACAAAGTCATGTTCAGCAGTAAAACTGTGGGAGGGCGTTCTTCCAGTGCAGCCATTGCTGAGACACTAACTGGGCATCAAATTCCTGATGGGAGGCCGTGAGTGATTGCCTTTGCATCACCTCATGTTTCCCTTGGTGTTTTTCCCTTCACCTATTAAACTGTCTTTACCTTGACCCACAAGTTTTTCTCACATTTACCCTCTGTCTCTTGCCCCCATTCCACTAAGGCTGGGGGTGAGTGAACAACTGGGTGGATGCCAGCTGAGATCAGTTCAACACAAGAAGATAACCTGTGAAAAACCAGCAATAGAGATGAAAGATAGAGCAGCTGAAATGTAAATGCTCAGGCATCCCAAAGAAGCTCTACAGAAAACAACAGGCACATGTCATCCAAAAGGCTAAGCACAACAAAGGGCAGAGCGAAGGCTGCAAGGAACACTTGAGAGCTCAGTGGTGGAAAAACTTTTAGAAATCAGTCTGCTAAGTCAAAAAAAGTAAGTATTGATACAAAGGGATTTTGGGTTTTTTTGCATATATACCAGAGCAATGCAGTGGAAATTAGCAAAAATAAATTTTTTACATAGTGTGGACTATCACCAACTGCAAAGATAAGATAATAGAAAATGTAGGCAATTTAAGGGCAGATAGCAAGTTCACTCAGTGACGATTTCCGATTTCCTTAGCATTACATGAGCAACAGAGATTGTAGTCAGGCTAACCTTTTAAATCATATGATACTTTCAATAAAAAGTGCAAGCACAAAATCAAAGAAATTGGTTGGAATTTCAAGTGTCTTATTTATCACAGGAATAACATTTTCAGATAAAAGGAGTTAATTTAAAAATTTAGTAGAGTCAGGCTGAGAGCAGTGATTCAGTGTAATCAAAATTTTAAAACATAGAAACCCTAAATACACAGAGCAGGCAAACTCACAGTGATACTTGTTTGTGAAAGGTTAGCATGTTTTAGAATACCCGACATGGTTTCTTCTACATTACACATGAAGGTAGCTGAAGCAATGTTGCTAGAACAGCACCTTTGTTTCAAGATATCAAGTGGATTAGAAGAAAGAGTATCCCAAGAGGAAGGACCAATAAGGATGAGATAGATAAAGACATCTTTTTACAAAGTCAGAGAATACATGTTGGCCATGTAGTGTGGTAGATACTGAAATGTCAGGCAAAAACCACATTTTAATGGACTCGAGCTATTTGAATAAAACACAAAATGTGCTCACTGCCAAATGTCTAGAGTCATGAAATATTGCCTAGGCAAAATCAAAAATTAAAAATTACAGGGAAAAGACCTGATGCCAAATTCCAAGATTCAAAAGATATATTGGCAAGTATTCCTGAGTAGCAAAAGTGTTGACCTCACCACATTCTGCTGATGTTCCCTGGAATGAAAATTAATCCAACTACACCATAGCTGACATTGGAAAGGCACAGTATTGTAGAGGGTATAGCAGACCCCAATTTTAAGTTCTTTTGCATGTTACAAGAGTCAGGGAAATCAGTCAAAACTGCATAAGTACAAGATGACTTCATGGTGAGCCATACTCACTGCAACATAGGTCACATAGAACAGTCTTTTTTCCCCAACACCTCAAATCTAAAAAAGTAGATACAAAGTGAGTAATGTCTATACCTGAGATACTAATTAGTCAAAGACTACTAGTAATTAAGAAATGTATTTATAGGGAGAGGGAAACAACCTGTGTGTGAAAATCTTTGATTCCACTGTTGAAAGAAGAGGTCATATCACAAATAGTTCAATAAAACAGACCAATTAAACATATCAAGACACAGATATGTGCAAGAAACTGTTGTTCCTGTGATGCTAGTGAGATGGGACACAGGGCAATACTCATACAGATTATTAGCATCACCCAGATCCAAAAAAGTCAAAATAAAAAAAAAAATTCTTGGAGCAGTGTTTGCATGCAAAAATTTAAACAATATAGTGAAAGATAGATAAAATATTCCAGTAGGGAAGTGCCCATAAATCACTTGGGAGTGCTTTTTAAAAAACACTGTCAGTCACAGAAAGCCTTTAGACTATGCTACTGAAACTGCAAAGTGTTAGCATGAAAGAGACTGACAAATACATTGCTGATTTCTTATCCAGAGCAGCCTTGCAGTGCACAACTACAGTAACTTAACAAGAATGTGAAATCTCTAGCCTGATATTAATGCAGAAAATGCAGAGACACAGAAGCATCAGCTAAGTCTGCAATGTGCAGTTTCAAGGTAGGGGCTACAACACATCTAAGAACAAATGATACAAGACATAGATTTACAAGTGCTTACATTTATCATTCTGTCACACTCTGTCAGGACAGCCAGACGCTGTGGGAGAAGCCTTGTCTGCTTCTCAAGAATACTGGAACTGCCCAAATCAGCTGAGAAACACAGCATCATATATAAAATCAACTAAATCATAACCCCAAGGTCAGTAAAAATAAATTCCCTCAAGTACACACTGAAGTCCTACAGGAACAGCATCCTGCTCCTCCATAATGCAGTGACACTGCATGGTCTGCAACAGTGCTGCACTAAACCAAGACATCTGAGATGTCAGAAATATCTTTGTCATGCTTATGATGAAACAGAAGCTAGCCTACAGGACACTATGCTTGCTAAAGGTTTTTAGGGTGGTATTGGGCAAAAGACAATGAAGTCACACCGCGTCTCAGCAGGCTTTGGAAAAAAACACAGCCATAACTATAACTTGGCATTTTGTTTGCAAGTCAACATAGATTATTTCTTCATTGTAGAAGGCTATTTGGACATGAGTGACAAATTTCAGATCCTTTCAGTTAATGTTTCGTGTTTGAAAATGCACGTATCGTAGAAGCACAAAATCCTATTACAATCACTGGAAATATAGCCAACTCAGCCAAGGAAATCCCAAGACTGTTCATCTGGAGGAATAGATCTGCCTGTTTTACAGAGGATAGCTATTCTTCAGTCTCCAGACTGGTGTGTTGACAGGCCACTATCAACTCCAATGGAAGTTTTGATACCTGGTGCACATATAGGTGCATAGATACTTTACACATAATTTAGGATTTTTAACCTATAGCTGAAGCACACACAAGTGGCATATTCACATCACTTAATTTCAATTATCTAGAATTTGGTATGCAGCCAAAGCATGTTGCCAACTTCTTTCCATAGTCAGCAGAAGCTTGAGAACTAAACCATTCCAGAGGCTGATTCAGCAAATCTACTATGACACCTCTCCCAAGATCTCATGTGCCTATTCAGAGATGCTTATTTCTCCCCACTGACTTCAGAGGCCATTTACTGAAAGAGACTAGGAAGGACTAATGTGAAGTGAGACAAATCCCTCCACAAAACAATACTGTAGTCACTCTCAATGCTGTAGTGATGCATTTTAGGCATTGTATCTTGTAGAATATATAAATACATCAGAGAAGGAGCAAAACAATTTTGGTTCCCTACCCTCCTCTGTGCCCAAATGCTCTCAGGTGGGATGTGAGGGCTTTTGCCCATGAATTGCACCTTTCTAAGCAGGAGAAAGAAGAGCACTGTTAAAAAGATCCTAGGAAAGAAAAATTAAAGCACAAAACACTGTTAAGAGGATCCTAGGAGAGAAAAATTAAAGCACAAGGAGAGGAGAGTGTGTTATTGAGCCTTGATGGCATGAATTGTCAAATTCACTAGGGAGACAGGTGCAGAGAAAAATGTTCAGGGAAACCACATCAAAGAGAATCTAACATTCCATGCTGGGAATCAGACACTTAGAATTTACTAATTGAAACATTCTTTCATTCATTAGAAATGGATAAATGGTTTGCAAAGGTTTATTAACTAAAATGGTTTGTCATTTTTTTAAAGATTCGAACAGAATAGTAGGGAGCTTGTATCTATCAATAGTAACTTCTAATGAGCAGATTATTGCCATCTATACAGTATTTATTAATAGTTTACCAGTATATTATGGACATTAGAACCATCTGCTGCAGATAATTATAACCATGTTGATAGGTGTTTGAACTGATTATAAGACACATACGAATCAGTTAGACTTCATTATAAATTATTAACCAATTTAAAGAATCATTTTGTAAACTCAGTAGAAACTATTCATAAATGTATCTTTATTTAAAGGATCACAAGCTTCAATTGTTTTTCAGGATCAGATGATATACATTTAAAGGTATGTTTTGCAGTTAAGAAATGCTACCAGCCTAAGTGATTAGCATTTAAAAAACATGTTAGGGTGACACAATTAATAAAAATGGCCACAAATGCGAATAAAAAGACTGAATTATGGAATAGCTTTTCATGATATGTACAATCTGGTATGCTGATCATTTAAGTGATTGCCATGACTAATTTATGATCACATTTAGCTTTTGCTGGCATTCAGAAAAATATGCCATCAAAATTATACAAATTAAGTGCATAAAAAAAAGTGTCCAGGGTGAGACTATTTATGTCAATCTTAGTTCAGAACTGAAAAAAAATAGAATCTTTAGATAAATTGCATCATGAGATCAGTAATAAAATTAGGGTTTTTGATAAAAACACTGACAACAATGGCAGCATAAATGAGCAGCACTGGAATATCCACATCTTTGGAAGGAGACGTTTGTGTACAGCACATGCTGGTACTACAGACGGGCACAGCTTAGCTGAGACATTCTCGGTGCTTTAGCTGTTTACTTAGGCAGCAACAGAGTTCTAAGAAATAGTTGCTATGCCAACCCATCATAGGACTATATATATATATGTGCACATTCATGACCAGGGCTTATTTTGAGAGCTCTGTTACCCTTTCTTCCAAAAGTTTAAATATAATACTGCTGTATAGCTTCCATTAAGGCAAAACTCTGTTGTCTGTGTACCACAATGCACAGCCCTGATTTTTTCAAAGATAGGGCGTGGAGTATCTAGAGTAACATGAAGACATTTCAAATAAGAAGCAGGCCTTTGACGTCACATTTCTACAATCACTGAACAGGCTGTTCTATTTGCAAGCCTCTAAAGATTTGGTGTTCAGATGATAAAGGGCACTGCTTTTTATAATCTATTATTAACTGTCATGTGTGTATTACTGCAGTTTGGTGGTATGATGATGAAGTGCTTTTTTGTACTATTTACTAGAACAATTTTCCAAATTAACTCCATCCAGCCAGTCTTCTTTTAGAAATACAGAAACAAGGCATAGTAACTTACCTCTGGAGCTTAGAAGTGATGTCTTCAGGTAAATATGCATTTTAAAAGAATTAAAAATCATAGAGGGAGCTCTTTAATTACCTGATTCTGTTTATGTCACTTTAGGGTTTTTTTTTTTAAATGCATTTGAAAGTTCAGTCTATTTATTTTGTAATTATTGGATGACTACATGCAGCACTGCCATTTCAATTAGATTTTGATGGCTGATAAAACCATTGTTGACAGCAAGTACACAAACGAATGAAGGGAAACCAGATTAGCAATGTTTGTGTCATTGCATTTAAATAAAACTAAATGTTCTGGCAGAAATATGATCAAATCCAAAGAGAAAAGAAAAACAGTAAATGGCATGGTAGGGATGGGATCATGTCAGAGATAATAATCTTTCTTTAGACATCTGGATTTTCTAAAGGAGAATTATTTCCTTTGGAGACTTAATTTTAATTCCCGGAGAGTGTGGCCATTTCTTTTTCAGATTAGAAACCCAAAAACATTTATATTTGTCTTCTAACAAGAGTTTTGCAACAAGACAGGCTTCTTGAAATGTGAGAAAAGCAAGAAGACAGGAAAGATCTCCATGCAGATACAGAGAGTTCAGCCCACTAGAATTGATAAGGCAAGAACAGCCATTGTGATAAATTCCAAAGGTTAAAACATTCTGTCTATTCTAAAGATCCATATAAAGGGGAAAGGAGAGGATGAGTGTGATAACACCATTTAAGAATGATGATATGCTTGCCAGACGAGAATCTGCATCAGAGTTGTTCTTTTTAAAAGAGAGGAGCATTGAAGCAGCTGTCTCTTGTGTCTCTCCGATTGAAATGAATGACATATTTTGTATTCATTCAAATGTCTATAGAGAAAATACCTGAAACTAGTGGACAAGAAAGAAAATTATACATTAAATTCTCTGAATTAAATGTGATACAGCATTTCTTGTTCAAGAAATCTTACATTTCTTGGTGAAAATCTATTTCAAAATCTGACAATTCTTAAAATGCATTTCCTTTGTTTATGTCTCTCACAATTTCATTAACTCCTTGCCTTTTAGACTTTTTTTCTTCACACAATTTCTGCACATGATTATCCTTTTTCTTGCTCTCCTTCCATGAGACAACATAGGCTTTACAATTCACATCCAGAAGGGATCTTACTCTTTGTCTTATCTGGGTCCATACTGTATTTCACAGATCAAGCCAAAACCAGTTCACAATTACAATATACAGATGTGCCTCCTCACCTAGAAACCACTGTAACACAACTTTGGGGAGCATTAAATAGAAAATATACTGACTTATGTCTCTCACTAGCACAAAGTGTGAGCTTACTTGCATGATAAAAGGTCCAAGACTATTGAAATTTCTCCACCCCAAAATTCAGTCTTCATTTGAGAACCCTGGATGCAGTCTGCTAAAATGCAAGTAGAAAGGACCATTGAAGCCTTCCAGTTCAAAATCAACACCCAAGGTCTATTGCAGCTGTAGATGTTCCAACAGTAGCAATACAGAGACAGAAGAGCTAACTCACAGAACACATCACGTCTCTCATCTGGCCTGCTAGAGCAGGTTCAGACTGTGCCATTATAATCAGACATCCTCTAAACATGCTAAAAACCTGTACCTTTGGTTGTCAACAACATCATGGTGCTACAGTTCAGAGCAGAACAGGCAGTGATAATTTCTATTGCAGAAGTATTACATGTCTTTGAGGTAAGGAACAGACAGTGCAGACACTGAATTAGTGGAGAGGGATAAGGTGGTTTTGATCAGCTTTGATTTTGAGAATCTTAAAGTCTGGATGGCTCCGAGGGTAACTGCAGAGCAAGAGTAGAAGAGAGGGGGCAGTTTGAAGGACATCTCAATCCACTTTAGAAGATTACAGTTGAATAGGTATTCACAATTTAGCCAATATCATCAGAGTGTCTATATCCACCCTTAGTTTCTCCTTGACCTTTGAAACTACAATTAAAGGCAAAATTCTAAAACAGTGTAGAAATTTCAAATGTGATCTTAAAGGAATTGCAACTTTTACCACTACTAATCTAATATTTATTAGATTAAAAAATAATGAAAAATTTTGTAATTTTTTGCATTGTTTTTCTAAACACAAAGGAAAATCATCCCTATGGTACATTCCATCAAATGGTCAAATTCCAAACAGCATGCAGGACTCATCCTAAAGGAAGAATACAGTAAATCAACAATGGAGGAGAATTACTGCAACAGAGGGACTGGGGTTTTTTTTCCTCCTTTTTAAATTTAATACAACAGACTTTCCTAAATGATTTATGGGTCTGGGAGTCCTGCCTCTCTTATCCTTTCAAGAACAATCACAGTAGGCTGGAATGGTTTGAAAAGCTGAGCTGAGGGAGAATCTGCATCCTTATCCCTATAACACTCTGGTGCTCACTGAACTGTTTCCTCAGACTTCTATTTGCAACAAAACTGCTGATCTCAAAACAGCTGCATTATTTCTGTTTTAGTGCTCAATCTGTAAAGAGAGAAAAACATGAGAGATTAATGAGATCTTTTTCATCTCATGTTACTCCGTTTATCTCATAAAATCTATTTTTCAAGGCTTTCTTTCCAGATCTGGCTGATATCACTTTGTATCCTCCAGCAGCCCTCTTCAATTTCTCATTTTCTTTTCCAGTGCTTCATCACTAGCTTCTCAAATTACCATGTTAGGGGAGAAAAGGTAATAATTAGTTTCACTTTTCTTGATAGATTCCTCACAGTCACATACATCCAATGACAAACTAAAGATAAAGTAAAAAATAAAATATTCTCTTGGCAATGAGGAAATTCTTACAATTAACCATTCTATGCCAGTAAATTGGGAGTTTTTAGTTACTAATGAAAATGGTGTAAGGCAATATAGTTAAATATGAAAGTCTCTTCAAAAACTCTTAGATCTATAAAGGACGTCGTAACATGAACCTAAAAGTAAAATAAAAATAGCAATATACAGTCATTCTATTCTCTTATTATTATTCTGTTATACTGACAATTGATAGCATTGCTGAATTCTGCTAGCCTCTGTGATTATCCATAGTTCATATATTCCTCTGAGGTAAACACCAATGAATCTTACTGCATTATTGCACAGTGACAATCCTATGCTACTGTAAATAAGGAAACAGTGCTTGAAAACAAGACAAACACACAAAACAAGCACAGAGCCAAACCAACCAGGAAGCAAAACAGCAGCTCTAGTCTGGAACACAATATGTTTGTATAAAGCTGTCTGTGATCCCCTCTCAAAGCACAGAAAAAATTCCCAGATTCTGTGATCATTACCTGAATTCAGCGGCTGCCATTTCAAATCCTGGAAGAGTTCACTTGATCTTATTTTCAATCACAAATATCCATGGCTTCTCAGGCATAAATTATAAAGTATATGCATCTTCCTAGGTCAAAAAACTTCAGATAATTTTCCACTTGAAAGAAAGGAGTGAGAAAAAGATGTGACAAATGCTAATTACATCAATTAATGATCTTCTGGAATATACTCACATATTGCCTGGATGAGGGCTGCATCAGAACCGGGGTAGAACTGAGAAAAATTTCAGTGTGAGTAATTAAACACAAACCAGATTTCCCTGCTGCAGTTTTTCAATTAGATACAATATTCTTCTCTACTCTCCATTATGCATTTTTTGTAGCGGTGGTCAGTGTTTAGCACTTACTGAATTTATAATAGAGATGTGACTATGGGCCTGCCCTTTTTTAAGCTATTTTATATGTTCATTTTATGACATATATTTTTAATCTTTCTGTATGAAAACTGTGATGATACATGTAAGTCATTATCATTCCATCTATCTTTAGAATGCCTAAAAGTAAAAACAGTTTGAGATATGTGTCTGTGTAGATTTTCTTGAAAAGCTGAGAAATTGTGTAAGTTATTTAGCTGTCACAAATTGCATCCTATCTTCCAGCTCCTTAGAGTTCAGAGGCCATTTTGGTAAATTAAAACTGGCTTACAATGACGTAAGAGGTTAAATCCATAAAATCCAAGAAAGACTTTGATTTTAAGTACAGTGCAGCAAATCAAAAATTTTTCTTTGCTTGTTTGTTGGCAGAGGAATTCTATATTTTAAGTGAGATAGCCTCAGTATGGTTACAATCTCCCTCTATGCTTTTCCACCCAAGTATGTGTCAGTGCTGTTTTATTTCAACAGTCAAATGAAATTACCCTTGTGCTTCAGCTGCACATCTAAAATTGCTGCTGTGAAGTCTTCCCTCAAAAGAAAATTAAGGAGGGTGTGAGGTGTGAGGAAACCTCAGCTGCCACTATTTGAGTTTCATACAATTAGTGTATTTCATTTATTTCATTCACTGAAACAAAATGGTTTTGTTTTCTTTGGTGTCACTCAGAAG
The DNA here is from genome assembly GCF_051311805.1 of Agelaius phoeniceus. Lineage (NCBI taxonomy): Eukaryota > Metazoa > Chordata > Aves > Passeriformes > Icteridae > Agelaius > Agelaius phoeniceus. Next base: position 57,777,167 of record NC_135266.1, on the reverse strand, counting down.
CCTGGAACTCAATTCTAAAGAAGCACTGAGATAGAAACTGTATTAGCCTGCTCTAAAATATTTACTGAAGACACTTCTTTGGTAAGCTATGTTTATGTCAACAGAAAAAATGATGCACTAGAGATCACACACACAGCAACAGCGACAGAAGAAGGATGGAAACCTGTGGTTCAGCTGTCCCCCTAGGTGAGTAAAATTTTATTACAGATATCTCACACAGCAACTGTACAGCTTGCCCCAGTTGGCACCAGCAAAATCTTGGCTTGTAAGGCATATAATTCCTATCTTCTACAGAAGTATGTGCAGCTTCAGCAGCCCATGAAGCCTTTGAATTTCAACACAAAAGCTTCTGGGAGTTTCTTCTGATGGCTGATTAGGAGACAAGTAAAATGAAAATCTTTATTTTATTACTAAGTGTGATGCTTAAAAATATATGAACTCAGGGGAGGTATTTTTTAGGTATATATATTTTCTTTTTTTTTTCCCTGCTTCTTTCTTCTCTATTCGAGCATGCTAACTTAATTGTTATATGTTTTCTTCTGCATGACAAATATTATATAGGAGCAAATTAAACTTGGTTTCCATGCCAAAAAGCAGAAACAATAGTCTTTTATTTTTACCTATCTTAGCCTGTGGTAGCAGGACTGGCCATCTTGGTGAGGTTGGCTTTAAACAGACCCCAGGGAGGGGTCCAAATTGGCAACCCATTGCAAGCAACTGGGGAATAAAACAAAACAGTAAGAAACATTCCTTAGCTGTGTCTCAAGATGAGAAGAAGCAAAAAAACATCTTCAAATGGTGAGTCTCTTTTTACAAGGAGTCATAGGGAAAAGGTGAGGTGTAATGGGTACAAGTTCCTCCTGGAGAGATTCCAATTTAAAACAAAAGGAAAATTTTTCTCAATTAGAACAATCAGCTATTGGAATTGACTGTCGATGGAAGTGGTGGATTCCCCAACACCCAACACTTTTAAGATTCAGCTGGACAGGGTCCTGGGTCATCTTGTTTGGATCACACTTTTGCCAAGAAGACTTGGACCAGATGATCCTTGGTGTGACTTTTAATCTGGTATTCTGTGGTTCTCTGAGGATCCTACAGAAATAAACACCAGTCAGAATTGTTAGATGTATGGAATGTCCCTTCTTTGCCCTCCCAGGACCCCCAGTGCCCCTAAAGGAAGATATATGAAAAAGACTGGGATACATCTAACTCCCCCACAAAATTTTATCCTATCTCAGTGAAGGCAACAGTCACTTTCGAAGATGTTGCAATTCTGACCATATATATTCTATACATACACTAAAAATTTTGAAGAGTTTTGCAGAAAAACTTCAATAATTTCTCCTGAGGTAGTGTTGGTCAGGGTTTTTTTCATATTCTGTTGAAACAGAATCACAGTCACATTAGCAGAAGCTATGCAGAGGTAAAAGTAAATTAATGGGAATGTGGGAGGATAGAATTTCATCATGCTTTTGACGAGAATGCCTTTGGCACTGCACAATAATTAGTCCAAATTTGCTACATTGCCAAAAAATGTCCTGACTCAAATTTTGAAGCTTTGGCATATTTTGCTTGTGTCTTCATTTTCATGCCATTTCCTTGATAACAGGCAAATGTAAGTAAGATTATAAAGATAAATTTAAATAATATAGAATATGTACTGTGGCCCTTGTTTTTCCTGCTCAGACAGGATGTTTATTAAAGGAATGAATGAGTGACCCCCCTAGTATTAGCACAGCAGCAGTACTAGATGAGCAGAAGGTGGTCATAGTAAAGGCAGAAGCTTTGCTAGCAGCACTCAATCTTACCCAGTGTGAAATAAGATTACCGAAAGAAAAATACAGCTTACTGTCTTGTTCCAATATTTTTTGTTCTAATATTTTTTGTACTTCCAATGGTACCCTATAATCTCTTAAAGGTAATTTATAAAAATATTTGAAAGAGACTGAAACTTGTGCTTTCCATGGACAAGAAATAGGACTCTAAGGTGCTGCAAGGTGCTCCTTAGCTTCTGCCTCTGGCTGATAATTCTCAGGAATTTTTTTCCTGTGGCAATTACAACACTGAGGGAAAATCTCCTGACTGGGAAATTATGAGGAATCTTATTCAAAGCAATATTGATGCTTTATGGTAGATACATGCTCCCTCAAATCCTTCCTGAGCAATGGGATTTCTCACTTAGATGTAGCTACCTAAGAAACATGCATCTAACTGAAGCTTGATTTCAGAGCTAAAGAAGAAAAATAATCCTTCTTAAAGAGAATAAACTCTCTATTAAAAATTACATTCAGAACAACAGGCCTAAACGTTTTGGAATGAGAGAAGACACTTTGGAGACCAAGTGTGTTGGCTCAATAGTGTAGCATCTAGCTCAGACCAAATATTTAACTTTTCCTTATCTGAAGTATGTGACATGAGTAACAGCTGCTTGCAACCCTTTTTGATCTTTGTATTTGAAGAACAGTGAGTTAGAAGTCCTAAGCAGGTTGAAGTGAACTGTAGCTAGGCTGAAGATCACAGAAAGATTTGAAAATATAATAATTTTCAATTTCTGAGTATATGAAGATTGGGGCTAACTTTACTTTCATGGGAGCCAATTAAAGCACTTTTGCTTTAAAAAAAAAAAAGAAATCACAATTGTGATAATAAATTCCATTTTAGAAAATTACATGACAGGAGTAAAACTGTTATTGAAAGAAAACCCAAAAAATTGGATGAAACAAATAAAAAGGGAGGTTATTGAATTAGGACTGTTAACTACATGGACACATGTCCAGGCACAGTTACAGGACTGCTGGAGCACCAAGACCACAGGGCTGTTACAGTGGGATGGGTGCATGCATTCACACAACTCTTACACTATTGCATTCTTGATCTGATGGATAGTTCTGAGAGAAAAATTGTGTGTCTATTTTAAAAAAGCATTTATTAATTCTTTTGGCATCTTATTTCTCATTCTTACATTTTAGGGAATTTCAGTCCTTGTTAGTACCCCAAGATAACAATGCTGTTTTCTGCTTTTTGGTTTTTGCTCCTTTCTCGGTAACTAAACAACAGTTATAGAATAAACTAAGAGGGAAAACCAAATAACATAATTTCTTTCAGTATGTTCCCTAAAAACAAATGGAAACAGCCTTCTTTCTAGCACTCCCTATCTTTTTTTCTATTGTTCTATCAATCTTCTGTGTTCCAGTTTTGCCATTTACTCTTCTACCTTCTCAACATTTTAATTTCACGTTAAAATCAATGCTAAACCAACAGAAAAACATTTGACTGTACCACATTGGAAAAAATAAAAACAAACAAACAAAAACAAAATATTTTTAAAATCCTTGAAACCCTGTGACAGTAGCAGTGATCTTGTCACACATGCTTGCAATCTTTTAGCAAATTAATTGACATCCATCTTCATAATCCACTTCTTATTAACTTCTATTTTTTCTTTCTCCATCCATGTATATATCATGTTTTCTCCTAAGAGGAAATGTCAGATTTTAAAATAGGAACAGCCAATTTAAATTAAGTATTATTTTCTTTAAAATGGGAGGCAAAAAAACCCCAGTTTTCCCTAAGTATGTACTCGACAGAATTTATGTCAAGTATTAATGACCTAAGCCAAAGCAGTATAATAAAGATTTATTCATTTCTTATGTCATCAATATTATATCAATAATAATTTTAATATTAAGTATAATTTTCACTTCATAACAGGTCAAATATCAGTGCTACTTGATACAGACCACTATCAACAAACAAAAGGAATTTTAGAGGAAAAGACATGGAAAATCCTCTCTACTATTAGAAACTATTTCACAGAGGGGTTTATCAACAGATAGAGTATGACATTTTCATTAACTGAATGATCACTCGGTCAGTCCAAATCTGCTGAGGTTTATGGAAATAGCTGAGTTACAAGAAGCTGGCTTAGAGCTTAATGCAAGTCACAGCACAATGACTCCTACATTATCATTGCATCATTTCATTTACACAGTCACTCTAATTGACTTTAATAGGTTTTGGATCAGAGCAAACACACAGACAAAAAGATTGATTATACAAAACCAGAATGTTTTTATTAAACTTGCCTCAAGAATATACAATCTCAAAAAAATCTCTATATCAGCAGCTAGAGGCTTTAGGAATTTGTGGCAGCCAGCACAGAGACATTTTGTCAGCTTCAATTTAATTTTTAAAAGATAAAGTTTCCAGAAACTTCTTTTTAGAATGTGTTTAAAGATTGAATCTGTCTCATGGACCACCCTCTGTTCACATTGACCACTAACAACTAACTAATGATTATACAGTGGCCATCATTTTCATCAGACCATAACGTTAGTAAATTGTTATCTCAAATCCTATTTTTTTTTCTTTTTAGTATGATCTATAAGGAGAAAAGAAAAACAAGAGGGTTGGATTATGTCAGCAGCAGCAATCTATATAGAAAAAGCGAGACTTTGATGCAAGTCATAGGCAGACCATAGGCTACAGTTTAGGAAATTCTTCAAGCTTCATTCTGCAAAACATCATTGTATGGCTTCATCAGAGGAAGTGGATGTAAATCACAGAAAAGGCACTGCAGCCTGTTCTGTGAAAGGGGAAAAAAAACCAAAAAAAACCAACCAAACAAACAAACAAAAACAGCCATACAAAAAACCCCACACCAAACAAAACATTGCAGCCATACTGACAATCAAAATTCACCAGTGTGTGCAGTGTTGCCATGAAGTAAATCTGTGAGAAAATGTAGGTCTTCATTGTCTAATTTTCAAATTATTATCTTCTTTTGTCTAAAAGACATGCATGGACATTTGTTTAGATGTGTAAGCACTTGTCTACACTTTTGTAGCATCAGTTCTATGGAGGTCCAAGGACTAAACTTGCATGCAGACATCCATATCTGTGGGTATGTTTTACAGATGGAAATTCTAACTCCAAGAACTGTCAGTGTTAGCATTTATATGTCAGGCAAAAGCAGTCATTCTGCAATTATGAGAGTACAAAATCTGAGATGCATGACTGATTGCTACACCAAAAACTTCTTTCAGTCAAAGTCTTCTACATGCTGTAGGACTACAGATTACATACTTTAGTCCTTTTTTGTCTACCACGCTATTTTATTGTTCTTGTACTTTTAATAGATCAGCAGAGAAGAAAAATGCACTCCTAGAATTGATTTTTTTTGTAGAATAAATAGGTTCTCTTTTGTTGACCTTGTACACATGACAGTAGCTGATCTTGGAACAATCATTCTAGTTTGGGTTTTGACATAAATTTTTTTAGGCCTATTCTGCTTGTGCAAACTCAAGTCATGTATTGATAAACTCAGAATACATTCCTCTCTTCCTCTGCTCCACCTTTTCCCTCCTCTTTCCATAACTGTTTTCAGTCTGTCAGGGATTTTTACTCCTATTTCTTAAGGTTTCTTTTTTGTTTCTTTTTCATTGTGCTTTCAACTTCTCTGATTTTTAAAGACAAGAGAAATGAAATGAGATATATAATCAAGACAGTTTTCACTTCACTTGTTTCTCTAAGAGACATTTTAAAAGAGATTTTGATGAAGGGGAAAAACAGCCCTACTATGTAATGATCTTTTCAATGGCAATCCACCCACAGGGGCATTTTAATATGTAAATGACGTTATTGTCTCACACATGACAATCTGATGGATTTTAAATTCTTCATTTGTTAAAATATAATGAACAGCACTTTTGCTGGTTTTATTAATGCAATAGCACTTTGTTCACCCAAAAATGGCATAGTTGTTCCAAGCTACATAAGGTGATACTATTATTGAATCATTTGAGACCTGGCAAATATGAATACAGTAAAGAGCTTATTTCCACAGAAATCCACTCTAACACCATGCTGGCAGCAAAGAGGTGCAGAGACATTCTCATGTTGACAAGCAGGTGTCCTCCAGCTGGCCCAGGCAAAATAATCCCCTTACTAAAATATACACAGATAAGTAAATATGTACGAACACATATATTCTCATTGTACAATGATTTTTAGAAACCCAACAAATAAAATCAAAACTAGATAAGATTTATGGACTTATGACTAGACATCAAACTGTGACAACAGAAACAAAGTTCTCACACACTTCTTTTCCTTAACAATTCATACGTGTATATAAGCAGACACAAAGTGAATTTATCTAAAGAAGAGATAAACAAAAACACTAGAGCATGGTTTTGAAGGATCTTGTAAATATACTTTGGCATGCATTTATTTGGATGGCATTTTCTTTGCCCTCTGTGTCTTTTGGAGAGTATACAGCATATTATATTTTAAAGATGTAAACATGAAAAACACAGGCTCAAAAATTTTGTGCATGCTATACTGTGCTCTTAAAAACCCAACCCTATTTACTATAAAGGGCAGAAGCCTCAATACCGCTCATATCAGCAGAAATGAAGGGGTACAGAGTCAGAACAAGTCCCTTATTGACCTTATATTTTCTAAACCTTCAAACACTAGCAAACAAAGCAAAACAAAACAAAATAAAACAAAACAAAACCCTTCCACCAGATCACTGAAACTGTGAAACTTATTTTGAAAATATCAAGAGCATTTAAAGATCATAAATAAAGGTCACTCCTTTATACTGTCACCACCTTTTCATACACTACAACTGACCTACAAAAGATCCTTTAAATGGTTTCTAAAGCCACAGCATTTCTTTTAGGTATCTTTGCAAGCAGTTAGGATTTGCCTAGAAGAGAATGGAATGAAAATTCACCACTGTGTTTTTCACTCTCGTTTTGGATACACAGGAGTGTGAACATCTCTGCAAGAAAATTGAAAACGTTCATAGCAACTTTTTCAAATTACTTTTAAAAAGCATTATGCATTTAACATGAAACAGGTATCCTAATAAAGTCAAACTCTGAAGAATTCTAATGGAAGGCAAAAAATACCTTTCTCAGGGGGATTATCAAATCTTTTTCAGCTCTGTTTTACAGCAAAAGGGAAAAAACACTAAATAACTGTGGAAAAACAGTGGATTACTAACATTATAACTTTGCCATAAATGTTAGGGAAAAGGGCACAAAATATCATCTTATTGTGCTTTTAAGAAGCATCTAACTAAACAGAATCAGTCAGCGCCAGAGAAGTACTGTAAAAATGTTAAATTAAGAAATTGGCATACATCGCAAGAGTAGGATGGCACATAAAGAGAAAAAAAAATGAGATTACTATCTACAGTACTGCAATGTACGAAGGTATGATTCTCTAACATTTCTAACTACTGCATCACAACCAAAGTTTAAATTTCCACTGGATGCCACGTTTGTCCTCGAGCTGTTTATTTGAAGATGCCATGCATTTTATTACTTAATCACAGCTCTGTATGAACTGGCATATTAAAGAGAGGGGAAAATGTCATGCCAGGAGCAGCCAAAACTCGGCAACTGTGAATTTATTTGTACCCTAACAATCATTTTTCCAAGTTATTTCTTAATCATACATCACACATACAACAACCATTCCATCTCACTAAATGTCTTTGGTTTACTTCAGTCTTGCATTTCTTTCTGGTTTTCCCCATGCTTGCAATTACTGAGGCAAAGAAAGGTCTGTTCCTTATAGATACCATATTTTAAGATAGGCTTAATCTAGGGTAGTAGTAGTGTATGAATTTAGGATATCACACAAAAATTCCCCAGAGGCTTGTCAGAGTGAATTGACTTTTTCTTTTTTTTTTTTTTGCTCTGGGAAACTAAGCAATTTTGACATTGCCTTGTTGTCCAGGATACTATAAATACAATGAAAGACCTTAAGTGGGATTCTTTTGACTAAATGCAGACAATCTGTTAAGTAAACATTCATGTGTAGGCCAAAGTAAGAAAACAAGTCCTGGCTCCCAAGACTAATTGACATTGGGCCCAACTCCTATTCAGTCCTGTACATGTTCTGTCTCTCTGGCAAGGGAAACCTGACTCAAATACAGAGCCAAGAACATAGATAGCACTAATTCCTGTTCAAAAGTTTGCTCCTTGGATCATTTTTGGTGAGAAATGTATAGTTGCCTCACCATTGAGATTGGCATATTAAGTTTCTTTCCAATGAATAAGAAGGTACTTCTCAGGACTGATTCACCTACAGGAATTTAATATTTAATTTAATAATGCCTTAAAACACCTATTTCTCACTAGTGATTACAAAGGAAGGCTAAAGCAACTATTCAATCTATGGAAAATGCCACTAGACCACAGAGGTCAGAGAAGAAAAGATGGTCTTTGAGGATTCTGTTTGCTCACATTCATCTATGTAAAGCTGCTACATGGAGAAAAGAGGGAGGAGGTAAAAATCTCAAGCATGTCTCCTATAAGAGCAAAGAAACAGGAACAACTGGTCAGCTGTCTGTGCAAGTTCAAACAATTTCAGAAAGAGTACTGTATGTGTGAGAGAAAGAGAGCGAGAGAGATGTACGTTCTGCATTTCATTTTTAGCCAAATGGGGGAAAAAGCCTTTGTACCAGAGAAGGCTTTAGAGAATGATTAATATAATAATTTATCCGACCTAATAATTTAAAATTTCATTGTTTTGACTAGTAATTTTAAAATATGCTGTAGCCCAACAGAAAAATGTTTTATGTACTTGCACATACTTGCAATGCAAGTGAGAGATGATAATGCAACTTCACCTTTATAAAAGTGTTTTTCAAATTAATAATTTCGTTGAAATAATTATGGGCAATACGCTTTTCACCTCATTTTAGACACCTATGTTGTCTGAATCATTTTAGTCATTCAACTGAAATTCCATTTTTAGTCAAAGAAGAAAAATGGGCATTTGAAGGCACAAATCTTTTGACCTACTTTAGAAACAGATGATTCATGCCCTGAAAACACCTATTTCTCTTCATAAAGGGATATTACTTACTTGGATGTAGTCCTTCATATTCTACACTTACATTCAGTGAACTGGTTCTCATTTCTCAAAGTGTTTCTGAAAAAATTCATTATGTTTTCTTAGTCTGGAAAATTAGAGAAGATCTGAAAATTAAGTATTGTGGGTTTGGTTACATACCACTAACAGATGAGGGGGACTATTTCCATATTTTAGGTAGAGGAAGAAGGCATAGGGGAAAATGGTAAAATTATTCATTTAAACATATATATGTACATATAGATCGATAGATAGATAGATATAGATATAATTCCAAAGATGATCTGGATTTTACTTTTACATGGACTTAATTTCCTTCTCAGATGGTTTGAGCATAATGCTTCTCAGAACCTGTTAAATACTTTTAATTCTTCCAGCCTTCCAAGCATGGTATATCAGATTCTTTCCACTTGTAAATGGTTTTCTGATCTACTCAACAGCACTGCATCACACTTTTGTCTTCAGATAAAAGATAAAAGGAAAACTTCAGAAAAGTCACATTGTTGATTTTGGTGTGCATTTTTTTAAAGGATATCTTTACATTTTAAGTGCTGAAAAAAGTTAACTTACAATTCTGCACCACAAAATGTGCCTAAATATTTATATTCTCTGTAATGGTAAACCCTGTAGGTCTAACTATGTTCTTCACCAATAAAAATCTCATCTTTCTAAAACTAACCTCATTCCATGTGTCATTCTTCAGTGTAAACAGATAGGGAATGCAGAATGACATACAAATTTAGGTAGAAATGAATTCTTAACTATTAAAAATAGAATAGACCACACTGCAAACAGAGAAAATGGCTAGAACAAAGCATGCAAAGACTTTATCATATGTTAAATCACTAGGTTAAATTACAGTTTTTGACTTAAATCAAATTGAAACAAACCTTCTATTTTTTCTGGTAAAGAAAAATTCTATCTTTTAGACAAATTATCTTTGGTATCTTTAGCATAATACATTCATATTGATATGGTCACATATACATCACAGGATCTGTGACCCTTCTCTGATAAGTACACTCCACAGCATTTTGATACCAGTTTCAGTATTGGGTATTTTTCCCCTCACAAACTCCCACCTTCTTCTGAAGTTCACTTAAATTTTCACCAAAAAAAAAATGGGTCATATATTTTTTCTCATTCCTTTTATACACCAGGTTGCATATTATTCAGAATTGATAATTTCTACATGGTTAAATTTCACAAATTTAGCTTCTCTAACTTTTTCTGCCTCTGATTTGCAGATACCATATTGTCATTTAGCGAATCAGCTCTCTTCTGACTTGACCAATTTTCTATTTTTCATTTTTTAATGTGAAAAGTTTTAGATTCAGTTACATATAAGTATTCAGTAACATTTTCCTCTAGAAGTAAGCATTCACTCCACAATGAAAGAACAGTACCATATTCTCAGCAAAAATCCTAGACCACTAAATGTTTTATCAACATTACTACTGATGAAAAGAGGAAAATAAATACATTTAGCATCGATTTTTCGTCCTTCTCTTTCGTGTTCTCAAAACCACGAGCACTATATTAGAGTTGGTACAGAGTGCTACTAAGTACTGGAGATGCACCTAGTCTAGTAGTCTATATTAAATAAGTACCATTCATTACTTCCCCACAGACAAGGAATTTAAAATACATCAATTCCTCACATGTGAGGCAGATTGTGATTTACATGTTAAAGTGCTCCTGTGACTTGATTTGCATAGGAAAGACTTCTGGCAGAATGAAAGGAAGGATTAGTGAGCATGACAAGAGTGTTATTAGTGTAAAGAGTACAGACTCTCCTACAACACACCTTTCAACCAGTGTATTTACATTCAAATTAAAAATACATAGATCTTGGTGGGTTTCCCAGCCAGGAATGAAACAAAGGTCTTGTCTCAAGAACAGTAAGACTAAAGTTATAAACACTGGATGAGCCCGTAAGCAGAGTCAGAGACAAGGATCTGCAAACAGGCCTTCCTTACACCACATGCAGGTGGACTTTTGGGTTTGCTTCAAGTGGTAAGAAACAAACATTTATATCTGAGATAATCAGCGAGATTTCCTTTTATTGACAGTATATGGAAATAGTATGGTATATTACATCTTATCCTAAGGCACACCACTACAATAATCAGAATTTCCTCATACTATAATGGTATTTTTTCCACCATTTTTTCACTTTTTGTTTAGCTTTGGTTTGAGTTTGTTTGTTTGTTTTTGGGGTTTTTTTAATAGAAAACAACTACAGAGTTATTCTATATAACAACAGTGTTAACTATATTGTTACCAAAGCTTTTTTACTACAGACAATGCAAAACCCTTTCACACAGACACTGGACACTTCAGCAGTTCATCCTAAGACTTTTCATCACAGTTTCTCTGCTGCTTCTTCCTCCTTGGTTGAAGGACTCCACACACCCATCCCCTGCTCCAGTGTGGGGTCGCTCCCACAGGAGACAGTCCTCCACAAACTTCTTCAATGTGAGTCCTTCCCATGGGCTGCAGTTCTTCACAAACTGCCCCATCATTGGTCCCTTCCAGGGTGCAGCCCTTCAGGAACAGGCTGCTCCAGTAGGTCCCCCATGGAGTCATAAGTCCTGTCAGTAAATGTGCTCCAGAGTGAGCTCCTCTCTGCATGAGCCCACAGGTCCTGCCAGGAACAGGCACAGGCTTCCCATGGAGGTGCAGCCTCCTTCACTGTGGGGTCCTTCATGGGCCACAGGTGGACATCTGCTCCAACTGAACTCCATGGGCTGCAGGGGCACATCCTGCCTCACCATGGTCTGCAGGGCAACCTCAGCTCCAGCCCCTGGAGCACCTCCTGCCTCTCACTTCTTCTTCACTGGCCTGGGTGTCTGCAGGGCTGCTCCTCTCACATATTCTCTGGCTGTATTTCTGCAGCTTTCCCCCCATAGTCTGTTATCCCACAGGTGCCGCCACCATGGCTGATGGGCTCAGCCTTGGCCAGCAGTGGGTCTTTCATGGACCCGGCTGGCACTGGCTTCACTGGATGTAGGCAGAAGCTTCCTGCAACTTCTCATAGAATCCACCCCTGTAGCCCTCCACTACCAAAACCCTGCTGGCCTGAAAAGCCTTTATAGGTCAAGTGCTTAAAATTGAAAATTATTTCCAAGGAATTCAACAGCACAATGAGTGCTCTCCTTCAATAAATAATGCATGACAACAGAGTAAATAAAACCCAAAGCTATAGCCAAGATACCCAAATTATGAGACTTAAGGAGGAGACTGCATAAAGTATTCACAAGTCTATCTTTTGCATTATCAAAAGTGGCCTGTGTAGGTTTTGTTTACAGCCATTTAAAAGAGTGATTCCTTCTGTAGTTGATTCAGAATAAAAATCTAATTTTAGATGCTTGCAATTATCAAGCTGCTCCCCTCCACTGTCTGTAAAGGCAGCCTTTACAAAATACTCCCACTAAGCTGAATCTAGCATTTGGAAATATTCCCATTCTACTTCTCATTATTTGAATCATTATATATATGTGCCAATGAACACCTATGGCAAAACATGTGTAACTCAATGCTGCCAGACCATACCATTTCCAGTTCTGGAATGTCACCTGCAAACTCTAGTTTCAACTTTTACTGCTGTAGTCCTTGCTGTATGTGATAGGCTTCCTTTCAAACCACTGGGCTAGTAAAGGAATCTCAGTTGTGCCCCTGCCTTGCTAGCTTAGCCCAGCGATCTCCACTGGGTCACTCACATTTACAAGAGAGCCACCCTATTACTCCTTTCTGTCAGAGTGAAATGGCTGGTAAGCACAGGACCGTGCAGGAGCAGGGAAGACACTGGACTGTTACACATTTCTTTTGAAGAAAATGTTGCCAGAGAAAAGTAATTTTCGGGCTGTGGGCTACCAGTTGTGAGGAGGCAGAAATTAATTCAGGGTCTTTGTATATTTTCATGCTATGCTGATTGAAAGTTCATTCTGGACTTTACCTAACCCAGCTTCTGCTGTTTCCCCTCCAGGAGGTTTGAGTATTAAATGGCATTGATTCTTCCTATGGAGATAAAAGACTGCAAATAAATTAGCATTAAAAGGGATATGCCCTTGAGAAAGCCAAAACACTGAGCTAAAAAACATCAACTTTAAAAGATTTGGCTGAGGTTAGTGTTCTTGATGTCTTAGTATTGCAGCACTGACTGCAATAGTGAAATTCTTTGTCTTCTGCAATGTATTGCCCAAGGCAGCAACACTACCTGGATTAGAACAAAAGTATCCTTATACACAGGAACCATCCCACTGAAGTCAGGTTATTTCAGTGTTAGATCCCTGTTTTCTCTTATTTGAAATGATGCTGTATATCCTTGCATAGTGTTATTGTTCTCTTTAACTACAAAATAATTTTAAAAAAATTAGTGTGGTTTTCTATTGGACATTTGCAGATGCTTCATGGCAAATCTTCCTACTCCTAAAGATTGTGACATTCAAAGTGCAAAAAGAATTGAGGAAAAACTTAATATTCATAAAGTTTTATAAATTGTCTGTTGCGTATAGAAGATTCTTAGCATACTTATTTTTATTTTGCAACAATAAAAAGCCTGTTCTATATTGCTTTTCCTTTATTTAGAACACAAATTAATTGAGGTCATGGTTCTGTAATGGGAACACAGTCATATTTCTAGCAAAAACACCATGAAAATTTAATCTGTGTCTGAGAGACTTTTGACCTTTCAAACTTGCAGGGTATTTATTATTCCCCTTTATTTTATGTTGGGAGCCCTCACATTCTTCTGTTCTCTTTAAATATTTACATTGTAACTTCTCCTGGTAAAGTACCACATGTTTAACTTATACATAATGATCTTTATTTGTGCTGCTGCCCTCCTTGATTTTCCATTTTGTCAAGGGGTCTTTCTAAATCACAAGGAAAAAAATAAAATCCTCTTGACTACTGTTTCTTAATTACATATTATAAATTATCTTTAATAATTACTTCAGTGAAGTATGAAAAGTAAATTATTGAAAGCAATTGCAACCTTTCATTTCTAACATATTAGTCTCACCTTCACACTTTCCCCTCTTTTCCCTGTGTGATCATTCACTTTCCTCTTTCTTAGGAAATAAATCTATGTCTTCCAACCTCATTTATACTTTATATTTCATATTTTATTTATAATCTTTGTTTCAATTGCCTTTACTGGTAATTTATTCTACTCATTCATTATCTTTTTTGAAATACATTAATTTTGTCCAAGTTTCCTAATTTTCCTGGTTTGTTTACTGTGTCTTCTCATATCATCCAGATTTTAACCCCTTCCTAGTGTAAAGATATGTGTCCATGTTCTAAATTTTTCTCTTTTTTTTTTCCTATTTACAACGTTGTATTTCCTTTTCACGGTTCTGCATTTTATATTTAAGGATTTTCCAAGGCTTGTTAGATAACACTGAACAAGAGTCCTGCAGTGTTACAAAAAGGTCGAGTTACATTGAGCATGTAGGAGATGATTTGAACAGATTTCTTATCAATAACTTTTAAAATACTTAAGGCTCTAGAACAGAACATTGTTCAAGGTCTGATTAATAAATTGTACATCTCATCTTTAAAGCGCTGAAATAATATTTACAGTACAGTTACTAACATGGTCCACACTCTGTTTTGTTTTTTTTAAATCTAGAATATGGATTATGTTAGTAACTATACTGTAACATGTTGTCCTTATTCAATAAATATAATCATTATATAAGAGTTTCCTTCATTTGTTTTCTCTTACTACACATGATTTTATTCTAATCTAGGTTTCCTGGATGACCCAAGACAGAGTATATTGTAAGATGTTTTCACATCAGTTTGTCTAAAAATTTTTTCTTCTCCTTTCTGAGGTCCTGTGTGGATATTTTGTGATAAGTATAAAATAACATCTGAAGAAAATGTTTTGAACACATTAAGTATCTGTAGGAATTATATTTACCTCCTCTGGATTCAGCCCTCTAAAATGTAGGCAAGTGATCCTGACTGGCCATTTTTACTCCTTCTTTAATCAGAGTAGAAAAAGAGATGAATTTTCACTCAGGAATAGGTACCCACAGTGGGGACTGATGTGTGCTAACGAGGTGAGTAACGCACAGAACCCCTTCCAGGCAAGACCACTGGTGGTGTTTGCTCAGACTTTGCCTGGCACGATTTTAGGCAATGCAAATTCCCTCGTTTTGAAAGAGCTCCTGGGCACAGTCTGGGAACTAGAATGTACTAGGGACTATTCACAACAGGTATGTCACACATAGCCTCATGGTTTTGGTCTCAAAGCAATGGCCACCAGCCTGCCCTGCTTTTGTCAGTCCCAATGAGTTCTGACAAATACAGCTGGAAGTCTAAACTTCAAATTACTTGGGAAAAGAATTATCTCATGGGCACGTTTTGCAGTCACACAGAATCCCTTTTCCATGGAAGAAATTGCTAAAGTGACAGCAGGACTTTATTTTAAATGTCTGCATTTTCTTTAATGAAATTTAATGAATGAAAAAGGGAGCTAAGGCTCAGATTTGTCATGTCTGGCTGCACTTATTAACTGGCCAGCCAGGCCAGAAGATGAATCTTTACAGCTAAGAGGAAAAGGTGTTCTGAGTTATTTTTAGTGACTGCAATCAACTTTAGCCCACAGACCATAATTTCAAAATATTTCTAATACGACAGTTTTCTTTTCAATTTTTAATAAATTAACAAAAGGAAAAAATGGACCAAGCACAGACTCTTCCCTTTGGGGACATTTTAGAGCTGGCTGTAATGTCCTTTCATCATTTAATAATTGGCAATAATATCTAAATGGCAAGAAATCCTCTTCCACTTTCTTGTTTTGTTAAATTGAAGAAAATGTCATCGGCTCTGGAAAGCATATGGATCAAAATTCTTTACTAGCTTTTTTCTTTGCATTATACTATAATGCAGATAAGACGATAATTCACAGCAAAACCTAAAAGATGTGGCAAGACTTATTTAACTTAAATAACAGCAATTCTTGCCTGTCTGTGTACTTTTCCAGGCTCTTTTTGCTATGTCTCAGTAATGGTCCAAAGATTTTTGTGGTGGTTTTTTACCAATTCAAATGTCACAATACTATATTTTTAAAGGGGATAAAAGAAGGCAAGGAGGGGTAGGGTGTTGGGGAAAACACACTTTTAAGACAGAGCTAAATTACACTTTTCATAATACACAAATAAGGAAAATTATACAAAAATTCAGGCAAAGGGACAGACTTTCAAGGCACTCACTACACAGCAGGTCGACCTGAGAAAAAGGTTTCTGAAAATTCACTTATTGAGGTGTTGTAGTAGCAGATGTCAGACTTGGAGCATTTTGAGACTCTGGGCATTATTTATGCTTACTGTAAGAACATGAGACATGCCCTAGCAGCAGAGGCTCACTCAGACTCTCTCTGGCTGTGGCTAACAGAGCTGCTTAGTGACTAATGACAGAAATGGTATATGTGATGAATGACCTCACCTTAGCTAGGTCTTCCTAAATGTCAATGACTGAAGGCACTTTGGATAAGGATGCTATTCCCTAGGCTATGCAGCACAAACCAAAGCCCATCTATACAGACAATATCTCAGATATATCCATACAATTGTTTTCAAAGCCAAAACACTTTGTCCTGCAGCGGTAGAAAAGGAAGATTCTAAAGAGAAATACAGTACTGGCTGCAAGTACACAAATATCCAGATTAGCTGCACTGTTACATGGAAATCACATGATTTTTGTGGCCTTTTCCCTACTTTGATTCACCTTACTGGTTATTATATTGAGCTTGCCTTCACACTTTATAAATGTAAAGGAAATTTTATATTGTTCCAAGTTTTAATTCTCTTTTTCTTTATTCCACTGAAATATTTATTAAACAAATTCTATGCATTTTTTACACAAGGAAGGAAATGAGAATAAATTAATTCCTCCCAAATTAATTAATGCAATATAGAAGAGATTCTTCTGCGTAGCAAGGGAGATTATGAGGTAATTGTCTTTTCAGGCAACTATTGCCAAACCTTTGCCAAAAATAAGGGGAAATATAGAGGGAAGTTAAGGGAGCATGCATGCAAATACGGACACATTGACAGTATTCTTTTAAAAAGCAAGAAAGCAAATTTCTGTACCCCAAGCACAGCTCCCTGTGCTCTTCAAAGGGAGTGACTTTCTTTACCTTTTACTACCTCCTATGGGGTACTTTATGGACCAGTTCTCTCATCTCAAGTGTCTGATCCCAAGACATAAATTAATTTTAGATGCAATTTTTATTCTTTGTGGCTGCTAAAGCAATATTCACTGTTTGTTTTGGTTACCATGGAGATAATTGACTTCCTGTGGTGGCAAGAGTCTTTTTTGGGGTATTAAAGGGGCTTGGATCTAGGGTTTCTCTAATTTTCATGCAGTGAAGAAAGTAATTTCATCAAGAAAACCTTCGTAAGATTTCTCTCCCTCATAATTTGAGTCGTTCTTTTTATAATCTTGTGAGTATTTGGGTGTTTTTTTCTTTACCACATTCCTTTTGTAGCTCAGCCTGCGCACTCCACAATGCTGGCTCAAACCACAGGAAGCACAGATAGGCTATTTATTAATGTTGTACTTTGGTCAGGCACAAGCTCCCAACAGCACATTATCTGATAGAACATTGACAGACACAAAGATAATAAAAGATTTGATTATAACTTAGACTTCGAAATGGATTGGTTTGGACTCAGAGACAGACATTTCTGACAAAAAAATCCTGTACTGAGGTTGTCAATAAAGAACAAAAACCAAAAGCCATTCAGTTTATATTAGCTATGTCTCTTATAGAGCACTAAAATTTGGACAGCTCATACGAAGCCTTTACCTTGACAAAGTGGTTTCACTTAGTTGAGTATTCAGCAGGTGTATATTCAAGAAAAAAGGCAGATTCCAAAAGTATGGATAAGCAAAAATTGCTCAAAAGTGCCTCCAAAGGAATGCCAAAAGTAAAGATGGTGTGAATCTTGAACCAAATCTTGAACCGAAACTTGTGAGCCCTTGAACCAAATACTTCCAACCATAAAGTATGGCAAGGGATTTTGTGCAGCATTCAACTTTTTCTATTTGATAAACGATACTTCAGCAAATCAGCTGTGGCTGAGAAGGTACAAAATTGGAATGGTTAACTTTTGTGAAATTATTGCACTCAGTCTCCATCCCTTTCCTCATGCCATTCACAACAGCCATGCACAGCATTCCTCTCTTCTGAGTTCAGGCATTGTCATGCTGACCATGAATGAAAACCTTAAATGAACGAAAAGACAGTGAGACTAATGCTCAGTGTCCTGTGTAAAGAGTCCTGAGCCTACATATGCCTACTCAGGATTTCTACACTCTTCAGAGCAAGCTGGCGCTGCTCAGCACAACTCTGTAACAAAGGTCAGGATCCAGGATGGAGCTGGTGGCAAGCACTGCCCTCCACACCCAGGCTCACAGCAATGGTCCTTCTGTGTCAGAGTGGAATGTGACACGATGTGATGCAGCAGCAGATGGGCTCCCACAAGGCCTCTCTGGAACCTGAGATGGTACTGCGAGTCCCTGAGGAATAATACCTCTAAGTACTCCAGCTGCAATGGTAAGCCTATGCATTTCCCAAGCATGAGGCTTTCACTGAAGACACAATAAAGCTTTTGGACAAATCTTCATTAATAACAAGAATTAAAAGGGGATTTGTCTTGTTTCCACACTAACAGTGGATAAAAGCACATAAACACAGGAGGGATTATAAATAAAATCTACATTAATCCCACGATTAGCTCTCTGTCCTCTAGCATCCACCTCCTATATCGAGGGTCATGCCCTTTAAAGCACAAAATCTGTTACAGTTAACAAAAAAACACACACAATAGTCATTGTAGTTATTTTCTAATGCATTGGAGTTTTTAGTCTAGTTCGTTTTGAATTTGATGTACAACACCAAAATGCTCACAGGTATTCCATACAGGATTATACTTTTGCTCCATGAAAATAATGTCTTTTGTTCCTACAGCATTTCACAGCAAAGAAAAAAAATTAGAATCAATAATAAAAATGGAAATGTTTGAGGACAAGTAATAGTAAAGCAAAACTTTAGAAATCTCCTTCTAAGTGTACAACACAAAATCAATTTGCCATGACCCTGAAAGTCAGCTGTTCTTGCCCTTGTGACAGAAGAGGAAGAAAAAAGAAAAGAAACAAATTAAAGCAGTACCTAAAAGTCTTTTGTTTCCCAAAACTTTGGAGTGTTTTTGAGGTAGAAAGATGTTTAAAGCAAGTTTTCAAATTTTTAGCAATACCATCTCATAATTTCTTCTTTTAGTGTTTGACATAGCTTTAGCCTTCTAGTCTATCAGTCATTTATTTCTTCTTTTTTGTGCATGAAGATTGTTCCTTAGGTAGTCTATAACCTGAGAACCACTACTGCTTTGCAGTTTCCTCACCTCCTGTGTTTAGGATCTATCCATCTAATCTGTTATTGTTTACTAAGATTCCTGTTTTACATTCATCAAAATCTGAATGTGAATAACAACCCAAGATTTCAACTGGAAGATATCTAGGCAATATTAAAATGCTTAGGCTGTAGAGGAGGATTTATCATACTGAAGCAACACATTGGATTTTTTTTTCAAAAAATAGCAATGCAGTCTTCTGCAATCATGAAAAAGCAATTTTTAAACAACTGTCTCAAGGTTTCTGGGCTGCCTTTGTGTTCAGCTGAAATTTCTATTAATCTTTCCTTAAATTAACTGCACTGAAGCGCTCAGGAATTCCTTCACAAAATGTTCATTCCTCTGCAATATTTCTAAAGGAACAGCCTAATACAATGTAGCTGTGAGAGATATGACGAGGAGAAATAGGAGTACTTAATTTGGATTTCCTAAAAGAATACTTAAATACAACTTCTTTTCTAGCACTGCAAATGCAGTTACTGTAAGATGTGTTTAAAACATTGTGACAGGGTTTTTTCTTCCCATATCTGGCCTGATACTGCATTTAGAAATCCTGAATAGAAAAATCCCATTTTCCTATTATAAGGTCAAGTTACATCAAGTTCTTGCTAGTAAAACATCTTCAGCATTCTATTGGAATGTTAATGTACCTAAAACCTCTGAGACTCAATATTGAGATCTTTCATGATTTATACTCCAGATAAAACTCCTGTGCAGCTCCAGCAGCACTTTAAAACACAAGATTTTACTAAGTAGAAAAAGAATTTCAAGCTAAAGTAAGCACTTGAAAACATTCAATCTAATGTCACTGAGTTTAGAAACCTGTGCTCTAACGTGCAGATAGTGTTCAAACATACTATCAGCTCTTTCCCATACTGATGTGACAAACACCAACGTGCAAGATAGTATGGTTCAAGAGCACAGTACAGATTTTATGGTTGCAAATAAAGTACTAAACAAAAGAAATCATTAGTCTCTAACTGTTTCTTCAATCCTCCTCACATTATATTTGCTCATCATCTTCTATAAAAATCAGGCTTTCAAACTGCAAGCAGAATTCCAGTAAAGCTAGGGGATTCCTTTTTTTTTTAAACCAAATAAAATATGTGCATAACTTTTGCACTGAAAAATTAAATTCCTCTTCCAACAGTGTAAATTTGGAGACTGGTAAAGGACTAAACTGGGAGCAGTAGCAGGTGTTTACTCTCCTGAGTTTGTTAACACTGAGGGTTAATAAACAAGCATGGCAAATCCTTTAAAAAAACCCACAGTCATTCAAAATTAAATAATTCCAGGACTGTCACTGAAACATTTCGAAGAAATACATCTTTCAAACATCAAAAATAAGTAATTTTAGGCTTACAATAAAAACAAAGACACTTTTCTGATGAACATTGATACTATAGCTTTGTGGATTTTGGAAAACTAGTGATGTTTTTTCTTAAAGTAAACCTAATTTGTTAACAACCTTAAGTACACATCACTTTGCAAAATTACCTAGTTAAGGTCTGCTACTTCTCTCACTCTATTTCATTAAAATCTTTATTAAATCATTATAGATGTTGGAATAAATTCCTTAAGATTATTTCAAAGTGACTTCTACTCTATCAAGTGCTGTATTGCCACACAGAGCCATGGTAAAGTATCCACATGATGGAATAAAATCTTGGTAGTCAATGATACATTGGGGCTTTTAGTGTCAGAATTTTATGTTTAGTTTTAAATCTATTTCTGAAGTATATATTGTCAGACACAAATACCAAAATCATGATTCCCCTATTTTCCTTTCTATGCATTCAAATAATACTGAGCCCCAGAACAGGAAATTCTCTCTTAACCATAAATAACATGTTTAGGGGCCAATATCTTACAACCACACAGGGCTATAAATGTGAGCTTCACACCATTGAAGAAGGGCCTCAGCTTCTCATAATGGAAGGTCAGGCAACATCAGGCCATAAAATAGTGACATTATAATATATAGAAAAGCTCTTTTACAGAAGGTAATTTTTAGAGGTTTCAAAAATTTATTAGCTACCATTTTCCTCTCCTTGCGTATCCCGTGATCTGGAGGGCATGGTAAAGAAGCCAACCTGACTCAAAGTAGAAGGGCATGAAAAATAGTAATAATAAAAAAAGAAATGAGCTAAAATATTTCTAAAACTTTCTTCCTTTTTTTTTTATATTCTCTCAAATACACAGCATAAGCAATGTGTATAATCATAGAGTTTGGTCTGTAGGATTTATGGCATATGATAATAGAGTAATAAGGGCAAATAAATCCTCAGCTGATAAAAATAGTTGCAACTATTAGAGCCAAGCTATACATAACAACTTAGGAACTTTCTCCCTTTTTTTCTTACCCCAGATATTCAAGCTATCGAAATCATGTTACTATATGCTAAAGCTCTGATAGACATAGATTAGTTATTTATGTCCTTGTACAAACAGATTTTTGTTTTGTTGTTAGAAACTCCTACATCCTTTAATTAACCAGAAGGATACAGGGAATTGCCTGAATAAACACTTACAAAGACCCACAATGTGACTTCTTCTGGACATGGGATTTCACTCTAAACTCATAACTACTGAATGCAATTTTTATTTGACTCCTTATGTATGTACCCCCAAATCAAATTTATCATGCATGACTTCCTTTAATCTTCTTTTGGACATTGTTCTTGTGTTTCAGAAATTGGAAATAACATTCTCCAAAGTAAAAATTCTGCTATTGTTCAGCTTCACCACTAAGTGCAAACGAGATTTTCGACTTGCCAGCTCATATCCTACACTGCACTACTGGGAATATCACCTTGTGCAGAGACTCTTGAGCTGATGCCAGTCCAAGCCAATGAGTGCTCATGTTAATGAAGTGTATGGAGGCTTGAAATTGGAAAGACTTCTCTTTTTGCCTGCCAGTTTCCAGAACTAAGCTGATACATTCACACGGCACAACACAACTCAATGTTAATACTTGTGCTACATATGAAACATCTGGAAGCAGGTTTTCTTTCATCAAAAGGCAGCTTCTTTCAATTTCACTTGAAATCTGTAGCTATTAGGATTTCTCCAGTAATTTTCAAGATGGAGAACAGAGAGGTCAAGGTGATGGCAATCTAGTAATATCTGTTAATTTCCATAGTCAGTAAAAGGAGATTATTTCACTCATTTAAAGCAAACTACAAGTATTTAATTTTTCTAATGGAATAGGTGGTGAATGATAAACATTTATTGCATCATTTTTCAGCTCAGGGCATTTGTGGCAGACATATGTATGTCCAGGGTGACATTTTACTGCATTAACCACCAGAAAAAACTTGCTTATCTCCTCAGTTCCCTGACAAATTCACTACAAATACACAAAAAAGGTAGAGGTTCTTATAGGCAAAGCCCATTAATTTTGCCAACCTGAGAAACTTCCCAGAGAAGTGGATGCCCCATCCCTGGAATTGTTCAAGGCCAGGCTAGTTTCACCCTGAGCAACCTGGTCTGGTGAATGGCAGGGGCAGGGGTGCTGGAACTAGATGATCTTTACAGTCCCTTCCAATTCAAGCCATTCCACAGTTCTATGACTCTTTTAGATAGTCCCAACAATATCTATCTTTGTAACAAATGAAGCGGGGGAACAACCTGAAAAATATAACATGGTCTCACATCAAAAGGGTACACAGAAAGAGAGGCAGATTTAAGATTGCTTAGGGACCTTAAATAATGCATTTGATAATTTAAGTGCTTGACTTTGCAGTGGTAATATTCTGGTAGTTTAATAACATAAAAAATGCAAAAACAGCACTGCATGATCTGAATTTCAAATCCACAATCTCCATTTTTTAGCAGAATCAAATTAAAAGTAAGTTCTATTTTCCACTACAGAGAAATGCACAGACCACTCAGAGGAGTCGTCAGGAGAGGGGGAATCTGTAGCTCTGCAGAGTAGTTCTTTGCCCCTTGATCTAATGGACTAACCCCAGATGCTGCCCCACACAGCCATTCTCTGTTTGGGACACATTTCTGAAGGGAAGGAAGAACACATCTGGTGTGTTTTCACACAGCTTCAGTGGGGTTTCACAGAAATGGCTGATGATACAACATCATAAATAATTTAGAGAGGAAAGTCTCTTTAAAAACTTATTTACTGTTCACACAAGTAAAAACCACATATTACACTCTTCAATCAGACAAAACTGAAGTCAATAGGATTCAACCTGACAGAGAAATTCATGGTGAGGAATTAATGGCACACTGTAGGGAAATAAGTGAAGAGACCTGCTCATGGGATGCTCAAGATTGATGCATAAAATGGGATTTTTCACTGGTCTTTCTCAATAACCCTCTGTTACCAGCTTGCCCTTCATCATGATTAAAAATATTTTTACTTAAAGAGGTTATTTACCCTAAAAACAACATAAGACTAATGTACTCTGTCCAGATAAAGCTTTTCATGAGATTAAAGCTTTTACATATGTCTGCATATTTCCTTACTGAACAATGTGGTTTTATTTCTGAAAAAAAAAATAATCTTTCAAACACTATTAATATGTTTTATTACACTGTCTTTTCACACACAGTTTAAACCAATGTTAGCTGTACATGATGTCCAAAATATTTGGAAGTGTGTTTGTGCTTTGGTTTCTTCATTTCTTTAGGTGAAAAATTCATACTAAACAAACTGACAAGAACATAATTAAAATTTCTTCACTTTTTAAGACATTACATGATTTTTAAATATGTTATTTAGTTGCAATTCATTCAAAGAAAAAAAATTCACAAATGTCTTCAGTATAATTCCATGAAGAGTGACCATCTGCTTGCTGTCATTATTTTTAATAAAGTCTATATAATGCTTGTTGCCAAAATAAAATGCATCACCAAGCCTCAAAGCAGCTGGCTTAACATGTTATCCAGAAATTTTCCGACTTGCATTGTCCATCTTCTCAGGCTTTTTGAAGCAACACGGCCAGAGCACTTTTGGGCTGACACTGCACCCTACTGCTATAATGGCTCCTCAGGGCTTTCTGAAGCTGTTTTGCAGGACTGGACTGAGGCCTCAAAGCATTTACAAACATACACACATGGAAATTTGAGATGGGATTAATTTCTTAGTATATTTCTTAGTATGGAATTTTTGGTATGAAGAATTGACATTTCAAGAGTGATAAGAAAAATATTGGGAAAGATATATGAACATGGCTGATTAAGATTGTTAGAAAGTAGAAAACTGTTAACCTAGCCATGTATAAACACTAGCCAAAGGACTGATAGCAGAGGTTGATCAATATTTGTCATATTAAAAAGCTTTAAATGAATGAATAATAAATAATTTCAAATGAATAATAAATAATTTCTTTAGCTGGGAACACAGGAGGGCCACTTGAACCTCTGAATTTATTCTCAGGCAAGTGATGGTTGCTCCAGAAGACTTTACTAAAGATCTCTTTTACATATTTTTTTGCTATGTACTGTAAAATTCTTCCACACACCTAGAAATAAAACAAAACTTAAAATATACTTAGACACTATTATATAAACTTTATTATACAGTTTCAACACATCTGCCTAACATTGGCAGTGAGCTGAACACAGACTCTGGGGTATTCCCTTGGGTTTCTAGATGCTGGACCAGAAGAGCATAGATAGAGCATAAATCTCCCAGCCTCAGTTATTGACCAGATATCCTAGAAAATTCTGAAAGGCACTCAATGGTTGAGTTTAGGCATCTGAACAGTCCCTAATGAGACAAAGTAGTGGAATTTAACTTACAGGTTGACAAGACCAGAGTTAGCTGTCTATCACCAGAGATATGAACATGTGAGCTAGCTGAGCTATACTCTATGGAAATCTGTGGTTTCATTCAACAATACATAGATAAGGACCAGTGTCATTTAAGCTTCTCTATGATTTTTTTCTTGGCCTTTTGGAGGGACACATGTCAACCATAGTTCCTACATCATATCAGTCACCCTAGGCAACCTCAAAGATGGAGATATTTATCCTGTTCTCATCAGTACAGTCAGAGAAGTCTGGAGAACCATCCAGATGACAAAATGCACACCAACTGGCATAGGTTTGTAGTTGTGTGTCAAAAGATAGCTGTAGGCTGAGGCCTTTCACCAGAAATACCCATTAGAGCCAAGCACAGCTAGATATATATATTTATTAGTGGAAACCATGGTTCTAAGAACAGCAGAAGCTTTAGTGCTCTTTGTGAGCTACATGCCTTCCCTTTTGAAGATTATGTATAAAGGGCTTTGGTTCCACTGTGTGAGGAGTACTCTATCCTCCCTCAGTAGAAGATCTCAGCATACTGACATCTACTCCTCTCACCCTTTGACACTAGGAAGAGAGATGAGCTTGGTCAGTGTAAGCATAAATGCTCCTTTTCACAAAAGATGATCTTTGCTATCTTTTAAAGTCAGGAAATGCAGTTTGCAGAAGGTCTAGTGAAGTGGAAAATCCATTTCTATAGGTTCTGTAGAATGAAATACAGTTGTAAAAAATTCCTCTACAAAGTTAAGAAATTTAACAAGAAATTAGATTCTTTCTCTTCAAGGTTTAATCCAGTCTATAGAATTTAATAGAGAATTACATCCTTGCTATAGAGAGACTTAAAGTTCCTGGAGAAAGGTGATTATTCTCTATTTAATTCTACAGATCTTTTTCTATAAAGGTAATTTCAGATTCATTCAACTGTTATGCTTCTTCTGCCACCTTGGAAATTATCACACTTTCATGAATTTGGCATGGTTCCATCAATAGAACCAGAAACATGAAATTTCCATTCCTAATATAAATGTGCAATACTATACTGTTTCACAACTTTCCACTTGATAATTCATATGAAGTATCTTTTGTTGGATTTCGACTGTAATTTCTAAGTTATATTCAGAGAAAGGGCTAAAATGCTTTGGGGGAAAGTCATGTTGAAGCTACAGTATTTCAGTTTGCAGTACTGCTATGCCAGTATCTTACTTTATTCAGCCAAGGAACAGTTCATTTTAGCCACAACTTCACCTTCCAGAACACATGAGGCATGTAATCTCTTACACAGCAAATGAAATATTTGAATTATTTTTGTCTTGCAGGTTGTTGTGGTTTAACTCCAGCTGGCAACTAAACATCACTCATTCATTCCTCTACCTGCAGAAGAGTATCAGAAAAGCAAGAAAACTCATAGGTTCAGATAAAAGCATCTTCATAGGTAAAGCAAAGCTGCATGCACAAACAAAACAAGGAATTCTTCCACCATTTCCCACAGGCAGGCAGGTGTTCAGCCATTTTCAGGAAGGCAAAGCTCCATAACACATAATGGTGGCATGGAAAGACAATCACCCCAAATGTGCCACTCTCCTTCCCCCAGCTTTATTTGCTGAGCATGATGGAATACAATCTGGAATAAGCCTTTGGGCGGTTGGCATCAGCTGTCCTGGCTGTGTCCCCTCCCAACACCTTGTTCACCCCCAGCCTTCTTGGTGGTGGTGTGGGGTGAGAGGCAGAAAAGGCCTTGGCTCTGTGTAAGCGCTGCTCAGTGATAGCTAAAACATCTCTGTCTCTATCTCTACCAACATGATTTTCAGAACAAATCCAAAGCATAGCCCTATGCTAACTACTACAGATAAAATTAACTCTATCCTATCCAAAACCAGCACAGAGAGAAAATCATATTTAATCTATAAATGCATATGGATTGCAAGATTGTTACTATAGACATCTTCCCTCCTTATGTTATGGTGAAGTGCTGTGTTGGGTTTACATGGCAAGTTTTGTTAGCCGGGTCCACCAGGGTGGCTTCTGTGAGAAGTTGCTAAAATCTTCCCCCTACATCTGAGAGTGTCAATACCAGCTGACTCCAAGATGAACCCCCTTGGCCAAGACCAAGCTTGTCAGTAATGGTGGTAACACCTGAGATAATGAAGTTAAGAGTGGGAAAGTGCAAAAAACCATCTGCCAGAGAGTGCATGAGAGAAACAGCCCTGCAGACACTCAGGTCATTGAAGAAAGACAGAGAGGAGGTGATCCAGGCACCAGAGCAGCAATTCCCCTGCAGCCTGTGGTGAAGACCATGGTGAAACAGTCTGTGCCCCTGAAGCCCATAGAAGTCTGGGGTAGAGCAGATATCCACCTACAGCCTGTGGAGGACCCCACACTGGAGCACATGGGTGCCAGAAGTAGGCTATGACCCCATGGGAAGCCCACCCTGAAGCAGGATTCTGGCAGAACCTGTGAGTCTGTGAGAGACTCTTCCTGGAGCAGGCTCTTCCTGAAGGACTGCATCCTATGGAAACGTTTGTGAACCCAATAGAGCAGTTTGTGAACTACAGCCTGTAGGAATGATTTGTGTTGGAGAGGTTCATGGAGGACTGTGTCCCATGAAAGGGATCCCACACTGCAGCAAGGGATGAGTGTGAGGAGTCCTCCTGCTGAGGATGGAGTGACAGAGACAATGTGCAATGAACTGACCTCAGCCCCATTCCCCATCCCCCGGAGACTCTGAAGGTGAGGAGGTGGAGAATTCAGAAGTGAATTTGAGAAAGGGAAAAAGGGAGAGGTGGGGGAAAAAGGATTTATTCTCATTAACCTACTCCAGTTTTGAATTGATCTAATTGATTTGAATTAAACTAATTTCCCCAAGTCAAGTCTGTTTTGCCCATTATGATGATTGGTGAGTGATCTCTCCCTGTCCTTATCCCAACCCACAAGCCTGTCATTGTATCTTCTATCCCCTGTCCAGTTGAGGAGAGCAGTTCTGGTGGGCACCCAGTGTCCAGCTAAGGTCAACCCACCAGAAATGCCATGGATATAGAAACACATAAACAAAAGGCAACAATTCCTTCTGTGTTTTTTCTGTACACAATGACTTTTTTTAAGACCTATACATTTTGGTAAATGAAATGCACTACAAAGGAGCAGGGAATTTGCATTTGGCCAATTGTTAATATTTCTCACTAGCATTATGTAATTCTTGCTTATATCAAAAACATTCACATATATCTTCTACATATTTCAAAATCAGGCTATCCCAGTATAAGTGACTAAATATATTCTGCTTTCTATAACTGGAGAAACATTCAAAAATATTCAAAATAACGAAGCCCATGGCCCCTTCATTTCTACACAGTTTTGTCTGATTAGACTGTAACTGTAAAACAGGGTGCAAATGTCTGTCAAACAAGACAAAAGTTATGCAAACAAATGTATATAAACTGTAAAATACAATTATATCATTTAATATAAGTGTATCTACTTAGGAAATCCATCCCTGATGTAATGAACTTAGATTTTCTTGTTGAGGAGAAGCAAATTTACATGTTAAGGTTTACATCAGGCATTTGACCTGATTAGGATGGGAGTGTGTGTCCTATGTACACCTGTGTCTCTACTGATTATAAAGGTCTTTGGTAACTGGTTCTCTGATACTGTAGAGATCAGCCTCCAGGCAAATTAGCAACCCTCTCTCTGGTTTTTCTGTTGTAGCAGTGTTGATTGTAGTAAAAAGAAACAAAACAGGCATCACCAAATATCCATTTTTTTACACTTACATCCCTAAAAATATTTTATGAGGAATCTGGAGGATCTGATGACCTGCATCATGAAGCACTGCTTTGTTTTAATGTAAAGGAAATGCTGTAAAGCTGGTGCTGAGTAGCTCCAGTGAGCTGTGTGCTGTTAACCACGATTTTTCTGCCAGTGTTCTGCCAGTGTTTAGGCAATTGCACTCCTAATGAATTAATAGACGGACATGCTCTGTAGTTTCTTGAGCTAATATTTCAGACTCTGCCATATCAAATTCAATTTGGGTAGCAATTAATAACAGCTTTCTGTAAAGTTAGCTCCAATTTTAATAATACTCACTTCTCCTAGAGATGGTTGATTTCTTCGCAAATTGGTGTCCAATAATTTCAACAGATTTGTTGTTATAAGTATATATAAAGGTTTCTGTGAAACTACCGTACATTTAGTTCTAGATTCCACTCCTTTCTCAGGGCATATGTGATACACACATCCTTCCAGTGCTGTGCTCCTTTTTTTTCCCTTAGGTTTCAAATTTTTCATGTAAGGTGAATCCAAGGTAACTACACAGTTGTCCTTGGGCATATGTCTTGAGTAGATACTTGTAAGGAAAAATTCAGTTAAGGCTTTGTGAAGATAATAATGGAGTCACTGTGTGTTAAAATATCACCAAACTTGAGCCAAGTTAAATTTTAAGGTGCTACTTGAAATTTAAAGTCTGAGTACAGATTTTGATATTTCCAAGACACTTCATGGTTTAAAAAATAGCCTTAAAAGTTTTTAAATTGCAACTTTTCAATCTGTAACTTTAAAATTTCCTATACTTAAAAATTTATATACTCAAGAGGTTCACAGTAATTGAGCAAAAGAGAGTACTGCTAATACTGTACCCTCTGAAAACTTGTTTGCTGTAGATGCTAAGGAATGAAAACAAATTTTAAAGGAGAAATCAAAGGAATTATTAAAAATAGTACTAAAAATTTAAAATACAGCAGTACAGAATTCTCCAGTACTCTACAAGCAAAACAAAGTGAAACTATGTAACGAAAATTTAAAAAAAAAAAAAGGAAAATAAATATTTATTAATTCACCTTTGCCTTAGCATAAATGGCAGAGAAATGCTGGAAAATTCCATGCTTTTAAAATGGCTGATGGAAAATTCAATATTGTTAGAAAAAAGAAATTAAGGAAGGATAAGGGAGAAATAAAAGTAACCTGGTCTTGCCAGCTGCAGTCAAAATTTTGTAAGAAAAATTAGGTGTAAGAGACTTATAAGTTTAGCTGTTTCCTATCATGTCTATATGTGACACTTTTCTTCAAGCAATAATTGTCTGTAACAATATGTGTGTACATGTGTTTGTGTACACTGGTACAAAAAAAAAAAAAAGACAGAAAGAGAAAGAAAAAAGAAAAAGTCTTCCTGTATGAAGAAAAGCAGTATTTTTTATTTTTGAAATATGAAACATGTCAAGAAAACCAGAAGCTAGTTCTGCTGGATAAGTGCTAGAGTTTCGCTTTGCTGAGACAGAGATGAAGAGAATAATGCTAGTGCTCATGGAGAGATGATACATTTTCTACTTAAAATATTTACTTCAGAGAAATTCACATTGGCATAAATTTTAAATAAGTCCTGGGAAGCCAGACCCTTCATAAAGTTGGGATCTTTTCTTAAGGTTCACATTCAGGTGAAACAAAATTCTGTATAAATAAAAAATTTTTCATTTTGCTTCCATTCAATAAGCCTAAGGAATTATTTTAAGAACAGCCTTAAAGGATACAGTTTGTGTCAGCATTTTAATAGAGTACATTTTTTTTTGCCCCAGAAAAAATATTTTCTCCCCCATTGCATTTTTTCCCCCATTGCATTTTGAATGTCTCTTCATGTCCTGCACCACTCATAATCAAGATGGCAAAATCTCAGTGTGAACATTGATCATGAAGAGATTTCCTTCTTTCAGGACAGAGCTTTTGTTTTTCTGCCATAGTGATATTCTCTATTATCAGTCAGAACTTTTAAACCAATCAAGCTCATCATACAATTATAAGTATTTTCTTCCACAGTTTTTTCTTCTGCAGTCTCTGGATGAAGTTTTGTTTGATATATCCTGCTTCTTTACATTAATACTATACTCTGTAGTGTTTAAAATTGCATTCTCCTCTAGTGCTAGAACACCCTGACTTCTGGTATGGTTCTTTGTGCCCACAGGTAGTATCACTGTAACTCCCAAAAGGGGGGATTGCAGGCCTGAAAATAAATTTAAAAAAAAAAACAACCAAACAACCAAACAACCAAACAAACAAAAAACTAGATTCACAGTTTTCATGTTAAGTTATTAATTCAAGAAAAAAGGAAGAAGTTTTTTGAGGAAAAAAAATGTAACAAGTATTGCCTGCCACAGCAATGAAGGAGAATAAACAGTCCTGCTGAGTCACTGGATAGTCTCTGTATTCTCCGATTTTGACACAATTTCTCACTGGGTGGAAAAAAAAAGGTAAATCCTCAAAACAATAGACCCTAAATAACAACAACTATTTAATTTTCTGAAACATGGGAGAAATTGGAACATTTTTAACTGCTTTCTAGAGAAAATAAAAATAATCGATTTAGCAATTTCAATTTTCTTTGACTTTCATTGTAACATTCTGCTATTGTGTTAATTTTATTCTGTCTCTGTTTATGCTTTTTAACACAAATAAAAATCATATTTGGATATATGTGATATTTAATAAATAAATTAGATCTGAGTTGATTTATCTGTTCTACCTTTGTTTTCAAATTATTATTCAGCCCAGTAAGAGGATAGGGTGTGTGCTTCTTATTTGCAGTAAGTATTTGTGAAGTGAGCCTTAATTTAGAATAGGTTCATTTGCATTTAAATCTTATTATTGCTATTAAAAAAGTTTAAATAAAATAAGAGTGAGGCTTTGGCAACTGAAACTGGTGAATCTCCATGAATAATTTACATAGGTTTTGTTATACTAATTAAACCTCTCCTTTTTTTCTGTTTTGTCCAATCATTACACAAACGCAAAGATTCAGAGACAATAAAAACTAAAGGAGAGGATATGGAACAGATTTGTTGAATACTGTTTAGCAGGTAAGCAGAGTTCAAGGTTATCTTTTTAGCAAATGTTACCACTCAGCTGTGAATTAGTTTTGGGTACCCATCACAGATGGAAAGACTGCATTAGGATTGTGAGAAACAGTATCAGAGAGAACAGGGCAGAACATCATCCTTATATATTCCAGGGTTCATATGGTGGGAGGATTGAGAGAAAATAGGGCAGAGTTACATCTATACATACAATTTTCTTTTAAATTGGACTGGCATAATTTAGGCTATTCTGTAGTGTACATATTACACCTTTAATTAGATCTCTTTGTTTTAAAAGCAGAACAGTGAAGAAAATCAAAATTAATTCCTAATTTCTTTTTGGATTAAATTTCAGAATATATATCATTGGCAAATAGAGCAGTAAGATATAGCTGCTTCTCCTATTTTTTGCTAAAGTGCTGTTAGGAGAATAGAGGGCGTGTGAAACAAAAAGCTAATTTCTAGGTACACACTTTATCTGCAAAGATCTGATCTCAAGTTATATGTGCAGGCTATATTAGTAATAGTTTTCCAATGGGAAAGAAAAACATTGCCATTCTTGGCAACTGCAGAATCCCCTTTAAAAAAAAATATCATGATGACTCAAAACTGAGTGCATCACATAATTAAAGTATATTCTATTTTTTTTAGATTTACTTTTAAAATTCACATTTTGTTAACATTTTAAGTTATTAAAATGTATTTTTTGAACACTTGTGTGGTAGGTAAGTCTGGACATTCGGGTTTGTTTTTCAGTAGGAACAAAACCTAAAAAGTATCTTTTTAATGTTGGTTACAAGTTTATACCAAACAAATTGGGTGCAGCTGATTTTAAATGTCTAAAGCAAGTTTCTGGGGCATTTCCATTCCTCCTTTCATCTTCTGCCACAGATAAAGGAATTAAAAAAATACCAAGAGGACCCAGTGCCTTATAAGTCTAAACACAAATGAGAGAAGTGAAGTCTAAAACAATTCTTCCAATTTCAGCTTTCCCTCTGGCTTTATTCTTGCTACTCCAGGAATATTAAAAAGAAATGGAATGTTTTTAATGGACTGTCAGCAGTATTGTTTTCATTAACAAAAGGAAACTCAATCAACTGCTCTGCCAAGCCTCTCTGTCTCTTCTTTGATGGGCATGATAAATGGTGCCAAGCATTGTCAGATTCTGCTAAATTAAATTAAAATTATAGGTGTTCAAAAATCTTTTAGGACTAAGCCTAATGCAATTTTGATCATATTTCTTCCTCAAAGAAAAATAATATTAAAAAGTAAGCAAGAAGGACAATAAAAGTTTTGAGATAAAAGAAATTAATGGAAACATCCTGTCATTAAATTCATTAAATTTGCTTTCCAAGGCAGTGACACAGATTGACTGAATCCAAAACATATCTATTTATACATGACTGCCAGCATTAGTAAGAAAAAGATTAAAAATGGTAACTCACAATAGCACTACAAGAACAAGTTTCTAAAAACTGACATGAAACAAAAATGTGTATAGTGAGTGTTTTAAAATATCCCAAAGTTTATCAGGTTTTTAATCAGTCATGTTTAAACAGTAATATTCTGTCTGGGATTACTGTCAATCCCAGCAAATAAGGAGAAAATGCAGAGCCTTTTTAGAGGACAAGAGTTTAGTGTTTATAGATACAGAGTTAAACAGCAGCAACAGTTCTATTTGTGCTAGAAACAGTTGAACTAGTTGAAATATTCAACTTGTTTTATAATGTGCAAAAAGGCAAATTCCATTGCAATTTTCAATCAATGAACTTGTTCTTCACGCAGCCAAAAGTTAAAGCCCCTGGGTTCAGTCTATTCACTCCTGGGCCTCTTTAAATGTTGAAGTCTGTCCTGCTGCCCCACTTCACTTTTAAAAAAGTAAACATCCTTAGAGGTTTCAGTGTGAGTGTTCTATTACCTGAATTTGCTGGCAATATCATTCAGATTGTAAAAAACCCAAACCACTGTCACTGCAGTAGTGATATTTTCACATAAAAGTTCTAATGACAGAAATGCAAGTTTCAAAAAATGATTTTGCATGGTTGCTGTTCTTGGCAATGAGACAAAAATGCTGGCCAAATGGCACATCCTGAAAGTGGCTCATATACCAAACAAAACACTAACACAATGTGCAGGATTATATTTTGCTTAGAACTGGAGGTTGGAAGCAGCTTTATAATAAGTCTTCCAGAAGTATGATTTACCACTATTATTTTTATTGTTGGTGGTCATGTGGGCCAGCACTGGATAATACGGAAGACATTTATGAAATATTCTTTACCTTTCTAGCTCTATTTTATGTCAGTGGTTCAGACAATTTACAACTGCTGTTCTGCGTAGAACTGCACTGTGAAATGGAGCTTATTGCAAGAGCTCCAGGTCTCATGTCTCCTCCCACATAGTATGTATCTTTTTAATTTGCAGTGCTCCTGACACAGTATGCTTGATTAGGGACTAGTGTTGAAGATAACTCTGTAGGATAAAATGCTGGGTCTCTTAATCATGTTGGTATATAAATTCTGCCATGTGTACATGCCAAGAGAGAACTTGAGAGATGTAAAATGTAGCTTGATGCAAGTAGAAATACCTCTATTTTAGTGCAGTTGCACAAGAAAATGCCCTTTGGAGACTTTGACCCATGGCAGTCATGAAAGTAATATAGCAAGATGATAGGGGGTGTTATATATCCTCTGTTACTGATTATGGAGCAAATCATTCTTTTGTTTTATGCTAGGACTAAGGCCCTTGTAGTAAAGAGAGCAGTCCCACAGCTGAACTGAAATGCTGGTTTTTCAATGTCTGGGCTAGTGAAGTAAACAAAGACATTTTGAGAACTAGGGAGGAGGGTTTAGGACTAAAAGAGGTGTGTATTTTAACACAGATATAATATAGATTATTCTACAGCATGCTCTTTAGAGACAGAAGAGATCAATTATAGCTAAATTGAGATGTGATAGAAGGAGATTTAGTGATATGAGGAAGCTTAAATTAATCCCTGCTAAGGTAATATCGACAAATGTTACTCGCTAGTGTCATCAGTCTAGTGCTTTCAGCAGTCTGTGACACGGGCAAGAGTACTGCCTCATGTGAAAGAGAGGAAATGCTTCATCAGCAACCAAAACCAGTTCACTGGATGGTCAAAACCCTGAAAAAAACCTCCCTGATAATAAAACCCTGAATGCAGCCTTAAGGATAGAATTTTTGCTGTCTCATCAGATTGCCCTTGGACTCAGCACCTTGCTTTCACTCCAGGCCAAACCAGTGGCCAGCCAAGGCTCAACACCTCCCAGTGAGACTTTCCTCAGAGACAGGGCACAGGGTAGAGCAGCTGAAGGTTGAGCCCACCTAGACCCACAACCATGCCTAGGGAACTGCCTGGGTAGGCCAAACAGTGACAGAATCAGCCCTCTTGACTTCTATCAGCACTTTCTGCAAGCCCCTTGCACAGGGCATGGTTGTCCTTCTCTGAGCACTACACCTTGGCAGCCCCTCACCTGCAGAGTTCCATTGCCTCATCCTCCAGTCCCTTTCCTCAGACTTGAAGGTAGCCAGTGAGAAGCAGAAAGACAGGAGCAGTCTTTTATGTTCCTGTCCCCTCTTTCTCTACTGGCCCAGGCTGGCTGTGGAGGAAAGGAAAAAGCTGCAGACCCCCAGTGGACTGTCCCCCAGACACTGTGGCAGCTGGGAGACCCAGCCCTCCCCCAAGAGTCCCTTCATCATCTGTGCCTCTGCCCAGATATCTCTATCTGAGGGCTAAAACTTAGAAAACTAAAACAAGTCTTCTATTTTTCCAGAGGGAAAATAAGCAATGGAAGCTGTGTATGCTACTCTATGTGAAGGACCATTCTGCTTGTCACATACATCCTGATTAAACACCTGTTTTCATACTGCTGTGGATCAGCTCCTTATTTGATCTTCAAAGGTGAAACCTAAACCTCTCCCCCAGCCCACTAAATTCAATGCAATTCTGCATCCTTTGATCATACTCCAGATGAAGTACTTTGAGTATCTGGGACATTAATTTGGTGAGATCCTAATCACAATCATACTAGAGCAGACCAAAGGTCTGCGTAGTCCCCTGCAGAGGCTGAAGCTCTCATGGCTCTCAGTGGATTTCTCTTCTACTTGAAGTCTTCCATTGAACCCACTCACTGTCTAGATACCATGGCAGGATGGCACTGAAATGTCTCTGTCTACAGAACAAACAACACCATAATGAACCTGGATACTTTTTGAGAGAGGAGACAGAGGGAAAATGCAAAAGCTACACATGGTGAAAAATCAGATATTGCCTGGAAAACATCTGAAAGTGCAAAAATTGGAGTTCTTAATTCAGCTTGGGGTTGGATTGAGGGAAGGGAGGAGTGAAAAGACCTGCTGGTCACAGACTTGAGAACGATCTAAAATTAGAAAAATCCTGTTAAACACTAAACTCAGGGGGCTGCGGGCAGAACCTGACAGACTTCAAACTACAAAAACAGCATTTTCTCAAAGGAAACAATAAAGCCCATACGCTGCTAGCTTACAACCTCAGACAGGGAAAGAAATAATTTAAAAAATATCTATTTTACCAATTAAGAACTGTTTTGCAACTATGAAATATGAACCAAAAGAAATCTGTGAGTTCCTTGAAGGTTTCCTTTAACACCTTTATACTTGCAAGAAACAGGTCTCTGGAGATAAAAGGTCAGATTGTGAAGGTTAATATGTCTGGTTACTCAGCAGAATAAAAGGCCAGATTGGACTGTCCTTTTGAAACTAAAGAAATTCAAAAGTGATTTAAAAAATATGCCAGCAGGAAAAACTTCAGTACTTTTTCAATTCCCTTGTGACTTTTCTTTTTATATTTTCACTACATACTTGGTAACACAGATACCTTGGAGGACAAATTTGCCTTTCCATTATGATGGAGGCAAATTTTACACATTCCTATAATTCATAAAATGCAGACATGGATCCACTTTTCTGTTTGTCTAGCAGAGTATTTTCCATTACTACAGACACAAGAAATATAAATTGAGTTTCTGCATAGATGTTTGTTGTGATGTGCTTCAAATTTGTTAAATGCAGCAAATTAGATAAAAGAGGTGAATTAGAAGAATGAGGGTTGAAAAGAAACTGGATAATGCATGGTTAAACTCAGTTTGAATGTGGGTTTAATTTTTTTATTTGGAGAGACTGAAATAAATAAAAAACAGAATTTATTGCTTTTGAATGTCATGGTACCTTGGTTCATAAAGAAACACATTACATTGATCTTGAACTCAAAGAAGCACCAAAACTGTTCCAACAAAGCTCCCACAGAGAAAGGCTTTGCCTTAGCAGTCAAGTTCAAGCAAACTGTAGGCGGAAAAGGTGTGAGCTTGCATGGGGGCACCCACCTATCAGCTGTTTGATGTCTGACAGAGCCATTAGATGGAAGATGTGCTTACTAATCTTGCTCTTTTTTCCTGTCTCCTGAACTCTGCCTTAGGATCTGCCGCTTATCTTCCACAGACTTTTTAACTATACTGGCGTCTTGTCAGGGGTTTTGGATTATCCAGATTCTGGATCAGCTTTCTCTGATCATGGTATATGGATCTAGATCCAACCCCTGTCACTGAGCCTCAGTAGTTAGATATGATTTGTCACATCCAGACTTACGTACACACTCAGATCTTACATATGCCATGATTGACTCTGCATTTGACATATGCGGCAGAATTATTTTATTGTGATTGGATATTAGTGTCATGGTTAAATACTTCCACAACACACTAATGGTAAGACCAGTTCCAAATTTGTTTTTAGGGCAACAATATTATAATGGAATCACAGAATAACACAGAAGAGCTGAGGGTGGAAGGGACCTCTAGAGACCAGCTAGCCCAGCCCATATACTCAAGCAGGGCCACTTAGAGGAGACTCCCAAGGACTATGTCAAGGTGGCTTCTGACTGTCTCCAAGGTGATTCCACAACCTCTCTGGACCACCTATGCTAGTGATCAATCAACATCACAGTAAAACAAAAAACATGTTTGATGGTGTTGTGACAGAGCTTTCATGCTGCGGTGCCAGATTTCTTCAGCCCTGCTAGCTCCCAACACCGTCAGCCAGAGTGGGCCACCTCCAGATATCTGTGGAATCCGGAGTGGAGCTGTAGGGCACAGATGCTCTACGGAACAGGTGGACTGTGTTGTGATAGGACTGTGCTGAGAGTAGGGACAAGGAACAGGGAGAGGTCATCTGTATGTTTTCCAAAGGTGTTTATACCCCAGAAGGTCGGGGACAGAATGACCCTGAACAAAGGCATCCATCAGCTTATAAATGGGGGAGGTCCCAGGGGAAGATACAATCTTATCCAACTGGGAGAAACTGGTGCTGGAACTCAAGGCTGGGAATACAATGTCTAAACCAATAGGGGAGTACAGGGGAGGAGAACAACTTAAACAAATCTAGGTGGTTTCGAAGGATACAAAATTTATGGGGAAGTTCCTCCCCAGGCACCCAGTATGGATAACCTGGGAGTGGAATTCCTTCGCCAGCATCCTCTGTGCAGGCCTGTAATGCGATATTTGACTACAGCTGGCCCCATGACATGTCATATATTGCTGTATAATCTTTATATATTTGTGCTGGCCACTTCAAAATTATCTTAGAAAATTACTCTTATTTCATTGTTATATGGGTTTAAAATACCATATTAAATTGGCAAAGATTGAAAGATTTACTGTGTTTGCTCTAAAGAAAGCATCTCTTTCATACCTTTAAAAAATAATTTATTGCTGTTTAGAGTTCTGCACTGATTGCTCTTTAAATACTTCTAACCTTAATAAAAATATCTCTGGCGTAATCCTAATAAATGTTTTCTCAACTTATGAACTTCACAGAACAGATGACTTTGAAACTGACATGCATAAAATTCAACTAGTGAAAAATTATCTGTAACACAAAAAGAAACAAATTACTTTGGAGGGGACTTGTCAAAACCTTGTTTACCTTGTGAGAGGTAGCAGCTCTTCTCCAAATAAAAACTACTTAAAATAAGGGAATTTTAATACTGAAATTTGCCTGCATTTTATTTTGTATACCCTCCACATTCATTTTCTGCAAGTTCTATCCAAGGATATTGAGGTTCATGGAATTTCCAGTAATATCATAGTAGAGCAATCTTCATGAGACACTAAATAAGATGTTTTCCTCTCCAGAGAACTGGTCTCATTACAAGACTGCAAAGACAAGTTTCTTCCTTTTTATCTCCCTAAAGAATACTCCTTTCTATGGCATTCCTTTCCATGCAGTAGTGATGGAAAATTATTTGGAAAACACAGAATTATAAAACAATTCAGATTTCAAAATCTTTTAAGAGACAGTTTCCAACAACTTTTCCAGTCAAATTTTGCGGTGGTCAGCAGACCTCACACTGAAGAATATTATCCAGCTTATCCAGCCAGAATTCCCATTGCTGCAGACTGTGACTATTGCCTCTTGTCCTTTACTGTGCTCTTCTGCTTCTCTATAACTGCCCTTTTAGAAACTAAAAGCAGAAATTGGATTCATACTTAACATTCACTTCTCCAGGCTAAGCAAACAGATCTTCCTGTGGCTCTTTCTGTACATGAAGTGTTCTGCACCCCTGGTCACTAGGTGACCTGACAGGAGGCATCTTAGTAACTCTGAAGTGGATCCTTTCCAGTTTGTCAATGTTTGTTTTATGCTAGGGAGCCTAAAGCTGGACAAAGTGCTTCAAACCTCAGAAGACTGGAGTACAAGGAAACAATCCCTTCCCTTGATTTTCTGGCTACTGTCTTGCTAATGCATCCTAGTATGTGGCTATCCTTCACCTCCAGGAGGCCTTGCTGCTTATTTGTGTTCTACTTGTTCACAAAGACTGCACCTCCTCCACCAGAGCTATTCTGCAGAGCTGTTGTCTGTCCCCTCAGGCCCAGCATACATGGGTTTATTCCATCCCAGGAGAAGGACTTTTAATTCACTTTTGCCAAGTGTGCCGAGGTTCCTGCTTGCTCATTCCTCCAGACTGTGGAGGTGTCGCAGTCCTGCCCTCCAGAGTATCAACTGCTTTACCTTGTCTGGTGTCATCTGAGAAGCCACAAGGATTCTTTCTGCCCCATTGCCCAAGCCATTGATGAAGACATTAAACACTGCTGAGGAGTTCGCTAGTGGCTCAGCTGTATAGAAAGCTCACAGAGGTAAAGTGGAGGATGGTTAACTACTCCTTTCTGAAGTATTCAGATACAATAATAATAGATGCCATAGGGAATACCCATGCAGAAAGTAATAATTCAGTCTTCAGAATGACATTTGAATAGTGTGCAGCAAATAGGGCCTGAGGCCACACATCAAATTCTGCGGATAAAAGAAAAAAAAACTAGCATCTGCTCACTCTTTGAGCATTATCTATCTCTTGTGTTGAAAGGAGCAGGGTTTCAGTGAAAAATCTCAGCAACCGTGTGATCAGGAAATAATAATCACTGATCATTTACTGATGTGGCCAAAGGGAACTGAATCCAATATTTATTATTTTATAAATGCTTTTCATTGTAATCTGCAATGCATACATGTAATTGGAATGGATGAAAAGTCTATCTATCTATGAAAAGACTATCTTGAAGCATAGTCTTACTACTATGATTCTGTGAAACTATGAACAGTCTTGACCTTAGCTGATAACTTCTATAGCATCATAAGAGGAGGAGATTCAGTTACACTGAGGAATAAGAGAAAGAGGAATATGGCAGAAGAGAACTAGTTATGCTGATTTCCACATCTTGTGGAGAAATTTGGTGAACTATAATTTATTAAGCTACAGCAGTTATTAATATATAGTCATCTTTTTGAAGATTTGTATACTGCTGCTACCATCACTGTGGTCTTCATTTGGCATACTGTCGGTCTAGGAATTTGGACCAAATTTCAAATCTGCATCTGTCTTGAATCACAGCTTTTACTGAAACCAATACTAAATGTACCTTTGGTTATTGTATAAATATCTGGATGTTGAAATGGGCAACTGATATTGTACATTGACAGTTCAAATATTTATTTGTACTGTCTGCCAAGAAGAACTGTGTGAAGAAAGCCATGTTTAAGACACTTTAAATAATTTCTTTTAAAACAGTCAGTGTGTTCGTATCCTGCACACCCAAATATGTGCATGCAAGCACTAGGCTGAAAGTGGAAGCCAATTAAAGTTGTATTTTCTTACACCTTAATTAATTATTTTTATTTTCTAACTATTTTCAAATCCTATCTGAAAAGGAAGACCAAATCATACTGCATAGGTGTAAAGGTTCAGCATTGTAATGATATATTTCTAATGCATGTTGCATAGCTTACAATTTTCCTACAGAAGTCAGATACCAAACAGTTATTAAAGAACTGCACTCGATAAGGGAAGCGCACAAATCTAGGATGTGTTTAGATGCTGAAAAATACATGATTGCTCTCTTAGTTGAGTAAAATATGATTTTTACTCCCTATGATTTCTTCTGAAAGAGAAAATCCACTAGCTTACTTGAAAAAATAGGACCTGCAAACTTCCTACTTGTTTTCTTTTCAAGCAGACATGGGCTTTTCTCTTTTACAAGAGAATATAAAGGCCACAATAAAGAATGTCAAAAGAAAATTTGTTCAATTTGAAAGGTGCTGAAACAATTAATTGGAATGTCACTATTATAATGAGGCAATCATGTATGAACAACTATTACTTTTATTAATGATCTGCAGGAGGCTTATATTTGCAGCTAGCTTGGGTGGACGTTTTACCCCTGAAACTTTGCATATCTCCCTGTCTCTTTTTAAATAGTGCTGTAACTTGCTCAGAAATTTTATTTTCACTTGAGCAGGAGAAAAATCATTATGCCAGTGACAAATATATTAATAAAATCTTTGAAGAATCGCGATGTTACTTGAACAGCTGCAATGATTTCTTTTACTGTGTAGTCCCCAGTCTGGAGGACTTCAGTTCTCTTCACTTTCTTATGAAAAGAAGTGTATATCTTTTCACTGGACATTATAATTGCCAAAATAGGTGGCTATGGCTTCATAAAAGTGTCAGATTTATAAATAGCTTTTTTCAACTATCATATATATCTAGATATATGGGTTGGTTTTTTTCACTACTACAGTGCACTTCCAGGACAGTGCTAGTGTTAAATAATGCATTTTAAACTGGAAACCAGAAATCCTAATAGCAGATTTTTAATCTCTTTCAAAAGACAATCTTTTACTGCTGACTAAAACATAATAGTGGGAAGATGCTCAGTGTTGCTAGCAAAGGACACTTAGCCATGAAAAGTAAATGTCATACTTTGAGGTCATATCCTGAATGAGTGGGAAATATTCTTTTTTTTCATTAAAGGAATTAAATACCCATAGAATTTTTTTCTTTGTTGAAATGTAATCAGGCTCAGTGCTTCACGGATCTTATTGCCCTATTCTTTATTAACTGACCTGTGTGCCTCTGCTGTGTTAAGAGTTAATGGAACGTGCCTCCAACTGACCTGCTGACCAAAGCCACTGGTTGGGACAGGCACTTGACAATGGCAAAGTTGCTCTACCCCAAAGAGGCTGCTCAAAACATGGAAATGAATTCTAAAGTTTCAGCTGTACAATTGGTTTCAAAACCTTCTGCATAAACATCTCACTAAGGTTTGCTTTTTCTCCTTGGGGGTTGCACTGCTGCACAGCACCAAGGTGGGGTAGGACCATTGAAACTTGACTCAAAAGATGCAGAAATCCTTGGCTAGCTTCTCTGAATTCAGGGATGTAGAATGCCAAAGTTCAAGCAAATTGTGGATTCCTACCTGATGACCAAGTGAAATGTATAGGATATAATACCTGAAAGCATTTTCCAAAATTACTCTGGAAGAAGTTTATTTTTTTTCTTTTCAGTCTTTAACTAAGCATATTATTTATCACACAAGTGGTTTCATGTCAAGTAGGCAGAGGAATTATGTGAGCTCTAGTGATTAAAACACAGAGATGTTAAAACTTGTCATTGCCTTGTGTTTGTCTCTGGGGCTGTCACTGTAGGAGGTACTAGCAACTGAGGCCTGTCAAAATCCATTACATGTGATCTGCTGCTTAATGCCCTGATCTGATGACAGGACAGGGAATCTTACAATGCAAGAGGAGCAGGTAAACAAAAGAGTGCTCATAAAAAGACTCCCATTGAAGTGCAGAGAATTAAGTTTTCATTGCCAGTTTCTGAAAATCATTTTTAAATAAAACATTTTGGAGAAGGAGTGGTTATAACTGGAGAAGAGACACTGATGAAATTATTTTTTTCTCCAAGAAACAAAGAGGAAATACGTGTCTCATTCAAGGTAAGCAAGCACTGCTCTTCTGCTGATCAGAAAAATATAAAGATTTTATGCAGTTAGGAAGGTCCTAGCAGTCCAGACCATTAAAGTTGTGGAAAAAAATACCTCCAAGGGCAGAGGTAGAACTAGAAGATAGGAGACCACAGGGGACAAACACAACATCAGACTGGCTTTCTCTGCTGCTGTATGCCAACAAAAGAGGAAAACAAGATTTTCCCAGTAATTTCTCAGTGTTGATTACTCACACCAGTGCACAAAAAGAATTTGGTGCATAGCTTTCTGTTTTCCTGTTCATTCACTTGCATTCAGATGTTCATGGACAGAAAAAAATAGAAAATTACACAGTACCAGAGCTCTGAGGACCTGCTCATCCCTGCCCACCCCAGCTGGCTCCCCCAGCTCTGCCCATGACTCAGGACCCTATTTCAGTCCCCAGGATCAAACAGTGCTGTGGCAGAGCATTGCATGGGGAGATTTTCCGTAGTCTTAATGAGTCTTCATTAATAAGATCACTGAAAGGAAGTTTTTCTGGTTTGTAGAGGCTTGTCATCTGACTGAGACAAGCCTTACACTAAACTTTATTTGGTCAAAAGCAAACAAGACATTAACATTCATTGCATATACCTAAGCATGATAACATAGGACATACTTAGATTTGAACCAGACTGATACTGGCATCGCACAGAATGTTTATGCAGTGGCTAAAGCACGAAGGATTTTCAGTACCCACAGAAAAATTGTTCATCCTGCATTTTTTCTTGGGCTTCTTTTTTTTCACTATCTTGTCATAAAAAAATGCTAGTTTTAGAACTGCTATACCTATTTGGATACTTACAGGGCTATTAAACCTGTGCTAGTTCCTGAATTAATAAGCATACACGCAAATGTACTAGAGTATCAAAACCCCAGAAAATTTGTCCATCAGGAATATATTTTTATAGCCATGAGATATATGTTTTACATAGGTCTGAAAGGAATCTCCTAAATCATAAATCAAAGCTTCTACTTTTTCAAGCAACCACACACATGACTTTATAAATTTATTGAGTTCCATATTAGAAACTAGGATTTTAATCTCATTACTACTACTGGATGGCTGTTCAAAATGTCATTTATATAAAGGTTAGAAACCCTTCCCTAATTCACAGCTTAATTGTGTTTACACAGTTAGTTTCTGTGCCAGGCTCATCCTTTAATTTAACTAGACTTGCCTTCCCATTTTTGCAATGCACTTTCAGAAACAGGTGACATCGCCTCTCAGCTTTCATCTTGCTGGGCTAAAGAAAACCAGACTTCTTTGGAAGAGTTTGCCTTTTC
This sequence comes from Agelaius phoeniceus, assembly GCF_051311805.1. NCBI lineage: Eukaryota > Metazoa > Chordata > Aves > Passeriformes > Icteridae > Agelaius > Agelaius phoeniceus. Next base: position 57,732,599 of record NC_135266.1, on the reverse strand, counting down.
AGTCTTTATCCTAACATCTTATGTCTGAACCAGCTGCAGGTTTTTTTTATTGCAAATGACCAGAATAATTTACTGTGTTAGGTAATAACATACACATCATAAAAAAGTATAAATCACTTATGAATCATATTCTGTTTTGGTAATACTGTACTTTGCCCTTTTAGAAGATGCATGGCTCCCCTCTCATTAGGTAGAAACATGTTTCTCTTTATGGTAGTTTGAGTGCTGACTTCAGTGAGGCCAATATTTAAGCTCTACTTTTCAGCAGATTTAGGAGTCATGGATGCATCTCGACATTTTGTGAGCAAAATAAATCCCTTTAATTATAACAAAATGTTAAAGCTCCACAAATGTTCTGTGGATATTACACTACAGGGATATGAGGCAATACTTTAAAAAAAATCCAACCCAATATTTAAACTGAAGAAGAGATGAACGGGGGAATAATGTTGTTCTCTTGATAAATGGGGAGTTATATTTACAGTCCTTCCTGCCCACTGTCTCCAGAAACTGGAAGAGCTATCTGTTTTTAATGACAGTTATTACTTTGATCAGTATATGTATCTTCTAAAGATGCAGTTTGGACAAACAAAGGGAGAGTATGACTACACATGTGGCTCAGGTAATAATTAGTGGTTTACAGCATTTATCTAGACTGAATCAAAAGTGACTTTTATTTGCTGTATAAAAAGTTCAAATTCATCTTGCATCCAACACAGTATTTCCAACTGTTGCATTTTAAATACCAGTTAGTAGTATCTCAGCAGAACTGTTGCACATCCCGTACAGCAAGAACCTTTCTTCTGTTTTACTAACAAGCTGCTGGCATGAGTAATAAAGAATTTTCCCGAGACACAGACTCCAGGATCTGATAAAAATTGGCAATATATCCTGATGGCATCCTGTTGCATGTCTTTTCTTCAGTAACCTCAGTATCAAATTTAATTATGTAGGTTGAGCTTTTTAGACTTGTCTCAGGATATAAAATTAATTCCCATAAATCTCATGTGCTCCACATACTGGTCTGTGCAGAGGTTAGTGAACAACTGTCCCCCTGCCTTGCTGTTCAAGAGGGCTTTCAAAAGGTCTGCAGTCTTAGGCATAAATATTATTGAAAGACTGACAGACTTCTGCAAAACTAATTTTCCCAACCTCTTATCAAGGATTGTAGACAAGCAGGCACCTAGAAACTGCTGTTTAAAAGCTGAACTGTGCAGGCAAATGCTTCTAAATGGAATTGGCTGCCTTAGGTATATTTGTTATTTTGCCTATTTCTATCCAGGTTCATTCTCCCGCCTCTCTTCCCCTGGAGTCTTAGTGAATAGTTGTTTCACTTTCAAATGGTTGAAAAAGAAACCAGCAGAGAAGATGAAAGCTCACCTGAGAGGCATTAGGAGGAATTGTATCGCTCAAGGTTTCCTTGATACGATTTTCCAACCAAGTCAGTTATTCACTGTTGAAGACTTGGCGCTCAAAAACTCATCAAGAGATGGTCAGTGTCTTGCCAGTGTTAATCTGAGAGCTAACTGTCACAAACGTAGATTGGGGATGTGATTTTTGGGCAATTGTTATGACAATTCTATGTGTTTTATGGCATTTTTGGGTCCTTCATGCACTCAGTCTTTTGAGACTATTGTAATTGTCCAATTATCCACAAGGATATACTCCATGGCAGTTTCACAAAGAAATACAGAAGGCATTTTTGGAATAACATGAGCACAGAATGCATACCCAATAGCCTCAGCAGTGCGTTTTAGTAGCATCTTGTAAACAATGGACTTAACTCTGCATTTATGTATAATGTGTACAATTTGTAAGCACAGTGGTAGTCTGTTTAAAATATGAAGCAGTGAGGTTATAGTTGCATAAATTGAGCTGGTCAGAATTTTTCCAATGGGAAATTTTATTTGATGGAGAAATATTTTTGTAGGTAATAATTCTTAAATTGTGAGTATTCACAGTTTAGTTTCCAAAGTGGTGGAATTTATGATCAAAACAGGAAAGCTCTTTAGCCACAAGAACAGCTGGTAGCCTGAAGTTTTAAGAATTAGGTAAGAGATCAGTATAAAGATGCTCTTCTGTGGGATTCAGAAGAATTTAAGCTGCAGACTTTTCATTGTTAGATGAGTGGCCTGATCATCACACTTTTCAACTACTCTGGATGTATCCAGAAGAACCTTTCAGAGTTCCACTTTGCATTAAAAAAGAGATTAATTTCAGCACTGCTTTTGGGTAAAGGAGATGAAAGGTCAGATACTTGTTTAGATGGATGTTTATTTATACATATAGCAAGTAGCAGCTCCAGTAAGAGATACTAGAAAACACTTCAATTTCCTCAAATGCCTAGTAGCTCGGTGGGCTAGACATTTGTCTGGAATTTCAGGCTGAAGTTTCAATTGCTGGACTTAATCACATGGAATAAGAGCTTTCCTATCTTAGGATAACACACAAATATAAATGCATGAGAATCACCATATTTCATGGTCTTAGCATCAACCTCACGTGTACTGGAAATATCAAAAAGCATAAGGAACCCACAACACTCTGCCTTTTGGAAGTCCTCCCTCTGGCGTTTGACCTCACAGTGCATACCCATAGCAGGGTAGAAGGTACCAGCACCTCTGTGGTACCATCCTTTGGTTGTATCAAGTGATGTTTGAGCAATTTCCTTTCTCCAAGGTTGCACCAACTGTAACTGAGAGCTCCCAGGGCCTACTCTGTAGTGATAAAAAAGATAACTGTAGTAGCCTTGCAAGAATTCTCCTCTCATTCAATCCTTAAAGTACATGCTGTGGAATATGTATGAGTGTCCGATATTGTCAAATAAATTACCCATCTACAGCACAAACTCATGAACTACTAAATAGAAGTTCTACAGACAGATTTAGGATAAGTGGGGACTAAAAGACGTGACACAAAAACTATTTTCATTCCTTTCCATATTAGGAGGGATCTGTGCTGTTAGTAACAAGAAAAGCACAGTTTTGTCAGCTAGTTTTTCTGAAGCTTGCTTCTTTTTATTTTTCTTTAAGATAATCTCAAAGTGCCAAAAAATATTTACACTTCTAACAGAAATGAAAAATTTGCAGAGCCTAAAGCCATTTAATCTGAGTCATGTCTATTTTCTTCTCCTTTCTGCTTTCATCTTACTACATTTATTGTTGTTTTTCTTGGCAATGGATAGATATAAATGCTGTTGCAGGAACAATTGGGAAACAGGAACATATATTTATGTAAACCAGTATTGATTCAACTTTAATAAAAAAAAAAAAAAGAAAAAGAAAAAATTAAACAGAAAAAGACAAAGAAACCAAGACTTTCAATGTTGTGCTGAAAATCATTATGACCAGGGCTGCTTATGTGCAAAGAATACCTGACTGAGTTCTTCTGCTATTCCTTAAGTCTGCTATGAATTTAGAGAGTTAAAATTTTTATATGTAGTTAAAAGTCACTACCCAATATTCATCATCAGATGTGGATCCTTGTGTTGTTTTCTCTTAGTCTCTGAGCAGTGATGGCTGTTTTATTTGTTTATGCAGGTCTGTGCTCTATGGCTGACAGCTCCACATTTGGGAACATCTGAAAAAGAGGTCACATGACCTTTTCAAACACGGGAAAACTCTGTTCTTCTCAAGATGACCTGAAATGTTCTAATTATTGGTTATTCCCTCTAGTTGGTGATGCAGCCAACAAGCACGTAAAGTTCAGTGAACCCACAAGTGTACAGCTGTTATCTTTGACTTGTGGCCAAAATAAAAATTGGAACGAAATTTACCCAGACAAGTATAAAGCCTCCTGTTTAAAAAAGTTATTTTCTAAGCCAAATAATCAGATTGAAACTAAGGAAAAGTGAATCCTTTTTCTAGAAACAGTCATTCAAACCAGGTCATTTTTTCAGAGATGAGATGTTAACACAGATTACTGACTTGACTGCACAAGTCTCCCAAAGAACATCCAAGTCTCAAATCTATTAATATGTGTGCAGTTTTACCTCGTAATCCAATTGTTCCAATTCCATCATATATGTCATCTTTTCTTGCAGTCTGGAAGTTGATTTTATTTGTCTCCTGCATAATCAAGGTGAAGGTTGAAAGATGGCAGTGGTAGGTCAGCTGGAGTAACCTTTGACACACACCAGTTATACCTGTCTGATGTACCATTTTGGAGCAGCCAGAAATGAGAAAGCAGTAATTCCCTACTCTTTTCAACATTAATGTTCCTTAGGAAATTTCCATGATTAACTAATCTGGGTCCTCTTATATGAGATCAGAACCATAGCAGAAATTACATGCACCTCCTCTTCCTCATGCTTTTCCAGGCACCTCTGTCTGATCTGCTCTTCAGATCAATTCTGCACTACCTAAGACTACAGGGAAGGGAGACAATGTAATCAGAAATAGTTTCACAGTGCTTTTCATAGCTGTGCTTGCCCATGTTGTACAGCAAGCAGATATAAAAAGCTGATTCCTGAACATATGTAAGTCACATCCATAGTAAGCCAGAGGAGAGAGATCTTTCCACTACAGTGAATGTGTGTATCAACTCATCCGAATGAGTATTTGATTTCTGTTGAACTGTATCATGAGTTGCAAATCAGCTTCTACTTTCCAGGTAGTAGAGGCTGCCTGACTGATAACAAGGCTTAATTAATGTGCATCTGAAAAGCTCCTTCCTGACTCTTTATTTTGAGACAAGGCACATTTGTACAAGGATCAGTGCAGGTCTTACTAGCAGATGTAATTCTATCCAGAATTCCCCCTGCACTATCTGTTTGTGACAATAACAGAAACACAGCAGTGCACTGAGATTTTACTTTTTCCAGAACAGAAAGCACCTTGTTACATTGGGTTGCAAAAGCAATTGTAACTAAAACTTCTGACAGCAAATTCAGTAATAGTTCACAATTTAGATTACAAGCTTGGTAATGTCATCAGCAACAGTTTTCAGAAGTCTGTTTAACAAATAAATGGATGTTTTCACTGTACACCTTAAAAACCAGTGGCTGCCATTCTTTCAAATGATGGGTTTAAATGTTAGGTGCTTTTAAAGGAACATTTTTGTATTGGTAAGAAATGGGATTTTTCATCAAATAAAAATGAACATTTTTCAAGATAATGCTTGATAGACTGAGAAATAACTGGCAACTAGTCAGTGGTTGGACAATTATGTCTATAAAGGCAATGTTGCAGTCAAAAGTTTCTACAAATGAAGCAGGCCGTCAAAATATTTCATTGCAATTTTTGTGAATGTTAAGGAGAAAAATGCCAGCAAAATACATCCCCTTCTAAACTGTCTCCTGTCTCTAAGTAGCCAACAATATCTTAGGCAAGAAATTTATTTTATGTTGTCTTTTTCCTTTCAATAAATATTGATTTGAATATGTTAAGAAATCTTTTTACTTAATTAAGTTCTTACTAAGATATCTCCCACTCTGTGACCAGAAAACTCACAAATAAATTGCTGGATAGAATAATGTATAAGTAGTCATCTTCAAACTGCAGGTAGTGAAGTGGACCTATTTCTCTTCAGCATTCCAGGTATTAAAATTTCTTTCCTGTGGGACAGCTCAATTGCTTATCTCAGGTTTTGGGGTGGGTTTTTTCCCTCCTTCCAATGGGCCATGTTGGTTGTCTTATCTATTTCATGTTTTACTTGTGTTATTTGAAGTACATTTTTCCTAGAAGACAAAAGGAAATGAAAGCTATTACCAGGAGGCAAATAAAAGGATTAATCTCTATGTGATAGAGTACTCAGATTTCTAGATAAAAACAGAAGAATTACCATGGAATGTTATGAGAGATGCACACACACTACATGAAGGGAGGAAAGAGTATTGCACCAAATTATATAAATTTAAATAAATTTGCTACACAAGATATCTGTCCCTTATAAAGTACACATTACAAGTAAGAAGCATAACAAAAGATTATTTTCAGATCAATTACATGTAAAAGTCTTGTATCATTAACTGATTTTTGACCATCCAAGCTGACTCGTCTTTGTTTCTCCTCAGATCCTTCTATGCATTTCTGGTGCAATTTCTTCTGCAGGGCGAGTGGAGCAGAGTAAAGTGCTTGGATTAGGGAATGAAAGGATCTCTTGCTACTTGTGGGAAGGATATCCAGATGGGGAAGCTTGGTCTGTTGCCCAGAAACCCTGCTTGTGCATGACATGAGTGAGAGTTTGACAGCCACAGAGAACATCAGGTTGCAGCTCAGGTGGGTATGTGGCACAGTCCCACCTGATGAACCATTCAAATCTTCCTGGTTTCTGCAGAGCTGATTAAATTTTTTTATGTTTTGAGAGAGGTGGAAAGGGATGTCCATCAGACAGAGTAACAAGGAGCTTAAACATTAACTGGAAGAAATGCTGGAGAGGAAATGTTAGCGAAAGGAGACAAAGACGGCATGATCTTAAGAATTTGATGTGATAGGATAGGAGCCCTAGAGGAAAAGTAATGTATGGATAGCTGTCACTGGGGGGATGGCAGATGAGAATGCTGAGTTTGTTAGAAAGGCTAAAGAGGGAGTTGGGTGAGGACAATACCAAATATTTGTGTGAAAGAGGAGTGTATGTGTGTGTGTGTGAATAATCAAAGTCGTTCATTGAGTGGTCAGTAAGAAGCCAGGTTGTTTGAATGGCTTTAGGAAAAAAGGTGCCATGATGTTGAGTAAGAGGAGGAAAGGAGAGGAGAGGAAGGAAGGAGAGGCAGGAAGCAGATGCTGTTTTTGAAGGATGATGGAGTGATGTTTGCAGGGTCAGAAATGGCATGGGACAGGCACAAATCAGAAAAGTAGGCTGAGGAGGTATCTGGAATGGAAATGAGTGGAGGATTTATGGAGGTTTATTTTCATTCAGGTATCTGGTGACTTCCAGGGCCAAATGGTGGAACTGAGCAATGTCCATGGAGTGAGTGTGCTCAGCTGAGGTAGGTGTGATACTGCTGTGTCTTGTGGCCACTGAGAGGCTTGTGCAAGCACACTTAGCCCTCTGAATGTTAGAGAAGGAGATTTACTAATAAGAGCCAAACAAGCCATACCACCATTAGCTAAACAAGTTTAAATAGTGTTTGCTACACTCTGAGAGGAAAAGCAATTTTAAACATTTAGTGTCCTAGATTTGCAGTTATCCCCTGCACTGGTGCATCACAGAGCATCATTAAGGTTCCTGACTTCACACTGAAAACACAGAACAGTAGAAATGCAGGATACAGAGTTCCAAAGTTTGTGATGAAAAAAAATACTAGAAAAAGACTGAGGTGTTTGTCTGCTATAAACTATGGCAACATCATGATTGTTGGTTATACGGCATAGTTGTTCTGTTAACCAGTTAAACTGTTGTCTTATTTAAACTATCTGCAGGTAAGTTATTCTCTGTTTAGGAGGAAAAAAATATCTAAATGCATTAGAAGGACATCTATCATCATTTATCATCTGAACAGAGGGACAAGGTCTACTGTACTTGGGATATGAGCACGAAAAGATCATGTTAGATTTATGAGTCTGCTTGAGAAAGAATCTCTTCTATTTCCTGTCCTGCAGAGCCCCCTATCTATGGGCTTGTTCTGTGCAACTTGACTAATTTTGGGGATGTCTTGTAAACTCGTTTCATTTACCCATATACAATGAGATTTTCCTTGCCAAAACCAATGTTCTGTCTTTCTTATATAATGGCTTGTTATGTTTTCTTTAGTTAATGCTGTTGCCGTGCCAGGTGAAGGAAATTAAAATATATAGAAACACAGTGCAACAGTTCCTTCTGAATATTTAGGCACACAAGTAAATTGATGCCAGTTAGTGCTCACTGCTACAGTTCTGTAAGATTAGAAAGATTTTTAATGAAGCCCAGAATAGATGTCTGCTGGTCATGGGATGGAGTGAGTCTGTTCCTTCTACATGTGTCACCTTTGAGCTCTGAGCAAATAATCATATGCCAGCAAATGTGGCAAAAACTTGTGCAAAGAAAAACACCATCAAAGAACTTCAGGGAAAAGTTTCTCTCCTGGCTGAAATGAAAAAGTGTTATTTTCCTGTTCCTATTTATATTTCAAGTGTCTGCATGGAAAAGCAGACTTCTTCAAAATAAATTACTGGCATAGTGAGAGATCATAGTGAGTTTTACCTCCTTTTCTGCTTCAAATATGCCTACACTGAAGCCAAAAATGCAGTGCAGCTCCTGTAGACTGCCAGATCTGCTACAACAAAATGCAGTAAAAACAACACAGAGCTTAAATCTTGCAGAAGAAGTCTGTGCAGACCTCAGGCATGTAACTAGGAGACATAACCCTGCTGGGCTCCCATCTGCCCTCATGACACTGCTAGCAGGATCCAGCTTCACTAATGTTAAAGCAGCCTGTGCTACATCAGGATGAGTAACACTTAAGTTTGTAGTTAAGAGTATAGTGACCAGGAAAAAAGTCATTCTTGGCTCTGGCCCCATTTCAGTGTTTATGGTGGAACAATCCAGCACCATTGAACACAAGTTCAAAAGTTGGCCAAAGAGCTTGAGCACTGGACCTTGACTGTCATTGTAAGATTATTGGGTTTTTACTTTTCTGTGCACTGGTCTGCTGCCTTGAAATCCAAGACTGACTTTACATGATCATTTGTAGATAGACACAGCACAGTTTAATTTGTGGTCTGAGTCAGACAAGCGTGGGACAGTGTCAGTATTAAAGCCATGCTGTGCTTTAACTCAGTTCTGTGCTGGTATAATCAGCATTTGCCGTATTTGTTTTTAATTAATTCTGTCAGCATCTCTTAAATATTTTTCAGCTTGGGTAGCTATGAGTCTGTATGAAACCTAACCATCTCTGCCTGGGGCTTTGGGACTTTGGCAAGGGCTAGGTATTTGTCTCCCAAGGCATGATACTGCTGAGCTGTATCTAACTTCTAGGTGCCAAGAAAACGCTAAGACCAGAATTCTATTTCTGATAGTGGCAATAGAGAATGTTTTCTAGGGAGGGCACATGGGCTTGACTGCTTTCTATGATCTTTCTCCTTATACTCCCATGGCATCTAGAAGTGCTGTATTAGAGTAGTTAAAGTTGTTGCATTCCTGTCTAGTCCTTTTAGTACCCCTTAACAGATGTGCTGTCTATGAATTTATCTAACTTCTTTTAAGCCCTGCTGATACTGTCTGCTTCCATAGTCTCAGTGCTCAGAACACTATCTGCTGCTCAAAAAAAACCCTTCTTTTATTCAGTTCAAACTTAACTCCCACAATTGAATCCAGTTTAGTATGCGATATTTAGCAAATAACAGTTCTGCATTCAGCTATTCGATTGCCTTCATAATTTTGCAAACTTTGTTCATATCCTCTCTCCTGCTTAGCCTCTCCAACATGAAGATTCTCAGCCTCTACTCCTTAGAAAGCAGCTGCTCCTCATCATGGGCTATTTTAACTGTCCTCTTCTGCACCCTCTCCAACTCCACTAATCCCTTCTTTGAGATGCAGAGAGCAGAATGGCACACAGAACTTGGTGTGTGCACAGCTGAGCTTTTTGCACAGAAGTGACATCCTTTCTTGTCCACCACATCCATCCTGGTGGTGACCAAGATTTTGCAGGCTTTTTTGGTGGCCCCTGCACACTGACTCAATGATTTAGAGAGCTGCCAACTCTGCTGCTTTAAAATCTCTTTCACTAGATTTAGTATCAGTTCTGATGTCAGCACCATGTACACAGGGTTCAGATTCTTTTTTTCCTAGGTGCATTACTTCATGTCTGTCTACACTAAAGTTCACCTGCCAGCCTTTTTGCCTTTGGTGGCCTTATGTCTGCAGACTGGGAAATGTTACTGTTTATTTCCTTTTCTAAGACACTGATGATCTCTGGGAGACCATTGAAGATTCTTTTTAATTTAAAAAAAAGACCAATAACCTCTCTGTGTAGCACCTAATCTTTAATCAGCTCCCGGTCTACAAGAGAGCATTTTCACCACATACAGTGGCGGCTTAATTTCTTTCATAATCTTTGATGTAGAATATTATCAAATACTTTAAAAAAAAACCCAAATACATTATTTAGGCAGGTATTATCTTTGTCCAGGTACCTCCTGTTCAAGTAAAAGCAGAGTAGTTTTGCAAGATTTCACTTTACAGAAGCTGTGCTTACTCTTTTTGCAGCAATAGCCGTCCATTTGGGCACTCAGTGATATTATTGTCTATCATAAACACCACTATCTTAACAACAATGGAAGCCAGAATTCCCAACCTAGTCTGTAGGTCTCAGGATTTCCTCTAGTACCCTTTCTATAAGTGGAGTTCATCCACCTGTATGTTGCCACAATAACTGCTTGTAAAAAGAGGCTTCATGACTCAGCCAACACCTCTACAATTCCACATTCAAACAAATAAAATACGTGGGGGTGAAGGTGGTCAATTAAGTATTTTGGTACCTGGCTAGACATCCAGCTTTGCATACACAGTGGTTTCTCCAGTAACACACACAGTGCACATCCTGTGTGCCTTAGAGCCTCTGTGTAAAGCTGATATTGCCTTTGGCAACTACAGAATGTCTCTCACTCCCAGCTTCCAGGAAAATGGAAGATGCTAATACTCTCATGCTGTTCTTCACCTTGTACTTGCTGTTTCGCTCAGTATGTCAGTACTTGAAAAGTGCCAGGCATATGTTGGTTGCTGCATGTCACTCTTGCTGTCTCGGAGTCTTGAGACACATACATTAGAAATGTGACATATGCTAAGAGTGAACTGTTGATTTTGAAAAGGATTTCCATTGCTTAACACAAGCTTTGTGAGTGATAGCCCTCCAGTTTCTCCTACCTAATTCTCTGTGTGTCCCCTGACTTTTTAACTCTGTGCTCTTATTAGCCTGCACACTATTGTGGAATTTACAACACAACCATTCAGTGAGTTTAATCAGTTGTTATCAACCTTTTGTCAACCTCTGCTTTGGGAGGATGAACTGGGAAATCCATAATGCTTCCACCCCCTGACCTACTGTGGATTCTTTCATTTGCTTATTTTTCTCTCGCCATTTAACTATTAAATTAAAAAAAAAAGCTCTTATTTCCCCTCTTCTCTGTATTTATAGCATATTTTAATATATTTATTGCTGCTTTCCTATTTGATTCTTTAATCTATCTTTCAGTTTTTCCTTTCTCCAATCTACTTATTCAGTCCCTCATTCTACAGAGTTTGGGAAGCTGATATTTCCAGAACCAAATTAATTACTTGGGTCAGAAGGAGTGCCATTTTACAATCAGGGTGCAATGGGTTAGAACAATCTGGCACAAGAAGCTACAGTCCAGTTTGTTCTTGACAGGTCAAAATCCTGGATATTAACTCTTCAGTAGTTATAAACTAAACTTATTTGGACTGGATGACTCTGTGAATGGGAGTTGTGCTGTGTGCTGGGATTTTTCTGTGCTAAAGAAACAAAGAAATCTAAATAACTAGGTAATGGCTGCATCACAGTGAAAATAATTATCTAAAAACATTCAGCACATACCAATTCTGATCCCAGCATAATCCTAATCAAGCCTCTGTTAATATCATAGAACACCTTGCTAGCATGAGCAGTGACAATGGAGTCATTGAACCTAGAGTGTTGTAACTGGGCTTTTTACTTCATCAAATAGAACTTCCAAACAAATTAGAAATAGGGTTGGAAGGACAAAGGTGCTGTCTGCTATGTTTAATCCAGGAGGAGCAAAAATGCCTTGCTTACATGTAGAAATAATATTGTAGAATTTAAAGGGCTTTATTTGAGGTACATGTGATAAAACAGATTGGGGGAAAAAAATACAAGTTTGATGAGCATTTTGGGATGATTTAGAACAATTTGCATAGTGGCTGGGTATGACCCAGATTTGCCTTTCTTCAGTCACTGCAAGAATCTGGTCTAAGTATATTTTGGGTGAAGATGAACAGATGAAGCAAAGAAGGTAATTTTTTGCAGATTCGCTTTTGCATATAATGTCATTGTAATGGTCTGATAACTAGGGTTATGCATGATCTAATTTCTGAGAATGATGTCATATTTCATAAGCATCCAGCAGAGATGATACAATCATTTCACAGAGGGAGCTACATGATGTAATTGCCAGCAACACCACATGGATCAGTGACCCAGCAGGTTACATTCAATTCATATTTTATATGGAGCTAATATGTCTTTTTTAGCTGTTTTTTCATCTGGAGATGCCACAGGGAAGAAATTTTTTGTTTAGATTTTTTATCTGAAATCTGACTTTCTTGTTTGTTTTTAAAATAGAGTAATTGAAAATGTCATACGATTTTTTTTTAACTTTAGGGGTTTCTACTTGTTTTGCCCACTTTTTAACCTGATATTAATTGAATTTGCATGGCAAGGGTTTGGTAGCAGGGGCTGCAGGGGGGTTTTACATGGGTGATTTCTCTGAGGAACCGCCAAAAGCTTCCCCCATGTGTGCCAGAGTCAATGCTGGCTGACTCACATGTCTCCACTAATGCCTGGTCATTCTGTTCCACAGCCTTCCTTCCGCCAGCGAGATGCCACCAGCTCATAGCTAATCACAGGATGCAAACAAACAGAAGATCACATCAATATCCCCTTGCTCAGATTTTTGTTGAAGCTAAGTGCCCTTTGAGGTCTTTAACAGTCCTGCCTAAATAAAGATTGGGTTAAGTAAGAGTCAGTCCTCTGAAACTAATAATAAGGGAACTAAAATTACTTCCACTTTGCAAACAAAGCAGAGACTGAATTCAGAATTCAGACAATATTGTGAGGCAACTTTACTTTCTGGGTCTTCCTTCCATTCTTTCCTCATGAAGGATCAATGAGCAAATTAATTTCTGTCCTTTCAACTCCTCTCTTTTTTCCAGCACTCTTCTTTGCAGGTACATGTTCAGTTGCACTGATCTCTTCTTTATGCCCTCTTTTCTTTCTTTGGGTATTTTTCCCCCTCTCTCCCATCTCATTTATTTTCATGCTTCCAAGCTCTGTTTCTGAGATTATGCAAACAAAAATGCAAATCAATCAGATTCTTTCTCTGAGATGATTGGTACTGTGGTCCTTTGCATATTCTTCTTCAGATTCTAAAGAACAGAAGCCTAAACCCCAAAATTTTATTTCACATTTAGCATGTGATCATAAAAGAGGGTACTTGTGCTGTGCAGAGTTTAGAAGTAAATAGTTGCCAGTTTTGACTTCTAATTACATTTTAAAAAAGATCAGCAGCACGTCCCAGTGGCAAATTTCAGTGTTGTGCACTCTTTTTAGGTGTCCAGTCCCAGAATAAGAGGCTTTGCTGGCGTGGAGTCTTTCAAAATTGCTTAGTCACAGATGCCCACCAAGGCTCTCTTCCCCCAGTTACTGAAGGAAAAGTGGAGTTCTCCCATTGCAGATATTCCCTGTTTGACTGTACCTGCATTATGGCATCGGGCTTCGATTCCATCGCTCTTGCCAAGGCTTCAGCAGCAATGGCCAGTGACAGCAACACCCCTTTGCTCAGCAAAAGAGTTCACCAGAAATGGGAGCAACCCTGCTCAAGTTGCATCCTTGCTCTCCATCCCCACACAGCCGGGATGGCTCCAGTGGGGAACTGCTCTGTGCAGGTGAAATCACCTTGGGTAACACAGGCACTCTCTGAGCCCTGAGATTGCTGTCCAGCACACATTGCTCGTGCATTTGTGCAGGAGAATTGAGAGTTTGCTTGGCAGGAATTCATACTAGGAAGAATAAAAGTCAGCACAAGTTTTGATGAAGTGAGGCATTGCTTTGTCAGTCAAGTCCAAATGCAAAATGTCATAGGAAGAGCAGTGAGCACAACAGACATAAAAACACAGCTGTAATTCTTTTTTCTTCTCTTTTACAGGAACAGAAAGATTGGGGTTTTTTGTCTCTATTTGGATACATTGGAAAGACACAAGCATTACTCTGATCTGACTGCATAAGTATTTAAAAGATACAGACCTCATTGTTTCATGTTGAATCAGTATTAAGGAAATTCCAAAGATGGAGCAATCAAAAATTAAATTTAAAAGTAAAAATATAGAAAGAAGTGGAAAAGTAGTCAGATTTTGTTATAGTAATGTTCTCAGAAGTACATGGTGTGATGAAACTCAATTTATAAGATGTTATCAGTCCAAATGGTTTTGAAAACCTAGTTATTAATCCAGCTTTCCTGGCATCCACAGTACCACCCTGGTATTCAAACTGAATTTACTGTTTGGTAACCCTGCTCAGTTATAGTCAGATGTGAACTAGATTTGACATCCATATTTTAAAATTAACTCTCCAATCTCATAATTTTTTTAGTTGTTAAAAATTGAATTGGGACCAGTTTGACTCTTTTCGTGACTCTTTTCACTTGTAAGCATATTTACTGAGAAGTTGTTTCATTTTCTTATTTTCTGTTCATCTCTGATTGTTCACATTTAGGTGGTCACCACCTTTTTTAAAGCAGCTGTTTTTCCTGGATAATGTATGTTAAAAAATTGAAAAAAGTTGACATTCCACTCTGTCATCATGAATATTTCTTTATGATATTTCTGGATAAAAATATATTTCTTCTTTACTTTTACCCAGGCAGTCACTGCCCATTATCTTAGACAGATGTGGACACCAATCACTGTTGCTTTAGAAATTAGCTGTAAATCAAATGCTTTAAAATGCAGTTTATTTGGTTCTACATTGAATAAAGAACTGTCTTGTCCATTTCTTTCCCATTCTGACCTTGCACAAACTTTTGTGTACTCTTAGATAGTCCCCTTTCCTTGACCATGATCTACCTACTCAGTTGTAGTGAATTTCTTTAATGGTAAGAAATAAAAATGGCTTGTTTCAGAGCAAGGGGCAAGAACAGAAATTAGGGGAATGTAAGGATGTTGTAGTCCATTTGGTTTTTACAATGGATTCCCTGATTTCTTTGGGGAGTGATTGCCCAATTTATGCTTTTACAGGAACTGAAATCAAGCAATTACTTTGAAAACATGTCTTGACAAATATGTCTGTGCAAAATGCAGTCTCCATCATTTCCTCACACTTACTATTTGTGGTTTGTTCTCTTCAGGAGAAAAAGAGGTTGTTTTCTGTTTAGACAATGATATTTTTTTACCTCTCATCTTTTTTTGTTCAAGCACAGACCTTCAAGTAGAGAAAATGGATCTGCCTATAACTGCAGACGTCCAATTCATAAGGCTCAGTGATACAGAGCAATATATACAGTATGGCATTTTCTAGTCAGGCCTCAACATAATAGATAATATAATCCACTTTACAACTTCAGACATTCTTGAAATGTCTCAAAATAATTTTATTATTTGGTTGCAATTAGCAATTTTAATAGTATTGCCTTCTCCTTTTTCTTGGAGTGAGACATCCTTTTATCACAGCACACTTTCCTTTAAAGCTTTTTTATTGCCATCTTGTTGATGTTTTCTGACCATGATACTAATTAAAAGATTGAGGTATTCTTCTTTCATTCAATATTTTGAATGAAAAAAAGACAAAGTGATTTAAAGGGCGATACAAAGCATAGAAAACTTATAAACTTCCACCTAAATAAGCAGCTAGAGAAACTGTAGATGTTTTAGATTGCATTGGTAAATGGTACAGTGTAATACACCCACCAATACAGTTAGTGCTAATTGTAAGGCACTTATGTCAAAAATAGTGCTTTTTTTCTTAAACTTAATTTCTGATGTATTTCACTTTCCATAGACTAAGTCTGCAAACCTGGTATCATTTGCATTTCATACCCACTAATGGAAAGCTGGATTCATCTGCGCAAGATTCATCTGGCTTAAGTATATTAAAACAGACATGCTTGATGGAAAAGTGTCTCAGATATTTAGAGACTTGCTTTTTACTTTTTCATGGTATTGTGTTATGTTTCTTCGCTTGGTATTAACTGCAGAATGTTCAAGATCTTTCAAAGTCGGAATTTCCTGAAATTCTAATCTCATGTATTTGTACAGTCACATAACACTGGTGGCTTAACAGTGGAATTAGAAGCAAATAGGATTTTTTTTTTCTATGGAAAATAGCATGAAGTTTTTGCCATTTAATTTCTGAAACATGTTGTTTAAGCTTTCACATAAGATCTTTGGGCAGAAGCAGTGCTGTGTTCATTGTATACAATATCTGGGAGTGGAGCATTTTTCAACACAGGAGTGCTGCCGCAATATCAATTGTAGCTGTTCTGTGAAGTAAAATGGTTGCTTTTTATATAGGTCACTTTATCCTACTCTGCTTTTCTGGTGACTCAAATAACATTTTATAGGCCATTTTTTGTTAATAATGCAATACAATAGAGAATGTGATTGTGTAATAAAGGGCCTTACAACAGGGCCTCATATGAAAGACAAAAGGAAGAAAAAATGGCTGAGACAACTGTTATAATGAAAGCAAAATGTCATTAGGTAATTGAAAATATTAAAGAGCTATTATGTTTCTGAAGTATCAATATTTTCCTCCATCCATAAGACAGAACATATACCTATGTTACATGTACAGAAGGTGAGTTCCTTGTCCCAGTTGCTCAAATTTAAAAGGAACACAAATGAAGTTAGTCTGGGCCTTCATCAGTCTGCTGCTTTGCCCATTGATTTAGCACACTTGTATTTTATATGCACTCTGTTATTTACATCTGCTCAGACAGCTCTCCCACTATTACAGTCTAATATTTCACAACCTGTATAACAGCACTTTTTTTTTTCTGATAAATACTACTTCAGAACACTTCTTTTTCTGCCCTATTTTCTTGGAAGGAAACAGTATTATGCAAGTGCCTACATCCATACAGCTGTGACAGAAATAGAGAATATTGGTCTGACTTCAACATACTCCCTGAAAAATGAACTGAAAATATTCTCTTTGTGAGAATGCCAGTCTGTCTTTTACTGTTGCTTGTAGAAACACTGGCTCTGACCAAGGAAGGCTCTATCTCATACCAGCATCATCAATGTGAAACAATCTCATTAGCTTAATGAGGGCAAAAGTGGGCAAGATTTAACAGAGCTGATATGATCTGCAGACACTAGAATTGTTCTTTCCTGGATGGTGGCGGACAAATGTAGACTGCGTAGTGACAGACAGGTCATCTCTGAATTTCAGCATGAAGGAAAAGTTCAGTTCAGATTTTCACCTGACTTTTTAACACTGCAGCTCTCTGTGTTCCCTTCTGTAATCTCTCTTAATGCATTCTGATATTATTTAGATTAAAAATGTCATTCACATTTGGATACAGCTAAACCCTTAGTGTCTCCTGTCAGTGTTCTATTTTCACAAACGTGGCTCTATTGACTAGGTGAAAATAAGGCTTTCTTATATTATTAGGATTAATGGCAAAATGACCCTCTACAGTTACTGGAAATGTCTCTCTCTCTCTCTCTGAAGTATGAGAGATACATGAGTATGAAAGATTCTGAATAGTTGAAGTCCACAATATATAGATAGTAATGCTTCTCTCTCTTGGACTATACCAAATATTTTAATCCAGGGAAGAGCTATTTTGTCCCACACATGACTTGTGGGCAGGCAAAGATATAGGAAATGACAGATGTCAAGTGGCATGCAATAATCCTGAGACAGTGTTTGCTTGGAAACCTTCCAGATCTGGTTTTACTTTTTTGCAGCCTGAGATCATCAGACCTGAAGCCAGAGCTAAACAGAGCTCCTGTCTCTCACAGCCAGTGGGTACAAGTTGTTCTTTTCTGCCACAACAGTGACTGAGAGCCAGACTGCCCTTTAGACTCCCACAGCTGGGGAACAAGGCACAAAAATGTGATGCCTCCATGACATGGACCCTGATGGAGGAGAGGAGTCACTAGCCCTGACCTTCTCCACCTCCCTGCAGGAAACATACTGGTGAGGGAAAGGGAGGTGAGGAAGGAACTGGACAAGAAAACTTGCTTCAACTGTTCTATATTTGAAAGATTTTGCTGGAAACCTGAGTGAGTCTATAAGGAAAGAGATTAAGGGCAGGCTTGAAAAGCCTGGTCACAGAGCACGTTATCTATTATATAGCTGTACATTCACTCACATTCTGCCAGCATTGTATTTTCTCCCTTACCTATCCCTGTACATGTTAAAACTAGTGAGTCAAAGACACAGATCAAAACTCTTTAGGTGGTGATTCCTATTTCAGTTTTCACATAAAGGTACATCTCACAGGCCTCTTCACGGTATATTCCTATGTGAAGTATTTGCCATGATCTTTCATGGAATGGGGACAGATACTAAGCACACCTCCTTGAAGTCAGAGAGACAAGAATTTATCATTTCCTAATAAAAAAGTTGATTTCTCTGCTTTTCTTCAAGAATATACTTTCTGAAGTATTTCAGGACCCAGCACAGATTAAATTATTCTAAAAATGATAGAATGTAATAAAGGATTATACTATCTCAGTGATGCAACTTCACAGCCGTCACTTCTTTTCAGATTCTTTAGGATTTTTCAGAAACCACAAAATGTCTGCATTTTAAAATAGTTTTCTGGAAAAAGAAAACATCAGTGACCTTAAAGCTTCATATAAATCTATTCTTACTGTCTGATCATGGCAGAATGATGACAAGCAGCTTCATTTTTGCCCAAGTAATTAAATATTATTCCAGCCTTTCTGACCTCAACCTAATGATAAAGGACTGCAGCCAGAAAGAGAGCTTTTGTGGGAGCCAATCAGAGACACGTCGCTTGCTTTGAGGTTATATGTGCTCAGTTCACAGAAACATGCTAACTAGTTGGGGTTTTTCCCATCAGCATTTTGTTGCAGAAAATTTTTGCACATAATGTAGAACTCATGTGACACACCTGCTAATGTGCCTGTTCTGGCCAGACTAGACCACAACTGCAAGATCCTCATGAAGATATTTTTTATGAATGTTCCCTGAGGAAAGTGGGTAGGGAAAATTTTCATAGAAACATAGAAACGTTTGGGTTGGATGAAGCATTAAAGATCATCTGGTTCCAATTCCCATGCCACATGCAGGGACACCTTCCACTAGATCAGATTGCTCAAAGCCCCATCCAGCTTTGGCCTTGAACATTTCTAGGGGTGGGACATCTTCTCTAGGAAACAAGTTCCAGTGCTTCACCACCCTCATAGTAAAGAATTTTTTCATCATTTCTAATCTAAATCTACCATCTTTTGGTTTGAAGCCTCTCCTCCTGTCCTATCACTACAAGGCTTTGTCAAAAGTCACTCTCCAGTTCTCTTGTAGTTCTCTTCAGGTACTGGAAGGTGCTCCAAGGTCTCTTTGGAGCCTTTCTTCAGGGTGAAAAGCCCAAATTCTTTCAAGGACAGGTCCTCTTAGGAGAGGTGCTCCATTCATTTGATCATCTTTGTGACTTTCTTCTGGGCTCTTTCCAACAGGTCCATGTTCATCCATACAGGCCTACTGGTAATTTGGCTGAATTCCTCAGGATGTGTCACTCCTGAGCTTGAAGGAGGTATTCCTTGACATTACCCAGCCTTCTTAGACCCCTTGCCCCTGTTTTCAATGACTCCTCATCCATCCCCAGGTGGAACTCCATGCACTACAGCAGGCCACTGACATGGAGCATGACACTCCCTCCTGGTTTCCCCTGCTTGTCCTTCCTAAAGAGCCTGTATCCTTCCATTCCACCACTAGCCATCCCACCACATCTCCATGCTGCCAATAGGATCACAGCCCTGTAGTCATGGAGGCCTAACTCCATCTCTGACTCCTTTTGCTTATTCCCCCTGCTGTATGTGTTTGCATAAGGGCATTTAACTGACTGACAGTGAAACTGATTTGCTGGCTGAAGTGGCTAGAATTCCTTTATGCTGCACTTCAGGTGCTCTCCTGGCTTGCAATCCCTCTCCAGCCTCTGGGCATTTCTCACTGGCCCTAGCATCAAACTTGTAGGAGTGGTGTGGATTGAAGTTCCCTTCCCCCAGCAGTTTTAAAGCTCTGTAATTTGACAGGATCAGCCTCCTCTATTGTTCCTTCACGGATATATATTTCTCTCACAGTTGGAGTTTTGGAGTTCAGAACTAAAGTAATAGTAGGAGAAACGGATGTTAATCTCCATAGGCCCCATTAGCTCAACAACTTGCTTATTCTCTAATGTGTGATAGCAGGGTGCAAGAGAGGTTGTTATAGTGTTAGCCTGGCTTCCTGTGTGTCTTTTTGTCTCAGCAGCTCTGCAGAAATGCCAGCGTAACACAAAAGTAATTGTTGTGCTGTGATAATCAGGATTGCTGTCTTTTGTCAGCTCATTAGGAAGGCAAATATATCTCATTTACAAAGGAACTTTTTGACTGATGATTTAAATACAGGATAAATAAAGCCAGTTACCTAAAAACATGTTTCTATCTCTGTAGTGTTTGGGGGTTTTAATATGTCTTCTTTTTTTTTTAATTTTTGTGAAAACTTTGATTAATCATACTGCGCCTCAGTTTCCTTTCAGGTACAAGGAAGTTAATGTGTTGGAAACTTTTGATTGACAAATTTAATGTTTGTCAGGTACTTTAACATGTATAGATAAAAGGGTCTCTTGAAGTGCAAATTACAGAGGTAAGCATGGCTGAGGTGCAAGTGCCCTATCCCTATTTTGGTGTCAGCATCTGCCAGTCTTTTCACTGATTTTTTGTGAAAGCCTCTCTGGCAGCACTGTCTAATGTTCTGTTTCATTTTTTATGGGGAAAGAGCCTTGTTTTGCTAGGAAGCCATTTATTTGTTTTCCTTTCCCTAGAGAAAAGTTATTTTTATGGAGTGTTTAAGGATCTCTGTAAGTGGGATATATAATACATATTGTCTATCAGAGGTCTGGAAAAAGTATTTTATGATATTTATTGTGCTAACTTTTCACCATGGAGGTAAAGTGTCAGATTATAAGGGTCAATTAGTTAATGTTTAGGCCTGGGTACTTAAAGCTTGAAGTATGTTAAGTCCATATCTAGCCATATTTCAGAAAAAATCACTGCTTGGAAACATGACCTCAAGATGGACAGTTGAGGGGTCTTTGTTCGTCTTGAGCCATCTCCTCTCTTAAGTCATTGGGTATCACCTTTCTTGGGTGGGGTCTTCTTTCTCCATTTGTGAGTAAGGTTTAAGGAGGAAGTTGTTCAGTGATTCCCTGTCTTTGACTCGTGACCATCATGAGTTTAGCTTGCAGGAGTGCTGTGACTTGAAGTCTCTGTTAGAGACTTCACATTGTCCTCTGCCTTCCTACCAGCTTCTGGTTCTGGATATATTCCTTTGGTGTTACTTTATGAAACAAAAACTGATATACCTACAGAAATTCTTGGAAAAATATAAAGGGCAGATATTTTAAGGGGAAGGTCTTCATTAGGTTCTGTGAATGAACTCTTCATTTTTTAGAATTTGCACAGCATTTGAGAGAAAATTAGACCTTATCAACCAAAAGGGATTTCACGTCAGGGCAAAGGATATGTAAATTAGCCTTAGTCTGTTTTATCAGAGGCTTTTTCATCATATCTTCTTGATGTTGAGAGAGGCTGGCAACTAGGGGAAGCTATTAATCTTGCATTGTTTTCACTGTACCATGTCTATTTTTGAAAAATTACCTTTGATTTAAGTGCAGTACTTTGAAGAAATAATTATAATTTATTAACCAAAACCTTTTCCATCCGTCCACAGGGATATAAGTGTGCATGTTTGTGTGCACCCATATGGTCTTCTAGCTGTAACTCTTCTGGCAATGAGTTAGACTTTGTGGACTTGGTGTGTCTTCTAATTGACAAGGTCAGCACTTTGTGGGAATAAGTTAGGAGATCATCCACCAAGTTCACAGGTCATATTGGCTTATCACTGTCTTATTTGAAAGGTCATAAGTAAATATTTAGTGTATTGACTTTAAACTGTTCATTGAATATAACTGTCTATAGTAAGTACTCTCAGCAATGTCTCATGGAATGCAACTAGTTATTTCCTATTAATTATCATAAAAGTCTTGCACTCTCCTACATTTGTACTTCTAGAATTTATCAGAGCCGTGTACAGTTCCCAGGAATCTGCCCTAATCTACAAAAATGAGGCATGCTAGGAGTCAAGAACACTTCAAGATCAGTGTATTTCAAAGCAAATGAGGATAAAAGGTAGCTCTACCAGAAGCAAAGATAAGGAAGCCTGGTATCCAAAGGGAATTGGTCATCTCATTGAATTCTTTGATCTAATTCAGCTGAAGTGTTTCCTGGCTGAAAAGTTCCTAACAAGCATTTTTGACCACAGAAATTTGTTGTTGAGTAATATCTGCAACTTTTCCTTTGAAGAAGAGGGAGTACTAATGGAGAACCTTCTTTATTAGTTGCCCATTTTTGTAAGCAAGATTTTTCTAAAATACATCTCCATTTTCAAAAATTGTAAGGGACAGGACAGAAAGATGTGCATGCATGCTCTTACTTGCATGTATTGTGATCTTAAACAGTCTGAGACCTAAGGAATTAAAGGCTGAAAATTAAACAAAAAGCATTAAAATTAAACAAACAAACAAGCAAAAAAATCCAACCCTTGCAGCACTAGGAAGAAGTGTTCTAAAGCAACAATAAGGTCATTTTGATGGGATTGTGCCTTAAATGTTTTTTGCAATCTGTGCTGAAAACCTGTAAGTTGTTCTAATTCAGGAAGACAGAAAGTGCTTCCACCTTCCTTTGTGCTTACTTACCTTGAGATAAAAGAAAATTTCCTAGAATCGAGAATTATCAAATCCTAACATATCCTAAGTTGGAAGGAACCCACAAGGATCATTGAAATCCATGTTCTGGCCCTCTGCAGTGCTACACCAACAATCACATGCACCTGAGAGCATTGTCCAGGTGCTTGACCTCTGGTAAGTTGGTTCTGTGAGTATACTTCCCAGGAGAGCCATCCCAGTGCCCTACCAACTACCTTCTGTGTGCAGAACCTTTTCCTGATATCCAGCCTAAGCCACCCCCAACTCAGCTTCAGGCCATTTCCTCGAGTCCTATCACTGGTCCCAAGAGAGAAGAGATTGGCTCCTGTTGTCCCTCACCAGGAAGTTGTAACTGCAATGAGGTCTCCCCTCAGTCTCCTCCTGGCTGAACAGACCAAGTGATCTCAGTCACTTCTCGCATGGCTTCCCTCATCCCATCCCCATGGGTGGCCCAGATTAGAAATGTGCAGAGGCAGCAATCTTACTGCCTTGCTGTGATCCACTTGGAATGACTTTTCCAGTCCCACTTTCCCTGACACTGTAAGCTTTCTTGCACTTTAAACCCTGTCCCTAACCCAATTTATAAATATAAATAAATACCAGGTATTTTTCAGAGGTAATAAGTGTAAGAGTATGTCATTACTCTACTTTGCTTTTGCAAACTCTGGTAGGAAAAGTCAGCACCATTATGAAATCCATTATAATCACAAGTGCCAGTGTGTCGGAGTAGTTGCGGGAATTGTTGAATCCCCTCGGGAGTGTTTATTTCAGTTGTTTCATTTGTTCGAGCTGTTTAGATTGTCCCTTGTCTGGATTCTTTCTCTATTTTCTGCACATTGAAAGCAAATGCATACCTCAGAGTCCCAAGAGTTGACAGCTCTCTTGAGCTTAACAGAAGAACAATTTTTTTCTCCCCCACCCCACACTCTGAATAACTCAAATGAAATTATATGGTCTCTTGGGCTTTTATATTTCCTAACTATATATAAATAAAACAGATGCATTTTTTTTTTTTTTAGAGCAGGCTTCCTGTCATTCTCCATTTTTCTGTAAATCACATCAGTATTTATCTTGGGCGTTATCAAAAAAACCCTAAACCTGTCTTATAACTCATAAAGTACAGCAAATAAAATTATATATTAAAAGAAAAAAAAATCAGCGAACTTCAGTCTAGCTTTAGAAGTATCCCCAGCTGTCTCAGGATTACTAAAATGTGTTTATTCTTTCCATGTGTTGTGGTTTAACCCCAGCCAGCAACCAAGCCCCACGGTGCCACTGACTCAGTCCCCCACCAGCAGGATCAGGGACAGAATCAGAAGGGTAAAAGATAGAAAACTCTTGGGGTGAGATAAAGACAATTTAATAGGGAAAGCAAAAACAGCACACACTGGCAGAGCAAAACAAGGAATTAATTCACTACTTCCCATGGTTCAGGAGGTTCCTGTTATGCTAATTCCTGTAACACACAACGCAAATCATGGTTCACAACAACTGAAAGGCACACCCATTTCAATCTCCACCACTGGCTGTCTTGGGCCTGGTTATCTGGTTTAACATTGCAATGAACTCTTCCCCTTGTTCCCAACCTGTTTAACAAGGGATTGAAGCTGGAGCCCACCATCAGTACAGTCTGTATCACAGTCCTCCATGGGCTGCAGGGGCACAGCCTGCCTCACCATGGTTTGCATCGCAGGCTGGAAGGGAATCTTTTCTTCCCCTGCTCCATTGTGGGGTCCTACACCCAGGAGACACTCCTCCTTGAACTCCTCCAACATGGATCCTTCCCACGGGCTGCACTTCTTCACAAACTGCTCCAGCATGGGTTTCCTGCGAGGTCACAAGTCCTGCCAGCAAACCTGCTCCATCACAGGCATCTCACAGGTCACAGGTCCTTCATGCATGGATTCTCCTTCAGACATCCACCTGGGATGCTCCAAAGGCTGCAGGTGGATCTCTGCCCCCTCATTCATACATCCCAGTCCCTTCATCTCAAGTTCACACTGGAATTTCAGTCTGTCCAGTAGAGCAGCACAAAATTACACACCATGTAAATTACTTGATTACAGATACTAAATTTAACTCACTCATGATTTTCATACTGTTTTTGTAGCATTTTTAGAGTCCTCCTTTAAAATCATCTCAACTATTCTTGCAACCATAGCGAGTAGATGGATTTTTTATTTTGAGTCAGATATTTATTTCAGCAGTGCATTTCAGTATCTTCCTGGGATTCATAGGATTTTATGTTTAGCTATACTATTCAGATACAAGGATTTCCTTGAGGACTTCTACCTTCAGGCAACAACCACAGTCCTCCAGTGTTCCTTACCAGCCTCTGAAAGTGTTAAGAAAGAATTCTACCTGATTTTTAATTTTATCTAGCTCTTCCATGACCATTTTTCCCTCTAGTACATCAGCAAAAGGTTACAAGGATGCTGGAATTAAAGTGAAATTTAACTCAGTTTGCAAGGGACAGTTTGATTTTGCTTTTATACTCACTGGCAAAAGTACCATGTGCTTCTGAACAGGGAAGTGATGTAACGAGAAACGGTTTTCATTTATAAAGCTTTAGCTGAGTATTATTTCAACCTTTTGCCTGTCAACTCCATAGGTTATAAGTATATCCTTACAGGATATTGAATTCAATAAAGCTATTCACAGTCCAGTATGTCCCTGTGATAAGCTGAGAACGAGACTACTTCTGCCAGTCCAAAACATGACAACAGAACAAAATCTCTCAGTGGTAGGTACCAAACAGCATCATATGTTCTTGAAGTCACATCAAGCATCCTGCCTGCAAAAGGTAATTTAAAATTTAATTTCTAGCTAATAGACACAAAATCAGCCTCATAATGTATTTATTCTCTAATAGTGTCTTTTTTTTTTGGTAGAAATTTCTTCCAGACTGATACCGGTACTTATATAAAACACACAGAGCATCAAATTTCAGTCTTTATGCAAGTAAAATCAGGAAAGATTTCTGTGTTGGTTAAACATCCAAGTCCAGTCCTTAGGGAGAATGGTGGGGGCAGTCATAACTTCTCCTATATTGACAAATGCTGAGCAGTGTAGCTCATAACATATTCTCATCAATATGAGACTCCATCAAGATATGTATTTTGAATTTTTTTTGTTAGCCAAGTCCATTCTTAAACAGCAGATTTGATTTACTCTAATACCCACATCATTTGGTAATTTTTATTTTTTCTATATTGAACACTATTTCATTCTGGTACTGCCTTGACAAGTAAAAATGCCTGCTATAGCATCACAGAATCATTAAGTTGGAGAAAACCTCTAAAATCATTGAGTCCAACTGTTAACCCAGCACCAACGTGTTCACTAAATCATGCCCCTATGTGCCACACCCCACTGTTGAACACTTCCAGGGATGGAAATTCCACTATTTCCCTGGGCAACAGTCAATATAACCTGCTTTAGGGAGAAGAGAGAAAAAATATTTTAATCTTGCCTGTAACCTTTTATTTTTTAAGTATTAATATCCCCTGATTTAGGTGACCCTAAGATAAAAAGAAAATGTAGAAATAAAAATGGAGATTGATATCCAAGGACTTGTGTATGTTATTATGAAGTGAAGTTTGACAGGTTCTGTCATGCTTAGAGTGTTGCTTGACTCTTTAGAGCATTGCTTGACTGAAGGCTGCAACTTTGGATTAATCTGGACGTACTAATTAAAGGAAGATGCTTCTTTTATTTGCTGTCAGTATCTGGCAAAGCTGGCTGCATTCCAGCACACGAGCAGATATCAATGTGCATTATCAAACACAGGTGTTTAGATATTTTTCAGGTAGCAATAGTTAATTTTCTGCTTGAGGACTGTGCTTCTGTTTTTCAAGCACTGTCCACCAGTTTAGTGTGACAGGTAGAGTGCTCAGGCTCCACCCAAATTTGTGAGCTCTACTTGATGAGTAATTAGAGTTATTTGGGCAGGTATTTTGGCTTAACTAGTGGTTCTCCAGGGATTGCATGGACTAACCCTAATGGACCTGGGAGTCAGAACAGCCCTCTCCCACCAGCACACCTTCCCCATGGTTGGGCCACGGGAGCTTTCCTGTACCAAGTCCAGAAGTCCACGTGCCCCACTGCAGCCCAGCAGCCCCAAGGTGTGAGGTGCAACTGAGGCAGTGTGACAAAGCAAGACGGGATGTGCAGAAACAGGCTCTCACTCTCCTGCTCGCTCTCTCAGTGTAGGACCCAGCGTTGGCTCTGAGGTTAATTATACTCATGGGGTCCCTAGTCCTTTCCATCACAGAGTTGCCTTGGGGAGACCTAGATGAAGAAGTGCAAGGTTGAATCAAGAGTGGAATGATGAGGAGCCCCCTGATGTGCCTTGCTCCTTTTTTTTCCTTGGACCTTTTTTATTCCTCTATTTTTATTTCACTCCATTAGCTGGAACTTTTGTGTGTGCTCCTGAGAAGAAGAAAAGAAAGATAAAGACCATAGCATCTTAGTGACCTTTCCATGAAATACTTTTTAAAGTATTTTTTTGAGAACACAAAGATGGCAAAATGCAGCCTTGCCTATAGAGGTGAGAAGTCTTGAACCAGGCATGCTGACTGAAAAAAAACATCAATTCTTGCAAGCAACCAGAACAGGTTATTTAGTATTTATATTTCTTTTCAAGATTTTCAGATTCCACCAGCAGGCCACAGGAAAAAAATCCTTACAAAAATCTCATTGATTTGCATTTCCAAATCCTGTTCCCAGAAATAATTTAGGAGCAAAATGACATCAACTGTCAAGGAGACTTATAATTCAAAATGTCTCCCCCCCTTCTGAAAACGAGGTTTAGCTTCAAAATCTGCTAATTTTGGGAAGTCTAGACTGGGCAAAATACAAGACATTTTTTTGAGAAAGAACAGATTATAAAGACTACAATATGAATGTTTTGATAAATTTGGATGGTAAATATCAGAAGGTGTTTTAGTTTATCTCACAACTGTCTGTAGAAATGCTTCAATTTCTTGAAAAAGAACATAAAGTAAGTGTTCATCAGTTAAGTAATAACCCATGCTTAGGACCCGTAAATGCTGTAAGGGAAAGTTATCTGATACTGAAAATATTTATCAGCAATTAGTTTGGCCATTTTCCTGCTGTATGTATGTTTTTATTATGGCTTTCAAAATCATAAACACCCAGGGCCTATGGAAATAACAATTATTCACCTATTACAAAGAAGACTTTTTTAAGGGAGGCAAAAAAGGATTATTTTGATTCATTTTTCTTAACTCAAAGGCTTTGTATAAATACAGGGGAGAGATATGTCTCTTCATCTTCTCTGTATACTTGCCAAGAGTTTCCAAAATTTTTTCAGACTTTTTACTGAAAAATGGCATTAGCAACCGCAATCTCTGTTCTCCATAACGTATTCAGCAACAAAGACTCGCAAAGCAAAATCCTTCTTTGTCCTGCATAACCTGTAGTGCGTGCACTGGCAGGTCTGTTATCAGTGCAGCGCACTGTGCGACTGCAAACAGTAATACAATCAGGTTTTCATTTATATTAATGTGGCTAAGCTCTGTGTTTGATCATGTTAAAAGATATGCACTTGCTAAATGTAATTCCCATATATTAATATATTACCTACAAAAGGCCATTGTTTATGTAATGTGATTCACATGAAGATTCTGAATGAAAATTTATCAGTGAGATTGGTAAATATTCTCATTTAGTTTTAGGTTAGAAGAATTAAAGAAAAAAAAGATTCACTTGAAATTGGTAAATGTCCATCAACAGCAGATTTACTATCAGCATCTCAAGACAAACTCATCACCATTTATAAACCAAATCCCACAGTCCTGTTCAGGAATACATCCATTATTATCAAGTGAAAACTGAACTTTGTATTTCTCTTATGGAGAAATTACCTCCTTCATGCACGAGGAACTTTGGCAAAATAAAATCCAGATTTCAGCACTGTGGCCCAACATGATCCCTATATTTCAATTAGAATTGTACTGGTAATGGATTTTCCAGCAACTGATGTTCATGAGGTTGAAAGTAACAAGCAGCCTTTTCTACAGTAAAACAGGAGTTAAAGAGACATCCTCAAAAGGCAGAAAACCTGGCTCAGTGTCTTCCTTGGCTTGGGTGGACTCAAACTCCCATTTCCCAACAGGTCCATCTTGCACGTTTTTTTTAATTGAGCATGAACAAGAAAAAAGACTAAGATGTAGGGATTCACATGCTGAGATGTTCTACTCTCTCTTATCATAATCTTGTGCTTTTCCTCACTGGAAAATTTTTTGTTTAGGTACCAGCACTGTCTTCAAACCCTTTCAAGAAATAGAAGGAATTTAACCAGAGACTAATCATGACCTCAGTAAATGCACTCCCCACTGAGGTATGAGCAGAAAGGGATATTTACACATACTGTAATGCAGCTCTCCTGAGGACACAGGAAATTACATTCTTCTGGATACCTCCTTATTACTTCTTTTCACATGTAACAGGTGCTTAATTTGTAATAACTGGGGTCCTGTTAGTAAATTGGAGCTCAGTTCCAAATTACTTCTAAAACGTATCTGAAAAGCATTTATATCCATGTTACTTGGCAGAGGATGAAACCATACTGATGTGATTGGTATTCAGTTCTCTGTGTAACTCCATTTATAGGTAGATATCATCCTGCCTGCCCAGACAGAGTTAAAGATTTTAAGAGGTAGAACCAGGAGAGCAGGGAAAGCTATGGGAGATGGAAAAATAATCAGTATTATACTATAAGGGTGTTTTTCTGGACAAGTTAGTTTTTGAGAGTAGTTTAACTAGACAGAAATTGTAGTCTGTCTTACTAGACCAAAATTTCAAGGAGATAATGAAGCCCTAATGATGGCAGGTTTTAATGGGAATGAAGATGAATGAAGCAGTTACTAACAGGTGGGTAAGAGTCTCTGACAAAAAAGGAGTGCATAAACTGAAGGAAGTGTATTGAGCTGACTGGAATGTATCAAAACTTCAGCAAAAATATTCTTTGAGGAAGGAGGGAAATATCCAGAAAAGGTTATTTTATTTTTAGCTCTCTTCTCTGCATGTGTGTAACTTTGAAAAAGCGAGTGCTTTGCTCTGAAAAAAAAACATTCTGAAAAAACCTGCAGTTGGCTCAGCAGTCACAAATCCCTGAAGGAAGAAGGGCTCACAGATGCCAGATGCACTTGTCATGCTACCAGAGCTGAAGAAATGGGAATGTCTGGCCAGTGATCCATTTCAGATTTCATCTTTTGAGAGAGTGGCCTGGTCACTGAGTACATGGAAGAAAGATGGAAATGGTCCAAAGGGAAAATCTCCCAAAGACAATAATGCTCAGTGTTGTCTAGTGACAATTTTTAGCTGGTAACAAAGACAGCTGAAGGAACCTCTGTCCCCAGGCACTTGTTCTGCATCTCATCAGCCCATCGGTTTTACAAACATTGCTTTTACTGGGGCTGCTCTGTAACCTAAAGCATCAAAACCATCAGGCTAAAAAGAAACCACCCAGCATGGTCAGAGAACTTCTTTAAATCACAGCTGGTTTTTCTCCTGACCTCCATGTCAGCATGGCCACTCAGACACACTCAACATTGCGAAGAGGGAAAGAGGCAGCAGCGTTAAGATCTGAGGGAGCAGCTACAGGTGGCAGAGGGGGTTGGCACCCTGTCAGCCCACCCAGACAGTGTGGTTTACACCCCTGTGATGCCCACATTGCTCACGGTGTGCACCAGGTCTGGCCATGTATTGCAAACTGCTGCATGTGTTTAAGTTTCAGTACGTAGTGGTTGATGGTTTGCTGTAGATTTGGGAAAGATATGGCCAAATGACCTTGGGATTAATGGAAACACAGTTTAGCTTTGTCAAGAAAGGGAAGAAATTTCTTTTTCTGAAAGCATATCATACTCCTGATTTTTTGCTTGCATTCCATAAATCAGCATTCCTTTACAGAAAAGCTCAAAGTAAGAGATCCAATTATCTTGGAGGTAATTAAAATCTTATTCTTATCCATGAGCAGGGCAATAACCTGGGAGGTCCCCTTTTATACTTTATGGAGTACAACATAAAACCACTGAAGCAATATCAGATGACTCTTTGACAACATATTATGTGGTGCCGCCACATTACTGGAAAACTACTGACATATTTTAAAGGGAAAGTTGTGGTGCAGTTTTCCATGAGATATTGATTAATATGCTATTGAGTCTATAAATAAGGTGCCAACCAGCAGCAGTTGTGACAGCATTTCTGCACCTTGCTAGGCTGGGGCTGAGATCAGTAAGTCAGTTCACATAGGCCAGTTATCTACGGTGTAACAGTAATGAATGGTGAAAGGCAGGATATGAGTTGCTATTTAGAGGGAAGGTGTTCAGAAAAATAAGGACAAAATGAGAATTTCTTCATACAACTTTAGCCATGTTACAAACATACTCAGACAGAAAAATGAGAGAAGTGTCTAAGTGCAAAACAAGCAATAAATCTGAAGATAATAAAAAGCAGTGAGTGGCAGTCCAAGGCCACACACTGCATTTTATCATATGTGCCAAAAAAACCCAACAAAACCACAGAGAAATAAGACCCTAAACAACCCTCTGCTCTTCTTTTTAGGCTTGAGGTAGTTAGTCCTGTGGGTCTGTGTTTTTTTTTTTATTCAGCCCAGTTTTGCTACAGATTCAATAAATTTTGAGTACATAAATAATAGCATAGCCTTTTTTTTTTTTCTGTGTTCTGGACAAGATTCTAATTTTGAAATATCTTCAAGTTCCTCTCAGAGGTTTATACTGTGGAAACAGTGAGGCTGCAGTAGAAACATTGGTGGAATGAGTGAAAAAAATTAATGAATGAGGTCCCTGGGATGCTTTGATTTGGGAATAACTCAAACACATGGTTTGATCAGGCAGCTGTCTGTGTGCAGTTTGTCATTTCTAAACTCTGTTTTTCCAGGAGATTAATTAAAGTCCATGCAGTGTTTTTGTCTCAATTAGAAGTAATGAAATGGGGGAGATTCCTTAAAATTACAGCATATATTGGAAAGTCTAAAATGAATGGACACCATAAGAAAAACTAACCTCTCACAAATTATTCATATAGACTGTTGAGATAATATTTTCAGTATCCCAGACAGAGGTTTGTTACTAATGGTATGTGTTAAGTTTTCTTAGGGTGTTTGTGTATCCTAACCAACTCTCGTTTATAGAAAGACTTATTCACATTTCAACATTCTATATCAACAATTTTTGTGGCATTTCTTTTGCTAAAGTTTTGCCATTGGTCTTACCCAAGGAAACCATCCTCAGGTCAGTCTAGTGCATTACCATGTCCATGGCACTTCACTGGACTCATTCCAGCACATCTGTGTCAATATTACACTGGGGAGCCCAGAACTGGACTCAGCATTCCAGAGATGTCTCACTGGGACTGGACAGGCAGGAAGGATCATCTCCCTCTGTCTCCTGCCAATGCTTTTCTTGCCACAAGGGCCTTCCTTGATTTCTTTCTAACTAAAAGAACAAAATCAAAAACAACCAAAACACACACACCAAACACACAAACAAGCCTTCCCTTTTTTTTATAGGTCTTTAAGAAACATTACATTGAATGCAACTATCAGGAACAATATCTTGTAAACTGCAATGGAATGTAGACACAGCATAAAAATTTAGGAATCATCATACTTGAGGGTATTGACACTTGACACTCATTGATTTTGGGCTGTGTGTATATTTAAAGAATAGTCTGCACCACATAGCAGCTACTACCAAATGCTTGTAGGATATCAAATGATGGTAGGATATCATCATAGGATATCATATGGTTCCTAATATGTTTTCTCCTTACAGATCAGCCCTGGAACTCTAAATTCTGCCCCTTTGTTTTTGTTTGGCATTGCTGCTTGATGTTATAGCTGGACAATTTTATTAATAGGATTATGTGTAGACTTCCTTTAATTTTGTTGGTTTATTAATCTCAAGAGTGCCCTGTGACAGTCTGTTTAACAGGATGGTCACACTTTTCTGATTTCCCTACTCAATCAAACTGTTCTTTATTCAAATTTGGAGTTTTGTCTTTCAGTGTGCCTGGATGTCCTTTCAGTCTTATAGAGAAAAGAATGAAGAAGATAGCAATTATTTTCCTCTCCACTATTCATTACCTACATTCCTTATTTCTTGCTTCCCTAGTGATTTAAATGCTTTTGCATTAAAAATACTATTTTCTTTTTGAGATTTTTTTTCCTGCATTAATCATTCTTGTTGTCATAAGGGCTTTGTTTTTGCAAATGATGTCAGCAGAGTAATTTTATGGCATTTTAGATTTATTCTTCATGCTTGTAAATCAAAGTATATAATCAGTTGTGTCGATGATTGACTGATTACTGTTTTCTGTGTAAACATGCACAGAGGTATTCTTTGTATTTCACCCTGACAGTGAAATTGTAGGCTATTTTCCTTTGTTAAAGCATTACAAAATCTGTTTGCCTGCTTTTTGGTATTTCTTACCTTTCCTAAACAAAAATTCCATTCTATTCTTTGTTATTTCCTTGTTGTTTACCAGAGGGACGTCAATTAAAAAGATCAGGCATTATGAAAAGTCATTATTGCTTAAAGACTTTTAAATCCGTGCTTTTGTGACTCCCTTGTTACCTATTTTCACATAAACTCTTCCAAATTTGCTAAGCTGATACGAATTGAGATAAATTAGATCATTTGTAGCCTAGCCTTTACTGCCAAATTTGGATCTGCAGTCTGTGTGCTTCCCTGTACAGAGCATGGCATTGTGTGCTGGTCCTCTTGGAGGATAAAATCTCAGACTTGCCATCAGTCCAGACAGCTATTTTGCTTCCCCAGCACAGCTAGCAGTCATTGCTTCCCTCATTTTCTTTCCACAATTGTCAGCAATTACCTCCCATGTGCTTGTTCTCTCCAGTGCTTTCTGTGCCAGCAGTTTGATCATAGCATCCCACACTCTTTGAGAAATTTTAAGAATACATACTTGAACACACCACTGCAGATGATGGTAGCAAGAATCCTCTGCTTCATAGTGGTAGCAAGGTACTTCATTAAGCTCACATTTCCTGTTTACAAGGAAGGTGGGTATTCATTCATCATAAGTGACAAACTTGTTGAAACCTTGTTGAAATATTACCTTGACTCATTTTAAGTCAAATAGTAATTCTCAATTTGAACATCTAATGAGACTCACACAGGGTAAAATATTTGTACTTGTGTGAACTGTGGTTGATGCAGTATTGAAATAAATGGTTGATTTTGCAGTATTTAGACTTTCATTTTGCACTTGATCCACATTTTCTTCTAAGAAATAGTTATAGAGTTCAGTTCTGTCTGTGGGACTCTTTGAAAGATTGGCATTTCTGAAATGTAAAGTGGAACTTTGCCAATTCTTATCTGAACTTTCCAAACTGCAATGGTTTTGACAGAATCTGCTTTCAAAAAATCTCCCAAGTTTGGCTTTGTAACAGCGGACAAGAGCTTAAACAGGAGAAAGAAAACTGTCGTACATCAAACTGTACCTGTGAAAACTACCAAATGGAGATTTTTGGAAAGCAAGGCTGGAATTACACGAGGAGTCCTGCAAGCTGCTGGGCATTTTTTACTACAGAAAATCAGGTATCTTACATCTAATTTAAGTATTCATGATAATGACAACACTGCAGTTGTTTACAGAGACCCGGTCCCAGGCTGTGTTTGCCCAAGGCTTTGCTGACCTGCTTAAATTGGTAGGTTTGGTTTTACTTGCAAGACTCCTGCCTGCTTCCAAACACCACAGGTGCTCCAGGGAATAGATATGAATGGATCTTCTGTGGCTTGAAATGTTGTTAAATGTAGATTGATAGAAAATCTTTCATGAGATGCCTTGCAGCATGCGTGTGAGTAGCTGTTTTAAGGTAGGTGGAACATGGCTTGGAGGTGGGCGACACTTGAAGGAGTAAAGTGCTACTGCATTAAGGATTGTTCAGCACCCACACACACACAAATGAAAAAGAAGTACTTAAGGTCAGGATTGGGAATCATGAAATAACCAGCAAAGGTCATAGAGGCCAGATGTGTTCTACCACAAGCCAGATGTAGTTCACTAGCCAGATAAACAGTGTGAGGAAAGAAGGTGAAGGAGGGATTCACATTGTGTTGGAGCTAATCTGACTTACAAAAGTGTTAGCATAGATGTAGTACTGTGTTGCTGTATTCATATAAATAATGCACAAAATAAAACTTTATTTTAAAACTTCTGTACAAATAAAATTGTGGTTTTGTGTATTTATATTTCTTTAAAGCTTTTGGATTGTTTAGGACATGACTCAAACTTGCCTTCCTACACAGCAACTGTGAACTTACCCTCTACTCAAGTTAGGGCTCAAGCAATGAAAAATTACCATAAGTGTTTCAGGACTGTGTAGCCCTGTACAGAGCAGAGTAATAAAATATCACCCTATGTGATGTAAATTCTCAGAATTAACTTTTCTGGGAATATAAGTATACAGCTGTCATTTATCATCCTGAGTTCAGGGAAAAGTGGATAAACACCTCAATCAAGCCACCTGAAAAACAAAAACAACTCCAAAATCTAGGCATGTCTGATATTATGGCTAACTTCATCTGAGGAGATGGTGCACAATTTATGCTTTTGGAGATCAATGAACATACACAAGAAATAGCTAAACCTCATTCTATCCTTTATTCAGCCTAAATTGGTTGAACACCAGTCTCTGATAAACTATGAGAATGCTCTTAGTCTGTTGGAGCATTTGGTGTACAAGACTTAAAAGCTCTCTTGTTAAATGTATAGCCTGGCATGCAAGAGAGCTCTCTGCATAGCTGGCAAAAAACCCACCACCCAACAGAGGAAACATGCTGTTCTTCTATTATTTCTCTAGAGTCCATACTTCTATGACATATTCTCACCACTTGTTGGATTGTTGTTGTTCTATTTCTCTAGAGTCCATACCTCTTTGTTGTATTCTCATGGCTGCAGATCTTCACTGACTCCTTCTGCTGCACGCTGTACTCCCCCAGGTCAGGGCTCCTCCAAGGCTCTCCCTGACTGGCTAACCCACCCCCCTTTTATCCCAGTCATCTTCATTGGTCACAGCTGCAGCCCAATTAAGGACATCACAGCTGCAGCCCATCAAGGGCAACCGGGACCTCTGGGGCAAAGCCTCTATACAGATATTCAAATACATTTCCTCTACTATAGAAACAGAATCCAAAAACAACAGCAACAGCAACAACAACACAAAAACAAAACAAAAAAAAAAAACACAAGAAAAAAATAGTAAGAAAAAAAATAGGAAAGAAAAAAGAATAGGAAGAAAAGAAAAAAAATAATAGGAAGGCATTCTTTAGCATTGTGCCTAGGACACCTAGCCAAAGTGACAAAAGTCAGCTCAGGTGTTTACATATTACACTTATGTCATACCCTGAAATGAGGAGCAGACCCCAAAATCTCTCTTTCTGTGTAGTGCCCTGAGTTAACTCTGGACTGCCTCTTCATGCCCATGAGCAGATCTGCTGCCTTTTGCTACCCTGGCTGCACAGAATGCCAGCTATGAGACATGCTGAGAACACCCCTCTAGTGACTAAATCTTTGTGGGAATTACATTTCCTTCTGTTGAGTCTGAGAACCTCCCCATCCTCTTGAAGTGAGACCTTTGTGCAGAACCTTTGTACTCCTGCCACTGTGCTCTCCTCCCTTTCCTGCAGATAAAGCTCCTGACCCTGAATCCTGACCAAAGGAGGGAGGAGCACTCAGTCTGCACTGGACTGACAGCTAGTTTCTCACCAACATATCCTCTTCCCTCTCCCATATTGCTGTCTTTTCCTGTATTTGCTGTGGGCTGAAGTGGGTCACAGGGCTCTGTCTCTCTTTATTTGTGTCCCTGTCCTTTACTTTCTGTGGCTGACACACCACAGCAGCCAGCAGAGCTGCTGGGCAGGAGGGTGCTGCGAGGACTTCAGAGGTGTAAAGGTAACAATTGGACCCAATGACCTTAGAGGCCTTTTCCAACCTGAATTATCCTATGATTCTAAGACTAAGGAGAAAGAGAGATGTCACTTGACTACCACTGGCAGCAGAGGAACCTCCAGCAAGACTTGGAAAATACAGAAATGGCAATAGCCTAGATTGTGATAGTTTCTATATTATGCTGGCTGCAGCATTCAGAGAGTTTCAGTGAGCTCTTTTCTTCTGTAAAATGATATGCAGGATCAGCATGTAAGTTCTTGCTGCAAGCACATCAGCTTCACCTGGAGGTGCATTGTGCTGTGCTGAGCAGACCTCACCAGTGACATGGTGGTCGGCAGGGAAAAGCTGTATGAAAATCGCTGGCATAAAGGAAATACTGTAAAATAGACTCATCTAGGCTATCCAGAAATAAAAGCATTCTTGCACAGTAGCTGCTGGAAGGGAATGTGATCTGAGCAGTTCTGCTTTGGTAGCAGCACTAGAATGAAGACAGGACTGGAAGACTTAAGTTTTACAGTATCTGTTCACAGCATGTCAAACTGATGCAAACAGACAAAATGGGAAGACTGTCTTACAAGAATTCATGCCTCTGAGGAGATAATCAACTGGAGATTTTGAAAATAAAATTAATGGTCAAAAAGACTAAAAATTGGACATTTTGGGTGCAGGGGAGGGGTAAAAAAGGGGAAAAAAGGCAAAAATCCCCTGTCAAACAGTTTTTGGAGTGAGGTTGGAAGAAGGATAAATCAGATGGCTCTGAGGAAAATGAAGTGCACATGTTGCATTGCTCAGAAAGGATGGAAGTGAGGCATTACCATGAGCCAGTGGAGTGAATGACCTCCACAGCAGATGTGAGCTGATATGACCTGTGAAGATGCACTGTAACAGTGCAGAGCTGGACTGAAAACTCCACTCTTCACATATATGTTAGAAAACCTGGTGGTGCATTCTTTCCACTGTGTAACAACAAAGGCAAAATAAAAGCATATTAGAAGGCAGAGATTGGTTGCCAGAATGAGAATTGAACTGGCATCCTGTTTGCACTCGCAGTGTGAGAACAGTCAGTGCCAGATCAATCACTTGTTCAAGCAGAGTTGTGGATCTCACTGGGTGTAAAATGTAGAGTGTACATCCAGGAGGAGATCTAACCACAAGGCCAATTATTTTTGCCCTCAGAGTAAAAATGACCTAAAGACCAATTTAGACTCGTTGGGAAACAGGATATCACTTCCCTAGTGTTGAGTGGATGGCACTAGGAATAAAAACACATTATTGTTAATTGACTGTGAGTTCCTTCATTTAACAAGGACCCTCTCAGGCTACAAAATGTAATAAATTGGCCAGGCCAGACTGCAGAGGAAGCTGGGGGACTGTTGGAAGGATTGGGCTGGTACAAACACCCTGGAGGTGTTTTTGTCTGTCCTGTGCACTGTAACATGGTAAATTAGTGAGATAAATTTAAGTTAGGAAGTGTGTTCCTCCTCCTGCTTTGAGGAAGAGCCGGCCCTCCCTAGAGTACCTTGCACTGGTGTTTGTCTAACCTTTTCCTTGAAAATCTTTGATGATGGGTGTCATGCCTGGGGGAGAAGGGGGAGCACTTAATTATACATTTTCTGATACTTTTCATCTGCAAGAATGACAACTTGCAGTACAATCATCCTGTGCTGGCTCCCTGTAAAGTGTATTCACCAGCCACTGAACCTCTTGAGGGCTCAGATCGCTACACTCTGCCTTAGGATGATCATTTCCACAGAAGCAGTGCTTCCCAGTTTATCATCTCCACCCTGGTTCATCCCATGACATTTGGCTCATCCTGTGAAACTAGGCTGTCATTGTAATGAAACAAATTACAAGTGTAATTATCCAGTTGTCATATATCAAAGGGATAGATACACAGGCTGAAAGAAACAAGATTATAAGTGAAGTAAAATTCATCTTAACAATGGAATACATCCCTTGTTTCACTGCTGCCCTGAGATGCAGACTGCCTGCTGTTTCTCCTCTTTTTAGCAGAAGACCTCTAGGCTTCAGGATTAGCAGCTTCTCTCCACAGAAAAGACATTTAAAATCTCTTAGATTTACAGCACTCCATGCACGGTGCATTGCAAAAGTGTTGGTTGTACAAATGTCCAGTTGTGTCAGTGCCCTGCACCATACTCTCATTTTTTTATTATTTAAAAGGTACACCACAGGAACAGATGATCTCTCATGGATTCTCTCTAAGGTCAGGTGTGGGGGCACAGTGAGACCACAGCATTTTTGTCATACCTACTAATTTGGTGATATTCAAATCCACTTTTGCAGAGTTGTGATCTGAGTGAATCTGACCCTGTCTTTTCTTTCAGTGAGTTTGGACAATGACTGGCTTTAGTCCCTTCATGTGTGTGCATGAGTGTAGGCATAAGAAAATCATAAAGTATATATATACACAATAAGTAGGTATCTGAGTGAATATATCAATAAATACATCCCAAAATGCAAAAAAGGGGCAAATTACAATGGTAATTTGTTGTCTCAAAATAGGATTTCTTAAAAGTACACTACTGTATTAATCAAGCTTTCCACATTTTTATTGTTCTATTAATCCTTTTAAGTATTACTCTTTGTTTTTTACTGAATAGCATCATGCTTATTTCATACTCTGTCCCCAATTTACAGAACAATTTAAGACTTTAATCCTATTATTCCAAATGCTTGCAAGGCCTCACGGTCAGGTACCATCTGTACATTTTCCAAATGTAACCACTCCTGCAATGCAACCAATTCAAAGTAAACTTGACATAGAAGTGGATCCATGGTCAATGTCTCAGGATCTGGTTCTCCTGAAAAATGTTCTCCTCATTTTATCAGTGTATTGCTTAGAGCAGCTCACCTGTGAGGCCATTTTTGAGCAGATGTGAAGGCACCACATGGCAATTTCACTTAGACAAAATTACACAGGTTTTGGTTATAAAAAAAGTAACATAGATTAACATCATAAACTCTAGTAAAGTCAGAGTATCTCAAAAGACATACCCCTTCTGATCCACCACATCCTGTCAGAGAATGACATAAGTCTGTCACATCCTGTCACATCCTGAAGTTTATCCTTCACAGCTCTCTCTTGGTTGTCCATCCCAGCCTCAACCTTTAGGCCAGTGTCTGTCAAACTGCTCATGGTCCAGGACACCTCTTTAAGTGGGATGGAGTTGGTCCATGATTGGCATCTGGTCCTTAAGGAGCCACATGTTTTGTTGTCCTCTTCCCAGCATCCAGCCTGCCAGGTCTCACCTCAGACCTACCTGCTCTGCTCTGTGAACATGTCTAAGGAGATAAAAAGGGTCAGGAATGCTATTCCAGAGCTTGCCAGTTGCTGTGGAGTCATTTGTTCCTGTGTGTCATCATGGATGAAACTTTAACTAATTATTCTTGGTTGCCCAGGCTCTTTTTGTTTAATCAGACAGGGTATATATTTACCTTCCTTTTTGATCACTTCAACCTGCCTTGAATCACCAAGTTCTTGAAGACCACCAGGATTACAGAGTCTGTTTTTTCTCAATTCTTGCATACCTTAGCAGGCATTTCTTTGAGGAATACTGACAAGAATTCATCTATATTATTTGAGTGTTATTTCTTTATTCTATTCCTCTCCTAGCTTATGTTTCTGTCTCCTTCTAAAACCATTGCTCTAGGCAGCTGATCACACATAACAGTTCTTATGAAGACTGGTGCAAGAGATTTTTCATACAACTTTGTACCATTAACTATTGCTGCCCTCTGATTTGAATAATCAGCCTGGGTATTCTGTTGTCTTTTTCACACTTCAGTTTTATTTCTAAATCTTTTTCTAGTTTCCTTTCATGTCCTTTATTCCTGGTAAAATGACTTTTTCTGATTTTATCCCTTTCTTCTTCTTTAATAGTGGTATGATCAGATAAAGTAGTTCTAGAACTAGAGTGTTACTTATTTCTGTAGGCAAACATGGAAGTCCAGATCTAAAATCCCATTGCTATGAGATGTTGAAATGGAATCCTCAGCACTGACATTTTCTATGAACATCACAATGAGTGCAGTCTTTAATGCTTAAAAAAAATTGGTTTGGATCACCTGGAAATTTTTTTTCTTTCCTACAAGTGCAATGTGAACTTATATTGTAGTAGAGGGGGGGAAAAAAACCTTTCATGAATAATCTTGAGAAGTTGCCTATTTAAATACCAACTGAAATAATTGTTACATTATAATTGTCTTAGAGCTTCTGTGAGTTTATTACCTTTCCAAAACACACAGCTATAGCACAGCTGAGATGTAGCCAAAATGCAGGGAAGGGCAATAGCCAGGTAGGCTGTTGACAAGACAGAGAAAATGTTGGTGAAGGACAATGGGGCAATCCTTCTTTTCATGAGAGAAGTGTCACTCATTCTTTAATGTCCTTGCAGAGCAGACAAGGCCTCATTTTTTACAGTCTCATATTACCATAATGGCTCTCTGTTACACACTGAGGAGTCACTAACAAGGCTACCCCCTGCCCTTTCCTTATAATTACTTCCAGGTTAATGCATCACGTCTCATTCAGGTTCATTTGCTCAGCCCATGGTTTTCCCCTTTTGGATTCCCATTCTGGCTTCTTTCTGCCTCAGACCTGGACAATGTGAATATCAGTCTCAAAGCAGATTTTTCTGCCTCAGACAACTCTGTAATTTACATTTAGATTTATTTAATTTCCCAGACTCTGCAAGTTACAGAGCTGGGAACATTTTGGCCTGCAAAACCTTTTTCAAATAGCTGAAGCTGCATTCTTATCCTCCTTTCAAACCATCAGACACCAGGTGCTGACCCAGTCCCATTAACCAATTATATACACGTCACACAATTAATCTTTCATTGCGATTCGATCAAGTTCATTCCCATCTCCATATTATTCTTTACAATCCCACTGTGTAAAACCTGTACAATTTTGTCACTGTTCATTTTGCCCTAGTCTGCACTGCTTCAGGCTGGGAAGTGAAGTGACTGTAAATGTAATTTATAGAACCATGGGCTGTATAGAAACTCTTTTCAGTATGACCTGATGCGACAGGTTGTAATCGTTTCTTTGGACACACTCTGGTTTGTCAAGTAGACAGGCTTCTTTCTTTAAATATCCAAAATAACAGATTTGTTTGAGCAGGATTAGGTGGTGTTCAGAGCTATTGCTGTCCTGTCCTTTGTCTCTTTTGTTTCACACAAGCCCTTTTCCTTGCAGCCTTCTGCTCATACTGAGCTTTGGAAAGAAAAGGAAAGGAATCCTAGCAGGCAAAACTAGGATTGGAAATTGAAATCTCCACCTTCACCTATTTGAACTGAATTCAGTGAAAGCCTTTGTCATATTTGGGGTGCAGCACCACATGCTGCCTCTTGTGACTGAAACAGACCTCTGTTCCCATTTCCCTCCCACATGCCAGGGACAGGGCTCTGCATCAGCATCACATCTGCTGAGAACAGGGCAGTCAAATATTGTGGTTTGGCTCCAGAGAAAGAATATCAATGTGGGACACACATCTGGGGGTGATCTGCACCAGCAGATCAGCTTAGGTGTCAGACAATTATTCTGACTACCGTATCATGAGGGAGGAGGAGCATGAAAGCCCTGTTTTCTTTGACAAAAAACACAAGAGGGCAAGAGATATTGTTTACTTAATCCATCATCCTGCCATATGTCAAGTTCAACTCTAATTATGGAAATCCTGATAGATGATTGACTAAGCAATTAAAAGACATCCAATGTGGGGACTGTGCATCCTCTGCAGTGAGGGGTGGGTGTGATGATAGCAGGATGTATGGTGGAATCACTGCCCTTCTCCATATGGCTAGGAATTCTCTTTTATTGTCTGTCTGAAGCACTGTCACTTCAGTTTGTCTGTGACTTTTGTCCTAACCATTAAAGGTTTGAAGAACAGAATAGTCCTCTTTGTGATCATTTTCCCTGCATTATTTTGCATCCCTCCTCATTTTTATTTAGATAAATAACCCCAAATCTTTCAATCTTTCCTTCTAGGTGGGCTTTGCTAGATCTCTGATTGGTGCCCTTGCTCTTAAGATTTGTTCCGGGATTTGTTATTGAAATTCAGTGCTGGAAAACTGCACACAGCTTTCCCAGGATGTTTTGACAGGTGTGCCATGCTGTAGAAGGATCTGTAAGCCCCAACAGGGTGATTACCTTTTTTCTGAAGCAGTGTGATGACTGAAGTTCATTTGCCCTTGCTTTGGTTCTACAAAACCCTCATCACGTTTTTCATGGTGACTACCATGGTGACTTCATGTAGCTAGAGTGGTTTCTTTTTTCTCTATTTGCACAACAGATTACTTCTGCCTACAACAAAATACATTTTTCTAAACAGCTTTGTAACTATTTGGAACTGGTTTTGCATAGTCACATTTTCCTGCAAGAAAGCTCCAGAGCATGGTGTGAAATGCCACATGGAGTCCAGGGTATATGACAGTCTAAGGTGGTGCTGTAACCCTCTTTTCGATTAGTATCATGATTACTTCTACCTGTCCTGATCTCTGATCCCTCCTGAACCCTTAGGAGTTCTCAAGGATGGTCATTGTATGAACTAGAATAAAATTCCTGAGACCCAATAGATATGAAAGGTTTTAACTTCTTTATGCCTTAAATGCTTCCTAGCCTTTATTTCCGTGCTAAAAAAATGTGGCATTGTCCCTTACTCACACCTATGAAATGGCAGCCATGTGATTGGTTTTCTTTTACAGCAAAAGCATGCAAAAGAGTTAAAGAGCCTTCCTGAAGCTGTCTCTTGATGCTTTCCTTCTCCATTGCGTATCAGAACAACAACTTTTCTCAGTCTTGGTGGATACGTCAGTATTCTTACAAACCAATTTCTTGCTATCTTCCATGCTCTCTATTAATTATATAGAGTTATAGATATAGAATATCATGTTATATTGCTGTTTTTCTTTTTTTTTTCCTTCCATATCTTTGAATTTATTTTTATTTTTGTAGTTTGAAACCTGAGTTATGTTTTTCCCATTGTGCAACCTCTATGACTCTCAAATCCAACTTATTCATACTTGTATCTGCTAACATTTTTCTCTACAGATAGCTACCCTTCCCATATTTTATTTGCTTCATTTTGGAGGGATATTTTCTTAGGAAATGCCATCTTTAACACTTATTTACTTTGGATGAGAATCACAGATGATTTTACCATGCAAACCTCTGAATTCATTAAAGTCTCCCACTGGAACCCTAAAGGTTGGTTTGGTATTCTCCTTCTTCTGGTAAGCATTATCCATCTGAATGTGTTACACTGATTCAGTCACTGATTTGATCATGTGTCTACCTTTCCATCATCTCCTGTTCAGGTACTTGCAGTAGAATACAGGAACTGAGCTGCTCTGACCAGTTTAGCATCCTCCTCTATGAACCCTATGGCATATCCTGATTTCCTCCCATTTTTAGGGCAGTCTGTTTATAGAATCATAGAATAGTTTGGGTTGGAAGGGACCTTTAAAGTTCATCCAATTCCAACTCTCCTGCAATGAGCAGGGACACCTTCCACTACATCAGGTTATTCAGAGCCCCGATCCATCTCACCTTGAATGTTTCCTGAGATGGGTTGTCTGCCACATCTCTGGGAAATAACTTCCAGTATTCCACATCCTTTTCATAAAATAAATTCTTCCTTGTATCCAGTCTGAATCTACCCTCCTTCAGTTTAAAATGATTACCCTGTGTCTGGGTGCAACAGGCCCTGCTAATAGTTTCTCTCCACCTTATAAGCTGCCCTTAAGTGCTGAAAGGCTCAATAAGGCCTCCCCACAGCCTCTCTTCTCCAGGCTGAACTGACCCAACTTCCAGCCTGTCCTCTCAGGAGAGGA
Source organism: Agelaius phoeniceus (assembly GCF_051311805.1). Taxonomy (NCBI): domain Eukaryota; kingdom Metazoa; phylum Chordata; class Aves; order Passeriformes; family Icteridae; genus Agelaius; species Agelaius phoeniceus. The sequence goes on along the minus strand of NC_135266.1, from coordinate 57,688,176 downwards.
GTTCCTGCCCTGTGCTTGCCTTCATGGCCTTTCTCTGGGCCCACTCCAACAGGTCACTGTACTGAGGACCCCAGGATTGGATGCCACCCTCCAGGATGGGTTTCCATCTATTCACTATCCTCTATTAAATACAAACACACTCACTATAAGTTACCTTAATCCTTACCCAGCTGCTCATTAAGCAACAGCCCATAGATGAGAAACCAGCACTCCAGTGCCACCCCAGAAGCCTGTTTCTGCTGTTACCCAAAACATGATTCTTGTTAGGAACAATTGGCACATACCAGGGTTTCCACCCACGCTCCAACTCCTTGTAGTCACTTTTGTTCTGCCATGATCATTCCTGTCAGTGTTATTAATTGTTGTGGTGTGTTTTATGCTTGTTCAGTTTTCCCTCCATTGTTTCTCTCAGAAAGTCCTGCCCTGTTACCCGTTTGTGTCAATCCCCAAACCCCTCCCCAGTTGTCTTGGATACCAAATGTATCTTTCTTGTTCCCCACCCCTGGCAGCCTGCCTGTCACTCGACACCCCTGCCTCTTTTTCTAGAGAGTTCGGGCCAGGGTGTCGAGTGATTGGGTTAGGGGCCAGGGTCCCTCCCGCAACTGTGTTTGATGGGTTCTCCGATCATGCCAATCCTTAATGTATCCCTCTCTGATTTGCTATCTTTCACCCCTCCCACCCTCTGTAAAACCGAGGCTTTTTCCCTGCCTCGGGGCTCTCAGCTTCTTCCACCGAACCTGCACGTTTCCCTACCAATAAAACCACCCCCCCGAAGAAACTGAGGGTCGCCTCTTCATTTCATCCTGCGACTTCGGAGCTCTTTACTGCGGCCACATGTCCGCAAGGCTTGACATCGCCTTGGGCACAAAGCCCTGACTCCGGGTTGGGGAAGTGCCTTACTGGCTGGAGGTTGGCTGGACACTTATCTAGCCTGGGCGTTTCACTTTTCACCGGCCACTGCTCCAGTTTTGGCGCCCGGCGCGGGGCCCCCCCTTTTCTCGGATTCGTGGACCCCACGGACGGGATTTCGAGAATCCCAGCGGTCGCGGAACTACCCTGTGGTCGAGCAGACCTTGTTCGCGAGGTAGCGCTCCCCGGGGACCCTGGACGGCAGCTCCTTGCACCTGGGAGTCGTCCTGTCGCAGGAAACCCCTCGTTCCAGCTTTTCGTTTGTCGCCTCCGGACTTCGTGAGTATTCTGCTACTCTCCCTGTCGCCTTCCCCTCTATTGGTGTTTCGTCACCACCCTTCTTTTTCTCTAGACAGGGGCCGGGGGTGGGCACCCTTATTTTTTTTTTCTTTCGCGTTTACTGGAACGGGGGGGGGCTTTACCGCAGCTGCCACTTATAACATTGAGCGATGGGTGCAAAGTTTTCGCTCTCGGCAGCTCAGAAGGGGCTGTTTTACCAAGTTGTGGGTATCCTAGTTGGGGGGGGTTGTTCCGTTGATAAAAAGGAAGTTAAAAAATTAATCCGATGGCTTTTTTCTGAGTTTCCCGAAGTCTCCCCCGATCAAATTAAAGATCCTGCCTTTTGGCAGAGGGCAAATGCCAAGTTATCAAACTTGATTAGATCAGGAGACACCTCGCTTTCTCCGTTAGCTTTTTGGATTTCACAAATTCGATCTATTTTGAAAGCAGGAGGAAACTCAGAAAAACCTTCGGTCAGTTTTAGTTCGTGCCCCAGTTCTTCTGCCTCTCCCTCTACCCCTAACCCTTCTTCCCGTCCCCATAAACGTAAAACCGGGATTTTGAAGGGTGCAGCGCGCTCCAGCCCCGCGCAGGGTGACCATTCGTCCCCTGGCCCCCTTCAAAATCCTCGGCCCCCCCGCCCTAAGAGTCCTGGCCAGTCTCTTAGGGGCTCCTCGTCTTCCCCTACCTCTCCTGTTCCCGCCCCCAGGTCCTCAGTTTCTAAAACCCCAAAATCCAAAACCCTAATTTCTAAGTCCCCAGTTTGCTCCCAGTCGCCTCCAATTCCCCAAAATGGCTCCTATGGGGCCCAAGATGGAGGCAACCACATGGCTGAAATGGCGGGAAAGCCCTCTTCTTCTCCCCAGAATCCCTTTTTCCCAAGCTCCAACCCCTTCCTGCCAGTCGGCCACTCCCAATGTTCTACCCCCTCGTCCTTCCCCCCTCCTGGTCCCTCCTCCTTTCCAGAAACCTCCTCTTCAGTAGTCCCTCCCCTTTCTCCTCCCACATCCCCGCCCATAGCTCCTCCCTCGGTCCCTCCCATACCACCTCCCATCTCTCCACCCCCTGCCAGTCAAAAGGTTCCACCCCTTGTCTCCGCCTCCTGGGAGGGTCCCTCGATATCGGATTGCCCTGCTCAAGTTCCCAGCCACGCCCCTACCTCCTCCTCTCCCGGTTCCCACGCTCTCCCTGCCGGCTCCCGCGCTTTGGGTTCCGGGGGGGGGGCAGCAGTTGGGAACCGGGAACTGGGGTCTGCTGCGATACCATCTGCAGCCCCGGTTGTTTACCATCCAGAGGGAGATGGTGGGGTGCGTCGCCAGTGGGTCCCCTTACACCATTCACAAATTAAGGAGCTGTGCAAGGCACAGAAAGATTACGGCCGGGACAGCGAATACTTTCGGGGAGTGTTGCAGGCAACACTTACCGAAGCCGATGTCACCCCCTCTGACATCCGGCGCCTCTTCACGTGTCTGCTCAATCCCACCGAGCGGGCTATGTGGGAGGCAGCCTGGAAGAGGGGAGTGACGGAGGCCCTCCCGAGCCCGTGGGAACAGCCCCACACGGGGCTGGACCTAACAGGCAATGTCCTGGCCATCGATCAACTCCTTGGGACCGGCAACTGGGCAGATGGGCACTCGCAGGCGAGTGCCATCCCCCAGGAAGCACTCCGGGAGTCAGCGCGGGCAGCCGAGAAGGCGTTCCTGGCGCTGCCGGGGGCGGCTCCTCTCCTTTCTTTTTCCAGAATCTTTCAGGGCGCCGAGGAATCTTTCCTCGATTTTGTCGAGCGTCTTCGAAAAGCTGTCGAGCAGCAAGTGGCGGACGAGGTTGCCCGGGAACATATCCTGAAGGAAGTAGCATCCACGAATGCAAACTCTGCGTGTAGGGATGCCATCCTCAGCCTCCCGATGCACCCACCCCCCTCGCTGCACGATATGCTCGAGGTCTGCACCCGGAAGGTCCTAATCATGCCATCTAGGGAGGGAGAGAAGAGAAAACAGCTGCCACCCCGAGTCAGCGCCGCGGAAGAGGCGCCTGAAAACACCTTCTCTGAAGCCACCTGCCGCTCGCCTGCTCCCGGTCCTTCCGCCGCCAAATCACCCTGCCATCTGTGCGGAAAGCTCGGGCATTGGATGCCCGACTGCCCGCTGCGGCGGGAATTTTATGAGTTCAAAAGGGGGCAGGGACTCCTGGGGAAAACCCAGACAAAAAACTAACATCTGAGCGCAGTTCCCCCCTGCGCCATGATAAAAATAGGGCGGGACAACTAACACCATGCAGGGAGGGGAGATCTCAGGGACCGCCGCCTGCCAAACAAGACATATTCTCACCGGACTTGTCACATGTTGCATGTCTCCAACCTAGACCCGTGCTAACTACCTTTTCTGCTTTCAGACCCTTCTGGCTGCAGCTGACGGAGCCGCTACATCTTAAGAACTCCGATTTTCAACTCGTGTCAGTCAGCCCGGAATGCCCAGGAAACTGGGGGCGGATAAGGTGTAAGTACGTCGTTGTTGGAGACACTAAGCACACACCTTTAGAGGTGAACATAATTCCAGGTCTTCTGCCATCTGACCCGGGACTGTTCGCCGTGGGGCTGCACTGTGTCCAACCCCCCACTTTCCTGCCCAAGGGACAGGTGATCGCGCAAGCGATCCCTGTTCCCGAAATGACTTGGGCCCTGGGGTTTCCTCCGGCTGAACTCCAAAATCCAACAGTAGCTTGGGCCCAGGTCCTGGGGCGGGAAAGGCCTCATGTCACCTGTCATATCTCGAAAGGGGGAGAGGGCAAGCCTCTTAAAGGCTTGTTGGACACAGGAGCAGATGTAACGATCATTCCTTCCCGGGAATGGCCGTCACATTGGGAATTGCAAAACGCGCCTGGCCATGTCCGAGGTGTCGGGGGTTTACAATTGGCACGCCAATCTAAAAGCGTTGTACAAATTACGGGGCCGGATGGGCAATTGGCTTCAGTGCGCCCATTCGTATTAGATTACACAGAACCCCTGTGGGGGAGAGACCTCTTGGCCCAGTGGGGAGCCCGAATTGACCTCCCAGCAGCTCCCCAGGTTTTTCGGGCAGCGGTCACTGATGAGCGCCCTACCTGGAAACTGAATTGGAAATCAGATAAACCAGTGCAGGTAGCGCAGTGGCCGCTCAACAAGCAAAAATTAGCGGCGCTCAATGAGCTCGTTAAGGAGCAGCTACTCAAAGGCAACCTGGTGGAGACCATGTCCGAATGGAACTCCCCAGTGTTTGTTATCAAAAAGCCCAACAAAGATAAGTGGCGGCTCCTTCACGACCTCCGCCAAATTAACAACATCATTGAAGATATGGGGCCTCTCCAACCAGGGATGCCGTCCCCAACGATGCTCCCCCAAAATTGGAATTTGGTCGTAATTGACATAAAAGATTGCTTTTTCCAAATTCCCTTACACCCGGACGATGCTCCGCGTTTCGCCTTCACAGTTCCTGCCATCAACCGTGAAGCCCCAAGCAAGCGCTATCATTGGCGAGTCCTTCCGCAAGGCCTGAAGGCCAGCCCAATGATCTGCCAATGGTACGTCGCCTCCTTGCTGTCCCCAGTACGTGCAGCCACCAAAGACACCATCATTTACCATTATATGGATGACATCCTAGTGTGCGCTCCGACCAACGACCTACTTACCCACGCGCTTGACCTGACAATCGATGCATTGGTTGTTGCAGGGTTCGAGCTCCAGCAAGATAAGATTCAACAGATGCCACCCTGGAAGTACCTGGGCCTGGAAATAACGAAGCGGACCATTGTTCCGCAAAAATTGGCTATTAAAACTAACATCAAAAACCTGGCAGATGTCCATCAGCTGTGTGGGTCCTTGAATTGGGTAAGGCCTTGGCTAGGCATTCCAACAGAAGACCTAGCCCCCCTTTTCAATTTATTGAAAGGGGGAGAAGAGCTTAGTTCTCCAAGGTCCCTTACCCCAGAGGCCCAGACAGCGCTGGAGAAGATCCAAAACTCCATCTCGGCCAGGCAGGCCCACAGATATCACCCGGGCCTGCCATTTAAATTCATTGTTCTAGGTAAGCTGCCACACCTCCATGGGGTGATTTTCCAGTGGGATGATTCCATCAAGGGCAAGGACCGGGGCTCGGGGGATCCCCTCTTAATCATAGAGTGGGTGTTCCTCAGCCATCACAGGTCCAAAAGGATGACGCAGCCAGCCGAGCTGGTGGCAGAATTGATCAGAAAGGCTAGATCACGGATCAGAGAGTTGGCAGGTTGTGACTTTGACTGCATCCACATTCCTTTAAAATTCGATTCAGGCCATCTAAAAAGAAAAATGATTGATAACCTTCTGGAAACAAATGAGACGCTTCAACTGGCTTTGGACAGCTACACCGGCCAAATTGCAGTAGATCAGCCGGCCCACAAATTATTCAATCAGGAATTCACATTGTCTATAAAATCAGTTCAGAGTAGAACCCCTCTGAAGGCTTTGACAGTTTTTACAGACGCGTCTGGAGCATCCCACAAGTCAGTGATGACCTGGAAGGATCCTCAGACTCAGCGGTGGGAGGCAGATGTCACCGAGGTGGAAGGTTCACCTCAAGTTGCTGAGTTGGACGCAGTTGTCAGAGCCTTTGAGAGGTTCTCTGAACCATTCAATTTGGTCACTGATTCAGCCTATGTCGCGGGTGTAGTTTCCAGAGCCGAAAATGCAATTTTACAGGAGGTATCAAACATCCCTTTGTTTAACTTGCTCTCTAAACTTGTGAACTTAGTCTCCCACCGAGAGCAACCCTTTTATGTGATGCATGTCAGGTCACATACCGATTTGCCTGGGTTTATTGCGGAAGGCAATAGGCGTGCTGACGCCCTTGCCGCTCCTGTTCAAGCTGCCCCACTCCCTGATCTGTTCAGTCAGGCCAAGATCAGCCACCAGCAATTTCATCAGAACGCCCCTGGCCTTGTTCGACAATTCCATCTTACACGCGAACAGGCCAAGGCGATCGTGGCTACATGTCCTCAATGCCAGTCCCACCAGCTCCCAACAATACCCTTGGGAGCTAACCCCAGAGGTCTATCTAGTTGCGAGGTGTGGCAGATGGATGTTACCCACATCCCTGCCTTTGGCCGTCTGCAATTCGTACATGTCTCGGTGGATACCTTCTCCGGCGCAGTCTATGCCTCTGCCCACACAGGGGAAAAGGCAGCAGATTGTGAAAAACACCTAGTTCAAGCGTTCGCTGTCCTGGGCATCCCCAAGGTCCTGAAAACAGACAATGGCCCGGCGTATAAATCCAGGGAGCTGCGAAGCTTCCTGCAACAATGGGGAATAGAGCATAAGACCGGCATCCCCTATTCCCCGACAGGCCAAGCCGTGGTAGAAAGGACCCACCAGAGCCTAAAGAGAGTTTTAGAACAACAGCGAGTGGCTGTGAAGGTGGAGTCCCCCCATATCCGTCTCGCGAAGGCGCTTTTTACCATTAACTTCCTAAACTGTTCTTTCGAAAATCTCAATCCGCCTATTGTGCGACATTTCGGGAGACATGAGCAGCTGCAGGCCAGGGTCAGGCCTCCTGTCCTGATTAAGGATCCGGAGACCTGGAAAACGGAGGGGCCTTTCGATCTAGTGACCTGGGGAAGGGGATACGCTTGCGTGTCCACCCCCTCAGGTCCGAGATGGATCCCCGCTAAGTGGGTCAAGCCCTTCCGCCCTGGGAAGACTCTGAGAGCAGAAAACGTAGAACAGGTCACGGAGGCATGTTGGCGGCGGCGGCGGAAGCTCCCAGGGATGGAGCCACTCCCAGTTTAACCCTCTCCCTGCCCCAGGCAGGACCTGATTCAGAGTCATTCCTTATGTCTGTCTCTTGTTTGTTTTTAGTTTTCCCCCAATGGACGGTGTTTGCCCTTACAGTTCTTTTATTTCTAAACGAAAAAGGGGGAGATGTTGTGGTGTGTTTTATGCTTGTTCAGTTTTCCCTCCATTGTTTCTCTCAGAAAGTCCTGCCCTGTTACCCGTTTGTGTCAATCCCCAAACCCCTCCCCAGTTGTCTTGGATACCAAATGTATCTTTCTTGTTCCCCACCCCTGGCAGCCTGCCTGTCACTCGACACCCCTGCCTCTTTTTCTAGAGAGTTCGGGCCAGGGTGTCGAGTGATTGGGTTAGGGGCCAGGGTCCCTCCCGCAACTGTGTTTGATGGGTTCTCCGATCATGCCAATCCTTAATGTATCCCTCTCTGATTTGCTATCTTTCACCCCTCCCACCCTCTGTAAAACCGAGGCTTTTTCCCTGCCTCGGGGCTCTCAGCTTCTTCCACCGAACCTGCACGTTTCCCTACCAATAAAACCACCCCCCCGAAGAAACTGAGGGTCGCCTCTTCATTTCATCCTGCGACTTCGGAGCTCTTTACTGCGGCCACATGTCCGCAAGGCTTGACATCGCCTTGGGCACAAAGCCCTGACTCCGGGTTGGGGAAGTGCCTTACTGGCTGGAGGTTGGCTGGACACTTATCTAGCCTGGGCGTTTCACTTTTCACCGGCCACTGCTCCAATTAATACCATAGGGATGAGCAGGACAGGAGCACTTGGTGTTAGCTTTCCCTGGATGCCATGCCTGGTTGACAGATACATTCCTCTGTTGCCCTTAGGAAAGAGGCAGCAATCACTACCACTGCTCTTTTGCTTCTTCCTGGAAATGATGATGAATTTCTGAGCCTTTCGAGTGTGTGGCTTTTCCTAAAGTGCCAGTGAGACTGGGGTTGTACCTGCAATGTGAGGATTAGTGCCAGCACACGGTGTCAGTAGGAGTCAGGCTCAAAATAAACAAAGGGAGATGCCGAGGGGAGAGTATGAGAGTTGAGTTCCTTGCCAAAGGACACTGTGCACAAGAGATGTTTACATGACTGGAAAAGCAGCAGAAAGAGAGATCAGATGAGTACTAGACATGTTTACAGGACTGAATCGTTTCCATAGCACATAGCTTCCAACTGCTAGACACAGGTAAGTCCCTGCATTCCCCTTCGGGGAGCAGAGATGGTTTGTTTTTGTTGCTATGTTCCTTTACCACTATTCAATTACCTTTAGAAAATCTCATGGTTTCTTTTGTGAGCTGTTGGCATAAAGGTTTCTTTGCCTTCAGTAACACAGCAATCTTTGCTTAGGAATAAAATCTCATTGCTTTTTGTCTTGACACCACGTCTGCAGCAGTTTTGGAGGATTGTGCATTTTGCTTTTCCCATTATTTTAAAAAAAAGTAAACATATCAACGCTAGGTATTTTGCCATCTGATAGCAGCTGTGCTTTTCAGAAGCCCCCTGTGCAAAAGTAGCACTCCTCACCCTTTTGGAACATGACACAATCCCCCCTCTGCCTTTCCTGAAACAGTGCATATCTGCTGTAATGCCCGAGGCTTTCAGCGTGCTGCTGCACCTATGATCTACAAAGCATCTTGGAAAGCTGTAGCAGGGCATTATCCAGTTGTGCATGTCAAAATAATTAGGTGAGATAAAGGTGAAACTGGGAGGTCAGCATTCTGAGATATCCTTGTTTTTGCAAGCTTAAGTAATTTATTCTATTTTGTTCACAGGGCTTTCTGAGATAGTCTCTAAAACCACAGATAGCAAGTCCTAAACTAAAGGTACACTAAAGCTGTACCTTCTTTCTGCTTTTATTAAAAACCCTAGAGTCATATTATAAACCTGCAAGATGAAGTTCAAGGAGTTATTCTTGTCATCAAGAGCCTGAGGTGTACATTTTATAATAATATAATAATAATAGCCTATTGTACATTTTATATATATTATTTTTAAGAGAGAATTTTCATAGCTGCAGAATATGAGATGGAAAACAGGTGACTACATGCAAGTGCAATGCCAAGACATTTGTAGAAGTTGATTATTCCAAATATACATAGGCTATGACTAGCTGTTGTACCAGTCAAAGTCTGATGCAAAGCACAAAAACACACAGGAGGAAGAACAAAACTAGACACCTTCTTGTCAGGTGATGGCTACAAATTTATGCTGCTGGGTTTTTTTGACCTGCAGTGCCTGCTGCTTTGATGGTGGGTTGGTTTTAAGTGGATAGTTGTTTTGCCATAGGCTTAGTGAGTGACTGTTGGTGGATGGGTCACAAGTGGGAATTTAATTTCAAGGTCCAAACTGAGCAGAAAATCCATGGGACAACAAGCGACACCACAGGGTCTAAAACATGCAGTCTGTGGGATCACACTGTACGTGTGGTAGCCTCCAGCATATCATCAACTGAAAGGCAGACAGAAGGTCCCCAGGGAAAAGAATTGTCCAGGTACTTGTGTTAGGTTCTGAAGGAAAAAAATTGTGCTAATACCATTCAAAGAGAGAATTTTCCACCTAGAGGACTCAATTCACCTCCTTCTTTTATGAACATGAGAGACATCTGCTGTCTCAAGCCTGGCAAGAAAGAATAAAGCACATGGAGTTCGTGACATGATGCTGAGCAGGGACTCCATCTTCCCTTTATTCTGGATTTAGGTGGCACACTGGTTTCTCTAATCATTTGCAAATGTTCAGTCACATCTGCCCACACCCGAGCTGGTCCCCTCAGGCTCTCTTTCTAGTTGAAGGAGGCAATAGGCATGGCTGCAGACTGCCTTCTCTCTTCCCAACATATGCAGTTGAAAGAGTTCAAATTGGCCTGTTCTGTGTAGGAGGAAAGCCATGATGAGTGATAAAGAAAAGCTGAGATGAATGATGATCTCTGTTGGGGATTTTAACATCAGCAACTTCTAAAGTGAGGTGATATGAAGCCTGCACAAGAGATTGCGTATTGTTCCATGCAAAAAAGAGTTTTCCTTTCACTTTTACTATTAGCAAGAGCAATCTGTATAAAACGCATTTTGCTCTCCATTATAGCCGGACTGTGCACAGGGAGCTCAGGCTTCAGTGGCAATGCTCCCCTGCAGCCCTCAGCCTGATGCTGCTAACAATAAACATCTTCTTTTGTCCATGACATCTCCCAGGGAAACATGGAAAGGTGTCATATCACAGACTTCTGGGCCCCATTTTTATATAATTAACTGGTTTGCCACCTAAAATGCTGTAATTAAGCTTTCATGTGTAAAGCAGGAACATATGCTACTGTCAAAGGAATGTGAATGAGACAAGTCAGGCATTTCACATTAATTTAACTATACCACTATTAACTCTCTTCCACTTGTTAGTGGTGACCAAAGGCAGAGACTAGTGGTGGTGGCTGTTGCTTGCATACAAACGTGGCAGGGCTCTCAGTGAGGTGCACTGTACTGAGGACTAACAACATGACTTACCTTAAAGGTAGGAGTTGTTTCTGTCCAGTGTGACTATCTCAGTGATGCAAGGAAATTTTCTGTGACGGGCCAGTACTGCATGCCTGAGTTAGTTGTGGATGGACGGGAGAAGTGTGATAACAGACTTTGTTTTTATAAGAATACTAGGTTGTGGATTTCAAGTTCACCAAGTCTATGAGTATAACAGTACTCTTCAAGGAGTCATAGCATGGGCTGAGGCATTGGCCCACTGTCCACCACATTATATAATCGTTAATCTGTCCCTGAAATAAGTGTGACCTATGCCAATATGCCCATGCACAGTTTGTGGGGTGACAAAACAGCCAACACAGAGGCTGTGTGTCCTGCGACATGGCCTTCAAAATTGCTTGCCCTTTGCTTTGCTCCCAATTGGCTCAGCCATTGACTGGAATGCTGCCTTGTAGACCATGTGTTTTCTGCTGAGGGGTCTTTATGATTGTGGCTCATTTAAGGAAAATTAGAATTGTACACAATCCTGACTCCTGCATGACATAAGAAATTTGATTACAGGATCATTTTTGCTGGTTAAAATTTCAGGCAGTAATTCAACTCTCCTATCCAGCATGATATTTATTGGACTGGCAACAAGAAAATTATAATTATACTAAAAAACTGCACAGATTGGAGCTGGAAGCAATGAGACAATAAAGCCCCACAGTATCAGCTGTATAGCTGCCTCCAGGCTAGAACTGCACTTTGAGTCATCCTATTTAGGAGCTGTCTCCAGCACTCACTGAAGTCAACAGGAGCCTTTGATTTCTTCTCAGTAGGTGCTGGATCAGACTGTTACAGTCTCCTTTTAAAGTCTAAGAACAAGGGGGCAAAAGGCAAGCTTCGTGAGCCACATTGTACCAATGAAATAATATCACTTTAAGAAGAAACATGCTCCTTGGAGAAACATAAAATTTGCAGGAGGATGAGAGTTCAGGGCACTGCAATTACTACATAATAGTAAAATTTCATCAGTGAGCAAGGACAAAGCTGAATTTCTGGGGTAATGCTTGATGTGCAGCATGGGAGAGGTTTGTCAAAAACAAAATCCATGGCTGGAAAATAGGCAGCATTTAGAAATAAAAACCACAGCAATTAGCAGTGCAGTTTGCATGCAAGGGGCTTGAAGTTAAAAATGTATTATATACTCATCTAAAACTTTATGGTACTTTGAGATGTATCTGCTGTATATATGGTGGAACACGCCAATCATTTGGCAAAAAATCGCCCAAAAGTTTAGTGAATGAATTAGTTAGTTGGAGCATTATCCATTTCTTTCTGAAGGCCAATCACAAAGGGGTCAAGTTGTTCTGCCAGGAAAATGTCCTAAGGGGCATATTTTATTTTACCTTTGTCAGCACATTGGAGAGGATTTTGCTCAAGTCACCTTTGTATATTTTATTCATTAGGGCATGATCCTGAAAGGCTACACTCACCCTTTGATCAGAGTAATTTCATGCAGCCTGAGGATGACGAGTACTTGCGAGGACATGCTGGGGACCTCACAGGATTAGGTTTTGGGCACCTGTGTTCATATACTGGACTTCTGAGCTGAAAATGGGGCAGGTTAATAATTTCAGGCAAGGTGCTGAAGCTGCTAATCAAAGCACCATTGCAAAAGATATAAGATGAACATTGAGTCTTCTTGGTTTTATCTAATTAAAAGCAATTTTAACTTTAATATAGGTTTGTGTATTTAGTATTAAAGATATTGGAGATGGAAATGGAAGAAATGATCCTGCACAGACTGTTTCATGAAAGACTTAATTTGTTCTTGCCTGCTGATTTTGATACTCTACCTAGGTGCTATTCAATTTTAACTGTTTATTAGATAATGGAAAGATTTACTGTCGCACAGCCTTTCTGCGAAAAATAAAAACATCTAATGTCTCCTTGGGGATTTGGTAATCAAAGAATAGAAAATTGTATTCTGGAGCCAAAGTTAATGAGAGCTCATTCTGTTCCTTCTGGACAAGAGTGTCCCATGTCCCCTGCTGAGGGGACAGGGAGAAAACTGGCTCTTCCAGCCATTGTCCAGAGGCTTGAGCAACTAATCTGTGGTGTGGGGTTGCAGGCTGGAATCCATTACATCCCAAGTGAAAAAAATTCTCATACTGCCATGGTTACTGTTCCTTCTGATTGTCCACCATGTCAGTGGATTCCAGGACGGAGATGAAGACAGGGATCTGGTTATCTTGTCATGATGCTGCAGCACAAAAAGGCAAAGTGCCACCTTGCAGGAAAGGTTCCACCTTCCACATGGCAGGAAAGTTTTTCTGTCCAAGTGTTTTTAATGCAGTGCCTAGGCACCTTGGAGATAAATTTGTCCATAACCAACTCCCTCCCCTTCTAAAGGGGTGGAAATCTCTCACCTCATTTTTCATTTCAAACCATTTTTTTGTGGTTCCTCTACCTCAGTGGTTGTCTTTCAGGAGCAGTGCTGATGGGTTGTGCTCTGAGATTCATTACTGAAGAAGTCGTGAGTGAAATTGATGGGTCTTACATTCCACTATCAAGGTGACTTGTTTGACTGGACTGCTCTGCTTTTCTATCCATTAGCAGAAAGTACCCTTCATTAGGAAGGAATTCGATCAACAGACTGCATAATTGCCATTTCTGTCTTAGTTAATGGAAAGAGTCGTGTTGCACTCCATGTTTTCAACTATATGAAACAACCCTCCCATTAAAATGCAACAAATTAAACAGAGCTTTTACAAAAGCCTCTTTTTTAACTAACAGTTATAGACTGCAAAGTTTAAAATGGCTTGCTTTGGATAGAAAATTTCAATTAAGGGCTAAACTATATATAAGAAGGCAAAATAATTGAGAATTTAAGCTCCTTCTGTGCAGCTTGCATGGAGTCATTAGACTTGGAGAGTGGGTGTAATAGCTGTCTTTAGGAGGCATAAGGAATATGTGCACATTCTGGTGCTGTTTTGACACCTGAATAATTTAGAAGACTGTCTTTTTTAATTGTACTTAATGTGTGGCTCTAGAACCATGGGGTCTTTTTTATGGTGATCCCATGATTTGAGGCCACATTTGCTGGCCATGCTTCCTGTGCCTTTCCACAGTCTGAAACACTGGGAGGGCAGAGTGGCATCTGTGCTGCCTTCACTGCGCCAGCCAGGGCAGCTGCCAAGAGCAGCATTGTCTGGCACAGCCATAGGGAAGGTATGGCCACCGTGTGGACTCCTCTCTCTCCTCATGCTCTTCTTTTTGCTACCAAAGTGAAGAGGAGCAGAGCTGGTGCTTGGATTTAAGATGAAAATATTCTCAGGTTTTATGGTAGCACATATTTATCTCTGCCAGACTTTTCCTTCCTTTGATTCATTTGAGGGCTTCAAGAACTAACAGCCCAACAGCATTGCTTACTCTGAGGATATTCTGATATATGTCTTTGAAAAGACACCTGTGGCCATACCAACTCTGGATCACCCACCATCATTTCCTTCATGACCTTTATAGATGTCAGATGAGACTGGGTTTTTCCCCCCCTAGTTCTTTCATTCTGCACTGAATGCAATTTCAGGTCCCAGAAGTGAAATCAGGCAGCACATTAATCAACTCTTCTCCCCAGTCTCTGCACTTCTGTCTTTCCATAGTTTATTTTTTCTGACTAATGTAACACAGATTTAAAAATAGGGGTACATTATCCTCCCAAAATACATACAAATCTGGTATCAGCAGTGGAATAAGCTCATTTAGATTAAAGGAACCATTTTCTTTCTGTGGAATGAAATACCTTATCTGCCTGTTTGGGTTACATTTCAAGTGTTATGCCTCCTACGGCATATAGGGCTGATGTCGCATGCAAGTCATCTGCTTAGTGTCCTTCTGGTATGCTGCTAGAACATATTTCCCTTAACAATTCTTCAGTGTATGCCTTTGCATGGATCACAAAAAAGAAAAAGCTGCATTATGGAAGAAGAAGCACAGAGGAGTTTAAATGTACCCAGCTAACATATGAAACTTAATGGCTACCTCTGCAGCTGGGAGGGAGAGACAAATTGTGCCTGAACACCTCTTGTTTATTTTGTACTGCTGTCAGAGTGACCAGAATGCTTTATCAAACATGTTTTTACAGTGAGGTGTAGAGCCCTGTTCTAAATACTATACTTCACCTAGAACACACAATAGTGCAATAGAGAAAATGTGTTTGGAAAGGAAGAAAATGTGTTTGCTTCTTGCGTTAAAAAAACACAAACCAAGTTCATTAGTTGGTGCTGTAGTTAATTTAATAGCAGATGGTAATTTCAGAATTTCTTAGATATAGGAATCTTGGCATAAAATTAGATTGAAAAATTGATAAAGTGCAGTTTGTCTAATTTCTTTTATTTAATAAACTAGGCAATAGTTCCTCAAACTTTCAAGAGAAGTTATTTTTCTGCTGCAGTTCAGTTGTGTAGAACCCATACATCACATTAAAAAAAATTAGAAAATGGTATAGTAATGCTTTATTTCATTCTGGAGAAAGCAATGTTGTCATGTAATTGCTTTTTTGCTGAGCTCTTTCACTTGACCCTGCTTGCTTATTATAATGTTTTAGGTGCCATAGCTTCGGGTTTATTGACCCCTGTTTGTTGCCCATTTGTTTTATAGTTACTGAGTATTGTAAGGCTTGGAAAGATTAGTGTAAAAATTATAATTTGGTCCTACTCATTAGAAATGGTTGTGGAAAAAGTGTTAGCAGTAAATGTCGTCCTTCTCAGCTTTTATTATAAAAGCCTGAAGGGCTGCAACACCTCCAGCTGGTCAGCATTAACTCGTGCAGTTCTGGAGAATGTGACTTTGGATGGGTCAGGCTGAGGAATGGTTGTATGAGGGAAAACAAAGAAAACTTTGTGCTGGAGGAAAAATATTTGTAGCAACTGCATCTGAGACATTTTTTTCCTACATGTGGTCCTTTCAGTCTCTGAAGCAGTAGTGTTGCCATAATAATTGGCAACTAAAAATAAGTATTTTCATGTTGCTGGTCCATGCCTCTTCAATGAAGCGCCCGACCCAGAGCACTATCACCTCTCATGGCAGTCACCAGATGCTGGCACTTGTTTGCAATGAAAGCACTCCCTCCACTTTTGCTTCTGGGCTTACACACACTGGGGTATTACCCACAACCTGTGAGTCAGGTGTCAAGCTTGGCTGTGTGCAGCTTGAAGAGGCTGCTGCAAACATTCCTGCCTTGCTAAGGTCAAAACATTAGAATATTTCATACAAATTTATACTACTACCACAAACAATACAGTGTCTACAGGAAGTAAAAGTTGATGTAGTAATCAAAATTCTTTTACTGAGTGAAATGAAAAGTCATCCAAAATGCATATGAAGTATCAAAAAGATGTGTTAGACCTTTACAGTTGGACTGGCAAGAAAAGTAATGGATTTTTGTGCCTTCTGTCTCCTGCTCAGGTAGGGAAGGAGCCCTGCAAGATTACTTCAAATGCTTTTATCTGAGCAGTCGTGTTTGACTAAATCAGGAAGCTCTTTTTATAAGGACTTAATTTTCAGGTGTGAATTATAGAGAGGGTGTGGCACAGTACGTGAAACCTTTGTCCATTTCTAACAGAAGTGGTTCATGGCTCAATCCCTTAGCTGTAGGAGTAGGCTCAATACCTGCCAAAAATGACTAGCACATACCAAAAAAGGTCTACCCTAAGTATTCTGGGATTGAATTAACTTTAAATTTTAAACTGAATAAATGAATTAATTTTTAAATTTAATTAAAGCAATTTACTCTATATAATTTACAAGCCGAGTTTTATACTTTAATAAAAACATAAAATCATAGAAATCAATGCAGCTATAATACTTTCAAAGTTTTTTTTTCTCTGAACTCATTAGGCAATACTAGCATTTTTCATATCAAAAACACCCTGTGTATGAGTTTGTGTCTAATGGAAATTAAAGCAAGATAAAATGTAGAAAGAAAGCCTACTGTGTACTTCAACTGGACCATGTACTTTAGCTCTGAGTAGATTAGGTTATGATGGTACAAAGAAGCACAGAAGGAAGAAAAAATCTGGATGCTGTATTTACATGTATTCTAAGAAGTTGCACAGCTTTTTATTTGCCTTGTTACAGAAATAAAACCTCTGCAAATTAACTTGATGGCTGCTTGAAAGGATTAATTCAGAAACACAATACCTTAGAAGGACTATAAGCCCTGGAATACCTTTCTAAAAGCTTCCCAAACTGTAAAAAAATGTAGCTTAAATTCTGTGATTTAAAGATAAATATTTATTTTAAAGGCTTCTAGCAGCATTTTGTTCATTGCGAAATTCAGTAGATACTTTTGTAACTTTTCTTTGCTTGATCAGCTACGCAGTAGCATCCTGAACTGTCAGTTTTCTGAGGTGGAGTTTCACCCATTAATTCAAATGAACAAGTTTACAGAGTTCATGAAAATAATTTTTACTTCCACCTACACACCACCTACACTACCATCCTCCAAATGCAGGAGGAACATCCTAATATTTAAGGTATGGCTCTCTACTTTTAGCCCTTTTATTTTAGCACATCCCCAGCAACTGAAGAGATCCAGTGTACTGCTAACTTTTATTCCCCTTGAACAGGTATTTTCTTTGTGTTTGAAATGTCATTTTATGTAGTCAATCATATTGGACTTTTTAGACAGTAATTTTTACTGCACCCTGTAAATAGGGGTAGTAAGTGTTAATACTGGAGGTGCAGAAGACCTTAGTAGAACAACTCACAGTCACTGTATTTTGAGTTATACATTCAAGACATATTTCAAATTACCAAAGGAGTCTTTTGTTTGCAGGGGGAGCCATGCCCATTGTTTGCAAGGGGAGCTGAAGAAATGTCTGTCTTACAGGCCTGCTCTGAATCCTTCCCTGATTTGTGTTTATACCTCTCTTTTTTCAGCAAAGGCGGGAAATGTAATTAGTGTATAATGACAGCTACAACAGTCCCAGAAACAGGAGATTGATTCCCACCATGGCTGAAAACCCCCCTATGCCATGTGTGTAATCAGGCCCAGTTTTTGAGTTCTAATTAACTTTATTAATGTTTAGTGCAGGAAGTACAAAGGCAACTTAAACAAGGATATAAAAAGCACTGGAGCATTGAAACACGGGTTTCATGTAACTGACTCTTATTGAAAGACATATTTTTCAGCATTTTGTAAAGAAAAATAAAGTAATTTAGAAGAATGATATTAGATTCTTAATACACTCTTATATTAAGGAAGCTTTAAATAACAGAGCAAAGAGACTAACAATAGCTCCCTACTTGGTAACACTGGTAGCAGCTCTTTCTGATGTGCAATTAATAAATACGATAGCGAACACGCAACCCTGTACAGTGACAGTGGGATAAAAGAGATGCAATCACTTGCAAGACTCCTGTTATGCCAGCAGTAAGACTTTATGGGCTACTGGAAAATGAGTTTGTGAAAAACCAATTGAAAAAATCTTCTCCGTTACATGTTCCTTTTATAGAAACATATTAATTCTCATGTGAAAAGATAAAATATTACACTGGTAAATAACTGTGAAGACATTTTCCCCCACTAAGGACACAATTGCAAAATCTTGCAATCAAAGCAATTGTATATATTATTTTGATATAATAATCACAATTTTAAAGCAGCGATATACTAATTACATATAAAGTATATTATTTGCATAGATTTTTTGTTTACTGCCCATGGATTACCATTTGGTAAATACATCTATAGTTCATCAAGCTTTGGTGCTCTTTGATGAGCTCAAACTGGAATATGGTTGATACTGTATATTACTGTAATTGAAAAGGACACTATAATGATACATTTTTGGTGCTTTAGCCTGCTAAATATAAAAATTACAGTAGAAAATATAAGAATACCTTTTTTGTGTTATTTATTGACCCTATTCCCAGGCATGATGATTTAACAATACTTAAAAGATATTCCTATTTTCAGAAGCACTCAAAACAGATGGTTAGCAGCCTGTCCACTAGAAAGATTGTGCTTTGGAACAATTTAGTATTTATCTTCTTCTGATACTTTTCATATGATTTTTAAGTAAAAACATATAATAAAAAACAATCTTGCAGTTATCCAAAACTATAGTATTGTTTTCTATAGTCTTGCAAACAAAGTTTAGAAGCAGATCCTTCATCCACATAGAAGTCAGGAAGTCAGAAATATGTAACATCAAAAATAGAAAATTATTATTTCTTTAAAGATGTAGTGTAGGCTATTGTTTTTAACTTTTATTTAATCTGTTATATGATTATTCTATAGTGCTCGCAGTCTTGCCAAGAGAGCTTCTACTTCTGGAATGGCTTCTCCCTTAGGAGGGGACCCGATACGATCCATTTTCTTCTCTTTGCCACCTTCTCCATGACAGGATTCCTTTCTCCCAACAGCCCTGTTCAACACCTTAGAACTTGTTTCCACATCATATGTAACTTCTTTGGTGACTGGGCTTCTTGTCGAGTTTAAAGTGATACTGTGGTGTGAACACGGCTTCTCTGGCTGTCCTTTCTGGTTCTCTGCAGAGACAAATCAAACAAACCTTGTTTCATATTAAAATACTCAGTTTCAATATTCTGTAATATAAAAAGACCTCTTGATCAGAGAAATTTTACATGCAGATGATGTACTACAAGGAGTAATGAATGCCAAGGAGGTAAGACAAAATATATTATCCACTTCAAAAGCAGTGGACTGGGTCCCTTGGAAGTGATACAGACTTTACATGTCTTCATTAAATTAACATCCATATTTCTTACAAAATCATGTATATAGCATTACAGGATCCCCCTTTCTTACTGGAGTCAAAGAGGTACCTAGCCCCTCTCAGTGTCTTCCAAGGTTTTACCTCATTAATTACATTTCCTACATACTTTTTAATTGTTCAAATTTTAAAATGTATTCAAAAGTCTATTTTAATTTAATTATTAATTTAATTGTTATACCTTTTCTTTCCTTAGGGAACTTTTAGGCAGCTAAATAATTTCAAGAAATTGCATAATTCACTATTTTTTGCTAAACATCACTGGCATTGCCTGTCACACAAAGTTGCACTCAGTTAATATCCAGGCAGGAGTTTTGCAGGTTTGGCATGTATTAATAGACAGATTTCTTTTTCTGTCACTCCCCATGCCCCTTCCAGATCAAGTGACTGTTTTCCAAACCAGCATATGAGTCGCTTCTCTCATAGATCTCAAACTTTTTAAAAACAGGCCTACTCAATATTCATGTAACCTTGAGCAAGGCTTGAAAATGCCTTCAACACACTTGACATGACATTTAAAGTTTTTTGGTTATTCGCTGAAAGATGTTCCATCATCCCAATAGTAATGACTTTGGAGCACAGGCAGTCACTCATGACAGTGTGTTTTATGTGAGTGCTGAAAATTCCTACCGAAAACAGCTTGTACATTAAAAGGCAGCTGCTGAAGATATTTACTGCACTGTCATTCCCTGACCAGGGGCTCTTGGTGATGGATGAGGATTTTACACACTTTCTTGGACAATCTCAGCGAATTTTGTAAGTACGATCACCTTTTGGGAGGTGGGAAGAAAATAAATACCTCCTTTCCATCATCTTCTAAATCAGATAAGCAATTCTTAATTAAAATTTCTTAAGACAAATTTGACACTTAGCTGAAAAACGTAATTTTTTTTTTCACTAAGGAAAATAATTTGACCTTGAATATGCAGCAGCAGTGTTCCTGAATCACAGGAGGCCAATGACTGGTTATGAACATAGCTTTATAATTACATGTAATAAACCCGTCATATATAATTAAAATATCCCCTGTATGTGCACTCTTAAATGTCCCATTCTACTTAAATGTTTATGCTTATTGATTCTGAACACATATTTGCAAGCAGATAAAAGTGTGCTACCTGTGTCAATATACAAACTACCAGCTGCACCACAGACCTTCCTGTTTACATTCATCTAGGGGCAGCAGGAAAAATACTTGGTGTTTGAAAATCAACACTTTTAAGTATAAGAAAACCCACTGTCGTATCATCATCAGAGGTGAAGCATAATTGTTGGATTTTAAAAAAGTGTAAAAGAAATTAGGCACTGAAAGTAAGCTTCTCAAATGCACCATCAACAAAATTTTAACTATTTTGCACTTGAGCAGTCTTCACCCAAAAATGTGAGGATGAATTAGGTGTGTTGAATTAGACTGTATAACAGACATGGCGAACTCTTATTAACTGAGGCCTCAAAGTAAAATCCAGCAGTAAAATCCCCCAGTTTCTCATAGTGTACACAGGGCAGAGTAGAGGTGCCTTAGAGTGAGACTCACAACTGCAGCCTAAGCAAGGAGCTGCTGCAAGCTAGCTATTAATAAGTAGTAGCTCATGGGATCTGTCTAAACTCCTTCACCACTTTGAAACGCAGTAAGTAATTGAGGCTTTCACTTCAGCGTGTCCCACAAATTGCTGCCTACAATCTGGAATTGTTGTGTAGGGATAGGACAGAGTAAAGCTGAAGACAGCTGTGCCTTTTTTTCCCCTTAAAACAACAGCAGTTGTGAATTTCTAGGCACCGACTAATAAGTGCAACACTTAACTCGAATGACCAGCCTTTCCCTTCACTCTGAAGGGTCCTGAAAAAAATGAAAAATGGCATTAGGAAAGTGCCTTAAACAGTGTTTTGTTTATGTGAGTAGTTTTTGTTTTATCTCCTTGATGATGTCAAGATTCACCAGAAAAATCACAAAGTCACGGTAGTGATTAGCAGCATTCCTTAATAATGAGAATACTTTGGTCTCAGACATGTTACAAATAATATTGAGCAGCTAGAGTAAATGAAAAAAAATAGTTCTTGGACACATATTTTATCTAAATCCAGTATTATCATCTCGAAGTTGTTATTTAGCTGCTTTCTAAATCAGGTGGCATCTTTTCTGCTTATGTTCTTCAGTCAAGGAGGAACTTCACAGAGCATTGCTATGCCGAAGTGCAAGTCTGGTATTAGCAGATGTGGAGGTAGATAGTGCCCTGCTTAGCAAATTGGCTGTTGTGAATTTCATTCAGAAACACTGAACTTTGCTAGGCTTGGCTCAGAAAGCATACACATTTACTTACAGCCCTAGATTTCACTTCAGTAAGTGTGCATGCAAAGAATTAACCGCTGTATTACTTAAGGTATATGTGCCACTTGTGGCATTCTTAACAGAGCGAAAGATGACTTTTCTTTAAATCAAAGTGCATAACTAGTAAAATGACCACTATCAAGGTAAAAAGTCTCACTAATTCCTCAGTTTTTCATTTTACAGCCAACAGAAATTAATTTGTGTTAAATTCAAACTCTTAAGCACTCTATACTGCTTCACACACTGATTCAAAACTCACATGCATTGGTGTTTTGGTACCACATCCATTCCACTGCCTTAACTTGGAATTGTAACCTCACCTCCCTCAAATCCTGTGCTATAGTGGTGAAACCAAATAAGTTAATTTTCAACCTGTCAGTGTTGAGGTGAGTGGTTTAAAAAAAACAGTGCATCTTGCATGTGGATACAGAACTACATGGCCGCAAACTGCTGCAGGTTAGCACGCAGCTTTGACCACAACTGTGGAAAAATCAGACTTCTTTAGTTCCGTATGATAAAGACTATAAAGCATATAGTTATTTACTTGCAAAAAAAGCCGGAAGTCAAGATTACCTGACAAAGTAAGTACAAGAATAAACAGCCATTAATTTACTGCTATTAGACATTAAAACCTTGAACCATCAGAGTAATGAAGTTCTGGAATTCACATATATACATGCGAAAGCAGGAAACCATAACCAGTCATAAGCATGAACTTGATCTGTTTCTGAAGACAGTCTTTGATATGGCTGCCCAAACAGCCAGGACATGGCTTAGTCACATTGGCCACCTATGCTTCCAGAAAAAGGGAACACACAGAAAATCCACAAACCATACCGGTCTTTAACAGACTTTCCTAAAATGTTTTGGACCATTACATCATAGACATACATAAATTTGTTTTCTGCTTTTGACAATAAACTATATTTGAAAAAAAATATGTATTTACTCACATGTATTGGTTCAAATACACTTCTAAAGAACTGAATATAATTAAACACACAGAAGGTTAAACAAAAACTACTCATGAAAAGGCACTTCTGCATGAATTCCTGTTAAGAAGAAAGCTTACATTTCTGGAGATGCACTATTTGTCCACCTACTGTAGCAAGGAGCACCTTCCGGCAGTAGCAAGACAAAAAGAAATCAGACATTAAAAATCACTGGATAAAGACAGAACTTATTAATTTCCTGTATATACTGGAAGTAGTTGAGACAAGTTTCTACTGTTTGGTCACTTTGAACAATCGAAATTTGTCATTCACCCATATCATAACAATCACTATGCAGATTAAAAAAAAAAAATCAATCATTTTGAATTAATTATTAAGTTTTCTAAATGCTCAGGTGATAACCTATAATAGTTTTGACTTTACTGCTAGTGAATGCTCCCAAGCACGGGTTAGGCAGAGATCATTTTGTCTGCTACAAAAGTCTCAGTGTCCAGATTCCATGATATTTAAATCTTTTCTTTCCCTTGTTCAATATTGAACTTTTGTGGGTCCTCCAGATCTATTCAAATGCAGTTTTTGCAGATATTAATTGTTTGAACATTGCTGTTCAAGCCATATTCACAAAACCTAGAGCCAAATAGTTACTATCATCTAGATACAAGACTTATAACTGCAATGCTCAGGAAATTCAACTGACAGAAAATTGTGCTTAAAATAGCTGTCCACAGTTGAAATGATGTCCAAACACAGCACAACTTATAACAGTATGCTTATAACCTATTAAAGGATACATCATATTCAGAAAAAGGAAATTGTGCCCTAGTATCTGAACAAAAAAAAAAAAGATCAGTAGTATAAGACTTGCCTGCTGTGAACTTGGGGAAAAAAATATGATCAGTTGGAGATTTTAAAATCCTACACAATAGTGTTATATATTACCTTTAATATGGAACAGAAATGATTGCAAGAGACTCACTAAAGTTGAGATAGATTTTTTTTTAAACAACTAATAAATATTTAATATTAAAAAGGATGCTGAAAAGCTTTATTTCATCACAGTTTCTCAGTAAAAGTCTTGATACTAAGGACATATTTTGGTTTTATGTAAATACTTGTAGACTGATTGAAAAATAAAGTTGCAAATACAATAAAGAGAACAGCACTGCGTGGCATTATATGCTCGTATTACAGTCATACATCTAAATGTAGGGCATGACAAAACTGTAACATAGAAAGAACAATTGCAGTTACAACCTCATTACATCTCTTACCAAGTTAACAAGGAAAAATGCTCAACAACCCAGTGGAATATTTCTGATCTCGCTGACTTGTGCCTCACATGCTACTTCATATTCCTG
Source organism: Agelaius phoeniceus (assembly GCF_051311805.1). NCBI lineage: Eukaryota > Metazoa > Chordata > Aves > Passeriformes > Icteridae > Agelaius > Agelaius phoeniceus. Next base: position 57,664,309 of record NC_135266.1, on the reverse strand, counting down.
AAGCTGCCAACATTTTCTAAAGCCCACCCATACTGACATTACTGGAAATGCAAATTATTTTTACATTTTAAGTCATGACTTGTCATTTAAGTCATGTCCTAGACAATACTCTGAGGGACTGTCCCCATACCAAAGGGCTTTAGCTTGGAAAAGGTAACAGCCTGAGCCATAACTCTTACCACTGGCTCCCCAGTTTGGTGCCATAGTTTGTCTCTGGTTCCTCATCCCTGATGCATGGAACTGAAATTCTCAAAAAGCAACACCATGCTGATGCTGTACTCATTTATTTTCCCAGCAAAACATCAGGGGAAAAGATCCTTCTCAAAGCTAGTCTTTTCCCTCAGAACCAGAATTAAGACATAATATGAAAGACTGCTATAGCTAGAAGGTTCATCTGTATTACATAAGATCATTCATGAAAAAATAGGATAGCTTCTTTCTGGATGGTTTAATGGAAAATATTTTAAATACTTTTTATTGATTTCATGTTTTTGCAACAATATCTCTGACTGACAAGGGTAGGTTTGAAGAATGTCCCTGCTAAAAGGAGCACTGTTTGTTGCTAAGACTTATTTCAGTTTGAACCTGCAGCTTCAACCCTAATCCATAAAGGAGTGTGAACTGTACTCAAAAGACCTTTGCTTGATAAGCAATTTCTTACACCTTTGTATTTCATACTTAATGCTCACGACTCTACTGATCTTAAGCAGGCAATAACTCATGAGACATGAAAAAGTGTTACTGATATTTGGAACATTTCTTTTTAAACTATGCACATATCATTTAATATTTGCTGCTGTTCTTGAGTGTTGCATTAAAAAGGTGTGAAACACAAGGAAGAAACACTATCAGTAAGCTCAATTTAGATGAGACAGTTTTCAGAAAGAGTGAATATAGGGGGTTTATGTGCATTTCAAAGGCAAGAAATGAGTACATCAACACACAGTGTGACTAATACAGAGAATTTATAGAAACTAAATTTCAAAAGACAGTCAATTACAAACTGTGAGCAAAGAAATTTTTGACAAGAGGAACTATGCTGGACCAGCTCCCTTTTACTTGGCCCCAAAGTAAAGCCTTTAAAAATTCTTTTAATCCCTTTCCTCCCTATATTTTCTCAAAGACTACTTTAAGTTCCTGCTGATCACTCCATTCAAAGTTTTAACTATCTTTTCTGAAGACACTTCGCAATTGCAATGAGTTTGAACCAATTTCTCTGTTTAAACTAATATATTCTCACCTGTGATAAGACAATGACTTTTTTTTACAAGAAATGCAACTTTCATTTACTAGGATTTTAACAAAAGTCTTGAGCACCTGTCAAGATGATAAGAGAACAAGAATGTGGAGATCAAGCTGCTGACAGAAATCACCCAAGGTCAGTAAGAGAAGAATCCTCTGCAGGTGTCTTCTAAGACAACTGTTTCAGACTAAGGAGTTTGGCATCCTTCCTATTTCACCCTGAATTACAGTTGATTTTCAGTGTCTTTTAATGCATTTTTCCCCAAAGAAGGCACATTTGGCAGTTTCTAGGAAAACTGCAAAATGGAAATTTCCTAAACAGAAATCTACTTTGTGGTCATTAATGATTTTTAGAGCACATGCTTTGAAATATTCTTGAAAAACTAAATTCTAAGTCTCTTAATTTCAAAACTGATAAATCATAAGTCATAACTTTAGTATTAATAACTAATAAATTCATCTTCTTATTTGTCAGACAAAGGCAGTTAAAAGGTAAATATTGATCTACATGAATACCAGAGGCATAGGGTCTTCAGACCCCAGAAGGCAGAAACAATCCACAGCCTACGTGTTTATAGTATTCCTCTCAAGGTACAAATAGGACAAACATCAACTTTTTCTCTTAAGTCAAAAAGTAGCAGGGAAATGACAATAAAACTGGAAGTTAACATATTTTACAGTATTTTAAAGTCCTGAAATGTGGTTTATTACTTGTTTTATTTTGTTCACAGGTATATTGAAGCTTGCATTCCAAACTGTCTTTAGAGTTAACAGTCAAAAATGATGAATGTCTAAGTTAGTGACCTGTGACAAGATACACAGAGGTCCATAGTCTAAAGCTACCCTCTTCATCTGATGATAGTTAATGTAGATCACACAAACTAAAATGCCTTCCAGCAGCAGACACATTTAGTCTCCAAACCTGTCTGCAAACCAGCTCCCTATAGATGAATTCTGCTTTCAAGGTGCACTTTGATAAAAAAACTTCAGGAATATGCATAAAGACTGCTGTCATCAAAGGAAAGCCACTAGCAGATGCAATAGGGAATGATAAGCAACATGCTGATGGAAAATAACTGAAATGGAAAAGAAACACAATTTTGTCTTCTTTTACCAACCGTTGAGGAAAAACACAGTAGGAAGCCTCCTTCCTTTGGAAAATAAAACCCACAACAAATCCAAACAACAAAGTAAATCTTAAAGACTGACCTTATATTTATGAGATTCTTCTCACCGCAGTTCTAAATGTTATTGCATCTGTTGAGTATATACTATTTAGCATACACATGGAAAAAAAACCCAGACAAACAAGCAAAACCCACAAAACCCCACAAAAAACATGCCCCATTCCTGGAGAGGTTCAAGGCCAGGCTGGATTTGGTTCTGAGCAACCTGATCTAGTGGGTGGTGTCCGTCCCCATGGTGTGGGTGTTGGAATTAGATCACCTTTAAGGCCAATTCTGACCCAAACCACTCTATGATTTTATGTCTTGTGATGCTTGTATCCCCAGTGGTCTGTTCTGTTTATGCTGGATATTAAGTTTTGCACCTTTAAGTTTGGTTCAAGAGCGAAGGGGCAGAGAAGAAGCATGCAGTTTGTTTTCAGACACTGCACTCACTCCTCCACATTCCTGCTCCCAGACTGTGCTGTCTGCAGCATAAACAGAGGAACGGAGCCCTCCTTTGCTCATAGTTAGTTTTTTGCTAGCTGAGGCAGAGAAGTTCCCCAGACTGTGTTTTTTTTCTTTTTCTTGGAACTGTTCAAACCTGCTCTGGACTGAAAACCCAGAAAAACCCTGGGAGCTCACACCTGTGTCCCACTGGGGCCCAGGATGTGGCATTTCCAGCACAGGAGGGACTGATAAGAGACTGAGTGAGCCAAGCTACAGCCCACGACAAGGACTTTCTAAATTTGCCATCTCTTCAGAACAGTGAGAGGTTTTATTGTTTCATTTATTTTTCTACATTTGTGAGAACTTTGCTTGTTAAAAACCAGTTGTTTTCCGCTTTTGTCGAAGGAGATTCATGTGTCCAAAACTGGTAGGGGGAGGGGTCACTTGAATTTGCTTTCTAAAGGGACCCCTTCAGAAGTTTCCTTCCAAATTTACCTTAAACCAGGACATGTATCTATTGCTAGCAACTTCCTCAAAAGTTTGACACTATTAATATTTCTTATCCACTACTCTTGATATCAAATGCTTACAAGATATTCCCTAGCTATTCCAGTTGCTTCTACAAATCCATACAATTTTTACTTCTTATTTTTTATCCCAAACTTCCATTCCCAGGTTTATACCAGCAATGAGAGTACTGGTAGATTGAACTGATTTAAGTTTGAATACAAATACTTTGTTATATCAGATCAAACCAATGAGAAAAACCATCTTTCTGTCATCATCTGCTGCTCTTTTCTCCTAAGGAATCAAACTACTTCTGAGCTAAAGGGAGATAGATCTACAGAGTCCTGGAAATACTTTTGGGAACAGCACAAAGAGGAGAGGCTAGAGCTGAAAGTACATTAGGTGGGTATTAGTTTTAGCAGTTGAATAGAAAAACAGTCTCCTCACATTGCTGTAAGAGGCACAGGACCAACGTCCTGGGGTAGCTCTTGCCCACACAGGTCACAGTCACAGTGGGCTGTCATTCACTATTATTCAAAAGATTGCAAGAATAGCATATGGCTCTCAGGCTGCTCTAACTTTAAATGTTTTTAAAAGAGGTCTCTGGAAGAAGAGCAACAGAGAGCACTACATGCTGTTAATGCTATGACAGGGAAGAGTGTAGTGATTTACTAACCTGGACAAGTATTTATGAGAACTCTGAATTCTAATCTGTGCTTCTTTATAGCATGGGTGCTTTTTAAGAGAACAGAAGCAGACCTGACTGTGAAGTTTAACTTGTGTAAACTAACATCCAAGATTGCCTTCATGAATACACTGGATGGAAATGAAATGAAGCTGAACCATCCTAGTTCATGTAACTTTCATATTTTTATTATGGTCCTTACTTTCCTCTGACAAAGCTCTGCAGAAAATAATTGATACCATGCTAATGAGCAGATTGTAACTGTGGAGCAGGAAATAGTACATATTCAAGAAGATTCCTGTGCAAAAGTAAATATTGGAAAATAAAGGCAGAGGAAAAGTTATTCATCTCTCTCTCACTCTACAAGATTGCATAAATATATTCCTTTGATAATTCTCTCTCTCTTTATATGATGCTCTAATTAATGCTATGTGCTTTCACGTAATTATTCCCTCTCTTTGGGATGGACTAATTTGGCCTTGTTCATGTGTGGAGAGAGATGGAACAAAAAAAAATGTTTCTACTCTGCACATGATCCAGCCATATGTGTATTTGACACTAACAACTGTACTCTGCAAGTGTGACAAACTGCTCTGAAAAGGGACACTGATTTCAACAGTCTCTGAAAGAGGAATTATTATTTAAAAATGGCTTTTACCGACTCCTCCAAATACCACTGAATTATCACAAGACAAATTCAAGCTACATTATCATGGGTAATTAATCCGGTCATTGTGAATTCAAAATGCTGTGTTTAACATCACTAATGGTATGCACTTTTTATGCAATGAACATATTTACTGCCCTATATTTGACCAGTTAAACTCTTAGCAGCCACTTTGGTATGTTAAAAACAACAGAAGTTAACTGTAGTAATTCCTCCTTCTATTCCTAATCAACTGCACTCAAATACTATTTAGTAATCACCAGCTAGCAAAGGTTAATCTTACCACATAGGAGGAGGTTTTTTTTAAATTTTCTAAAATCTAAAATGCAGCACACCTTTGCACATACAGAAAAAAACCCTCTTTCTCATGGAGGGACTTAAAATATTACATAGAATATGGAAAACTGAACTACTGAAACCCTGAAGCCTTTATATTCACTGAGAAAACAAGGCAGAAGGCAATAAGACCTCCCAAGCCACGGAAACAGAGATTTAACATAGACTTAAACATAGACTTGTTTTTCTTTTGTCTGTTTTGACTTATGATGCAGTCTTGCAAATGAGTTTAGCACAAAAGGTGATATTAAAAACAAATGGTTAGAGATCATCATGGTATATTAATTATGCAAAAGAACCCAAACCGAATTTAATCAGAAACAGGAGACTCCAAACAGGAAAAATTGTCTCTCTCTTTTTTTCTTTTTTTTTTTTGACAGAGACGGTTAAGAAAACATTTATGGTAATGCCAGAGCATCTGCTGATTAAAGTCAAAGCTGCAGGATGCCAACATTAAATCACTGAACCATCTTGACAGCTTCTGGGTACTTGAATTTCATTCTAATAATAAATTGCTGTGAAATTTACACAAATCGGAAAATTAGACAGAAAATGTTTACAAAGACCATAGGTAAGAACATATAAAGCAGATATCAAATTGATTTGCATCTGAAAGGAACAGCTAAAATAAATGTTTGGCACCCAGACATTTCAGAGCTGAATTTAATTGGTAAATCTCTAAAAGACTAAGTGCTTTAAGAACAAAATATAATTTTATCATTCATTTCCTAATGATTTTGACCTATCTCTTTTGTTCGGAATTGTTAGCATGCTTGTTTGTTTAGCATAAACACAGATGAGCCATTTGAACGCAGCCTGCAACATTTAAAATCAATTTTTAATTCCTGACACCTGAGGATTCCACACAGAACAATATACCTCATTGTAAAGCTTTAATTGGTGCATCTATGTGCTGCAGAGAGTGATTACTTGAATAATAAGTATGAGACTTGTGATCTGGTTGCTAAGCAAATGTGAGAAAGAGGAAAAAGTCCAAGAAACGATGTAACAATGAATCAAGGTGCGATGACAGGATAATTATTCTGTGAACTGTCATGTTGAAGGACTCTCAGAACATTGACCTGCACTTGATCACATATCAGAAGATTGCCTGAGGGGTAATTAAAATAATAATACACAAGCTCAGACACTCACAAAGGAAAAAACATATGCTTAACTTATTTCTTTGTAGCATGCGTGGTAAAATACATTCTCATGTTAAATGTAAATGCTTGAACAGTGCAAGAATTCAGAGAACAACATATTATAGCAAAGACCACTGAAGTTTATCTGAACTATCATGAATGCTTTTCTTTCTTCAATTACTCTGGGCATTCAACTAAATATTATTCATACTATGACACACAAAAGCATAAAATCTGTGAAGGGGTTTTCTGAATGAAGTTGGGAAAAATGTAGTCCTTTTAAGATATGCTTCAGGTTGTAAGGGAACATGTTCAAAAAGAACTTTCCCTCCTTTCCCTGAGATTTTATTGCTGAGCATGACATCATATGGTAGAGAATCAGTTAGCCATGTCAGTTATCCCCTCCCAACCTCTTTCCCACCCTGAGCCTCCTGGCTCTGTGCTTTGGTGTGTAGACAGACAGAAAGCCATGACACCATGCAAGCACAGCTCAGCAACAGGCAAAACACTGGTCTGATGGCATCACCAGTCACTAAGATAAAGCACAGCAGCTTATGGGCTGCCATGGAGAACATAAAGGCCAACCCTGGCACCCCCAGTGAAACCAGAGATGGTGTAACAACTCTATGCCATTGCATACATGAATTTGATGGAAGCTGTTCACATGACAGATTTCAGACTTAAAGGCAAACTTTTACACAATTCCAGTTTTTCCTGTTCAGGCTTTTGTTTAGTTGTTTACTGTATCAGTTTATATTGCCATGCACCCCACTGTAAACCTAGACTTTAGTTCCAAGCCCATAAATGATCACATCTAAGCAATGACAATTTCTTCTCAAATGGTGATGTTCAGATGCTTCTCCTAGTAAACCAGCCATTGTTTAGGGGTGAGCTTTGCTAATTGTGTGGAATCACTAGTGTTTCCTACTTTGCAACTGTACTGACTACAGATGCCAACCTGGTGTAGATAAAAAAACCTCAACCCATTAAACAACTTATTTCCAGAACCAAATTAGTCTGTGATGGAAATCACTTGACTGTTCAGAAATCTCCTCAATTTTCTGCTCCATTATTCCATACATAGCTGAAGAAACTAGAAGACAGCCATGGGAAGTTCTGTGGATACTCTTCAAAGACTTAAGATGACTCAAAAAACTTGAAAACATTTTTTTAGGACATAAGATGCACACACAGATTCATGTGTACATAAATTCATTCAGGCTAGAATGTCTATAGGTTATTCCTAGTTATACACAAGCACAATCGCCACACAGTTCTCATGAAGAGAATTCTTTTTCTCTCACCGTGTTCTAAAGAGATGATAAAAACACCTTTTAGGAAACACAATATACATAATAACAATTAAAATGACACTTCTTTCTAGAACAACTATATTGTGTAAACTCATTGCTAGCTCATCAGTTAAATTAGTCAGTCATACTAAACACATTAGAGATATATTCTCAAGTCTTTTTTAGCACCTTCATTAGTGCTCCTTTCCAGAGAAAAGCTACACCTGAGTAGCTTTAAATGCTAAGGAAAAAAACAAATGCAATTGAAAAATATCACAATGTTCAGCAGTTCACTTGCCTAAGGAAAATTTATTAAAATGCAAATTTCATGCATGTTACTATTAATTTTAAAGCAATATCCTATAGAAGAAATATAATTTTCCGTTTTGTGTAATAAAATAATACCACATACAATTGGTATTATTATCTAGATTCTTAATGTTAGTCAGCAGTGTTAAGAATAACAATTCAGCTGACTCCAAGGAGATTTGTAAAAATTTTGCAGCAAGAATAGTAGGCTAGATATTTATGTGTTTTTATTTCAGAAACATAACTGAGGAAAACTTTGTGGAAGGGAGTGTGAAGGGAGTCTTAGTCCTCTATGTCTAAGAATTCAGTTAAGGCACTCGATAATTTATCTTACATCTTTTAAAAACCTTTGCTTCTTCTGAGCTTACTAGTAAAACAGATTTCTTCCAGAAATTAAGCTTAAAATCAGGACAGTTTCAATAAGCTGAAGCAGATGTATAAATTTATAAGTCTTATGTAACAGAATACGGCTTAAAACAAAACATCCAGTTACATTTGTGTAGATGCATTTCCTTTTTGTTTTTGTGTGGTAATGAATACTTTGAAATATTCTCAGTTAAATTTAAAACAATAAACTGCAAATTTAACTGGCCTTATTATAACTACAACTATGAAATAGATAAAACTCATTGACTATGGATACATATGTTTTGCAGGTACAGAAACAAACCTGACTCTTCAGTGTTATATAAAATTGTTTGTAACAACAGCATGCAAAGTCCTGTGCGTCCTTGTGCCTGACCAAAGGCCCTTGATCCAGTGTGAGATTAAGTGGACCGAATGAATTTGTGCTGGTTGCCTCAGGCTCCCTTCACATTCAGTCAGGAGAAACAAGCACTTTCAAACTGTGCTTCATTTCACCCTAATGTAGGTATGTTAAACAGGTAAAGAGAGCCTACACTTCAGATATCTAAAAGAAACTTCTGGATCCGGAAGATTTAGACTTTTGACCACAGCAAAATCTGCATAAAAGGTGCATTTCCTAGTCTGGACCAAGACAAGGGATTGTTGAGATGACACCTCCCCTACGGGGGAGGACAGGGTGCAGATTTGGTGATTTTAAGGACTGATAGACTATTAAGTAAACATCTCACCACTTATTTAACAGAAGCTGTAAAATTTCACAAAGCTTTTTCTGGCTACATGAAGAATATAATCAAAAAAGTTACAGTTGCTACAGTGAACACTTTGGATATAAGCAGGGGAACACTCTTTAGTATGCAATATGCTGACAAGAACTGTAGATATGAGACACCATTACTAACCACACTGCTCAGCCATTAACTATCAACATTTTTTCCTTTTTAAATATCCTTCATGTTCACTAACCTATACCTCCAGTAGCAATAGCTCTTATAGTTGTTTAGGTTCTTTTCTCTGACAGATTTGGGATACCCAAACTTGTGTACAGCTTTGCAAGTTTCTGACAAGTTTGAAATGTATTCTGGATTTAAAAATCAGCCTATAAAATAAATGATTTCTACTTCTGCATTGGTACATGGAATCCTACCCTTGAGGTGAAAATCATCACTTCTTTAAACTGAAATTGGCTTAGATTTAGTCCTGGCCATGCAAAACTTAGAAAACTCTAGTTGTATACATCAAAACTTAAGAATTTCGCATCTACAGAGGACTGTGTTTAAGCTTAGTCTTTAGAGATGATACTTCAAAAGGGAAGGCAACCCTGTGATTATTAGATATTACCTCTGGAGTGTATGCATTTTTGTTAAGTAAGATAGATTAGTAGGTGAAAGAATTAAAGTAACAGAGATTTGAGTTCCATGAAAATGTTTCCTGAAGTCTCTCTAAAAAAACAAGATAACCCAAAAAAACCAAAACACCCATAGCACTGCTTTTGCAGAGTATGCACCAAGTTAAAGACAAAGGGATAAAGGGATAAAACCTGGGCCTTATCATCAATATTTTATGCATATATTACAGAATATTTTTCTCTTACTTGTACAACATACTAAATATTACGCTAAATTTGAATTATTCCATAAAGCATAAAGCTAAAGAACTAGCAAAGAAAAGTATTAAGAGTTCAACATGGTAAAAAAAATAAAATGCCAACACACAAAGCTGTTTTTGGTATGAAACAAAAACATGCTGTTACTTGAGACTCGATCATTTGAAAAGACTAATTTCAATAATCATTTCATTGTTTAACAGACTTTGGTATATATTCCATCATTCATTCAGAAACTAATCCAAATGACCTATGCCCATCAGAATTAAAACAGAAATACCATTTTCCTCATCAGATTATGCACAGCTCCATAGTCACCGGTGCATACAGGAAGGACTGTGATACACAGAGATTCAGCTGAAAGGTATTTCAAATTTAGGAGACAACTCATTTATAGGAAAATCTATTTGTGGGTGGCTGAGGTTGTTTTGTACCATACTAATTACACAAAATACAGAATTTCTGAGAGCGATACAAAGTGTGGAATGTTATCTATGGATCCTACATACCCACTAGTGCTGTATTTCACTATAATGAAATCATTGTAGAGCATGGTAGTCCTGGTGCAGAATCATTATGCCTGACTCTGCAGAACAATAATGGCAAAGAGATTGCACTGTCAAGGGACTAGTCAAGGGAAAAAGGCAATCTTCAGAGCACAATTAAAAGCACATACTTTAGGTATCTATTGGCTTCTTTTGATTAGAGACAGAGCCTAGCTTAGATTAGTTTTAAATAGATAGTGAAGGCAAGCAAAACAGATCCCATGTAATTAAGTGGAATATATATACACCTGAACATAAAGTTTATTTACCTGCTTTACATGTGTCTATACCTGTCTGAGAACTGCCAGCTTTGACAAGTAATTTCTCACCAATAGTATTTAAAAGATGTTTTTTTTCAAACAGAAGTGGTGTAACTTGGAAAGAGAAGTGGGTTGAAGTAGCTAAATAGAGTATATGAAACAGACACTTGTAAGAGCAGCACTGTGGGCAGCTGGATGGCTGCAGAGGGTGCACTGATGTGACCTCCTGGCCAGAAAGACTGGTAACTCTTGGACTGGGAGTCCTCATCTGCCTTGGGAAGACAATTCTGCTGTTCAGAGAAAAGAGACTCTTGACTGCTTTAGGGGTGACATGACATCATTCTTGTCTGAGTTCAGGAACAATGTCTGAGTTCACTTTCAACTGCAATTCCTTCTTGAGGATGTCATTCCAAAGCAGGTCCTAATGAGATGAGAGCTTGCTCTCTAGCCCTGGGACCTTCACCGGTTCTCGTTTCTACCAGCTTCTTTCCTTTGAATTTCACTTGCTTTTAAGTGGCATTTAAGTCTTCTTTAAGAAGACAGATTAGTAAGCTAATGGTAATAAAATTACTGCAAGATACAGTTAATTTTATCTATTACTAGAAAACATTGGCTACATGTGAAACTGAATTAGATGAGAAAGCATCTTAGAAAGAACTGAGCACTTAGGATGGATGAGAGAGTTTTGGAAAAACATTTTCAGCTGCACCCAAGAGCGTGTAGGTAAATAAAGGATAGGGGAAGGCAAGATAATCAAATTTCTGATTGTGTAAGTCTAGGACACAGAAGAGCACTTGAATTCTGTGCACTTATTTGACTTGGAATTTGAAATCCACTGAATAGGAACGCTTAAGAACAGGAAGTTACATTAGAATGCTGGGTCCAATTTAAGAAACCACACATTCACCTGCACTTTCTGAAAAAAAAGAGAAAAAAATGTTTGAATTCTTTTTTTTAAAAATATAAATCAAGAAATCACAGAAGTATAAAATTAGCTCTTAGATGTTTCGTATTTTTTAGTGATGATTATATTTCTTTAAGTTTCATTAAACTTAAATCATTAAAAGAATGATTTTTTTTATTGGATGAAATAATATAAATCCAGATATAGCACCGATAAGCATTTCATTCTCAAAAAGATCAATTACATTCTCTTGTTATATTTACAAAAATATAAAAAATATCAAAAATAGCTATAACACAGTAAAGCAGAAAATTCACTAATGTGAAATCACCATTCCTGAAACTGTTTTTGCTTAAATGTACAAAGTTGAAGGATAAAAACTACAATTACAAATGGGTTATCAAAGAAATATACAGTCTCTATGGAGAAAACTATTCGCTTTCTCAGCCAAAATTTAAAGACTTTTTAAATGAAGTCTTTGTGCAAAATGTTTCATTGAGTAATTGCCATAGTATTTCACAAAATAACAATGAAATGCAGCAGCTGAGAGAAGATATTGTCACATTTCATTCTTACAATTTGGAGAAAATTTTATTTTTACCTTTGTAGTTAATTTACTAACAGATTTTACTCCCATAAGTCTGGGAGTCCCACATTACATTTGTCCTCATTTGCAAATTTGGTCCTCAATGTTTAATATCCTGTGTGTGATAAATTGGAACTCAAATATACAGTATTGTTCCTTTTACTTCAGAGAAGCCATATTTTATAGCACAGTGCCCTAGCATTATGACTGTAGTACATTTATCACAACGCCCTGGTAGCCAGAGTTTCCTAACAAAAGCAATTGAATAGCAGAATAGTAGACTTATTGAAGTCTGTAAGGAATAGCTAAATGGACAGCAACAATTAACAAGATATGCAGTGGAACACCTTTTAGAAACAGGTGTTAGGAAATATCTAGTGACCAGTGTTTGCTAGAGACATTAGACATCTTCTGGAGAAATGAAAAAATGCAAAAGACACCTCACTCTGCCTGATGTTGTGTCTGAAAAATCTTTAAGTCTTTCAAGATCAGCTTTCACCACACTGGCCATGAATCAGTTTATTGTAACTACGACTGTGCTATCTGATGATGAGAAAAAAAATACTATTCTTTTCATTTTCACTGCATTTCTTGTTTTGAAGCAGTTAAAAGAAAGGCAATTTTCCAAAATTAACAAACCCATGCATAGCTACTTTCTTTCTCTGCACCTCAAAAAACACCACCAGTACTGTTGTTTAAATAACTGGTCATTTAAAAATAGTTGATTTAAAATTTTTTAATATATATAACTTTCAGTTTATTTCAGTTAAAAGAAATAGCAGACATTTATTAATGGTGCATTGCTAAAATATTAAAATAGGGGCAGTTTAAAAATCCATCACTTGGTGCAGTTACTGTTTCACAACAGGAGCAGTAATTTCTTGAAGAGTGACATGTTTCCTTATGCCACAGCTATTCATCACTTACAAAAGCTGTTACTTTGAGGGGAGGGGACAAATTCTTGCCATCTATTACTATGCAGTCCATTACAATGGGTTCATTCATATTTATAATACAATCTGTGATGTTGATGCAATCACTTTAGACTTCACTGTTATTTCAAACAAATCCATAACTGAGAAAAAGGCAGGCTGCTGACAGGAGTTAATGTGGGTTTTACTCTGTTTACAATTGCTTTCTAATCTACTAAATGGCTGTGAAAATTGATGCACTGTTAGAAGTGCTTTTATACACTACTACAGATAAAGGGCTGTTATACTGCAGTAATCTCTCTAATGCTAAATTGAATTTTTGACAGTGTTTTTTTCGTTTTTCCAATTTGAATGTGACAAGGTTGGCTACTGCATTTACAGTAAGCTTAATTCCATCAATGCAAAGCATTTCCCCATTTTTATTGAGATGCCTATTATTGCTATGAAGAAAAGAAGTTATAGATAAAAACTTGTAACTATTGCAATATGTACTTTAGGGAAAATCCCTTAGTGGCCAAAGCATGGGACAGAGTCACTAAGTTTTGCCATCAAATTTGTGACCTGTTGAAGCTGTGCAAGTGAATCCTTAGGAGGTAAAACACAGTAGTACTGCTTCCAGAACTGCTCAGCTTGCCATGAAGGTAAACAGATTCTCCTTAAACATCACAAAATAAAATTTAGGATTAGGTGATTTCCTAATAAGTAACTTTCCAGTGGGATTTTGGGGAGACACGCAAAGATAGTTTCTTAGTTACATGACCAATGGAAACACATTTATAAAGAAGTCCAAAGAATGTATACTTCAGTTTATCAGCCTAAAAACAAAACCACAAATAAAATAATACAGCCTTTTATTTCCCTGATAAAGAGAATGCAAAAATACGAAGGCTCTTGCTGACATGAAGCACAAGTACAGAAGATTTAGGTACTATAGAATAGGTGCCCTAAAAATTCCTGACTTATCTGAAATGTCTTGTGCCCCACTAAAACCTGAATATGAGGAATGCAAGACAAATGCCTTTTTATGTTATTCAAGGAGCTTCTTATTTTTTATATGGATGTGAAAATATTGCTGAAAATTAATGATCAGATCTTCTACATGGCACCTGATGGAAACAAGTCCTTTATATTCAAGACATTTGCATATGTCGTAACTTCAAAATGTACTTATATGTTTTAATTCACAAAATTTAATAAAGAGATAGAGCTCTCTCAGATAATGAAAAAGCTTAGGTTGGTGAAGACCTCTATAGAGGTCATCTGGTTCAAACCCAGCTTCAAAGTGAGATACAGTTGTTAAGTCGGATCATAAAATTTTTCAAAGGATAGACTGTTAAAGATTCAAACTTCATAATTTAACCTTGGTGACGTTTAATCACATCACCTGAATTAAGTAGTCAAAGATAACACCAAAAATGCCCATCCATTCCATGTAGGACAGCATGATTAGTCTATGCAGAGCAGTAAGTAAAGTTCACCTCAACAGCCTATTAACTAATGACCATAAATGTAAAGTAACCAAGCTTCATGAACAATACAGCTCACAGAGCAAAATCTTTTGGGGCTTTTTTCCCTATATGACTTATTTCTTTTTTTGAGTGTGCAGTTTTTCTAGTGCCATCTTCAAAATAAAAAAAGGCTTAGGAATTAAATTCTAGAATTCTTACTGACTCAGTTGATGGAAACCTATTAAATTTAACTGCTACTGAATATATTGAATATTCTGAAACATAAATGAAAGTTTGGGATGTAAAGACGATAATTTTAGAAGATTAGAGAGTCATAAGAAGTTACTTCTGGAGTTGCTTGAAAATATGCTAGGTATGGTCATCTCTTATAAGCAATCTATCACTGATTGTTCAGAAGAATCATGTTGATTATAGGTCCAAATGTTATTTACTCCCCTATCAAATTTAAGAAAATATTATACAAATGATTTCTACAGAAAATTGATCATTTTGCTTGGCTAGAGCTAAGAAAAAGGGAAATCTGCTGCATACCTGTCATTTTCTAAGATTAATTTCTTAATAGCTAATGCAATGCCTTAGGAACAAAAATATTTCTTCAGATAATTAGTGGACATCTTCTAAATGCTGCTAAGAATCATTTCATCCCTACTTGTAGTTATTTCTGAAACATAACGAAAGAAGCAACCTAAGTTAGCACTTCAGCTTACTCCAAATACTGTCACTCTTCGCAGAAGTTGCTCATGTTCAAGTCTACAATTGCAGTTCTGGTCAGCAACATACTTTGGACAGTGCTGATTTCACATTTTCAAACTACTAAAACTTTCCTTTAAAACTATGCTAGAACAAAAAACCCACAACTTATTATAAAAGCTAGTTTTGTGTTTTGGAAAATTTACAGAAAATCAGTAAATGTATCAAACACAAAGGAAAGGCTGGAGTGTCTCTCCTACAAAGACAGGCTGAGAGAGCTGGGGTTATTCAATCTGGAGAGGAGAAAGCTCAAGGGAGACCTTGAAGAAGCATTCCACTACCTAAAGAGGGCTTATAAAAATGAGGAGAGGGACTTTTTATGCAAGCAGATATTGACAGGACATGGGGCAACGGCTTTAAACTGAAAGACAGCAGATTTAGATTAGATGTTAGGAAGAAATTCTTTACTCAGAGAGTGGAGAGGAATGAACAGGTTGTGCAGAGAGACTGTGCATGTACATCCCTGAAATGTTGAAGACCAGGTTGGATGGGGCCCTGACCAACTTCATCCTAGTGAGTGGCATCTGTGCCCATGGCAGAGGCATTGGGACTTAATGATCTTGAAGTTTCCTTCAAACCCAAGCCATTCCATGATTCTATGATTAGTTGTTCATTTAATACTTCAAAACTTTCAGCATGATTCTGGAAGTCTGGATTTCTTATTTAAGTAGAGATGTGAGAACAACTTAATAGAAAACATTGCTTCTGTGAAAGCATAAGCACCTCTGCTCTTAGCAGGCTGACATGCATGGGACAGACCGCAAATCAGTAAGTCTGAACCAGACTTACAGAAACTCTACCTTACCATATACATAGCAGGGAACTTCTTATTGGTAAACTGTCTTAAGTGTAACAAACCTGAGGTACTTGCAGGTGGTGGAAATGACTTTGAGCAACTTTATGTTATACACAAATTTGTATTCTTTGTGTTATACATAAAATTCATCTGGAACAGAATTTGAGCGTATTTAACTAAAACAACCTCAACAATTAGAGAGAGGTTTGACACATATTTCATAAATATACCTACTTTAGAAATAGAACAAGATTATAAATAACTGTAGTTGCAAATAAGTTTTGAATTTTTAGCTAACGTGTCAACATGATATGGACCTTTTCTTGAACTGCATCATATAAGTGCAAGACCCTGCTTTGTCTGGAGAAGACGAGATGGGAATATGGCAGTCAGGTCATTTGACACTTTTTAAAAATTCCTCCTCCTGTACTAGCAAACTACAATTTTACTTCCTGAATGTTTCACCTTTTAATAAAATAATTTTCTGAAATGCTATTCAATGAAAACATACAGGAAATGGTGATTTATGGGCAAATAGAATTAAAACCACAATAAGATTTCAGCATGTAATATTGCTAATGTTTAAAGATAAGGACACATACTTTTGTCAATAGCCTTTCGTAAAATTACTTTGTACAAAATGCTATTTCTAAAATAAATATAGCAAGGTGTTTTTTAAGTACTCATATCTGTTTAAATTTTGGGTTCACACTATTTCAAAAATAAAATATCAGATGAAGCCTGTCCTAAAAACTACGAACTTTATAATTTAGTACCTGTGACACTTGCCTTTTTCCCTATATATATACATATATATATATATATATATAGCCTATATAAAAGAGAAATTGAAATTAAATGCAGCTTTATAATTTCTATTTTTTGAAATAGTGTCTTAAAGACAGAAAGTGGAAACAAAAATCAATCAAAAATGTCAGCAGTGTCTTTTGAGATATACATTGTTAATATTACAGAAGCTGGAATTTAAAAGCATACAATTTAAGTCCAGATTGCCTGATTTACTTTACTGACTCCCTGATCTAGTTTAGTTGAACACTGAATTTAAATGGAGGAGCTTGAAGTCAGGAGGGACTTATGTATGTGCTTATATGCTGTACTGAATCAACATCCCATTGCAACAAATCACAAGTACAGTATGTTTAACAAGCAGAACACAGCAAGCATATTTATCTGTTCATAACAAAGCCAGAAATGACACCTTCTCTTTGCATTTTGTGAGTAAGCAAGCATCAGCAGGCAGGAATAAACTTACTTTTCCTTATCTACTTTACCTTAGAAATAATTATTTAGCATAACAAACCAAGAGCAGAGTGTATGTTTTGAAGTTGAAAGGAAAAGGTCCAAACTGGCATGTTTTAGCTGTTTATTAACTGCTTTTCTCCTAATGAATTGCCCTGTTGCTCTGCATCACTCTGACTGCAGTGTAACAGCTTTCATTAGTCATTATAAATATGGCTTTGTGCCACATTATTTACATTCTTATAGTAAATAGCTAGAACTTCACACTGTAATAATTCAGACTGTTTCTGCACTGGCCAAAAAATAATCTGGCAATGCTTAATATAGGATTTTACCTTAAAAAACCTGAAGCCCAAATATGAAAGTTTTTGCAGTTGTACGTTTTTTGGATACAATTTTACTACCAGCATAATTCCACTATGGCCAAAATTCTTGCCAATAACAAGGCTAAGGGATTCAGAATTTCACTGTAACTACACTTTGCAAACTGGACTTCTCTTCTGGTAGAACTGTCACAAGAAGAAACTGATACTCTAAGTTTAAAATATGATTATTGCTTGAAAATTAACTAAGTACTGTAAATACGTTTAAAAATGAGCTTAAGAAAAATCTGAATCACAAATATGAACAATAGTAAATATTAATCAGGAATAGGATTGTTCTCACAATACACAACTACTTTCTGGGTATTTTGGTAGCATTTCATTAAAAGGCTTAATTTTCTTCTTTAACATGTCAGCATATGAAAAAAAAGAGGACAACAGTTATCTGAAATACTGATTAATGGTAGAGATTCTTTGTAAAACAGCTTTCCATTCAACACATTATTTACCCAGGTCAATCTAAAGTCAATGAATTTCAGACATAACTGACCTATGAATTCTAGTGAGTGATTTAGGTAGACAAGTGAAAAATCTTACCATTTTTTAATGTACTGCTTTTGGAAACCAAACTGTTTCCCTTAAGCTGAAAAAATATAAGCAACAGAACCCGTATCTACATTGAACAACAACTATTACAGAGAATATTTTTCATTACTAACACTCTTGAAAACCCTAATTTTGATACTACTAAAAATTAATGCCTGATTCTAACAAATATATAATTATTAAATACATATAAAAATGATGATGTCTATAGATATTTTACACATATGCAGATATTATGCATGAATATATATTACATCCAGATTTCTTGACTCAACAGGCTTTAGTAAAACTCTTAATGCCAAGAGAAGTTCTGTTAATAATCGACACCAATACTTTGACAGTGACTTTGCAAAATCCCAGCTGTCAGTCTAAACTCAGTTGCAAAAAGGCACTTCACCTTTAACTAATTTATTCTCAGAAAAAAAGATTTATCAAGTGCATTACAAGGATTCAAAAATAATATTTACATATTATAATGGGAAAAAGTACAAAGACATGAAAAAATGTCTATAAATGATGTTGAATCAACAAAAAGGAAAATAAAAGATAAGAGTTCTTTTGAAAATTCATTTTTAACCTTCCTAAAATAAGAAAGCAAACTTCTTTTGTTAAAATATAAAAATCTTCTCAACAAACAAGTTTTATTGTATTTAAAATATTCCTCTCTGTCTAGTTAACTTTATATTAATCTTCTCAAATTCAGGTTGTATTCAACATCTCCCAACCCAGGTTGCTGCTTAAAAAAAAAAAAACTTGTTCAGGGTTTTCTCATCTACTAGCTTGCAGCAAGTAGAAAGCAATTCTAATTTGATGGATGTTATATTAGGTCTATTTAGTTTGTCATCTGGCTGCTTTTCTTCCCAATTACATGTTGGCATCACAATCCTTGAAGAGGATTCTTTCGCCTCGTAACGGATTGTGAGCCATACATCAAAACTGTGGCATCTACAATGCATCTATGTAATCTCTTTGGCACCACAGCCACTTAATTCCATGGCAGAAGTCATTCTCAGAACTGCTTTTATTTTCTTTTAAATATCTGAAATATTTATCTGACAAACTCATAGATACAATCTATAGACTTTCTCCTGAATGCTTCCACCCAGAGAAGATGAAACGGTGTCAGTGCTGGTCAGCATTAGGGTTAGGATTAGGGTGAAAATGGTTAACTGCTCACTTATCAAACTCTCATAAGGTAACTTCAATGAGGAATATCATATCTTCATCTCTAATGAAAATATTGTGTAGTTATTGCATAACAGTGCTTTGTACTAAGAGTGAGGCCAATTTGACACCACAATGCTTACTCTCTAACGTTAGAGGATTACACACAGCTCAGGAAATAAACACCCTGGCAAACAACCTCCTTCTGTCAATGTACTGCACATATTCTAGAATACCCAGGACAGTCAGTATAGAAAGGTAGAAAAAAACATATGAATAGGAAAATTCTTCACTATATTCAAGAAATAAGTTTAATATGACAAAGATAGCCTTATAGTATGTCAAAATCAAGGAGAGCTTACCATTTTTGGTGTTCACATAAATCATTAACTAAAATGGTCTCAGACTCAAATAATCTGAAATGTTCTGCATTTGCCAAATGCCACCAAAAATGCAACTTTTTGACACTTTTCCCATTTGATATATTAAAACCCAATATTTAAGTGTACTATCTACCTTCAATTCTGGTCTAGATGCAGGCCAAACAGATTGGTATGAACAGCTACCTCAGCCATTTGACATGGGAAATGAGAAAATTTATCAAGCAGAAATCTTACCAGAAAATGGATTTTTAAATACTCCAAAAATCTGAACTGGTGTCAGACGACCTGTCTATTCTATCTTTTTGACTGCAACCAAGAAATTAAATAAAAAGGAGTTTTCTCTAGAAGAACATAAATTTTTTCTGAAAAAAGAAATTTTCAAGTCATTGGATTTTTTCAAGTCATTTTGCTCAGTCTTCAAGAGGGAAACTATTACTGCTGCTTATTAATATAAAAAGGTTGGAACACCAGCATTCCAATTTAGATTAATGCTAGAAAGTTTATATCCTCAAAAGAAATGCCTTGAAACTGGAGAAATAAATATGGGTTTTGTTAGTTTTATTGTAAACGCTGCCCACATTATTTTTTGCATAGAAGAAAGTTCCCACACCAAGAAATACTAGAAATGAGTGGACTCAAAAACATTGGCGCGTTTTAACAAATGCAATATAAAAATAATGAAATCCCATTATCCCAACACAGAGAAAGTACAGAAAAAGTAGTAAGAAATCAACTTGATCAATTCACAAAGGCTTTGATGAGTTGAAATTCAGAAAAAAGCAGAAACCACAGTCTTTGGAGATAATTAGTAAGGACGAATATATACAATTGTGTAAGGACAAAATAATAGCATCACAAAAATTGGCAAAGAAAGAAAAAAAATCACTCTTTAGGTATACTGATAAGCAGGAGACCAAATAAAGACTTGGTTCATTCTCAAAAGGGAAGAAAATCTTTGGGTGGATGAGACCACCAAATTGCAGTTACACTTGATAAAATTTTTTAGAATAGATTTGATTTAAGAAAACTGAAATAATGTTAAAGTCATGATTCTAATAATAACAAAGGACAAAAGTGTCACAGAATTGCTCAACACAAGTCAAAATATCAGGCTGTTTCTAGGATGTATGAACAAGAACATCATCTTTCAAAAAACATGAACTATGTCTTAGCTCTCCTGTTCATCAACTTCAGATTTTTGTCTAGTTTTAGACACTGAACTACAAGAAATAAGTTGACTTTTTCCTTTTAGATAGCTGAAAATCCTAATCTACAAGAACAAGCAGGAAAAAGGTATCATGTTGTTATGTCTGCAGACAGCAAAATACCAAGGAAAACATGGGATGATAAAGGTACTTCAGAAGTCCACATAAGCCTCTTATTGCCTTGATCAGTGCTGGCTGTCTTCCTCTGCAGTAAGACACTCAATTCAGTAATTCTTTTTTCTGAATATATATAAAGAAGCAAAAATGAAACAAATATGCAAAAAAAGAAAAAAACATGCTGCTCTTTTTGTCCAGTGTGGATGTGTGCCTCTAATTTTTTCATAGAAAGCTTCATTGAGAATGGCATTTGTACCCTTGAGCTCACAATGTTAAAGGGAAATAAATAAACTCTTAACTATCCATTGTTTTATGATTCTTAAATGTAGTGAAAGGAAGGAGAGCTATCTGCCATGTGAAAAAGTGATTTTATTATTTCTCCTGACTAATATAACTATGTTATTTTACTCAAAATCAGGGTAACAAAACCAAAGAGTACAGCAAGAGCACTAATAAGGTATATATGGATTTGTTAAAAAATCCCCCTGCAGCTCATCTGTCACACTAAACATGAAACTTCATGTAATTCTTGTTGTAGTATCAATGAGAAGATGTGATAGACCATGTGCTAACAGTTAAATTACATCTGTGAACCAGCTTTATAAAGTAAACATATTTCTGACATTTATTAACAGAAATTCCACAGTGGTAATAAATAGAGGTAAGAGATACAACTCTAAATTTACTTATATGTCTAAAATAATCAAATACCTTTTAGTTAAAACTCATTTTTCTGGAAAGTTGAGCATATCTAAAACAGGGACATAAGAACAATCTTGGACTGCAGCATCACAGTGAAAGCTCTCCTTAAGTCAATGCAGCCTACATTTTCAATTGTAGAACAGACAGACAGTGATATTCTAAGTATTTATAAGTACTACAACTTGAGTTACACTTAAAAAGAAACTAAACAACTGATTTCATTTGGAAATGGTTGCTATATTAACATTAGAAGTCTGAATTAATTTACAAAACAAGGAAACTAATTAAATGATGAGAATTTCTACCACAACAAGCTTAAAATGTATTAATATGCAAAAATGAAGTACATGATGTACTACTGTGCCAGTCATGCCTATCAGAAGCGATAACACCTCTCCCTTTTATCCCTGCAGTTTTCTTCCTGGCTCCTGAATTTCCTTCTAAGTACTATATTTAACCACTTGTGCCATTAATTTAACACCCAGGCATTTAAATCTACAGACCAGACCATGTATTCCCTTCCATTCCCAACTACAATATTTTAATGTATAGTTTCTTAAACAGTTGTTTTTTACATGTCTATGACTGATCCATAGTTTAGGATTAGCCATCCTAAATTAAAATTACCAGTCTCAATCAAAAATGACAGATTATTTTCTTAACTCCTCAGAATTTCCAACAGGATTATTAGGAATAATTATTATCCCTTTCTGGTAGGTTTTCCCTCAGCTTTTCCCCCTGAATTAAGACTCTTAACTGTAAAGTCTCCATAGATCAGGTGACAGAGCACTGATCACTAATAAACAGCCCTTCCCTCTTTTTTACTATCCATACAGCACATTCAGATACTTTTTTAGCAACACACAAATACACAATATATTATTTCATAGCAGTTTTGGCAGCACAACCCACAATACCTTTCTATAGCTGTTTCATTTTATTTGGAATACACCTTCACACAGACATGCTTTATATTAACACACTGAAACTGATGTGGAAGCAGATAATGAATTGTAGGCAAATGTTTGAAGCATTAACTCACAGGCATCTCAAATGAGAGACAATTTGGCATGGCAAGGGCAGATTTTAAGATATTAATATATTCATAATGCAAAACCTTATGTTTAAGTGTGTGCACCTACACACAGAGGCAGATGAGAAAAGCCCACTGGCCTGGTGAAATGAATGTCTTAGTGTAAAACTCCTGTAATAGGTGATCACCATGTTGGCCTTTTTAGGCTTGCAAAGTTTCAGAACACAGACTCTTAAATAATAGTGTGAGAATGGAGACTTGTGAGAATTGTTTATATTCTCCTGTTCTTTCAGAAAAATGGAGAAAAAAAGATGAAAGGGAAAACTGGAAGGTGTTAGGAAGATAAAGAATGATGGAGATTGTTTCATATCTCAGGAAGATTTAGCTAGCCATCAGTACCTGATTAAATATTTTAAAGTGCTAGAAAAAGGACACAGCCAACTTAAAAATCGCATTTGCCCAACTGCAATTCAAAGAAATAAAATAAAGGAATAATTCTTCCCTATAAGGGAACATTCTGCATTATTTACCTCGCTTAACTTACCCATTTCCTCTTTTGCATTGGACTTTTGCAAAGCAATAATGGACAGAAAAGCACAAAAAATATAATAATGAAGCCACAAAAAGTAGAAATGGCATACATAATTAAGTACAAATGCATGCAATTAAAATTTCAAGCTAAAATATATACCCTGAAAACTCCAAATACAAAGTATTAAGCTATAAATATATAATTTACTGCAGTATAATGTGGCATTACCCTTCAAGTTAGGGAAAGGGGGAGTAAAATTAAGAAAATAAAGAACCACTGACAATAAAGATATTTTATAAGGAAGAAATGAAATTTAACCTACAGATTGCTGGACAATATTGCAGAGGCAAACACTGAAAGCTTTCTTTACTCCCCTCCCCTATAAAGCACCAGTTAAGATTTGAACACCTTGAAGTGATTCTATTTATTTTTACTCATTTCTAGGTAACAGGATTATATAGAAAATAGCTGTAACGTTTGTTTGTTCACTGCATAGGTGCAGTAACAGCCATTTTGTGAAAAGATCACAGTGAGGGAAAGCTGGTTTACTATCCCCTGACAAATGCAAGGCAGCTGACTATGAAGTTTCTGGAGATGGGGCATTTTGCTTCTTGCTTGAGGAAGTAATCATGCTCAACTTTAGCCAAGTTTCTTAATGCAGAATAGAAGGGGATGAAGTAGATGAACTTTTTTTCAGAGGACACTGAGGGCAGGATACAAATGAGTTCTGAAGTTTTTCAGGTCATCCAGCTCACCCACCAGTTTTGATTTTTTGCTACATACATAATTATTTTATTCTTTTTATATTCTTCCACAATGGGAAGATAAATAGGGAGCCTTTTGTGTCTTTTGGTACACTTCCTTCAAAGCTCTGTCTGAATTGCAGTCCCATCATTATATTCTAGCTGGAAAATATGCAAGTTCCTAAGGGCTTTTGACACACAAGCTTCAGAGGCAAGAAGCACCTTGGGAAATCTCAGAGGTGATTTGGTCTCATGCTATATCAAGTCAAAGAACAGTCTGATGAGATACTATGTAAATGTTAATGAAATGCTCTCTGAAATGTTAATGGTCTAATCCAGGTGACCAGAAGGAGAGTTTCTGAATTAGTGCACTTAAGAAAAAACAGTAGTTATGTATTAGCTTCATAACAAGTTGCTCAAGTAGTGAGATTATGGAAACAAGCTACTCACTTTATCCATCTGTAACTAAGCTCAAATATAGTTTACAGGATATGTAATAGAAAAATTTACCTTTTAATGGTTTCATATCTATTTAATACAGATAATGGTTTCAGAAGAGAGTATTATTATGGCTTCTGTCAAACAGTAGTACTTAAAAAAAGAAAGGGTTCACAGTATCTAAGGAAAGATGAGAAATTTCCAGAATTTCTACCCTTAACGTTACAGGCTACAGTATTGTTGTTACATTCTAGTGAATTGTTTCAAATTTTGTTAAGAGGACACAGGAGTCTAAAGCAGCACATACAAAATAAAAATTGCAGAGTACTGGTGGAGAGAAATACAAGTTTAATAACTGAAATGATTTTTTCAGATACTTTTTTAGGGGAAGGCAAGAGGTAAAGGTTAGAAACCAATAGTGTAATGAGCATACCAAGAGTGCAGAGGAGCCACTTTTAACTCTGAGTCTCAGTTAGCCTCCTCAGTGCAGTGCCAGCTCCATAATGAGCGAGCAGTCCACTCAACCAGGGAACTTAGTGTATTAAAGGAATCATGGGATACAGAAATGCACTGCTTTTGGAAAACAAGCATAGAGATCAGCATTAATGATGAAGTGAGGCAGATAAATAGTGAGACAAGGATGCAGAGACACACTAGTTGAGATACATCATTAAGCACAATCATCTTTGATAGAAGCAGTTTTGATATTTCAGTACTCCGGTTATGTCAAACCCATGAACTTCAGCATGTTGGAAATGTGTCTTAAAGGTTGCAGCTAATTAACCCAGATCATCTTCTGCAAGTTTCAAGCCTGTTGCGGTACAGATTTTCAGGGTATTTTACAGCTTAAATTGACTGCATTTACAGTATTACTCTTGAATATAAATATGGCATAAGAGTAGAGCAATCAAATGCATAATTTTCTATGTTATAGTTGTGTAGGGTTTTTACTCAGTATTTCTACATTTAATGCAGTTGCTCAGTAATCTGCAGGAGCGTATTACACCTGTGTTCTGATGCCTTGCAGTAAATGTACCTAGGTAAAATTTAAGATGATAAACATACTGTATGAAGTGCAAGTAATTTAGACTCAAGTTCTTCAGAAAATTTCTTCTCACAGAGATTTTGGGTATCTCTTCCTAGAGTAACATTTAGGAGCTGGAACAGGGAACTCACTACAACTTTTTCCAGTTGTAGAAACTCAATGACTTCAAGATTATTCCCATATTTCTGCCTTTAATCCTTGTTGTTTCAATGCTTTTAGTCTCTTCAGGTTCCTTGCAGAATTCACTATTCCTTTTGTGTTGTCGTTAAATCTTATCTTTAAGTGTTTTATCAAAACACCCATGTAGTTGAAGTAGCTTTCCATGTCTTATCCACCTGATACTCTCTTTAAAGTAGAATCTTTTTAGAAGCAGTATGAAATGTGACCTCTCTTTACATCCATCAGTTGTCTTTGCTTTCTTCATCCTATCTATAATATTATTCTGCAACTAATATCCATCAGCGTATGAAATAAACATTTTTTGCTTTTCTTTGACTGTGGGAATGTTAACAAAATTGAAAAAAAATAGGAAAGCTATATATATTTAAAAGATCTAGCAATATTTGACATCTGGAGTGTAAAGATCTTACAATTTTTTTTCTGTAATACAAACACAACTGATGAACATCTCTTTTTGAGAGATCATTTTATCTAAAAAAGATAAGCCTTTTAAGCAAACAGGAATTGATGGGGGAAAAATTTGTGTGAAGAAAGTCACAGTTAAAATATAGGATAAAAGATTTCAGAGATTCCAGTTCCTTCATTATTTTCAATGATCATGCTAAAATACTTTCACTTGCTGATTAATAGATGAAATTTTTAAATGTCCCCATGTAAATGGGACCAACTAGCCAGCCTACTAGAATGCTATTTTCAAAACTGCACTAGTTACTAATCTCCACTTGTTCTTGTGTTTAAGCTGTTAACATTTTTTTCTCCAATATTTACCCTCCCAAACATATACAACATACTGTATATATTATATTTGCATATATATTTACATTGCATGTAGTACAGATTTATGTGTATTTTACACACACACGCATATCTACGTACACATATACTTTCTTCTTGTCTTCCTTTTGTTGGACTAAACAAGCCACACTGTTTCAATCACTTAATTTTAAATAGCCTATTCATCTGTATTTACCTAGCAGCTATGCTCTACATTAACTCTAGTTGAATTAATTGTTTTTGAACACTATTGATATCTCACTTTTTATTTGCAAAAATACTTCTCTTGACCCAGACAGAGAATTACTGACTTTTTTGTACAGATGCACAGCAGTGGAATTAAAAATAAGTCTGATCTTTACACTTTCTTAACTGTCCAAGTCCTTCCTAGTGCATGAATCCTTTATATAAAGTATATGATGTTTTCTTATCTCTCAAGTTCTCATATACATAAAATAAGTATCATTACAGAGTTTTGTTTGGGAATCAAGTTTGTATCTAATTGTATCTAAGTAATGTTTGAAATAAGGAAGAGGCAGAATGTATCCATAACTTCATATTTCTTAAAATAATTCTCTGCTGTGTGTTTTCCAATTCTATAATCCTTACCCTTGTAGGAAATGGAAAAGAAGACAATCTGTGTCTGTTAATTAACTCAGCTTGCACCAAACTTGAAACTGTTCAGAAATTGAAAATTCACAGAGAAATTAGTAAGGTTTTCTGGACATTACATTACAGATTAATTTGGGGTTACCTCAGAATTAAGTCCCCAAACCTTTATTCAATAGTCCTATTAGGTCTTCAGTAGCCATCATTATTTTATTTCTTTAAAACACAAAACCCAGCCTATTACAGAGGATCAAAGTGTCATAGTGATATTCTACAATCACACTAGGCATAACTGGGACAGATAACTATATCAGGGGAAAAGTTTCATCAAAAGACCAAACTGAATGAAATCCTGTAAGCTGTTCTTCAAGGCAAAGAAAAGAGAAAAAGGAAGTCTCTTTATCCATGCAAATCCTTTTAGGTCATAAAACATCTATTAAATTAATACCACAATATAAAATAAGCCCATTTCCAGACTAACCTCAAAACTGCATGCTATCAATAAATTGCCTCCAAGTCTGAAAATTCTGATTTATAAAATGTTTTGACAAACATGCACCTTTAAATCATACAACTTGGCCTCTGAGGAGTCATGTCACTTCTTTTTCATGTCAATTCTCTGCACTGCTGCATTGCCACGATCTGTGGTGGCCACTGGAGCTCAAGTCAGACAGAGCTATCAAATCAATTATAGCAGCCTGCCACTGTCTTACAGCGACAACAAATGATTGATAACAAAACCTGCCTACTTTCGGTTCTCATCTGACAGCAACAAAACAGTCCCTGCCTGCTTTTACTGGCATTTGTCATAAATCAATAGCAATTTCATCACTCAGAAAGGTGCTGTCAACTCTGCTCAGTCCATCTGGTTTCACTTTACTGTTATAATTTTTAACGCATAAACTATTCAGAAAGGTTAATGTATAAAACTGGTTTTGTTTAGAATCTCCTATACACTGGCACCAGAGCAACACTTAGAAAAGATAAAGAGTCAATTATTTTTAAAGATGGTAGGAGGAACCAAGAGAATCATGCTCTGTAATTTTAACAATTTATTGACACCTAGCTTTGCTGGGAATTTTCTCTTTATTAGGTAATACTATCATCTGATCCAAAAAGAAATTGCTCTTTTGACCTGTTATTATGGCCTTACAGTAATTATACCTGAAAGTTGAACAGTGAATCATTTAAATGAAACTCAGACTTTCCAAGCATGAGATGATAGATAAACTCTGTATTTTTCCTACCATGCTCAGCTAGGATGTTAATACTAAAAAAGAAGATCTTTAATGTTCTACAAAGATGAAAAATAATAATTATAATATTTTAAAACTATGATACTCTTCTAAAACACAAACAGTAGTTAAAAATATAAGTTTGTATTATATTACAGAATTCACTGGTATACTAAGTGGCACAATGAGTTGTGTGGCAACAGAGAGGCTACATATCTTAACTTATGGATCTGCTTCACATCTAAGTTTCCAAGCTGACCTGGAAAGAACTGAATTACTAAATGAATTGCAATCTTCCTTTGCTTAAGCAATTGGTGAACGGTTCAGCTCTCTGGTTTGTGTGAAGCTCTAAACCATGGTATGTATCAGGTTACAGTGTATGCTTAAGAAATAAAAGTCTGTCACACTCAGTTTTCCAGCAAACCACTGTGTTCAGATGTTTCTGCAGGGGGATGCTGTTTTAATGGTTCGTATCTGTGTTTTGGGATGAAAAACATTGTATTTCCACTGCAGATAACAATGATACTTCTATAGTGGAACTTTATAGCACTGTTATTATGTACATTGGTAATACTTGCATTGACTAGAATAAATACTTTTTTAAATCACTTAGAAAATTTATTTCTGATCCATAGTATTAATATTATATTGTTAAATCAGAGAAAATAGTTCCATTGGCACCTAAGTCTTACAGAACAGAGCACTAAAGTATGCACTTGTCTTGGGGAGAATATTAAATGATCAATAGATAATTACACTTTTCCTTCTGTAAAAAAAACCTCACGCTATCACAAGACATTCCCAGGATTCCCTAGGCTAAAGTGTAAAGGATTAATAAAAGAACAAGAAAACCCCCTCAGACTGATTCCTGGCAGTTTTTGGGACAGTCAGTTCTACTCAAAAAGCAAACCAACAACACCCACACCAACCAAAGCCACACAAATCGACTGGCGGAAACTCCCTTTCTGATGTTCCTCTGAGTGCTCTGCCATTTTTATTTTTTTTTTAAACAAGAGGCTCCTCTCTTACATTATGGAAAGTCAAAAATTTCACCTGCTATCCAATGAACACTTATGCCTACCACGTTATCTCATTGCCAACCAATTACTTCAGTCTTTAACATGCAGCAAGTCCAAAAGAGTAGGAGGTTTTGGGGATTGTTGCTGTTTTTGTTTGTTTGTTTCAACGTATCAGTATGTTAGATGTACAGAACTCTAGGAATGCATTTAGAGAAATGGGTGGGTTGTTGAGGTGATGAAAGATCCTAACATAGCAATGTAAAACCCAAGAAAGAATGATGTTCTCATAAAATGTACAAACCAGGAAGGGCATGTTCATTTGGGATGAAACCCTAACCTAAATGCTGTCTTACATCCTTCTGTTAGTGTAGGAAAATATGGTAGGGACGTGACAAACATACACTGTGCTCTTCAATGCTTATCTTAGCCATAACTAATGGAAAAAAAAAAAGTGAAGAAAAAAACAGAAATAGATAAAATATCCAGGAAATGACTGGTTAGTACTTGCACACCAGACCTTAATACATATTGATGATCATTTGACAGAAAAATACAAGAGACATTTCCCTGAAAGTGTAGGGGAATTTATCTTGCTTCTGCCTAAATTGATTCATCATCCTTTTAAAACAATTTCTCCCGTGAAGGCCCCCAGAAAAGGGCAGTGAGGGAGATGATCTGGAAAAATATAAAGCGAAATTAGAACAGCAACTTTTTTCAGAAGTCACTGTGGTAATTTTAATCCTGTTGCAAAGAGAAACTCCAAAAGAAAAGAAAGAAAAAGGAGGAAAAAACCATGAAGAAATAGTATTGGTCCTATGATCTTCAGAACTACGTCAAACACAGTAGCTTTTATTCCCAAGGTATTCAGGGAAGGCGCCTTAGGATTCGTTTTCTCCAAAGGCAGATAAAAAAAATTGCCACTTATTGTGGCATGTTTTCACAGGTTATTACAAAAAGAAGGGTTGTATAAAAGATGTGAAAAGAAAGGCTTCAGGCATGTTTTCTTTTGATTCTACTAGCACATCATCCACAGAGAAAATCCTGTACCTCACACAAAAGGCGCATAGATCAATCAATATCTTCTTAGATTTTATACCCTGACCTAAGGGTTATCTAAACTGTAGTAACTGAGGCCATAAACCTTGCAACTTCACCTAAAAAGTAAGCTGATGATCCAATGCAGTGTCTGGATGTCTTGATTAACTCTGTCAAACCCATTTCTCACTGAGACTTACGTTAGACTTAATCCATTGGGACTGTTCTACTACTCATAGATATTCATGCATGCGATTGGGAAAGAACAGCCAAGCTTTGTGGGTAGGTGACTTGTTTATTTCTAGAAAATTCACAAACATTCTCACACAAAGGAACAAAACTGAATCTGTGTTCTCATCTCCTGGCTAAATGATGAAGTAATCTGGGCGTTGAGCAAAGGCAGTAACATCCATCTCCTTCTTTCTCAATTGCTTTTCTTTCTTTCTCTAAGAAAAGCAAATATTTCATGCCAAACGGAAAGAAATTTCAGTTTTCAATACAATGCAGAAAAATGCACATTTGGGGTAAAATTTATTTTTTCCCTTTGCCTTAGCAACAGAAAAACAAAATGAAGAAAAAAAGAGTAGGTATCATAGCTCTACCCCAGACATCTCTCTCAGGCAATACGTTCTCAGCTCCCCATCAAATAAGCCATTCCATTACTCCCCCCTTTCCCAAAATACATCTACTGTGTCAGAAGTGTTTCTTGATGGCAGTCAGCCTGCTGTTCAGTGACAGACTCACTTACAGAAGAGTTACCACATTTATTTTCAGCCTAGGACTTCGACTAAATCTTTCTGGGTATCACATTACAACTTTAACAACAATACTCCCCCTTCCTCCCCACCACACAAAAAGCCCTGAAAAATCCCAACCAACCAAGCAAACATCTCCTGCTCCCAAATTCCCAAACCTAAGCCAAACAAAACCCTCATTTAACAGTCAGTTTCAAATGTTTTCCTGGAGTTCAAGGAAATAATCAAGTGATAGGATTGGATGTTACAAATAGCTATATATGTGCACAGACTGGAAAAAAAAGCAGAAAAACAAACATTCTGCCTTTTAAGCTAGATGATATGGTACAATGGTGACACAAATCTTGGTCCTCTAAAAATACTGTAACCAGTTTTAACTGTGAGCAATTTTAACCTTCCAGAAACAAACACACATGATGTCCTTCTTTGATGAAATTTTTAAGGTTGAATGTAATTGGCTATTTTAAGGATTCTTTTCTGTTATGTAAAGACAAGTGTCTTAAAATCTCCATTTAGAGTTAAGTAAAACTCGCATTTGAAATGACAGAGAATGCCTATTTGTGCAGGAAAAATGAAGTGTGCTACTACTATAGAAATGCATTGTTATGTAATGACCTCTTGATAACAAATAACAGGGACAATATCAGTTTTAACTTGGTTTCCTGGGAGGCAATTAGAGCGCCTGTGCTATTAGTAGTCACCTGTATTTCTAAAAAAATAAATTTTAAAAAATCAACTGCATCATGGCAAGTTTCCCTGGAGCAGAACCAGTGTTTGTTTTCTATATCTACCTTCTAAGCCCTACTGCTCTTCACCAACTGCCAGAAAGAAACACTCATGACTGTAAAGCTTTGCTGAATGCGCAACAGTTTTGTAAACCCAGGAGCAGCTTTGTTTTGCCCTCCCCTCGGGGAACAAAGGTGCTTTGCCAGAACAAGGTCTGGGGAGTCTCTAACACTCATCTGGCAGCTGCAGTCTGGGGAGGGCCGGGCAGTGGGAGCTGTACTCCTCCCTCGGTCCTGCTGCCATCACCATGGCAACCTGGGTTGCCCGGACGATGTGGCGGCTGATGCTCCCAACAGCAGCCTTGGGCTCAGGCACCCGTTCAGCCGCCCTTCATGTCCCTCCTCCTTCATTCCCCACTTTGATTCATAAGAACCGGGTTTTCTTCATCCTCCCAGTCCATGGTGCATCCAGGTCAATTTTAATAAGTAGGAACAGCTGAAATACCTTTATTTGCTCCTTCCCTTACAGAGACATAAAAATACCTGGAATACAGCCAGACAAGCAAACCCAAGAAGTCACTCCAAATATGCTAATTTTTTTCACAGGTGGCTTACATTTCTTTCACAACAACTGATGGGGAGAAGAAAAGATTTATCCCTAAATAACAGAGCTGCTATAGCAATGGAGTAAAAGCAGCTATAGGGGTGGGCAACAGTCTGCATGGTGAGCCAAGATAAGAGGAAACATAATTTAATTATCCCAAAGCACACAGAGTTGTTAATTTGAGCTGAATCTGAATTAACTGAAAATACTGTACCAGAAAATAAAACACGTAAATAAAGTGTTTCAGAAGCACTCTTCAAAACTTTTATCCCAAACAAAACAGCGAACTTCAAGCTGCTTCTTCCTCTTGGGCCACACATTTAAGTCAGGAAGCTGCTGTGAGTTGTTTGAAAACCTTTGAAAACACCATAGGCCTGTTACTTTTTTTTGGTAATGCTTGTGAGTTTATCAAATGCAAACTCCACCCAGTATAATGGTTATAAACAGTTCTTCAGGTGACTCATGCTAACACAGCTGGGCCACTGAACTGGCTAGTAAACAAATACCCATCCCAAGAAATTAGTATATTTCAAGACTTGAAGAATCAGTTTGACTATGATATCACCTGCCACATTTTCTTACTGTATGTAGGGAAAAAGTAAAGAATGTAGATACTTCACTGATTTCTTTCTGGAAAGGAAGTGCTTTATTTTCTCTTTTTCTTACCATGGGGAGAACGATTATTATCAGAGTAGGTTATAAAAAGCGACTCAGAAGTTAAAACTCATTCTACAAACTCATTTCTAGCACCACTGTTTGAGTGAAATAATTCATTTCCATACTTCTCTTCATATATCAAATTATCAAAGGAATGAGCACAAATGAAACAATTTCTAAAAATTAACAAGAAAAACCCATAAACTTTTCTTTTTCTTTAAACTAATAGACTTCCGCCCCAAGTTTTAGTTGCAATTATTTCTATTGTATTAGAAATGAAACTTTTAGGTAAACTCCAATTGTGATGAAGAAATATGAAAATTTTTATCAAAAGTGTCTGTAGTGGCACTCGGGTAATTTTTATATTATCTTATTGTGGCTCTGGATGATAGTCTTATTAACTTGCTTTAAGGATTAATCAGTTCAACAAATAGTATCGGTTAGACAGCACTATTTCTTGTTTCCTTAAACCGCTGAAAATGTAATTTGCCAACAAGGAAGAAGTAAGTACTATTAATTGGAAACCTATTTTGAAAAATAAAAAATTCCCAGAAAAATCACTGCTTCTGTTTGATTGATGCACTGTGATCCAGGGAGTTTCAAGGTTGACTCAATTTTTTGTTAATAATTAATGGGATTTTATTTACAAAAATGTAAAATGGAAAACGAGTACAGATACTTCCCATGAATACACAATACAGCAAAGCATCTCTGGTGCATTGATCAGTAATGAGTTATTATATGCACTCCAATCATAAATCCCAGTGGAAAGTTTAGCTGATAGAAGTTCTATTCTTAGGCTGACTTAATAAGCCTGGACTGATTTACTGAGTAAATTAAAAGATATTTCAGCTTTCTTGGGTGAATTTGTTCACTCCCACATACCCACTTCTATGCAAGTTTAAGAACTAAACATCAAACCCAGCACTGCTCATATACCTCAAAGTTAAGTAACTCCTCAAAGACAACAGGTAAAACATCTGTTAGAGTATGTTACTTTCATCAAACGGGAAGGAATTCAATATGTACTGAAGATGGCATAATCTCAAAGCTCAAATTTAATGTCTGTGATACACCAAATATGAACATGTTAAAAGACATTGAAATACCAATTATGATACTTTTAGTATTATGCAGTGTGAAAACTACCAAACTCTTTTTGTCCAAAGATATGCAGCAGAACTTAATACTGCAGAGAAGCAGCTTCATCACAAGAAAACACTTCAAGAGCAATATATTTTTCTCATCAGTATACCTCATGTAAGTGTACACAGTATATCATTAGCTCCAAAATCTGAAAATCTTGTTTAGGACAGCAATGCTGCAGCACTGTTTTCCAAATACAAAGCACCATGAAGTAGACTTCTACACTAGCTTGTTCACCATATTCCAAGAAAACTAACAGATTATAAAATTTTATTGCACTCAACTTAGTTTTTGAAGGTAGACAATTTGATGTAAAGAGAATTCTACATTAATAACTAAAAAAATTAAGGCTGAAATCTGCAATTGAAGCCAAGATCATAAGGCAGTGCAGTGCACTCTTCACTAGCAAGCACACTGGCAGCTTAAGAAAAGCTTTCCCATTTCTCATATTTTCCTATGGTTCTCCCTAACTTGTTTAGTTTAGCTTTGAAAAAGCCAGGTGCTGGTAGATTAATTTTAGTCAAACTTTATTTCCATATGAAATACAGCTAGCACTTTTGTTAAAAAGTGTTCTTGACCAAGTAAGTTTTCTTATCACTTGCAGAAATGTATTACTGTAATGCAAACATTGAAATAACTTTCACTATGTCAGTGCAGGCTAAGGGTATAAAGATTTTTAAACTAAAAATAAGAAGCAACGCCTGTTTGTTTGGTGACTTTTTTTCAAATGGGCTAAATTAAAGCAAAGAGGTACTATGTATAAGAAAAAAATACCCTGCAACTACTCAATGCACTGGCATTGTAGAAGTACAGATGAAGAAAATCTTCTTTGACTGCACGGTGCAACCCCAGAGTTAGTAGATCTTAAAGAGCATCTTGTAGCAATATCTGAGCAAAACCAGATTCTGAGTGCCACCCAGTTTTGGAGGGGAGATCTAAGCATATGATGTTTGAATCCCATCCCATCACCTTTACCTCAGAACTTTAAAAGGATGTAAACTGTATGGCTATTTAATTTTAAAATATTTTATGACTTTTTGACAGCACATTATTGTAAGTTATTGCTGACCTGTCTCTCATTTAGCTTTAAGCAGTTAGGACATACCTTTTTTTAATGCATGGCTTTGGACTTTCAGTTACTAGAAAAATAATAAAAGTACATTTTGTGTTACTACTGCTTTCCCAGAAAACGTCAACTGAAGGTGTTTTGCAGACTTTCTGGTTGATCAGCTCCTTCAACATGCACAATTTCACCAAAGCTTTATTCCTAATGTGAGTGCAAAAGACTTCTATAATAAGTAATATTCTCATTTTTAGACCACAGTACATTTTATAGTTTATTGGCACAGGTCAAAAATGCCCTTTTTATTAAGCTAAACCTGCAGTTACAGAATGAAATAGGAGTAAAATGTTTTAGAAACTAGAGTTAAGTGGTTCTGTTGAACGTGCTAATGTTCTATAGGACTGATAAATGAGTAATAAAGATGGGTTAGATTAAAGATGCTACAAGATGTGGTTGGGGACAAGAAAATCTATCATTAGGCATCATTCACATGGTTTCTGATGTGAATAGAAAGGAAGAAAAAAGATCTGCAAAGGAAGATCAGAACCTAAAGCAAGAAATTAGGATATAGCCAGTAGTATCTACAATTAAAAAGTCATTAACAGTTTATTTTTTAACTTCTAATATTAAAGATAACCCTTTTTCTATTTGATGGGCATTGGAATGTGGAAAAGGAAGAAATTAATTCCACTTCAGCGCGCTTTGTTTTCTGTCCCATAGGAAGCAACTATTCCAAATAATATAATCCAATCTTAGACTGTAAGATTCCTGTATTTTTGACCCCACTGAAACAAATACAAGATTTTATAATAGCAGATCTCACTACATAACAAGTTTTCAATAAAATGATCTCAGAGCAACTGCTGTTAGGTGGATAAACAGAGACTGGGTAAGCTCAGCGGAGAGTAATTGGCTGTGTCCTGTTTTCAGTCAGCAGCTGGCAACAGAGAAAGAACAGACTTAAAGCACTGGGGTAAGCTCAGAGACTGATTAGTCAGAAAGCTATTGCTAAAGGCAGCAAGGGTAGGAGCTATCCCAGGAGCTCTCTCACAGCAGTTTTCTCTGCCCTGTGAGACACAACTGGAAATCCCTTAATGCACTCTGCCCTTCATTTATTTTTGCTACTGGACATTTGAGAGCATTTAAGAATGTTACTTTTTTGAGTAGTTGCCTGATGATGGATCACACAGAATTAAAATGATTTTATATTTCTTAGAGAAAGGGGAAGACTACCATCTACAGTACAATTATAAAACTAGGGATTACCTGATAGCAAAGTACTTTTTATTCTGTGTTGAATGGCCAAAACAGAGTTTGCAGGTACTCAAACATCAATCCTCATTTACTCTTTATGCTGAAATTAAGAACTCACCTCGCATTTGAGGAAGGCTGCATAACTTAAAGCCACACTACTGATCTATTTACTTTTAATCCAGTTAAATAAAGCATGAGTAGATAAAAAAAATGCTATTATAGCAGTGTAACACAAATTACACAGCGTACTGTATAGTAAAGGAAAAGAGACGAGTATCAAAATACTAGAATTCGGAAGCATAACAAAGTTAGCTATCCAAAGTTAATGTAAATTTTGTATGCATGCATGTAAGAGAATTAAATTTTTTTTTGCCCCTCAGAAGCACTTGTATCATTCATTGTCTAGGACAGAATATGAACTTAAAGAGCAGCTATTCAGCTATTCAAGTTATTGTTTCATTTGCAGTATTGAGTGTGCTGTGTCCTGTTTTATTAACTTTATTATACACAGAGACAGAGAACTAAAACATGAACAATCCTTATCAGGTCTCTCAGCCTCAAGCACTTTAAATTGGAGGCATGAAGTCATCAATTATTAACAATTTACATAGGCTAACTCCTGTATAGGATGGGTATATGCCTCTCTCTAGCCACTATGAGGAGCCTAAACACTCTAAACTCTGCATCTATTTATGAGGTATTTCATCTCTTCAAGAGACTAAATACATAGATTAATTTTGGAGGTCAGCTAAAAACTCTGATTACTCTGATTTACCAGAGTAATTAACGCTATAAAGCACTTCATGAGTTTAGTGCTTTGATTCTACCTTTCAATGCAATTGTAGATGTCTGTAAAGAGAGCCTGGAGATCTCAGTTTAAGAACCAAACAATGCAAATTGTGACAAATTTCACCCATCTACCAGACGGGTGGGAAGGAGAATCCTGTAAACTACAGGCCTGGCAGCCTGACTTTGGTGCTGGGGAAGGTTATAGAACAGATTATCTTGAGTGCCATCACATGGCATGTACAGGACAACCAGGGCATCAGGCCCAGCCAACACAGGTTTAAGAAAGGCAGGTCCTGCTTGACTAACCTGATCTCCTTTCATCACGCAGGCAACTGATGAAAGGCTGCGAATGTAGTCTACACAGACTTCAGTAAGACCTTCAACACTGTCTCCTACACCATTCTACTGGAGAAGATGACGGACCATGGCTTAGAGAGGGTACAGTCCTTGCTGTCTGGATGGTCAGGCCCAGAGAGTGGTGGAGAAAGGAACTAAACCCAGCTGGCAGCCAGTTGCTAGCAGTGTTCCCCTGGGCTCAGCATGGGGACCAGTCCTGTTTAACATCCTTAATGATGATCTGGATGAGAGCATCAAGTGCAGCCTCAGTCAGCTTGCAGATGACACTGAGCTGGGCAGGAGTGTTGATCTGCTGGAGGTCAGGAAGGCTCTGCAGAAGGATCTGAACAAGCTGGATCAATGGACTGAGGCCAGTTGTATGAAGTTCAACAAGGCCGACTGGTGGGTCCTGCACCTGGATAACGATAACAACCCCTTGCAGCACTAAAGGCTGGAGGCAATGTGGCTGGAAAGCCAAGTGGAAAAGGCCCTGGGGGTGATGGTTGACAGCAACTGAACATGATCCAGTGTGTGCCCAGGTGGCCAAGAAGGCCAATGGTATCTTGGCCTGTGTCAACAATGGTGAGGCCAGCAGGACCAGGGAACTGATTGTCCCCCTGTACTCAGCACTGGTGAGGCAATCAAGCCCTCTGATTGTTTATGGGTCCCTCACTGGCAGAAAGACATTGAAGTGCTGGAGCATGTCCAGAGAAGGGCAATGGAGCTGAGGTTGTTTATCCTGAGCAAAAGGAGGCTCAGGGTAGACTTTATCACTCTCTACAACTCTATCACCTTCAGCAAGGTGGAGGCTGGTCTCTTTTCCCAGGCAATCCCAGGACAAGAGGACACAGCCTCAAGTTGCACAAGGGTAGCTTTAGGATGGACACCAGGAAGAAAATCTTCACTGAATGGGTGGCAAGACTTTGACATGGGCTACCCAGGGAGGTCGTAGGGCCACCATCTTTGGTAGTGTTCAAGAGATTACTGGATGTGGCACTTAGTGCCATTCTTCAGTTGACATGATGGTGTTCGATCAAAGGTTGAACTCAATGTTGTTGGAGGTCTTTTTCAACCTTAATGATTCTATAAAAACCCAAGCAACCCAAAACCAAAGCCACTTCCCACTCACCTCCGCAAGTTTAGGATCAGAGGAAAAGATGGGGCACTCTATTAGCTTCTAGCATTTATTTTGACATAGCTGTCATTTAATGTTATCTCACTTTATAAATACTGACCAAAACAATGTCCTCCCCAAGCTCCTCCCTCAGCCTAATTGCCTAATTTGGCATCGTGTTCATATGAGTTACTCAGCAGATTTGGAAGCATTAGATTGACTCAGAGCTTTTGCGCTACCGATGGCAGAGTGAAAGATTAGATACCATAAAGTTCACTTTATCATGGAAAAGATGGATCAAAGGAGATATTTACATTTTAAAGCATAGGAAGAAAAAATATATATTTAGTCTCCCTTGCCTGGTAATGACAGCAATAAAATGCACCCACTGAAATATGTCCCCAGATAAATGTTTTTGTGCTTATGCACTGAAAAAAAAGCAATTTTGGCAAGGAATTGAGAATATTTGGGGATTAGTCTCTGCTTTTGAAAATAAGGCAACATTGAAAAAAAATCACCAAATGTAATTATGACTACAGCAAAAAAAAACAAAATCAGAAAGTACCAACCTTATACAAAGCTATAAAAGAAGCAGAAGCTGTTATGTATTAATAGGTTTTATATTCTGATCCCTTCTCTAGAGCCTAGAGAAAACAATGGGAAGATCACCACCTTTAAAAGTTATTTTTCTGGCTAATATGTAACTGTAGTAACTCAATCAGCTGCCTTTAAGCTAAGGTACACAACTCTGATATGAATTTCTTCTGTTGTAAATAAATTTAGTTACCAAGCTAAAATACCAGTAAAACCTAGGTGCCAAAGTTAAACTGAGTAATGAAAGCTCTCACTCAGCTGTGTTTAACCCTGGTTCATCAAGATATATTGTTCCCTCAAGGAGAGGATTTAAACCATGTTTTCTATATCCCTGGAAAGTTCCCTTCTGTTCATTAGCCCCTCTGCTCACAGAGTGCCACTATAAATAACAAATGTTAGTGAGTCTACTGATTCAAATAATCATAATGGATGGGGATGGATGGTAATGATTCCTGCCACATTCTTGGATATGCTTCTGAAACTGCATAGCTCAATTAGGTGTAGTACACTCATGTCCAAAAATCTTCTGAACCCCCCAAACTGGGCTGTGATATCCAAATTTGTTCCTGACCTAGAAGCTATCCTGCCTCAAGTACACAAAGTAGACTGTCTAGAGCCAATTCAAGTATTTTTATGTGCACTGTATTATAATGCACCATGTACACTCATCTCTTTTCAAATACAAGGAAACAGGCTTAAAGCCTAAGAAAACAGATAAAAAGAAATACCTCTGGAATAATTATTTGTCTGTGCTGAAAATCTGCTGAGATTTCATTCCATTTCCCTGTTTATGACACTAAGGAGTCCTGATGTTATCTTTTCAATTTCTTATTTTATCATTTTGCTATGCTACAAGGACGGAAAAATATCAAGAACTGCAAGCTTGAATAGTGTAGAATAAATTCACTCTTAGTTTTCCAAATCCCAGTCTTTAGATTTTTTAACACCTATGGCAAATATGGTCAAGCTTATAGGGTCAGAAAACAGCTTTTCTCTTATTTCTCTGGTATATGGAGTTAGATAATATCAGGTGACAAAAAAAGCATGATGAAAACTCTTTTTCCCATGGAAATAAAGACCATCACCATTACAAACAAAGTCTTCTTTTGAAGACATCATGACAAACTATTGTAACAAAAAGACTATGCTACTAACTAGACAGTTACAGTCTCTCACAGAAAGAATCTACACATTAGTTATCCTCCAGGAAGTAAAATCATCTAGGAAGTTGTATAGACTTCACATAGTTTTTCTGTCTGGTTAAAACAATTTTGCTTTAAAAAGTTGTTGGCTTTTTTTTTAAAGCAAAAGATTATAATGCTAAGGATAAGAGCCAATCTCTTCACAGTTCATGCTGAAAGGGAATAGATTGATTTGCCCAGTATCTTCCAAAATCCAAATATTCTTTCCCTAAATTACTCGAACTTCAGCTTCCCATCTTGGATTTGTAACTTGCTCACACTATTCCATATCATTCAGCAGAAGCCTGGCTACCATCTTTCCTCCTGCCATTCAAGCAAGAGCTGCATTTGACTCCTGTATTTCCTTCCTTTATCACTCATGATCTCCAGGTTTGAGCCACCAAAAGGATTCAGATTATTTTTTATTTACGCCTTCTGAGGATTCAGATTATTTTTCTGGGTGATTGATGCAGATATTGCCTTAGGTATGTGTGGTGGAAATACACAAGATTAATCTATTTTTTGAATGAAACAAGATACTGGATTTATCAAGCAACTTACAGGCACAAGCACTAATTCTGATACAGCTGAACTGCCAATTTCCCTTTAGAGTATTCAAAAACTTGAAAGTAAATTTTCCAAGTGTTCCCACCCAACAAAAGGGAGAAGTTAAAGATAGCCTTGTTTTCTCTGCATGTTTGCACCTTTGCAGAGTAACTCCAGTATTTCTACACAACATTTTTGTTCTGTTACAGCGACCACTTAGGAAAAAGAATGAACAAAATTCTCCCAAAGGAGGAAAATATCCCAGAACATTAATAGAACACATTCACTTACATGGCAAAAATAGATGACTTAAGAAAAGTGCTTGAAGAATTTAATGAAAAATATTTGGTGCTTTCTCTAAATCTTTTGAATTCTGACTGACTAAATAATGTTGCATTAATCAGACATCGCTGGAGTCACAGAACAAACTCAGGTCAGGAATCATACTCAGTTAGGATCTCAGATTTTGTCCCCAGTGAAAACTCATTTTTAATATCTAGCTGATGAAAATTTCCTACCTAATATTTCACTTGTGGTTTATTTGTGGTTTCTTTATGAAAGATAACCCCTTTAAGAAAATATATATGTGTGTA
This sequence comes from Agelaius phoeniceus, assembly GCF_051311805.1. NCBI lineage: Eukaryota > Metazoa > Chordata > Aves > Passeriformes > Icteridae > Agelaius > Agelaius phoeniceus. The sequence continues at coordinate 57,622,542 of NC_135266.1, read as the reverse complement.
TATCTATCTAGCTATTTTTAAAAACCCACAAAATATATAAAGAGCTTTATGGCTGTTGTTCAGCAAATCTGCTACTCAGATGAAATTTCTAAAAGCCTCTGAAGAATGAGGCAGAAGTTTAGATACTATTTGTTCTTAACATTCAGAAAACAGAAGTGAAACAGACTGGTAAATTTATACCTAAAATCTTGTTTAACAAATATGGAAGAGACTTGAAAAGTGCTCTGAGAAGTGACAGAATCTCTTTGCTATACCTATCAACTTGGTAATTGTTTTTGAATGGGAAGTTCTGTGTGACTAAAATATGAAAAGACAAATATGGGTAAATTGCTGGTAATTTACAGCTCCCTTTGCAGATTTAAGATTTTCCACTGATAAATGTTCTGCTGACTGATTTGAATATATAACTTGCCTGCTGTAGCTTTTGGAAATCCGGTTACCTACCTAGGCAATTATGAAGCTGACATTTATGGTATGTGCAATTATGGAATATACAGTGTCACTGCTTTCAAATGTCACCTCTTTGCTACTGTTCTTATCTTGCAGAACGTGTCCTCGCCTCCCTTGAGAGCTGTGATCTTATTCAACTAGCACCAATGAACACTGGCAAAATATTTACAAAAGCAATTAGCCCTTCTGAGTGTCTAATTTGACATCTTCAAAGGGTCACATGATAAGGTCCACCTTGTCTCAGGGTAGTACTTAAAATTTTTACTCTGAAAAAAAGCTTGGGTTCTACTTTTTGTCTACATTATGTTCAGATATAATGCTATATGATAAGACACAGGGTGAAGGATATGCATGCAACCTCACTCATAAGAGTTGATAAGGGAAATCTCACAAGACTTTAATAAAGTACAGACATTTTTATAGGATTACAATTCCTCCTCATCTTTCTAAATACACTTTGCCAGTGTGCGTTTAGCTTATACTAAGGGCAAGATAACATTTTTTTCTGTCTAGATCAGTATTTTCACAGTAATAATATGCAATTCCTACTAATTTGAAGTACCCTTTACCACTCTTGGAAGTCTCCAACCATTTTTCAGTATTTGGCACTTTAAAATAAATAAATGTTTCAATAAATGAGTGGTTTATACCTCTCCATCTCAGTCTTTATTTCAAAGAACCTTTTGTTAGAAAAGGCCCCCCCCCAAATTCTCATTTTCCATTCTAAACTCTTCTTGCTGGCTGCCATCCTTTCTGAGTAGGAAATTTTCTTCATTCTAACATTAAATTATGAGTGTGAGAAACTGCTAAAAACTGCATCAAAATAATCTTTTTCCTAGATATTTTGGAATGAAATTCTTCAGGGATATTTTTGTGATGATATGTGTTTTCAACTGCAGCAATGGAGAAATACTTCTAATGACAGAAATAAAAATGTGTAAATTCACTTTCCTTGTCTGGATATTATTTTTTCTTTCCACACATGCAAAATTGACTTTTATGGTCAGTTCCTTTGAACTCTGCAGTATGCTCTAGGAAAAAAACTATTATAAACAGTGTGGATGGTTCCAGGGGAATTATTTCTGTTAGAATAAGCAGCAATTTTACTTGACCTATGAAGTCAATATTGAAGTGAAGGTTTGGTCTTAAAATGGCAACATCTGAGAACCATTTTTAATAGAAATCCTATTAAATGTTTTCCTTTCATAACAGTGCCTACAGTTATTCCATGTCTACTACTGAGAAAACTTGTCTATTGAGTAAAACTTCACAAAGCTTAACAAAAATTTTCTCCACCAGAGGTACTGATGTTTTGTGATCACATGGCTAAACATGCACAATGCCTTGAAAGCAGTATCTACTGTGAAGGACTGCTAATGCTCAAGAGGGTGCCTTTACTGCCAACATGTTCTGGGGAAAATATTATCTTCATGGGTAGATCCTTCACTATTAGGTACTTCCTAATGTTCACTACATACAGTTGAGGAAAAGACAACCACATACACAGAGTTAAGGAAAAATTAGGTTGAAATGCCAATCATAGCTTGCTGTCACATACAATGATGAAATAAAAATGACCTCTATGTGGTCACACAGTTTCAAGAACTAAGATGAGCTTGAGCTCACTGTCAGCTTTGCTTGTCAAAAAAAAGGTAGCAGAGACATTAATATGACTATCAGATGACAGTTCTATTATAAATATGAGATGAAAAGAACCGAACACACATGAAAAAAGGGTTTCCTTATGCTTAATTGGGAGAGAATGACTTTACTATATAAGGGTTTTATTTAACAGAAGTCTTTAAAATGCTTCAGACTAGATGTGACATGAAAATTATTCTATTGTGTATAGATTTACTGAACAAAAAGCTATAATAATTACAACCATCTCTTACAATAGAAGTTTGATCTCAATATAGAAACAAGACCTTTTAGTCACCTTTAGAAATGTTGTCCACAACGCAATTACTGATTGTGACATAAAGATTTCTTTCAACCTCTGCAGTCTCAAAAAGCAATCTGTATTTTTTTGCTTGCATTTTATTATAGCTTTTCTTTACTCACAACATTTTTAATATGATCAACTTGTAAAGATAAACTCTTTCTGCTGCATTTGAGGTATGTGTTTATATGCAATCAAAGCTGCATCTCAAATTTGTATTCATGCAATTCAGGTAGCATTAGCTTGGCTAATGCTACAGCAAATAAATGCGTAGCCATAGCAGCAGAGAACTTGATGCAGGCTGCAAAACCTGACCAAAACTTAGTGAATAATGCAGCTTTCTGTGCTGCAGTGGGCTCTGCCCTGCCTTGGATATGCTGCTCCATGTATCTGGACTTCAGTAGCTTGAAGTAAACATACAAACTGCAAATATGCCTTGACTCTTGTTGTAAATAACTGAAAAACTCAGATCAGTCATAGCTATTAGCTGCTTGAGAAGATCTTCTAATGTGCAACATCCTGATTGCTGAAAATTACGTGCTTTCTTCTGCTTCCTAAATAAAATAAAAGAGCTCCTCTATTAGATGCTATTGAATCCTAAGCATACCACTAAAACTATACTAATACTTTGCTTGTGTCAAACAGTGCTCTGAAATGGAATTACAGCAAAAGATTGTACCACAATATTTACTGCAGTCCATGGTCCTTTGCAGTTAAAGCAAACTGTAACATTAACACATAGTTTTGCACATAGATGTAATTCAGTAGGTAATTTAAAAATAAAAACCACTATGAGCGGGAATAAAATATACCAATCGTATCTATATCCACTAAAATCTAGTGTATAGTACTTGCATTCTTACGGCATTAAAACACTTCCAAGACTTGGCAATTCTTAATGTATATTACTTCTGTTAGTTATGCAGCAGGAATTTTTCTCCACAAGAAATATTGTGACTTGATGGGCTTTGTCACAAGCATTAAAAATACAACTGGTAATTCTGGTCACAAAAGTAGAGCAGATTTAAACTTGACAAAACCTACATATCACAGAATCACAAAGTTGGAAGAGCCTTTCAAGATCATTGAATCCAACCCATGCCCTAACACCTCAACTAAACCATAGCACGAAGTGCCACATCCAATCTTTTTTTAAGTACATGTTTTTTTAAACACATATCAGGTTAGAAAGAGGCAATCTGTTCAAAAACAGAAGAAAGCAGTAGGATTGAAAATAAAAAAATACACATTCGGCTACCATGGAATGTAGCATGAGAACAAGCACTCTTTTTTAACTAGAAATATCAGCTGAACACTACCAGAGATTTCAGGGGAGCTCAACAGATCACGAAGAGAAAAACAGCTCACACATTAGCCAGCATTTCACTAAATTTATTATTTCTCTTTTTTTTTTTCTTAAGTAGTCTATTTAGTTACAGGAAACAATTCCAGTTCCCAGTTCTAGACCTGAGCAGGGTTGGCTTGCTTCTCTGTATTATTTTGTTTTACAGGGTTTGGCTAAGACTGAAAAGCAAATGCTAGTTTGATACCTTGTGTAGCATTGTACTGAGGGTGACACTGGCAATGGTTAGAAAAATTTCCTTCCTGCTTCCATTTATATGACAGCTATGGAGAAAGAAATATTCAGGCTATATTTCTCTCCCTCGTCATGCCTCATGAGACATGGAACCAGTTTCCTGTCCTGTGTTTGTGTGGGATAGAGTTAATTCCCTTCCTAGTAGTTGGTACAATGCTCTGTTTTGAACTGAGTCTATGAAGAATGTTGATAACATACCAATGTTTTAGCTGTTGCTCAGCAGTGCCTAAGTCAAGAATTGTCAGGATCCCATGCTCTGGGATGTTCACATGTTCTGCATGTGCCGTGCTCAGTGGGAAGAGGCACAATAAACTGGGGGGCAGCACAGCTGGGACAGCTGGCCTGAACTGGCCAAAGGGATTCTCCATTCCACATGGCATCAGGCTCAGCATGAAAACTGAGGAAGTTGGTCAGGAGATGTGGATTGCTAGGAAGAGACTGGCTCAGCATTGGCCCACAGCAGTGAGCAATTGTATTGTGCATCATTTGTTTCTCTTGTGTTTCATTCCTCTCCCTCCCTCTACCTTTTACTCCTCCTCCTCAATATTATTATTATTATTATTATTATTATTATTATGCTGCTTTTTCCTCAGCCCATGAGCTTTACCTATTTCCATCCCACCAGGGAAGACAGACTGTGTGGCTGCAAGGCACTTAATTGCCAGCTTAGGGTTATACACTATTTATGCTTGGATCTGATTTGGTTTCCACTTTTGTAAGAGAAATATCTTTAATCAGAAAGATGAAACTACACTTTTTTTAATTTGGTTGGTTATGTTTTGAAATAGAAGAGATTAGTTAGAACTTGATGGCACCTGCTCAACAGAGATTACTCCACTCTAAAGGATTCAGGACAGCCATTTCAAGTCATGGCTTGTAATTCTTTTTGACTGTATGATGAATCCTAGGTATGAATTTGCAGTGTGCAGTAATATAATATATCTACTATAAATGAATCTGTCAGTCTCAGCAGAATAAACAGTAACCAAACCAGTAACCAGCCAACTGAAACAGCCAAAACCAGTACAGAAGCAAACATGGAAAGCGCTAGAAATGGTACTTAAGGACTTTCAGCAATCTCCACATATTTTAGCTTTACAGTAAGACAGTGGGTTTTTTTCCTATGATATAAAATTTGGCATCCATTTGAAATTTAAGGGTGGGAAAGAAAATAGCAAATTAGGAATAACCTAGCCAATACTTCTGTCTAAAAACATATTCCAGTTTTTCTGAAGTCATGGACTTCTTGCTTGTATGGTATATACATAACAGACCATTGTATAGAGCATTTATCACTTATTATACACATATATATAGAAAGAACAGGCTATTGAGCATCAGATATAAAGTGCAAGAAAAAAATGATACAGAGAACAATACTGACATACATTGTTGAACTCAGAAAATTAAAGAAACTTTATCATTATAATTCCTATCTTTACGGACCACATTAACTTTTTTAAGGTTATTACTATTATTATTATTATCCCAAATTGACTTTGACATTCAGAGTCTAGCATTCATTCTAGACAGTATGTAACTTAAATGACCATATGCTTTTACTAAATAGGAAAAAAAGGCTCTGAACTCACCCTAATCTACACCAGGTTTGGTACTCTATTTGGCTCAAGATAGTAAGATGTAACACATAGACATTGTGACAAGTGTCAACAAATCAAAAACATGCTCATTCCTTAAAATCAAGCTCAGATCTGTACTAGCCTGTTTCTCAACCAACAAGACAAGTGACAGAAACATTGAATTAATTTTTTAAAATGTCTTAGAATGAGACTTTCTCAAAATGCTCTATGGAAAAACTGACTTTGGTAAAAACAACAAAAGATTCAAGAGTTTACTTTTACTCTTCTCTCCAAATTAGATATCTGAACTTCAAACTTTAGCACCAAATTATATCCATCTGATGTACAAATCCATCCATGGTTTAGACTAAGATTTTTCAGCATTAAAATTTTGGTGAGTGTGAGTGGTTTTTTTTGTTGTTTTGTTTTTTAATCTGAAACATGGCCATCATGTTTGACCAAAGGCAGTTAAGTTTGAAAACTGGAATCTACAAGTCTGTCTACAGACAGCTACCTAGATGGAATGTGCTGATAAGAACAGTAAGAGCAGTATCCAATATGAGCAGTATCCAACATGAATGCTCTTACAAGCAAAACCACTTACAGGATAAATTCAGATGTGCTCTATAGTCATTACTTAAATATCAATATGTTATGTGCTAGACAAGTACCTGTCAAATATACTTGATTTCTCTTTGATCCAATTTCTGTAATTATCGACAAACTGTCCTTTCAGCTCTATTTTCTTCAATTTTGTTTTTATTTGACAAATTGAACAGGTTTGGGGTTTTTTTTGCTACACTCACTTAGAGAAATAAACACTTACACATGAGGTAAAATTAATATAATCAATTTTATGACATCTGCTCCATAAAACCCGCAGTGCATATAAATATTAAAAAATAGTGCAATCTGCTTTAAAAACTAAGAAAGAAGATCTTTTTCCTCCCATTATTCAACTTTCTCTTTAACAGAAGGACTACAGATATAAACTTTTTCCTGAGACCACTAGTCATGAGCAACTGAGTCACTCTGGACTCCTCAAGCTTAATTAAAACACAGCCAATATAGCAATATTCTGTAGACTGACTATCTAACAAAGCTAACAGGCACCCACACCTGCACTGTAACTTGCAAGAATAAGTCCTACTGATAGCGAGATAGTTCAGCAGTTTACAAATAAATATTTACTATAACCTTGTTGAGTCAACACTCCTTTTGAATTAACACTAATAAACAATAGCTTAAGCCATTCCAGCTATAGCACCAAAAAAACCAAGACAAAGAAACACAGAATGAATGCCAAAAGTTCTCAGATTCAGTATAATAGGCACTTAGTAACTAACACTTGAAACGTTACACAATCTCTGCTTTCTATTACAATTCCATAAACCCTAAAAAACTTGCATAATGATTCTTAAGGATTTTAAAAGTACTACAATTTAAAAACATAATCAAAATTTAAATAAATAAAAATCCCACAAAAGGCAGAAGAGCTCTGCAGAGGAATCAGTAAGTATAGTTTTCAGGTTGTAATATTCAGATGATTCTTAAAAAGCAAGTTCCAATATGGTATAGTACACCATTAATGTACAAAAGTGAAAAAAAAATTACAGCAGTCTTGAAAGCACAGTTCAACTACATAAGCTAAGCTAAGAAGTGCATGCAATTCATGAATATGATTCATTACCATGGTTACAAGCTTTCAGCACAGGCCGCTGTGTGGTTGGACTGAGATTTTGTGGTGTGTCTGCAAAAGCAAAGAAACAATGGAAATAAAACACCTGTTTGAAAGCTACCAGAATATTATAACATGACATAGCAGAAGTTTAGGAATTTAAGAATTACGAGTTAGGTATTTCTTGGAATAAATGACAGTTATATACCAGAGAAATAATTTGACTCAGACTCACTTATGGAGCAAGAGAACTGTCGCTTCCCCCATACAGCTATTAACCCTAAAAAGTTAAAAGTACATTTGGCTGTATTGAAAAGTCTTGTCATAACGATCTGGCTATAAGTTCAGTACATTAATTTCCAGTCTTATTGACATAAGCAACAGTCTGAACATCCCTGAAAATTCATTGTACTAACGAATTAAATCTGACAGTATCTAAATTCTAGAGCACTGGACCCATATTGCTTTTAACTTTCACTAGAAAATAAAATCTAAAATAGAATATTCACCTCTGGACCTTGGTGTCCTTTTCCTTCGGTCTCGAAAAGCCGCACCTGACTGCAAGGCCTCCAACAGGCTATCCATCACTCCAGTCTCCTCACCTTCTGTAAAGGAAAAAGAAAGAACCCTCTTGGTTACCATAGCAATATCAAAGCATAAAGAATAACATCAACAAAAACCAATAATAATGGATACCAATATTATTATTAAAACAATTAATTTCAAACCTTGACCAGTGCTTTAATATTTACAAATTGCTCTCTTGCAATTAACTACAACAGATTTGGTTTTCTAGAACTGAACTAGAACAAATTTCTATTCCACTCATTTCACATTCCTCTTTCTCTATACGGAGAGTCAAGCATAGTTTTAAGAGAAATGTCATTTAACTCATATTTTCATTTTAGTACCCTTCTACAACTGCAAATAATCAGTCTCATGTCAGCTTTCGAGAGCTGTCCTTTATATGATTTGTTACATTTGACAAAAGACCATTCAGTTATTGTGATAAAAAGTTAAAATTGTTTCTCAGCAGGGAGCAGAGTGAACAGTATTGGACTGGATAGGATATAGTGATATCCATAGGTAGCTTTAATCAAAAGCCATTTTCCGTCTACATTTAATAACCTCTGGCCAATAATAAATAATTGATGTAGTTCAGGAAAATTCTACTCGTTAAATTATATGCTTATAATGCCTAATAATATACACATGTGCACAAAAACCCCCAAAAGAATTATGAATGTTACTCTGAGATGGTAACCAAATGCAAGTATTAAACACTCTCCTTTTACTTCCTTTAATAAAGACATCAGAAAGTGTTCTATTTTTTAACCTTGTTACCCCACTGTATGTATGCATGGGAGGACAAAGAACAGAATCCAGGGATTAACTATACAACAAAAAAATCTCCATGGAGGAATAAAGAATTCCACGATAGAAATCTCATTATACCCCACTGGGCAAAACTCCCTAGGTCAACACACATCTTGGACAGAGTTAGCAGTTATCGCTAACAGTGAGTATGCAAATCAGGATCTAAACCACCTGGTGCATATAACAAGATGCTGAGTACAGGGGGACAATCACTGCCCTGGTCCTGCTGGCCACACTATTGCTGACACAAACCAGGGTGCCAGTGGCTTTATTGGCCACCTGAGCACATACTGGCTCACTTTCAGCTGCTGTCAATCAACACCCCCAGGGCCTTTTCCACTGGGCAGTTTTCCAGCCACTCTGCCCCCAGCCTGTAGCGCTGCAGAGGATTGCTGTGACCCCCATCCAGGACCCACCAGTTGGCCTTCTTGAACCTCATACAACTGGCCTCAGCCCACTGATCCAGCTTGTTCAGATCCCTCTGCAGAGCCTTTCTGTGCTCCAGCAATTCAATCAACACTTGTCACCCAGCTTGGTGTCATCTGCAAACTGACTGAGGGGGCACTCAATTCCCTCATCCAGATTACTGACAAAGATACTTAACAGGACAGGGCCCAACACTGGGCCCTGTGGAGGGCTACTCCTGGCCAGCCATCAGCTGGATGTAACTCTACTTACCACCACTCTTTGGGCTCAGCCATCCAACCAGCTTTTTATCCAGGAAACAGTAACCCTTAGCTCTTCTCTTTTCTCTATACTCTGCACTACCAGCCTAGTTTTCAACTTTTGTCTAAAGTGCTACATACAAAACCAAATAAGTGAAAATTAGCAAATAAATAATAATTTTTCCTAACATTTATATTTATGGCAGGTATAGAATAAACATGAAGACTGAAATATAGAATGTTTTAAAATTTTTCTTGTGTTTGCTATAACATGCTTTATCTATTACACTGGAGTTTGCTCTCTTACAACTAATGGACTATTACACCTATTAATATGGCTTGGAATACACCTTATAAAAAATCACTCAGATATGTCTTTGGCTTCCTATTTGTTTATTCAGGTTTGGATTTTCTTTTGCTTTTTTTTGCTTTTGTTTTGGTTTGGTTTTTTTTTGTTGGTTTTTTTTGGTGTCTTTTTCTTGTTGGTTTGGTAGGGGGTTTTTTGTTACTTGTGTAACTTTCTCCATCTGATGTCATGCAAGTCTTTAAAATACTAATGTCTCGACTGAATATAGTCAGTGAATAGTTTCAAACCAACATGATGCCTGAAGAAATTTTGAGCCAATACATCAGTTACATTAACAAACATGAAAAACATGAATGTTGGAGAAAAACATATAAGCATTTTAGGTAATAGCAATTCAAACAATGCTGAATAGTATCACAAAATGATACCATTCATGTCTATGGAAAAGAGTTCATAAGTTGAATTTTAGGAAATAGGAATAACAGAAGAAAAATTTCAATGCTATTTCAGCATATCATCTGTTTCCTCTTAAGCCTGTCTACAGATTTCATAGTAATTTCAAAAACGTAACAATTTATTAGTATAAAAACCTTGATTACTATAAAAGGCTAATAAAAAAATGTTTTTAAAAGAAGATTTAAAATAATGCAACAGATATATTGCAAACCCACAACTTCTTGGAGTAAAGCTGTAACATTTACATGCACTGTTTTTCACACTTATCTGAAATATTCTGGTAGTCACAAAGTAGATTATAGATTAGTGCTTCCATTGACATGCAAAACAGTATTAGAAGAATAAATTGTAGAAGATCGAAACTTGAATGAAAAAACTCATCTAATAGTTGTTCTGTATGGATGTATTGAAACAAGCCAACCACTGCAAATAAAAGCACATACTTAACAATCTCTGTACCCAAAACACGTAGAAAGCATAGTTTTCAAACTTGTACAACTTCAGTAGGCTCCAAATTCCGTTTCTGATACCTACATCAGCAGCTGACTGTGACAATTGCTGTTAAGTTATGCAGGTAACTATCAGTACCCACACTATTAATAATGTTGTCCAAGTGCCTATGATGGGAAGATTAAGAAATGAGAGTCTACCATGCAGTATGTGAGAAATCTTTTAAATTACCTTGGGAGAGTGTATACAACATTGCCACCAAGCCAGTACAAGAGTCACAAATACTGTTCGATATTAACACTTCCTAAGGGGCCTTTAAATCGGCTTTCACAAGCTGCTGCAGATGACTGGCACCAGTCCCAACCAGCTTCCTAATTAGTCAAGTGTATCAATCTTTTGACACCATAGAACTAGGAATTCTGGTTGGCTTGCAGATAGTTACATAGTCCACAGTAATTCCTTTGAGAAAGATACCCTTTTATGATTTAAATGATCTCTTTTCCCTCGATTGCAGAATAGAAGATTTAAACACTTTTTAATATCATACCTAATTAAAACTCATACAACTGTCTTTTAAATACCATTTAAAGGAGAAGTAAACTTCCCAAAGTAGCCGGTGAGTCTTGCCCTTGACATTTCAGTGCCAAGTCAGATATAAACTACCTAATTTCATAATTACATCTTTAAAAATGTTAAGAATATTAAAGACCCTTCTCTTCTAGTGCAGTGAGTATCATTAACTTTACATGTGCACCTATAATGTCTTATAACGATAGCAACAGATATTGCAGCTGGTAGTGACAACTGCATTTCATGTACTTATAAAGAACAAATTATATATATTATAATTCCAGGAGCAGTAGTCCACTGACATGATACAATCACAAATACCATTAGCAGTGTGGTTTTAAAAAACGAGTGCTGCAACAATATTATTTTGGATGAAAAATGTTTTATTTTTACAGTTCCCTGAACCTGTCCACTATAAAATAAACCACAGAACACCAGGACTCCAAAAGTTCACTTTACCAGGAGAAAACATAATAATATGCCTGTTTCCTTTTTCACAGAATCAAAGCTTTATTCAGCTACTCTTCTCACAAAGTAAAATACCGAGAAGTTTCAGAAAAGCAAACCATGGATTCTTTAGCATGGTTACTGTTGATGTTGCTTACTCAAGCTCTACACTTACGAGATTTAGCTACAGGAATCTTGACTATCATCTTCCCCCGTCTTTATTTATGGCATTGCAACTATGTGCAGCTTTTTGTTATACTATAGATAATGAAAAGGACCAGCTCCTAAAGCTAAACACTAAGTTTCGTGTGAAACTAAAACCATACAACTTGGACAAATACTTACATTAAAAAGAGACCACAAATACTTACATTAAAAAGAGACCTTACAGATTCCATACCATACAGAAGGAAAAGGATGCAAAACCTCAAGGGCTACTCCTGAAGTTAGCTGGATAGCCGAGTTTAATTATCTTTGTTTCATCTTTGATGTAACTTCCTGGCAGCACTCAAGCCTTCATATACATTAACAACAAACTTGGAGTGCTGAGGGTATTGGATTTATTTTCCTCTTCTTAAGAATGAAATCCTGTCAATTCAGCAAATACCAGAATTGATGCTTTTTTACTCTTGTTTGCTAGAATATACACTGGTTTTTTCCTTTCTCTTCAGCTCAGGACATAATTCAAGTTAGACATACTTCACCCAGTTTTTGACTGATTAAAATATAAGCCCTTCACAGCCTACTTGAAGGTTTAGCTCCCTCCTGTCTTGTGCATTTACATACAAAAATTTCAGAGGCAAATGATTGCCAGGCTTGGGACAGCGACAGCTGAGATGTTTCCAGACTATTTGCACAAGGAAGGAAAAAAGAAAGTTATATCTCTTAACTTTATTATTGTTGCACCTTTACTTTAAAGACATCATGCAAAGTCCTTTATATTTGCTTTTACAAGGTAAGGACTGATTTTGATGAGTGGAGGCTACAAAGCATTGCTCAGCTGACTAAAGGCCTCCATCTAAATTTGAAGTAACATTCTCCGAACAAAATCACAAGAGGAAAGCTTTCGGCATGCATCATTTTGAATGACTTAGGCTCCAGGAAGCAGAATAGCAGATCACAGAGAGAAAGATAAATGAAGCCATCAGTGCAGCAGTGGGCTCCAATGTTTTGGATGTGGGGTCCATGTTTTCAGTCTCAGAGTGTAAGGCAGTCAGATTCTGTGCAGTGTTCATAGTGCTGATGTGAACAATTTCTAGATCCTTCAGCCATATATATGATCAGGGCAGAAGACTTTTTGAAGGCTTTTACATTGTAAACATAAACATATAAAGCAACCTTAATGTTTCAATGTAATATTGAAACATTTTGGTTGTCATTTAAAAATGACTACCTAAACTCTGAGCCTTCATTCCAATGAAATTCAGATACAATTTTACAAAGCATTTGTGGGTGGATGATAAGAGCAACTTTGTCAAGAAAATGCACAGGATATGTAGACTTCAAGTTGAACTTTTTATAAGGCTTTGAATTTTTTCTGGTAAAGCCATAGCAGCAACCAGATAATCTTCACTGACAGGTGAGTTAAGGAATATATGACTATCAGTCTGACTTTCAATAACAGTGCACAAACTAGAGCCGTGACCGCGAACACAGGGATTCCTTTGACACTGCTAAAATTTTGGAAGAACCTGGTTACAATGCAGTAAGAAAAATAAAATTTCCAGTGTACAGTTAAAAGCAGAAACAGGTGCCAGATGCTTTGAATGGACTGGCTGAAAGGACAGCTCCTTTTAGATTTAGAAGTATTAAATGAAACTTAAGAAAAGTATCACTATTTGCAGTGACTTCAGGCAAAGGACACATAACAGTCCTTCCAAAAGCAAAACACATGCACATACCTCACATTTCAAATCAACACTCTAGTCCAGTGTCAGAAGAGTTACATGTCTTACTTGTGTCCAACACAAAGTAGAAAGCCTTTGATAGTGCTTCAGAGCCTTGGCAAGTATAATCTAAAAAAGTATGATTTCTTCTAATGACTGATGAACCCATTCCATAAATCTAGCTGAGAAGAGTGGGTTTCATGCCATCTTGTTTGCTCTTGATAAACTGGTCCATTGTTGAGCTGTCCTAGAGTGCTTTTATGGTTTAGAAATAGATACATTTTGACTCTAATCACAATAACAAAGAGGGCTCCAAGCTCCAGAGAGCTTAAAACAAGTTAAATTCAAAATAAACTCCACCCTTCACGAAGCCTGAAAGACAGCTGTCCCTTTCAAATCAGCTGTTGAAATTAAGGTTGATACTTACACAAATTTAATTTAAGATTGCTCATATGACAAAACCAAAGGTAAGCTATGGTAAGAGGTGGTTCTTTACCACAGAGATATAAAAATAGTTCAGTGGTGTAAGGTACCAATTCTTGCACCTCAGTTGGATCACAATTTCTCATTTAAATAATGGGAATGAGAGTGAAATCATCTTAACATTGAGCATTTTAATAAAAATGTTAATAAAACATTTCTGATGTTCATTGTGATTTTGTAAGCCCTTCTTTCTATGACAACAGAAAAAAAACACTGTAAACTCACACTGAGTTTTCCACAGAGATTATCCAGTTTTATTTATATTGGTGCCAGATACAGTAGAATGACTCTCAAAGCAAGTGTTTCTGAGAGACATCTAGGTAAACTGGACTTATAAAAGAATTAACAGAAAGCTAAGCCTTTGAAATTGTGTACCCCAGGACTTGATACTGGGGATAATATTTATTATATCTTTGTTCATGACCTGAATGATGGAATAGAGTGCAGTCTGATCAAGTTTGCATATCGTGCAAAATTCAAAATAATGGCTGACTGTGACAGTGGTCACAGGGGTTTTCAGGTGAGGGAAGAGACTAGAATGTTGACTCCATGTTCAGAAGGCTTGATTTATTATTTTATGATATACATTACATTACAACTACACTAAAAGAATAGAAGGAAAAGTTTCATCTCAGAAGCTAGCTAAGCTAAGAATAGAATAGACAAGAATGATAACAAAGGCACCTGCCTCAGACTCTCTGTCCGAGTCAGCTCCGCTGTGATTGGCCATTAATTACATACAAGCAGACGAAACCAATCACAGATGCACCTGTTGCATTCCACAGCAGCAGATAACCATTATTTACATTTTGTTCCTGAAGCCTCTCAGCTTCTCAGGAGGAAAAAATCTTAAGGAAAGATTTTTAACTAAAAGATGTCTGCGACAGCTGACCCATTCAGAAGAACATTAAAAAGCTTGACACATAAGCATCCTAATGAACTCCAGCAAAAGACCTGTATGTGATGAGGTGAAACCTCATCCAGGAGCACTGAGGGGGGCTAACTGGCTGGAAAGCATCTTTAAAAAAAATAACTGGGGACTCTGGTGGACAACATACTGATCATGGGTATTGTGGCTCTGTGGCAAAGATGACCAAAGAAAAGCATTGCTAGCAGGTCACAAGAGGGCATCCTCCCCTTTTCTCAGCACTGGTGAGACACATCTGCAGTGTTGAGCTCAGCTCTGGCCCCCCTGTACAAGGGAGACACAAACATATCCAAGCAAAGTCAAGGGCCACGAAGATGCTGAGACTAGAACATCTCTCATGTGAGAACACACTGAGAGAGCTAGGGCTGTTCAGCCTGAAACGAGGAGGCTCAGAGGGATCTTAATATATATAATCACCTGTGAGGAATGGTGTGGGGTGTAAATGGGATTGCACCAGACTCATCTTAGAGATGCCCAGAGAGGACAGTAGGCAATGAGCACAAACTGATTACAAAGAGGTTACCTTTTCACTAAGTCCACTGAATTTTGCATACATACCTACTCTCTTTTTTGCATTGACAAAAACTTTTTTGCATTGACCAACTCAACAATACAGGATAGTCTAGAAATGCATTTTATATTGCATTACCTGCTAATGTTTTTAAAAGCCATTTAAAAGACTCAATCTTTTTATAGCCCTTTTCCTATTCGCTTGGGATGCTGTGCCTTTCAGCAGGGAAAAAAGCCTATTAAATTGAGAACAATGCTAAGTTTCTTTTAGTTTTATTTAACCACTTATAACCAAAACAGATCAGCCTTATGCACTCAGATTATCTATGGCTATGACTTGAAAGGACAGCTAATAGCAAGAACTATTGATTACATATGAAGAAGTCAGTCAACATACTATTAGGGAGTTTCCCATTTTCTTTACATGTCAACTCCAATGACACTGACAAGAATACAACCAATCTGTTTTCCAGAATAGCCAAAAACTGGTATTTTCACTAGTTTTGTTTCACAGGGGGAAAAAATACAAACATCTATTATTGAGATGAATCTATTACAATTTCATTTAGAAAACAGGAAGAACAACTCTAGGAGCATTATAAATTGAACATAGCTTCTTAAAAGAATATATGGAGCTGGACATAATACACCTTTGTATGTGTGAACATCTTATCTCTTGGTTACTGTGTGCCTCTTAAGAAGTTTATTGAGCCCAGTACTGTTTCCATTTAAATTTATAAACAGGCAATAAATTAGAAAATATACACATTGATTGCTCATACTGAAAGTTGTGCTACAGAGATGAGGGGCTCAAGAAAATTTTCAGGTTAAATATTTTTTCATGGGTGGAGTGATAGAGTTCTGACTGGACTGTGTGACTGAGCTTACTCTAAGGAAAACTTCTGTGTAGCTTTGGGTGGGAAAGACCCTTTGGTCTTGGGTTGGGTAGGTGTAAATGCCTAAGAATACCCAAAAAAATCAGAGCAACAGCCCACCTACCGCTGCATGCTTTGTGCACTAGTAGCCAATAGCAAACATTTATACAAAGGACAAGATAACATATAATTACATTTCTAGAATGGTCTCTTGGTCTCCAGCTGTTCACGATTCAAAGACTTTGTATTTGAATTTAGTAGTCTTCAATAGAGAGAAGCTGCCAGAGAAATCAAGTCACTTTTGTCAGCAAACTTCAGAGCAAGAATATTTTGGTATGCAGTAACAAGGCTGTTCTTCTGTACAACCACTGAGGTATTGCTGAGTGAAGATAAGCGTCCTAGCAAACAGCATAGTAATAGAAGCAGCAGCAGACTCAGTTTGAAGGAAGAGTCAGAGACATGACCTTCCCATCAGCTAGCTTTCCAACAATTACAGAGCAGGTTCTTGGCTCTTTTACAACCTTGAACTGAGGAAAGTAAAAATAAAGCATATCCTCCAATACTTTGGTAAGGGTATTTATTCCTCCCTTCCTCTGCAACTTGAGAAAAGAAACTTTTGATGATACAGAAAAAAACCTGAAAGAATAAAAGCATCATATAGCAGGAGTGAGACTCTAGAGGACTCTGATGTCTACCTCCTTACAGAGGAGATGTGAGGTTGTATTTGGATTAGGAAATGCCTACTCAAATCAAAACCTACTATCTGTACAAACATTAGAGCTGTTAGAGCTCTTAATCCCAAAGATGTCTCCAGAGATTGTAATTGTTTTTCATGGTAATGCCATTTTAAGTTTGCAGCATTGTTTTCACATTTGTTGAGAAATTTTACCGCTATAACATAAATGGCAAGCCTTATGAGAATATTCATCTACAGACATTTCTTTATTGACCCTTAATTTTTTTCAACAGTTCTGTTTGTTCTAATTATTTTTCTCTCTTCCAAATACAGCTGTTATTTATTTTCCCTTGGGCTTTGTGTAAACCTCAGTTTCACAAATGCTTTTCAGCTGCTATCTCCAAAGATTCCATTTCTAAGTAAAATTTTCAGAAGGAAAATAATTGTTTCTTCTAAACAACTTGCTCTTTTGGAGCTTCTACATAGTACAAACTAACAGCAGTTGCTGCATTCTGAGCCCATGGGCTGCAAATAAGTGCATGAACCTCCATGTTCCAGAAGACTTAACACCTTTGACATCTTGTTAGAGCACAACCTGTGACTATTAGTTGTTGATTAGATTAATATACATTCAGATCAGTTCTACTTTTTTGCACTAAAAACATCAAATTCTGTGAACAGATAAGATTTTGCTGTATCTCATCTTTTGCTGTGGCTTCTGCAGATGTTTTACATCAGATGTATCACATTGAGTCTCTTAGATTCTTTTTGATTAAACATACCTGTATTTTATCATTCTCTGGAACCTTTTTCAAGTATGTATGTGCCAATTATTCTTGAAGGAACATCTGGATGTTCTTGCTAATTTACCCAGATTTATTCTTTACTGTCAAAACAATGCAATTGTAGCTGAAAAATAACCTCCATACTTAGGGAAGTATCAAGTGATATCTCCTTTCTGGCGGATTTGTGGCCAACGTCTGTCACATCTCCTTCCTCATATGTATGACTTTCTTTTTTCTTTTTTTTTTGTAAATAGACATTATGCAAAAATTAGATCTACTCTACCAACTGTCCAGTAAATACTAACATGAGTAAATACTGAGTAAGCAACTCTGAAAGGTCTCAGAGTTCTTTCTGCTTCTGCCACTGTAATTTAACATAAGAGGAAGAGCTTATACTCCTCACAGTTATGGAAAAGAGTTATTTCCCACTGGCTTCCTAATAAAAGTGATTCTTAAGAATGAATTCAAATAACAGAAAGTGACCTCAGGAATCCTCTTGGTGAAGAGGGCCCAATTTGAGGATAAGTGGAGGCAATCAGGGAACAAGAGGAAAAAGTTACCAGCACCAGGGAGGAAGCAACTTGAGTGAAGCACCTGTAATTCCAAAAGGGGAAACTACCTGGAGAAAATAGCTTCCACAAAATGCTTGTTGGATATTAGGAATTCTTCATATATATCATTGTTAGATCTTCTATCCCCTTTACAACTAAATTTAGTAATTTAGTTGAATGGAACATACTCCTGAATTCCCAAAAGCTAATAATATACATAATATTGTCCAAAAATCTGTATTTTTTCAGGATATTATTCCAGCAGACATTCTGAAAAAACAAATTGCCAACATATGTTAGAAACTAATGATGTCATTTCAATGACTTTTGCAGTCCTTCACTCCCCTCAGAGGAAAGGGGTACTCTTGAGGAGTATTGAATCTCTTACTCTAGTGAGAACAAATTAATAAAATGGAGGCCTTACGAACTTGAGCTAAGCAGGTAAAGTAGGGTCTTTGAGGGTACCTACTAATATAAACAGCTTTGGGGATTTTTAATTTATTTTAAAGGCAAGCATTTTATCTGTTGGAATCTGAACTTTAATTACCTAATTACATTTACTACTTTCATTTTTTAAACTATCAGTACTGGCATCCATGGTGTCCTTTTGTTTTGCAGAACACTACAGAACTAATGAAAATATTCATATTGCCCAACTTAGCAGACAATAATAAAGCAGTAAATATTTGAAGAACCAAAGCCTAAAATGCTCTTAGCAAGTTTGTGAGACAGTGAGACAGGAATGTGTTTTGTTGGGGTTTTTTTCCAAACCAAGAAAAACAATATAAAACCTCTGCAAAAATAAATGCTGCAAAATTGAATGCAAATAAGGTCATAACAGTTTAAATGAACTAAAACTTATTTAAAACTAGATCATTATGATAAAAATGAAACTGAATAACACAACTGAGAACAAACTAATATGCTATATTGGAAATCAGATATTCCATTTTGGCATTTCTTCACTGCTTTTATGCAAGAAAAGGGCAATCATGGTAAATAACCACTGATAAAAGTGGCTTGTTACTTAAATAGTATTCAAAGTGAGACACAATGAAGATGCCACAATGATGAAGTTCTCAATTATATTACAATAAATTTAGCTGCTATTATCTCAGCTTTAGAATTCTTTATATTCTGATAAGATCAAAATAATTGATTGGTGTGCTTCTAATAAGAATCTGAACAGCATGAGAAAGTATGTATCTGAAAGTTAATAGTATGCAAGACAAGTGGCATTTACATAAAGATCCCCTTTCACTGGCTATTTACCTTTGGAAGGGTAGTGTGTGATAGTTTGATTTGGCTTCAGAAAAGCAAGTAAAGCATCTCATGATGAATATAATTTTGTAGTCCAGAGAATATTTAGTGGACAGATTTTATTAACATAAGTTTCAAAATGCTAAGTATCACTCACTACTTAGTCAAAATGTTTACTGAATTCCACTTACTTTTCAATTTAGGATGGAGCTGAAAGGAAAATATGAAGCCGTTACTTTTACTATGTAAACTGAAGACTCACAGCCTTCTTATCAGTGAACTATTTGGGCTGTGACCACTAGGACATGAAGGTGTTGCTAAGATGTAAAGTAGAGATAGAGACTTTTAGCAAACTACACTTTAGAGGTGTGTAAATCTGACACCTGTTGCAGGTCCAAATCTCAAAAACAATTTCCAAGAGGGCAAATGAAACTATTCCATATAATAACAGAAATCTATGGTCTTATTAGCAGAAGTTAAAATATATATTGTAAAGACTACCTAAAATGTTCAGGTTTTTCTAAAACATGCTGTACTGCATATTCATAAACTACACACTTCACAAACTATAAAATATTAATACATTTATATCTGAGATACAAAAAAAAACTTTTAAACTTCACAAAGACTTATCACAAAGTGCACATATTTATCTAATTTGAGAAAATGACCATATCAACACTGATATGGTGCAACAGTATGTCAAAAGAAGCCTGATATAGAAGCATGGATGACAGAGCATACCTGTGATCTAGATGACTCAGTTGTCACCTGCGTATAAAAGGCACAAGGAAGGCTAAGTGCACAGGCTAAGAAGTGCACACAAGTGCACAGGCTAAGAAAGATTGTTATAGTTTGTGAGAAGGCCAATATATTACAGGACTACCTTGGAACTCATATTTGTCATAAATGTCTATTACTACTAACAAAATTATTGTTTTCATCCTGAAGAAATTAGTTTAAACTAAAACTGAGGAGTTACCTTTAATCCAGATTGGGGTTTTTTTTGGATTAATATGACCTTTGTAGTTTTCATTTTTTTTTGTTGTAGTTCATTCAAAACTGGTATAAACACAGTCCTAACATGCCATATGCAAATTAATGACTCAAGTGACATACTGGGTATATTTTAATAAAATTTATATTTTGTTACATATTACTTTATGATGTAAGTGTCCCTGCGCATGGCAGAGGGGTTGGAGGTTTATTGTCTGTTCCAACCCCCTAGAATTCTATTATTCTATGATTCTATATTAAGTTTTTGTTAATGCAAAAAAGTCAGCAAATAACCCCAAGTAACTAAAATCTTTTGCAGTATTATGTAGATTACTTTTATGAAAAATTAGCTTCCTCCACCTCATGCAGCCAAAGGTAGCATGATAGGCAACAAACCCCTGCTCTTCAAATAGCTTCCAAAAGAAGATGAAAGATGAAGAAACTGAAACAAAAGGACTTCAAGAATAAAGCAGAATATGGGGAAGGTTAGATATCTGTGTTGTAAATGAGACCAGTGGTTAACAATGCAAGTTTAGGATGATGATGCAAATCCTGTTTAAGCACTTGATGGCACCTCAGGTCTTGAAAGGTATGAAGTATAGGCTGAAAGAGAAGCTCCAGAATCATAAAGTAGTCACTAATGGCTAATTAACAGTCACTGAATAAAAGCACAACCTCAAGTACTGAAAGATTGCTTTTACCTCAAGAAAAGGAGCAGCAGCTAAGCAAGAAAAAAATCAAAGGCATTGCTGTGGCCTGGGGAGCTAATCAACAAGAGGATTTGAACTATCTAGAAACTAAACCATTTTATAAAAGAATAAGATCCAAAACTGTGCCTAGGGAAGGAAAGTGAGATGGTAGAGTAGGAAAAAAAATCTATTTCAGAAAACCCCTTGCAGAAAACCTCTGAAATTTCAGTATGTCATCTTGTCAACTAAAAACATCACTGGTAGGCATGATCATCAACACAACAGTATCAACTTCATGGGATTTTATCCTGACATTAAATTTCGGATGCAGAAGTTAAGACAGACTATAAAGAGGTAGTGATTGATAGGTACCAAGAACCAATTATAGTGACAAGAGTAAGAAAATAGCACTACCAGTGCTGCTAATGACTGTCACCCCAGTTAAGTGGGATTGGATTTGTTATTGTTTTTTTATTGTTTTGGTTTTTATTGCTGCCACTGTTTAAAAGAGTGTTTAAAAGAAGTTTAAGAGAAACAATTGTAGTATGTAGTAGAGATAATTCATGCTATATAGGTGTATAAAATATTGTAAAATATAAAATATGTCTGTAATCACCCTGGCTGGGAGCAGAGTCTCATTTTTATTCAATTAGTTCCCAGACAACGTTAAAATAATATCAAGTCTGTTAACATATAAAAGATGGCCCTTCCTGGGCCATGATTGATAGTTTCTGTGGAATGTCTGAATCACTCACAGGACCTGCACCTGGGAAGATTACATCTACCATACTCAAGAACCGGGCCATCACTCTGCTACATACAATACAGACTCTGCCAAGCTGCTCAGACATCCATCTGGACCCCTGGACCTACCTTTGTCTATTCCTGCACATGTATGGATCCAGTTCTACATGTGAAGAGACAAGAAATGTTCAGTCATCCCTGCCTCAGGGAGAATAAACTGGCTTCTTGAAGCAGTCGGGGTGAACCACTGGGGAAACGTTGGCACTTTGTCAGTCAGATCTCGGTTCACCCAGCATCTGCACCCAGGGCTGACGCTGTCTTGGCTACAGTGGTCTTTCGAAATTCTATTTTTTTTGTTATCGATCTAATAAATCTTTGTTAAAATTTTTTTATAAATTTAGCTACCAATTTGATAATTTATAACAATTTGGTGACTGGCCCGACATGATCTGAAACTGGGATTCGGGAGCCCCTTTTCCACTCGGGGGGTGCCCCGCTGATTTCAGCAGCCCAAGAGGAATCAGATCCCGAAAACCAATCAGATCCACAAAAGACCCACAACCGGAGTCGCGGACTGTAATCGGATCCGTGTGTTGCAACCGAAACCCCAGCCAAGGGAGACAGAGGGCCCAATTCTCGGAAAAGCTCAAGAGAGACTTCCGAGACCCAAGGTTTTTTTCACCCATAAAATTCAATGTGCACGAAGTATTGTGTGGTTGGGTGGAACATGAGTGGATGCGTGTGTGAGACATGACTTTGTCATGGAGTGAGAGCAGACCCCAAGACTGAAGTTCCACTTTCCCGTGAGGGACGTGGTCAGTCGAGGGGGAAGTGCAAGGTTTTTGTTCGAAACTCATGAGACCCGGGACTCGGGGGGGGAGTCTAGGGGGAAAAGCGGTCACGGTCGGGATCAGGAGGGGAGAGACGAGCCTGGAAACTTCCAGGTATTCATCCACCTTCTGAGACTGGAGGAAACAAGTAAGAAAACAGCCCGAAAGTTGGCAGAGTGGTTCACTGCTCGACTTGGTCAAGCTGGTGGCGCTTCATGAGCCGGAAAACTCGACATCAGAGAGAGAGAGACGAGACTCACGATGAACATCCCGGCAAAACGAGAAAAGGTAAGAAAAATTGCAACATTCCTTGAGAAAATGGGTTTGAGAAAGAGCAGACGCCAGAAGAAAGCTCAGGAAAAACCCTCCCAAGTCCCTGGAAGAATCTTACCAGAGATCCCCAGAGATAGTTCCCTGGGGTGGATGCTGGAACACTGGGATGAAAACCTGCGGAGGGTGGAGAAGTCCTAGGAGAAAGAGATCCATTTTTGTATGGAAAAATGGAGAGGGAGGGAAACTAGAAAATACGTCGTCTGGCCAATATTCAGCACATTTGAACTTGTGAGTCTTTGTTTGACCACGTGGCCGGTTGCAGCCCACGGGATCCTGAGGAAATCGAATACACCGACATGTGGAGGCATGCTTGCTCGGGTCTGTACCCAGTACGAGCTCTCCGGCGTGCAGCAAAAGTGGGGAGGGAATGGGAACCGCTGGAAAATCTTCCACCCCCCTACCATGTGACCCTGCAGCAGCCATATCCAGCGCAGGCACAAGCAGCACAAGGAATGGCTCCCAAGGCAGGGGCTTCACAGGCACAGGCAACTGTACCAGTGCCGCCACCGGAGCAGGCGGCAGCATCCGCTTTCCCACATGGCCATGCAGGGGCGGCACAGCCGCGTCCACAGGCGTCTCCGAAAATCGAGAAGAGAAAGGTAAACATCTCTAAGGACATCTCTCCCCCAACACGTCGAACAAGGCAGAGAACAAGGCAGGCAACAGTGGGGGACAGTGGGGATGAGGAGGAAAAACCTGGCATCTATCCTTTACAGGAGCTGCCGACAGCTCCAGGGGTGATTAGATACTTGCACACCACGATTGACACCAGTGATGTGAAGGTGTACAAAAAGGAAATGGGAAAATTAATAGACGATCCTTTGGGGATGGCGGAGAGGTTGGATGAGTTTTTGAGAACCAGCATATACACCTATGAGGATCTTCAAGCGATATTAAAGTCATTGTTTAACAATGAAAAAAAGACACGATCTGGTTAGCCGCGATCAAGGATTGGGAAAAGCGGAACCCAAACGGGGGAGCCGGGGAGGAGCGTTTGCCAAATCAGAAGCTGTCTTAGGAAGCCCAGACAGAAGAAGGGAGGCAAAAGATGATAAATTTAAAGAATATAGTTATTTCAAATATCAGAGAGGCAGAACATGAGCAAAAGAGCAGAACATGAGCAAGGTGCTCTGGGAATGTCAGGAGAGAGATGAGACCCCCACAGAGTGGTTAGAAAGACTCCGAAAGGGTCTGAGGATGTACTCAAGAACAGACCCTGACTCCCTGGTGGAGATAGTATTGCTAAAAACACAATTCGTGGCAAAATCCTAGGAGGATATCCAGAAAAACTAGAAAAAATAAACAAGTAGCAGGAGCTGGGATTGCAAGAACTGTTGCAAGAAGCCCAGAAAGTATACATGCGCCTAGAGGAGGAAAAGCAAAAGATTCAAGCCAAGGTTCTCGTGGCAACAGTAAGAGAAGCTCAAAAGCAAGAACAAGAGAAAGACATGGCGAAAAAGGCGCCAGCAAAGAAACTGAGCCTGGCTCAGGGGAGGGGCTCGTGAGAACAGAAGCAGGATTTTGAGTGTTTCTACTGCAAATCAAATAAACCCAAAAGAATGATAAAAAATTCAAAAAAATCAAAAAAGCTCTCACAGCAGCACCAGTGCTGAGCCTCCCTGATGTGAGAAAACCCTTTCAGTTGTTTGTAGATGCTAACAATAACACAGCACATGGGGTGTCAAAGCAAAATTGGGCAGGGGTCAAGAAACCTGTGGGTTACTTGTCCCAGCTTTTAGACCCGGTCAGCAGAAGTTGGCCCACGTGCTTGCAAGTGATTGTAGCTGTAGCTTTGCTAGTAAAATAAGCGAAAAAGGTGACCTTCAAGGCACCTCTAGTAGTGTTTGCACCACACAACATGCGGGGCATACTACAGCAAAAAGCAGACAAATAGCTCGCTGATGCAAAGTTCCTAAAATATGAAGCCATTTTGATTCACTCGCAAGACTTGGAGTTGCGGACAACGACTGCGCAGAATCTGGCGCAGTTCCTGTTTGGGGAAACTGCAGAAAAGTAAGTTCACGACTGCGTAGAAGTAGTCAAACTGCAGACCAAGATCAGAAAAAAATAAAAAAAAATTAAACAAGGAAAAAAATAGTTTGTAAACAGTTCAAACAAAATAATAATAAAAAAAGAAAATCGAAATATGCAGTTATAAATGAAAAAATAGAAAAAGTAATAAAAACAAGTCCCCTGAATGTGAGCTGGTCTGCACAAGCATGCGAACTTTACGCCGTTTTGAAAGCATTGAAAAGACTAAAAAAAAAAAAAAATCATTTTCACAGATTCAAAGTATACTTTTAGAGTAGTTCATACGTTTGAAAAAATTAAAAAAACCCAAAAAACTTATCCACACAAGAAGAAAAAAACTAATATACAGAAAATTATTCCGGCAAATCTTAGAAGCTCTAAAGGAGCCGGAAGAAATTGCAGTAGTTCATGCGAAAAGTCATCAGACAGAGATTCAGTTCCGGACCAGAGAGAACAATTTAGCAGACCAGGAGGCCAAAACTGCGGCGTTGATGGTGGTAAGTACCCCAGAAATCGAAGGGGAAGAGACCCCTGATGATCCCCCTCAGCTCTCCCAAAAGGAGATCGAATGCTATGAAAAATCGAAGCAAACTTGAAAAAAAGTAAGTAAAAGTTACCTGATGAGAGGGAATTAATTTCCAGAAGTTTTACCAGAAAGATTTTGCAGAGATTGCACCAGAAAACGCACTGAGGGTCACAAGCGATTTCTGGCAGAGCGATTTCTAAAATTTTTTGGGTGCAAGAGAATTTATAAATTAGTGAGACAAGAAATACAAAAGTGTTTGATTTGTCAAAAAGTAAACAAATCAAAAGCCAGAAAGGCTGCCCTGAAGAGTCACCCCATTGCATACTGACCATTTGAAAAAATTCAAGTTAATTTCACAAAATTGCCAAAAGTAAAAAAGTTCAAATTTGTATTAATAATTATAAATAAATTAACCCATTAAGTAAAAGCCTTCCCCAGCTCATGGACAACGGCCCAGACTGTGGCCAGAAAATTGTTAAAAAAAATTATACCCTGATATGGGGTAGTGAGTTGCATTAGTTCAGATCAAAGAACAGATTTCATATCAAAAGTTATTAAGCAGATGGCTGATGCACTGGGCATCTGATGGGAGTACCACACTCTGTAGCACTCCCAGAGTTCAGGACAAGTAGAAAAAATAAATCAAACTTTAAAGACACAGTTATCTAAATTAATTTTAAAAACAAAAATGTCCTAGCTGAAGTGTCTGCCGTTTGCACTGCTTAATATCCAAACCATGCCTCACTCAGAGACGGGGCTTTCACCGTTTGAAATGTTATATGGAATGCCGTATAAACATGAAATGCCAGTAGGACACCCCAGGTTTAAAAATAGTCAGATTCAACCATACTTGGTTGCAATCAACAAAAATTTACAAGAACTCCGAAAGCAGGGAATAGTGACACAGAGCGCTCCTCTAAAGTTCGCCATTCACAAAATCCAACCAAGAGACAAAGTGTTTGTCAAAGTGTAAAAAGAGGTGCCGCTTTCTCCTCACTGGGAAGGTCCTTTTCTTGTACTCCTGACAACAGACACGGCCATTCAGAGAGCAGAGAAAGGCTAGATGCACGTGTCTAGAGTGAAAAAAGTCAAACAGCAAAAAGAAGAACCCAAGTAGAAGATTACTTCCCCCGGCAACTTGAAGATCAAACTCCAGTGTCCTCGTAACTGACCAACAGTGAGCAGATAAGTTGTATACTGTCAGATGTGTATGTTATCCATTTGTACACTTTAAGTGTGAATATTATAAAAAAAAGAAATTTTGTCATTCATTGTAAAAAAAGACAGAAGCCGAAAAGACTGTGTACTCAGTGTTTAGAAGAAAAACTTAAATTGACTGACCATATCCTGACCTTAGCCAACAATCTGGGCATCACTGAATTAGACTCTGAAGAGTAGTTTTGCATTTTTCAAAACGGGGTGCATAAGAAACTTAGATCTCGAGCAAAAATCTTAGATGTAAAGTGCCAAAAATCCATCAAAGTCCCGTGCAGTTCTGATACAATTAGAGTGTCGTGGTGGGGCGCCTTTTAAAAAAAGTATGCAGCAAAGTCCAAAAGCATCTTCCCCAAAGGATTCTCCTGCTGCTGCGAAAATAGTCTTCCTCGCCGCTAGTAGCACCCCAGAGGCGGAAGCAAAGGCAGAGGAGCACGCCTAGTAAGAATCCTGATTAGCCTGAGCCTAGTTGTGTGCGAGACACAGAGTCTGTGCACTGAAGTCCCGAAGAAAAGCAGAAGTTACAGCTCCGCAAACAAGTGCAAAAAGTGCACTCAAGTAGTCCCAGTCGCAAAAGACACTCAGCACACCAAACCCCAAATAAATGTCTCAAGAAAACTAGCAGATACTGTTAAAGAAATGGCATTCAAGTTAAATTAGATAAATTAAAAATCAAAACTTAGTGTATCAATCCCGAAGCAGAGCTAGAGCACGAGCAGTCAAGTGATCACAAGCATCAAATGAGAAAACGAAGTATAAAACCAATGTCAATCCCCATTTGTAATCAATGTAACCGAACCATGTGGGTTGGGGAGAAAGCAAAATCTATCTTTATCGCATACCACCAAGTGAATCCGTTGTGCTGTGACAACTTAAGCTAAAAATGTGCATAATAAATAAAAAAAATATACTAAATAACAAAAAATACAAAATTTGACAGCAAATTTACCCTGAACAAAGACCCATTCATATTGGACCTGGCACCAGCTAATGATGACAAAGTGTGCCTCCAATATGACAGAGTTGTTTACTTTGTGAAAAATAAAAATAACAAGGATCCTGAGGGAAGAATGAAGGAGATAACTTAGGAACTGAAACGGAGGGAGTCAAAATTAAAAAAACAAAAAGTCAAACAAAAACAAAATTAAAAACATTAAACAAGAAATATGAAATACTAGAAAAACAATACTCTAACAGAGAATTACCTTCCCCAAATAAGAACTTGTTCATTGATTTAATACAAAAAATCGCAACAAAAGTAAGTTTGTCAAATTGTTAAATTTTTAAAAAGCTAAAATCTGCAAAAAAAATGACCTTAGAAAAGAAAAAATTTAACTCCAGAGCAGCTCTTAAAATGAGACAATCCAAGAGTCTCAAAATCAGTGCAGAGACCCAAGGGATAGATTTTAGATCGAAAAATAATCAGCACAATCTGTATCAGTCGAAAAAAAAAAAAAAGTACACCGAGATGGTAGGGTACACTCCATGTGCATCTACCCTGATGGTGAACTCAGACATGAAAAGCAGGGTCTAACACCTAGCCCCTGCCTTGGGGTACTGAAGCCAGAAGAACGAAACAAATTGTGAATAATACAAAAAAATAAAATTGTGCTAAGTCAAGAGTCCAAGAGCCAACCCTTTCCAATCCTTGGAAAGTATAAAAGAATACTAAAAAAACCCAAAGCAAATAAATTTCAAAGAAAAAGCCCCTAATAAAATTTACTAAATATGTAAAAAAAACCCATACAGTAAATTACCCTCCAAATAAAAGAAATCATGCACTTTAAGTATGATCCGACCAGTTTTCTTGACTCTCCCGAAAACAAAAAGTAATCTGTTAAAAACTCCGTTATACGAGACCCTAAAAAAATAAGTCTAAAAAAATAATACCAATAATAAACAGTAAACAAACCTGAAAAGAAAAAAAATAGCCAGCAGCACAAATAATTAATTATTATAAACCAGCCACATAAGCTCAAAATAAAAACTACGAGTATAAAACTCTGATATATCTACTGAACAGATTGATTAAGCTGCAAGCAGTTATAAAAATTATTTTAAATCACACCTCTTAAGCCCTAGATTTACTGAGCCAGCAGCACACCCAGGTACGGTGTGTACCAGAATCGAATAGCTCTAGACTATTTGCTAGCAAAAAAAAAGAAAGTGTGTAAAAAATTCAGTAAGTCAAAATGTTATATCAAAATCAAT
Source organism: Agelaius phoeniceus (assembly GCF_051311805.1). NCBI lineage: Eukaryota > Metazoa > Chordata > Aves > Passeriformes > Icteridae > Agelaius > Agelaius phoeniceus. Next base: position 57,593,494 of record NC_135266.1, on the reverse strand, counting down.
AATTATAAAAAAACCATAAAAATTTAACAGCCAAAATCAAAAAAATAACCCATATCCCTATCCAAAAATAAAATTCAATTTCACAATCTTCATGGTGGGACAAATTATTTAATAAAACATAGTAAAACAAAGTAATGCTTCTTGTAATCTTATTCCTTCCTTGTCTGATCCCATGTTTTATCAGACTAATCCATTCCGTAGTCCAAGAAATACAAATTGCTATAGTTCCTGTAAATTCAGAAAGAGCTTCCAAAAAAAACACATCTAAGATCATACAGTTAAAAAAAAAATATACCAGCAATGCTACAAAAGCATTAACAAAATTCAAAAATCAAATAACTGTAAAAATAAATAATATATCAAAACATACCACCAAAAAAATACCAAGTAGTTTAAAAGAGTACTCTATTTGTAAAAAATCCTTATCAGTAATAAATGAATATAAATAATTAAAAGCTTAACAATTATAAACATAAATTAAATTAATAAAATAAATTTTAAAAAAGTTATAATATCTAATAAAAATATAAAATATATCTGTAATCACCCTAACTAAGACCAGAATCTCATTTTTATTCAATTAGTTCCCAGACAACGTTAAAATAATATCAAATCTGTTAACGTATGAAAGAAACCTTCCTGGGCCATGATTGATAGTTTCTGTAGAATATCTAAATCACTCACAGGACCTGCACCTGGGAAGATTACATCTACCATACTCAAGAACCGGGCCATCACTCTACTACATACAATACAGACTCTGCCAAGGTGCTCAGACATCCATCTGGACCCCTAGACCTACCTTTGTCTATTCCTGCACATGTATGGATCCAGTTCTACATGTGAAGAGACACATAGGAACATTCAGTCATCCCTGCCTCAGGCAGAATAAACTGTATATAAGCTGGCTGCTTGAAGCAGTTGGGGTGAACCACTGGGGAAACGCTGGCACTTTGTCAGTCAGATCTCGGTTCACCCAGCGCCCGCACCCAGGGCTGACGCTGTCTTGGCTACAGTGGTCTTACGAAATTCTATTATTTTTGTTATTGATCTAATAAATATTTGTTAAATTTTTTTATAAATTTAGCTACCAATTTGATCATTTATAACACAATTAAGAAACCATGAAGTAGCACATAGTAAAGGGATTCACAGCCATTCCTAATCCTCAAATCATTTTCAGTTAAAATGCCATGTTACTCAAAAAAAAAAGAGTTGAGGTGTAGAATACACTATGATCTATCCACTGAGAAAAAAAAATTGAAGAACTATTTAGTATATATACTCCCATCTTTTCTCTTCTACCAAATAAGCACCTCTTTGAAACCCCAAAAACAACTTCTGGGTTGGTTACATCAATGAGTTTTACTCGAGCAATATTTGAAATAATGTTCCCACAAATCTAACATGTTATCTAGTCACCATATAAAGAAATAACAGGCAGCAAAAATCAGTTACTCCCAAGTCACACTTCAGGCAAGAGTGTTTTGATATTTTAACAGACAGAGGACCTGGTTACGAATTTTTTAGCAGATCAGACATGACTGATTTACAGATTCTTAATGAGAAGACAGCCTTTAAATGAACAAATCATAGCTAGGAAAAAAAAGGGAAAAAGGGAAAAAGAAAAAAATGTGGGTTTTTTTTCATTAGCTAGGTAACTCCAAAAAAATCAGAGCTACATTATGTCCCAATTAAATACTGTAAGTATAATTTCAGTAAGACTGCTAAAATAATAATAATTATCATCATTAAAACCCAAAACAAACAACCCCATTTTCACACATTTGTTGTTGTCCTCCCTGACAAACAAATCTACCACATGTCCTTTCCTTCCCACTCCCAAAATTCAAGTTTTCTAGTCAACTTGAAAATCTGTTGCAAAAAGGCACAAGAAACCTTATAACTCATCAGTGGCCAATTTATTCAATATCAGGCTCAAGATATTTATAGCTTGAAGTGACCTTAACACCATCTTCTAGTATCTACTGTTTAGATCAGTCATTTCAAACTGAACCTTCCATGACTCACAGGAGAAGAAACATCTTTCTATACACTTGCATGATATCAAAACCCCAAGCAACTTAAAGCCAAGTAGAGGACAAGTACTTAGTTCCCTGCCACATCAGCTGAAGTGGAAAGGTTCACTATCAGAGGCCTACATACACATATGTGTATATCACATAAGTCTCAAATGTTGGCACCTGTATCCTGGGAAGATTGAACATGTGAAGAACATTGTGAAGAACAGGACTTGGGAGCAGCTTTAACTTGGACTAAAAGACTATCAATTTTCCATCCAAAATGCTATCAGTCATACATACTGAGAGAAATCTGAGAGAAATGTCTACGAGAAATCTTGTTTGAAACATTTCCAACCACGCATAAATACAGACACCACTTTTACCCCTTCCTAGTCTTTGGCAGCCTCCTCTATCTTCTGTGAGCATTGAAAAGATTGTCACTGGTTGTTTTCTGACTGGGTCTTGAATTGTACTTAGAATTTCTGTGTCCAGAGAGCAGCTGCCTGATTTCCCACAAGAACTCACACCTCAAAACATGGACAGGCTTATAAAAATGAATCAAAGCCTTTTGGTCTGAAACATCTCTGAAACTAAGCACACCTACTCTGGCTATTAGTGAAAACTGGAAAAGACAGATAATCATTTATGCCAAGGGTGCCAACCAGGCTTTAGGTAGGGAACTGTTTAACAAGATCTGCTCAGGAAAAGAAAAAGAGAAGCTCATGGCAATTACACAGTAAGTCATGTATCATTCTGAAGGACTACAGAAGCTCAGTCTAGGATAAAATACAGGCATATAGAGGATCATCAGACACCTCTTTTACTAACAGAAAACTCACGGCATCTGCCATCTCTTTTGGTACAAAAGACAATATAGTACCAGTAACTTTTCAAATGCATGGCTGAAGGGGTTTTTGAGGTGTTTCAGTAGGGACCTGTTAAAATAACAATTGACATACTCAAAGAAAAATACCAAGTAATTCAGGAAGAGCTTAGTCTTATAAAAGAAGAAAAATGAGTATGTAACATTAGTTAAAGAAAATGGCTTTGTGATTTGGAAAATGTCTTTTCTCAAGTAACATAAAGGGTTTTGAGCATAACTGAACTTACACGTTGTCACACAAGGTTCAATATATTCCAAGGGAAAAACAAAAGCAGCAATTTGAGTTATTTTATAACTCAAAACCCCAGGCAATAAGGAAAGCTCATTTAAAAAACCCAAAATTTAAACACCTCTTTGCTGAAAACTTTGACCAATGAAAAAGCATTCATCTCTTTTGTTTTGTTTTTTTTTTTTTCTCATAGCACATTCAGATAATGAAAAAATAGAAGATTTATTTCCAGTAAAATGCTGGGTCAAATGTGTTTTCTACATCACTCACCTGTTTTCATTTCTAACAAGCGTTTTTTCTTTTGTTGTCTCTCTAGTTTTTCTTTTTCTGCCTTCTCCTTCGCTATTTTAGCACGTCTCTGTTTTTCTTCTGCTTCCCTTCTCCTCATATTTTCTTTTACTGCTTGCTATAAAAAAAGGTAATAGAGTTCCATTAAAATGGAAGTCTTAGCAAAAACAAAGTTGAACCTTAAAAACAAAGAAAAAAGCTTTCAAACTGTAACCCCTAACTAACATTAATTTATCAAATCAAGTAAGCATTTCACATTCCATATTTAGAACATTTTATTCAGAAGAGTAAGCAAATTCAGAATAAATACATTAAAAGCATACTAATTGCTCCCAAATGAGGATTATAAATTCAGCAAGAAATGCATCTTAAGAATACACATGTAGGAAGAATTCAAAATGTCTAAACCACCTTGTTCTACAAAAATGTATGTTACGATTTGTAGCTCTAAAACAATTCCAACACTTTCTTCTTTCTCATGCTGCCACTACACCAAGCAAAACAAGGCTGCCTGTGTAATAGGTTGCATTTTTCTTATTCTTATAAACATTTGCATTAATTCACTAGGTTTAAAAATTCTGGTTAATATCTGCACAATACTGTTTATTTAGAATTATAAATATGTACTCTAAAACTTCCAGTGAAGCTAAACCAGAACAATGAGTTTCAGAGTTTTGAAATAAAAATATTTTGCATATTCAGACACTAAGCAAAAGAACTCTGTTACATTCAATACATTTTTAACAAAAGTATTTTGGGATTACCTTTTCATTATTTTAATGTCAGCTATGTAGACCGGTAAACTCCCAGTGCTCTAAGAATCTACATTTGCATAAGTGCACCTATTCTTCATTGTAGACAGTTGTTTTATTCAGAACAGCTACATAGAACCCTGAATCTGATAATATATTAAAGTGTCTCCTCTTACAAAATGGCTAACATCTTTACAAGGTCTGAGGCAAAAGCTGCAATTTTGCAGCTCATTTGTTTTTAGCGGGAAAACAGACTGCACTCAGGAAAGAAAAAAAACAGGCTGCCAAGTATTACATAGTACAGACAAATGTGGATTACAGCAATACTTGCACAGGCACACAGGCACTGTTTGCAGCATCACTGCCATAGAGAGTGACCAAAAGAAGGGGGAAAAAAACTATCACATAAAGCTTGTGAAGAAATATTGTGTTGGATAACTAAAGAAGAATAAGCTTTCCATCATGAAAAACAAAAATAGAATGGATTTTTTTTTACAAAGCAAAACTGTACTTTCACAGTGACTCCTCCAAAGTCATCTCAGTCAAATTTCTTGATTCAGGGAGAAGAGGGTAGATGCTTCCTAAAAAATACTACAATTTTTGATTAAAATAATTTTGACAAATTATTTGCTGATTTTCAGACTGGGCATTCTGTAGAATAAACTACTAGATAAATTACTGGATAAAATCCAAATGGGACCTGGTACTTGACAATACTGACAGAAATTACACACTTTCCTTATAGAGAGACGAAGAAAACTTCTACTTTGCACCTACTTTTTCCCCAAAAATAATATCAGTAGGACTCAGCCTCAGACTGCAGTCATTCAAATGCAGATGTCTATTCTTTTTAACCACACTGAACAAGTGGGCCTGACTTAACAGTTTATACCTTCATATGCAGTGCAAATTGGATGCTTTGGAGTATCACACCTTGCCCTCAGCCTTTCTCTAACAGGAAACCAATTTTCCACAAATTCTATGTCAAAGCTTGAAATTTCAGGCTGATGATATCTTGAGTACTATTTAAGTTGCTTCTCCAGGATACCAGGTACTTCTGTTGTTACATCTCCTTTGAGACATCAGGTAGACAGCTTTCCAAATTCCACTGAATTAATTAAGTATGCATCTCCTCTGACTAAAACACAAGATTAGAAACTCAAACTCTCCTACAAACATGCCCTAAGGCCAAATTCTATCCGACATGTGTTTTCAACACTAAATGTAAGTGGAATGCCAAGACCTTGATTTTCCAAACTAGAGGCATTCTTGGGTTCTCTCTTGCAACTTCCAGGGTAACTTATAATTTTTATTTAAGTATTTGCTTCATATAAAGGAAAAACAGAGTCTAGGGTACACTTTTACTGTGCCCTATACTTTGTTGCTCTTCTTCTGATTCTTGAAGTTATGTCTCTGCTGAAGAGTAACCTAGTGCCAATAGGAGCAAGGGGTTTCTGTACCCTATGATTAGCCTGATTAGCTTAGTCTTCGACAGAAGAGCTGTTACCTCAAGGTGTGTTTGCTCCCTCTCCTACAACTGGAGGAAAATTCTAACCATTAGACAATATCTTCATCATGAAAGCTATCCTTCCCAGGAAAGGAATGAGCTTGTTAGCAGCACCCATGATGCTGTGAAAGTACACAGGGAGGTTAACAGGGATACCTGATACCTAAGATGTTCCACTGAGTGTACCAGTAATTTAGCTGTGGAAGCTAAAGCTCTGAAGGCAAGATGCTTCACACCTTTTTTTTGGATCTGGCCAAGTGACTGTACTCTAGATTTGGTGCTCACAGAGTGCAAATAATAGTTGTCACAGCTACCAAATAACACTGAAATACAAAGTGCAAATCAAAGTTAGCTATGAAACACAAGTCTATCTAGGGCTCCAGATTTAAACACAGAGATTTTAAAATCTTTTAAATAAATTTTCATTAATTAAGAATAAAAAAAAATTGTAAGTAGGAAAATACATGTAAATCATCAACTTTGCATGACAACAAGTTGACTGAACTGCACTCTCCCATACCTCCTGGTGACAAGTCATCTTTTAGTTTGGGCTTCAAAATCACGCAATAATTTTTTAGCACCAAATTTACAAGTCTTCTGAACTAAATTTTCTAAGATAACCATCACCTTCAGTTTCTGTCAGTAATAAACTCCAATACCAAACAATCGTGAAAATCAGCTCATTTGTCTCATGCTAGGCATCTCAAAAATCTTTTCTGAAAAGTCTCAAAACTGAGCAGCTACTCGAGATTTTGATTAGTGTCATTGAATGATAGGAGGTTTCATGCCTTATCTACACATCTTTTTCATATAGCCTTCAAACTACTCTGCAAGACAGAATTATTAATTTTCCTCAAGGTTTCTTCTATCATGCTCATCAATAATACCTAACTGTTTTGAAGCGTTAATTAATCTATCTTCATGAAACTGCTGTGAAGTAGAGGCTAGCATCAGTGCTAATTTTAAAGACACAAAGAAGAAATATGAGAAAATTAATACAAAGCACAACCACTTTCTTAGAGCCTCCAACTCAACATGAACCTAACCTTTTAAAATTCTACAACATTTGCATCGGAGGTATGGTTTAAACATCAGAAATTAAAATAATATTTTGTAATATTTATTAATTCTGAAATCAGACTACTGAGCTTTGTATTAGGCACTGATCAAGTTAGGAAAACACAATCAATGCCCCTGTTCCCAAAAATCTGGCATATGTAACTTGTCAAGCACAATTATTGCAATTGAATAGTATCTTGGTTTTTAGTTGTGAGTCTCTGAAGCAGCAGAGGCTTAGTAATCATTACATGTTCCAAATGGTTGCTAAATATTGGTTCCAGTTGAAACGCTTTCCTCAAAACTGATGGATATGAATTATATGAATTTCAAACTGTTTCTCAATACCTGTGAAAGAAGTAATTTTTTCCACCTATATCTTCAGACTGTGTGAAATCATTAAAAAACCACACCCACCAAGTAAAACCAAACAAGACTGGGAAACATGCAAGCAACCTAAATACATGTGTCGTGATGATAAGTTGTAATGACTAGGCTGCAATGAGGAGTAGGTGGCAGAATGACTAAGTGAATCTTTCAATCTTTCTTTTGATCTATAGGCATTAGCTGGATCATTCCTCCAGATTTTGTCACGAAATTCATGCACATGCAATATTCCTGCAGGAGCGTAGTCAGTAAATTAAGCCATGTAATAAGAAGCCAGATGTGACACAAATCAGCTTATTATCCAAATTCATACATATAGATAAGGCTACAAAATATAACTTCTAAGAAACATTAGATATAAAATAAATATATTGTACCATGAACATCATCCTGAAGTTGTTTAAGTCCGTTAAAAACTCCTCCACTGAAACTTTCTTCAGGTCAATGGCAAAATACCCCATCACATTCTGATAGAGTTTTTCCATATTCTCGTGCATCCGTGAAAGTTTCTGAAAATCTTCTTTGGCATGAACTAGGAAGCTGTACCTTGCTGTTAAGGCTTCAAGAATACTCAGTGAATCCAATCAAAAACACTGCTTTCATTTAACATTGACTTGTATGTCATACCAATTTCTTATTTCCTCAAATAAGGACCAAAAGAATTCCTTTCGTGTTGTACATGCTTCCTGGTATTTACTGTGTATACTAAGCCTATGAATAAATTCAGGGACTTTCATCAAAATACCTCAACCACTTTAAAGATCATTCAATTACTACATAATTTCTTATGAAATGAAATGAAAGGTATGTAACTAATCTAATTTCAAGCACCCATGTAGTTTATTTAGTATCATTGTCTTCTTATTGAAGCTAAATGCTTAGGTATATAAATTACAATATCCTAGGAATTTAGGTACAGATACTAATAATTAACCTGAATACTTTATCAATAAATACTACAGTCCCTAATAAAATTAGAGTAAAAACAGAAATATTGATAAAGAGAATCAAAAGTAAAAATCATGAAAGATAAAAAACTTCATTGTAACAGCAATGCATTTATTTCTGTTCCTGAAAGCCGCATTAGGCATTTATGATTTTTCTAAGGCTATTCACAATGTCAACACAACTTAATTAAATTAGAGGTGAAAACAATAAAACTACTTCTATAAAAGATAAGCAATTTATAAACAGCATCAAAATATTGCATATAAAATAAAAACCTCTATGTTTATTCAGAACTTCCAATAACATAGTTTGCCAAAGAAGCTCAAAGACAAAATATTCTACATAGCCATTTCTCTATGTTGGGCAACTTCAGGAATTGTGTACTTTAATGGAAGGGTAGATAAACAAATATTTATGTTCCCTTATTTTTCTGCTGCAGTGAATACTACAAAAGACAAGAAATAGCCATTTTATTTTTACTCTAAATTGCCCACCTCTACTGCAAAAGAGAATTTACTGTGTTTGCACACTTTCTATTACAGAATAAATACACTATGGTCACTTTATAAAGCGCAGAATTTTTATTCAAGTGCATGAAAATCTAGACCAACAGAATAGCACAGAACCTGGCATTTTTTCTTAATGAATCTCGTACCACTGGCCTCAGTCTATCATCCCAGGCTGCACAGATGCCTCTGCAGAGCCGTTCTACCTCCAGCAGATCAACAGTCCCACCCAATTTGGTGTTGTTAGCAAACTTGTTGTTGGTTGAGGGTGAAATCAATCCTGTAGTGCAGATCATCAATAAAGATGTTGAACAGGACTGGCCCCAATACCAAGCCCTGGGGAACTCCACTAGTGACCAGTACATATTAATGTTTTACAGCTGGATGACTGTTTTCATTCTTCAGGTTTTTTGCAATGCACTCCTTTTTTAGTTTAGTTTTGTTTAGAAGCTGAATTCCATTTCAGCTGCACTGTTAAGTGTCCTTCTGGTTGATTAAGGTTGACTTTAAAAATAACAAGTAAGAAGTTCCTGGGGTTTTTTTTGTGATTTAGAATCCAGGCCAGAAATTCACACAATAGTGATCTCAGATATGTGCAGGAAGGGAGAGATAATGCACTTTCACAATATTCTAATCAGTCACTAATGGCTACTAGCTGATTATATAAGTGCAGAACAACCTCCCCTACGACAGTCTCGTGCAAAAGGACTAACTAAAGTCAAGATTCAACAATTTTAAAAGATACATCTTCCATCACCCATCAACCCCCTAATTTCAGACTTTCTCAATGTGGCTCTTTTGCCAGTACAAACTTCTTTTCATGCTTTTAGTAACTTCACAAGATGCAGCTCGTAAGCAGCTCCAGACTGCCTGTGCTGACTGGCTGGCAACAGATCAAAGAGAACTGATGCTGCCAGCCCTCTTTTCTTCTACACCAATTTGAATCTCCTTTACTCAGCTCCCAAGATGAGCATAGCGCACAGGAAACTGATCTTTACACTTGAGATTCTTAAAAAATTATTCAGACTCTTAAAAAGCTATTGGTAGGAAAGCAGAGAAAGTTGATGAGAGGTTTGTCTATAAATGCTGCCCAAGGACTATATAAAAAAGGATCATGTGAAACAAGACATGGCAAAACAAGCTAAGACCGTCAAAAGAAATGTCACCAGTTCACAAAAACACAAACAACCAAAACAACAAAGAAGAGTGAAACTAGAAAAAATAATTCCTACATCTGGTTGAATTTTGATCCTAAAATTTAGGATAATTATTATTTGTGATTCTTTGACTATTAGCAGATCTTATGAAAAATTATAGTTTTTTTGCAATTGTGAGGGTGTTTATTTTCATAGAGTGAAGGGTAAAGGAAAAATAGATAAATTAGTTTTGCTGTCTCTCTACATAAATGCCAGATATTAAACACTCCAGTATTTTTCATTTTCTAGGAAGCAAAACAAAAAAAGGGTTGAAATTATCAGTCAAATGTAGACTTCATCTTGTAAATTCCAAAAAATATCCTGAAAAGAAAACCTGGGGAGTGGAGGAAGTGAGAGAAAATTTCTGTGATATTCTTCAAGACACTGCTAAAATTACAGCTAGGTTAATAGAGTCCATACAAGATGGTTAATTTTATACTGTTGAAAACTGACTCCCCTTGAATATCTGATGCATAATTTTAAAGACAAAATAACAGTATTCTGGCAGGATGTTTTGCTATCTAATATTTCAATGCCAGACATGATGAATACTGAGATTTTTATTTTCCATCTGGTGCATTATGGGATACCTCTAAGCTCTTGGCATTCTACTGAGACTGTGCTTCAATTTAGGTACTTTTAATAACTCCTCTTCCTTTTCTCCTTAAATATGGCTTTTGTTAGCCAACTCTAGCTAAACTGGAAACAACAGGGAATACTACTGAGTACAGCAATCCCAACTGTAATTATTATGAACAGGTTGATACATACACATTATCAACTACACAATTCATTGGTTTTGGATGAATGAAGACAGAAGTACAGCTGAGCTGCAACACAGGTGGGAAGAAAACAATATCAAGTAGTTTGGTATTTGTTAACCTTTTCTGAAATGGCTTTACATCATGGATTGCCTTTTTGGAATCACTGGACTACAGATCGTTCTGCTAATTAATGTAACAGGACAGCATTGCACGGCTGAGACAAGATCTGTGGCAAAATTTCTAACTGCTCTATGTTTGGTCTTGCATATTATGGCAGCTCTTTTCACACTGAATTGCTTGTCTGAAATTTATATGGATTTTAATACATTGTGTATATAAGATACTAACATAGTGTAGCATATCAAGCTAAGTAAAAACAGCTGTTACCCTAGAAAAGATTATGAATAACTTTAATCTCTATCAAACACTTCTTAAAAGACACCAGTATTCACCACTTGTATTTTAGAAGAATCTTCAAAAGGGAACTGGGACTGCCACTATACTGGATGACAACAGCCTCCACAAAACATGGCAAACCTTTTGAAGACTGGTGCAAAACGCTTTGTGGTCACTTCAAACCATTTCAACAAATGATTTTCTACTAAGAGCAAGCAGTGTGAATGCTGTAGGACTGTTAAGGATTTCTCACATTTTGGGAAAATAATTGCAATTGTCTGAAAAATACATGTCAGAGAGAATTCTTTTTATATGCATATACCAAGGTTCAACAGAAAAATTCTGCATCTGAAAATAATAGTTCAAGAAACATAGAAATGTTTCAATTTTTAAATCAGTACCTTCTGAAGAGTACTTGTCAAATAATACCTTCTCTTTGATTCACTCCTACTTATCTCTAGGTTATAATACTAAAACAAATTGGCAGGTATTTGTATCACACAAAGTTGCTGCATCCACTGTGTATGTATCATATATTACAAGTAAAACCTGTGCTAGCTATAATATATGCCTCAAGTCCAGACGAGATATTAAAAGAAGTATAGACCTAAATTAAATTTACACTGGTTGCCAATGCCCTATCTCATTACCTGTCCACACAGTTAACATTTTGACCTTCTACCAAAGAGCAACACACAACCCTTTTTTACCTGAAGAGTTTAGGTTCTGTAATCCACAAAGTCCTTAGGATGCAAGGACATCTTACAGATTCATTTATGTTGCACAGGGGGACCTTCAAACTATGAGGTCAATTAAATAACCAACAGTTTGGAGGCAGCAAGTCCCTTCCCTGCAGCTGAAATGGGTTTCTTTTACCTCATTTGGTAGTGAAGGCTCTGACTCATTTAAGTACTGTTTCTTCCTCCCCTTTCTGCAATGTCAACAAATCAAATTAAATGGCAAAGGAACAGCTAATTGATCAAAATAAAGGATTTTTTTCCTAGCTGAAAAGCAGCAATCAGCTGATTGTCTCTCAAGTATTAGTTCCATAAGTTTCTGTAAAAGAACACCATCAACACCACTTTTATCAGTAAGCTCAAACTTTCTCAGCTGCTGCTTGGAAAATCAGAAGATGGAAGCTCTACTGATAAACAGCATGTTGACTAAATCACTTAATTAAACTTTTAATATGCAATTTAAATACTCTTCCTAAACCCACTAAATTTTTATTTTGAATGTACAAATGTATTTTGTTCACTGTGCTTTTTATGGAACATTTCACTCAATGGATTTAATACGTTAGATCGATATCAATTCAATATTCTTTGACTTTCCTAATTAAAGGAAACAGAAGAATTGAGATAATAACTATTTCTTTTCAGCTAGCATACACACGATGGCTCACAAATTAACGCAATCTAATATATAGGAGAAATATTCATAATTACAGACTTTGTCAATAAAAGAGTGAACCAACTGTGCATGTCTCTGACTTCCTAAAGAAACAAGAATGCTAATCAGTTCATTAGGGGGCTTTGGGTTGTGATATTTAGCGACAGGATGTAATGGCCTGCTTGTCCACGAAGCTTAATTGTACTCAGGATGAAAAATTATTTTCTACAAAGCACTATCCTTCTTTTTTAAGACTTCCTGCTGGTTTCTTTTTATGAGCTGCATGCTTTTCAAGACATCATCACCATTCAGATTTCCTTGTCATAGGAATAAAAGTAAAAACAGGTCCAGGTTTCATCATGCTGTGCAGGATTATCTAACCTTTACATCAAACCTTTTCTGCTTTGTAATTTATTGAAGTTCCTGTTTTGCTAAAAGTGAGCTGCTTTAATTAGTGTGTTCACAGACATGACTAGAGACCGTAGGCAACTATGCTGTTTAGAAATTGCTGTCTGTCTGCTGGGTCAGGTAGTAGGTGAGAGTAAACTGCTTCTGTTTATAATATTTACTAATCAACATATTGTATTTGAATACTCTAATACAATGAAATATGTAGTATGGCTGGTGTAAGGACTTAAAGAGCACAGTTGCCTGTCTCAAGCACTCTTCAGGCCATGGAACATTACCATGAGATAGGCGCAGAAGGGAGCGACAGGCTGTTTCTATCCTGGCAGAGGTGAGATCAGGGTAGCAAATCCTGGTTAATGCATCCAGACAACAATTTCCTCTATGGAAATCTGTGTAAAGAAGCAACTGCAAATACAAATATCACTGGTCAAACAAAGATCACCCCAAGTTATGGGATAGACGGGCAACAGTGACTACTGAAGAATATGCCTCCAAATATAAGGGACTATAAATTAAGCCACTGTGACAGGAACCCAAGATAAGATAAAGATGGTACTGTTGTTGGGTGTTATCTCAGACCTAGGGAAGGCAACAAAGCTGGAGGCGAAGAATAGATCACCGATAATGGACACAAAGAACATAGAATTTCTAGTCCACAAGGAAAGCCAATTCAGCAACTGTGCTGAAATCAGCTCCAGTTGGGTAGAAGGTAATTCTGGCAGGGAAGATCACAACCCACTGAAACAAGAAACGCACTGACTCAAATGAAGAGAAAGACTGAGCACAGGACTAACAGTAAGAGAACTGTGTAGCCAGTGAGCATTAATTTATTTGTTTGCTAAACTATATAAATAGTGAAAAGCTTTGAACCACCTCAGGACATACCATCACCAAGAAGCCTAAAGTGAAGAAAGACTAACACCATACCATTGGATCCACAAGTGGGGACTATCTCCCGCTTTACATCTCCCTTCCTTTCCCCCTACCCACCCCCATTTACTGTTAAACAAAATGTGTATTATTGACTTCAGCATATGGTCTCAGGTCACTAATCGGATCTTAAGAGTTGGTTTTACCTGTACTGATTTATTCTAAGACCAAATATTTATTTTGGCAGTTTCTGACAGCAGTCAATACCCAACAATTAGGGAAAACAAGGAGTAAACAAAACTTGGCAAATGTAGCATGATAATTCAAGTGATGTAGCATTCAGTTTCTAGCAATCTGTATGTTAGTCATTCTTCTGAGCCTCTAGGCTACTGCTGAGCTAGCTATCTAGGCCTTATATGAAATGCATGCACATTTTCAGTTTAATTGTCTATTGTCCATGAAAACATTTCTGTCAGTGTGTTTTAGCCTGCTGGACAGTATTTCACATGAGATGAACCCATGGTTATTTAAAGACACAAAGAATATATTCCTCTCTTTCCTTCTGCATGGGACGCAAAATTACTAGATTTTTACTGTATTTTCTTAACTTTTTTGATTTTCTATCATCAGACTTTATTACTTATTACTTTATTAAAACATTCCTTCTTTATAACCTATTGCTAGCTGCTGCTCATTGCCACCATTCTCTGCCACATCAGTAGATACATATTACACTTTTTGAGATGGAGTAATGGAAGAACTGATGTAAGAGTATTGCTGGTTTTTACAGTACCTTGTTTATGTTTTTTCCTTGTTCTCAACTGGATTTGTTCCCAATTGTTCTAATAGAGTGTTTCTTCTTCAGATCTATCAGTCTATAATCAATGAAGTTCACTTGTTGCTTTGTCAGCATTTATCAGTATCTCCCTTTGATGTAAGGATTTTTTTTCAAACATATTAATTAAAAAAAAAGTAATGAAACCACTTTTTAACCTAAGAAAATTCTTTCCTTATAAGTCTTTGTGAAAACACCTTGTTGAAATGTGAATGGAAATTCACTTATGTTCTATTGGCTTCTTACCTTTATCTGCATGCTGCAACAGACCTGCAAAGGATGGTTTCTCCTTACAAAATACACAATGACTCTCTTCCATCACATTTTACTTCCAGTTAATACATATTCATTTCATATTTAGTCTTCATCAATTTTCTTGGTGAAAGCCTGACTTGAAGATCCTCCTTGTAGCCCTCCTAAAAAACTTGTGGGCTTCTTTTCAGCTTTGACCTGACCTGGTGAAAGCTGTTCCTGCCCATAGCAGAGAGGTTGAAACCAGATGATCCTAAAGATTCCTTCCAATGCAAATTATTCTACGAATCTTCAGGTGCATGAGGAAGTTTGTGCCTCCAGCTAGCTTAGTTCATGTAAGAGTCTGTAGTCCATTAAGTTTATATTTGAGTTAATTCTGAAATTTGTTCAAGTGTTTTGTGACCACTGTTTACTCCTGGGGATTTATTGCCACTTATTTTATATTAAGAAAAAGAATTCTACTGATTCCTTCATTTAACATCATCCTTCCATTTAAAATATTACACAGTAGGGTCAACTGAAATTCTCCCTAGAGAAAACTGATGCAAAGAATGAATTTAACTTTATGGCTATGACTTATCTTCTTGACAGACATTGATAATCCATGTCTTCTCTAGCAGGATTAGAGCTTTTGAGATGCCTGAAAAAGATGAATTGTAGATCCTCCTTTGGATTTCCTAAGATGATCACTATCCTTTTTAATCAATCAGTAAACTACTCTAATGGTCTTCATATATGGGGAGGGAATTTCAATCCTGGAAAAAGTTTATGCTTCTTATCAACAAGGTCTGCCTGCTTACTCTGTCTTAAATACAACTGATAACTTTTTATCACAGTATTCCACTCACTTCTGCCAGGAAGTTTCATAAATGCCCAAAACGTTAGTAACACAAAGGGAAATGAGGCATTCTACATAACTATTTTTGGATATTAGATGTTTGGTATTAGCATACAGTGTATATAAACTACATCTTTATTTATCCACTTTTCTCTTGCTCTCCTTAGATTTTTGGGAGGATTCACTCATTCTCAACTGAATTTTGCTAATTCTTATCTTTTTTTACAACTACATATCCAAGAAGAGCTGTATACTAACTGTTCCTTCAAAATTTAGTCATTAGAAAAAAATACAAAAAGTTAGAAGGTATTTGAAGAGCCTGCATCATGACTATTTCAGATTAGATGATTGTTGTAGGTCCTTTCCAACTGAAATAGTCTATTATATTTTAACAGATGAAGAAGGGCCTGTCCTTTTCCATAGTTTAGATTTTTTAACAAGTGCTTCCCATTCCTAACTTGCTAGACTACATATAATTTTCCAGACCAAGCACAGACTTTTTAAGTCCTAGCAATATTCTCCAAAAGCTCTCATAGATATATTTTCCTCTAACTTCCTAGCAATATTTTATCTCTTGCCTTCAGGAACCATCTCCTAGTTCTCCTATTATGCTGTCAGTTTCTTCAGGATCAAACTTATGTTTCATACTGTAGAGACACCATGCTGGTGGGCTGCAATGTTTCTCCCAAAAGCACATTGAGCTGGGAAAAAAAGGCATCACCACCAACATTAAACAGAACAAACTCAACAACGAAATATCCAAACTTACAAAATATTAGTAACGACACTGGAAGGTTAAGATAACCCACAGCAGCCACAGAAGGCCTGAAGCTAAGTTGCAAACACTTGGGTTGCAGTGCATCTAACAAGGACAGAACTGGCCCTCACACAGGAAGAGCCAGTGCATCCACCTGGCCTCGGGGCCATTTGCCAAGGCTTGTGTAATAGGATGAGATGAATCAAGAGGACTGTGTCCTGAGTCCTCCAGCCTTTGTAGATAACAAAGCAGTCTTCCAGCTAGGTAATAACCTAACCATGCCTGCAGAGCAAATTTCAACCTGTCTGCTCATATTTCTGCTTCCAGATTAGTCTTGGTGCCAAGCATACATGGCCAACATTTGCTACAGAGGTTTAAGCAAAAGAATTATTTTTTTTCCCAGTTTAATTAATTATCTTCATGTCACAAGGTGTTCTTATGAAAGACAGGCAGTGAAGTTGGCTGCATGATTTGGATCAAATAGTGAGAAAAAGAATTTTGGCAAAAATAACACCAGAAAACAGTTTTCATGAGCTATGAATGTCATTTCTGGAATAACAGAAACTTTCTGGTTCTGCGGTTGCATGTACAAAAACATTCACAATGGTAATGCATACACTAGAAAAAAAAGATGCACAGGGTGACAGACACATTTTTCAAAGAGACTCTGACATAAAAATACCATGTAACACTAGGGTGCTTAACATTCCTATTATAACTTCTCTTTACTAAGTTAAGAAACTCATATACCGCCAGTGAGCATTTTTCCCTCATTCATTCCACTTCAGGGGAATCCTTTAATTGGACTATTCATGTATATAGTTTTTGAGAGGAAAAATAAGTCATATTTTTCAAAAATAGATGGTACAAACTAGACAGAAGTTATGCAAATAAATTTAGAATTTAAAGCAATGCAGTAAAATTACTTAGGGATTTTTGATTTGCAGAGTGCCTCAAAGGATATTGACATTTTTGCTACAAACTTATCGTGCTTATCTTCAGGAACTGGAAAAGTCTGCAAATCCTTCTCAAGCTGTTGAAGCTGCCTCTCCATATGCTTGAGGCTCTTCTCCAGGTTTTCTGCTGAGACTAAAATACAGAACACACATTCTGTTAACACACTAAATAAAAACCATTGTTTCCAAAATGCAAGAGTTAAAACCTTACCCAAGTCAGCATGCTACATTGTTAATTCTGAAATAAAAGCATACTGAACAAATTACATGCAAGATGAGGTGGTTGCTCTACAATGTCCAGCTCTCCCCTCTTACACAGATTCTTTATTCTCACTAGATGTATGCTGTTTGAATGTTGTATTTTCATCTGATTTTATGCCCAAGGTTTTGCATTCCAATTAACACTCTGTTTTAGGGAACCTGAGATATACATATGCCAGTCTGTCTCCTCTGATTAACCAAAGGACAAGTTTTCAAGATATTCTAAGAAACCACAAAGCTTGTCTCCATCTCATTCTGTTAAAACAGAAAATACAATCATTTTTATGAACGACCATAAAGAAAATAAGATTCTCAAACACAGAAAATTGGGCTATTAAACACCTATGCATAAAACTTAAACCTCAGTTCTCTAGTTTAAAAGCACTATGTATGGTAAAAAACACAACAGAATTTTTTGGAGCAAAAGTGCTGGCCAAGCATTTGAGAGAGTACAACAGAGCAACACAGGGACTTAGCAAAAAGAAAGGAGTGGACCTGAAACATCAGGGATTTATAGAAGGATGAAGAAAAAGCATAAATTTTCTTTGCCAGGAAAAGAGAGATACAACTTTCATTTATTTGAAGCAATGCATGTAAAGTTGAACACTTTATCTGTAAATAGTTGATTGAAATATTAAGGTGACCAGAGTAATGTTAGGATAATTAGCATGTGTTCTTTCTTAGATCTATAATATTGCCATTGGTTAAAACTTATTTTCAATTATTTATGAAGGCAACTTAGCATTTATTCAACTTTCATAGGAGCAATATATAAAGATGTAAGAACACACTGTGAATTCTAGTCCAAAGACTTTTTTGTTTTTAATGATCTATTTAATTCATAATATAGTGTAAATATCTGTAAAGGTATAGTTATCTTCATCTTAAAAAAAAAACACTTTGGAGAAAGCCTGTATCCCTATGATGTTACTACACTGCGTAGTGGATACCTAGTTTCATCCACCAAATAGTTATGTGAGAGAAAATATAAAATACATAGAATAAACACATCCTTCTCTGATAAAAGCCTGACAGAGTCCCCAAATTACCACAGTAAAATGCTGCATAGCAACTACAAGCCCATTCATAGCAGAAAGGTTAAGACAACTATAAAATGATCCATGGCAATGTGATAAATTGCTTTATAATCACCATTTTTAAAAGCCTCTGGTTACTTAAAAAATAGTTTTTCAATTGTATGTTAGACTTGCACATTTTGACTCAGCAAATCATCACCAGTTAGGTCAGTTGGCTTCAGCAGTTCAAAAATTCTTTTGTTTGGGGAGCAGAGCTGAAATTAGAAGCTGACAATGTTGACTAAGACATGTTTCCATCTTCACCAGGCCCAGAAACAAACCTGATTTTAATAGAAAGTCATACTTTAATAGAAAGTCATACTTCTGCTGTCATGAGAAGCATCTAAGGGTTAGGCACACACCATGCTAAGAAACACAGAATATAACAACTTGTGCCTAATCTAACTATTGCTTGGACTCTTCATAAGACCGTTTATCTTGCATAAAGAGTTCATAGTATAAATTAATGTGACATACACACATAGTAGATATAGTAAATAATCTCGAAATTATGAGTGCTGGCAAGGAACACCAATTTAAAAACATGACAAAAGCCCAACACACCAAAAAGTCCTCTACACCAGTTGCAGGTAGCAGCTGAGTAACAGCTACACTCTTTTACCCAGATGAGAAATTCAGCAAAATAACTCAGTGCCTAGAGCTGATTAACACATTCTATACAAGAGATTTGCAAGCTCTTGCTTCCAGCAAGCCAGAGTTTTTCACTCTAGTTCTTCAGGTTTTTTGACATTGAACATTTACATGTTTGATCAAGAATCTTTATAACTCTATTTTGTCCTGAAGAGGTTCTTTTCCTCTGTCATGATCTTAGGTTTTTCTTGAACTTAAGATTTCAGCATGCCTTTGATTTCAGCAGTGTATAACTATTAGATATATTTTCCTTTAAGCCTATATTTCTGATGATACCTCAAATAAAGGCTAGTTCACAATATGCTGCTATTAAGTTTGGTACCATTGTCTGTGCAGCTTTCAATTTAGTGAAAACATTAAAAAAAAATCAAACCTGTAAATATAACCAGCTCTTCCAAAAAAAGATCATATAAAATAATTGCCAATCTTTTCTTGTGTGACTCTGAAAGCTGTGGTATAAAATCTGAAGGGACATAGAAGAATGGCAGAAAATGAAAAAAAAACCTCTTTAACTTTAACCCCTAATCCTGGAAGGATTCAGAAATAAACCCAAGCCAAACTGAAGTATACAACTCAAATGCCAGTTAAAAAACAAAGTCAAACCCTGGGGTTCTGAATGTCAGTGAGCCTACAAAGCCAAGTTGTTTGCTGAATACAATGCATGTGTGCCTAAACAATCTCCTACTTACACCTGCTCATACCCACTAAGCTCTCACACTCCTCTTCCAGAATGGCTCCTGCTATTTTTGTAAGCAATAATTAGATTTTCCACCATCTGTTTTTCATGGTTAAAACAACTTCATTCTTAGGGCTTCTGAATCTGGTTTTCTAATATCACAATTATACCAGAAGCCTCTTCACCTGCTTCTGTTTTCAAATATTTCTGCAGTGTTTCAGGTGATGACCCACCAGCCCTTTAATTCTTGCATTACAATTTCTCCAGTTATTCTGGGAATACCTTATCTGATTAACTTACAATAAAATATCCTCTTTTTTTTTTTTGACCAAGGCCCTTATTACAGTATCAAGATGCATGATCTTCATGCTATTGATTTTCTTTTCTTTTATTCTGCTTCCTCAGGATCACTCAGTGATGACAACCCAATACCCCTCTCATCTGGCAAACTATCTAACCCTGTGTCAGACATGCTCATCGGTGCAATATCACAATTTATTTTTTTTAACCATGTTCCTTTTAAGACAGTGTTTTGTTTCTTCTACTTTTAATTCTAATGAATATTCTCCCATTGTACATAATATCAAGTGCTTTACTAAAGTCAACATAGATTTTATGGGAATGAAAAAAATAAATTAATAACCAAAGCTACCAATAAATTCATTTTTATTTTATGCTACTCTCATTAACCTCTGTCTGTGTTGGATTATTTTTCCTTTATAAACCTTCATATCGATAAAGTCAGATATAAAGACATGAAATTGCTCAAATCATTATTTTTTCAGTTTCTTAAATATTCTGTAGTAGCACAACATTACAAAAGCCACAGCAAAACTTGATAAAAAATGTACTTACTAAACTTCTAGTTTCATCTCAATTATCTCAGGATGCAGAATATGAAACTGGTATTTACAATATGAGAATACCGTACTCTGAATTTTTTCTTTCAAGAAATTTCTATGAAGAATTTTCACTCCCATCTCTCCCATCCCATCATTATTCTTGCTTAAAAATAAAACAATATTTAATCTAGCTTTGAAACCATACCTGTTTAATCTTAAATAGTAGAAATAATTCTCCAAAGTGAAGCAATACTTGCATGTTCTCTCATGTTTATTGCTGCAAACCTTTTGCTACTTTTTGCATCAATCAGTATTTCAGACATCATGCCCACACTCTATGACAATTTGCTTGGATGTTGCCATCTCCTAATCACGATTTTCATCCTCTTATCTACCAGTATTCTACCTTGTGCTATTATGGCCCCTTTATTCTAAGAGAGTGACAGTGACATACTGACCTCTAGCCTGATACAAAAAATTATACCATATTATTAAAAAATATTCTGGAAATGTAGTATTAGTTTTGCCATGTGAAAATCACACTGAACTGAGTTTACTGAATAATTCTGTAAAATTGTCATCATATTATAAATGTGGCATTTAAAAGAAAACTTAAATGACAAAACATAGCCAGAAAAAGCCCAATAACCAACAAGAAAAAACTCATCCATATTTTCAGTGAATTTAGAGCACTAACAAATATTGCAGAGGAAAAGTATTGAGTGTTTCTGTAAACACCAGCAAAGATCTGAAATATCATTAAAAGTAGCAAAAGATCTACTTGGATATACTCAGTGTCACACGGCACTGAAAATATAAAAATTATACTTTTTTTCTCCAAAAATAATGATTTCCCTTGTCTCTACAGCTACTTTCTGGCTTTCTTACCTTTTCTCTCCCCTTTCTTCTTTGTGTGTGTGTGCCTAAGGTGCATACAACACTCTTTTTGAGATCTTTTTTTTCCCAAAGCTCTGACAATGCCACTGGCTCTTTAGCACTCAGACTTTCCCTTCTGTAGCCAGAGTAGACGTTAGTTTCACACATGAAAAAAAACACCTAAGTAGGATTTTAGTCTCTTTTTTTTAATTCAAATATGAGCACGCCAATGTAGTGTAACTGGTAAACAATGTGGAAGCATTTTTGTACCCAGTTCACCAGTACTATCACCAGTAGTAGTAAGCCTCAGATCTTACAGCAACTATGCCCTATACTACCTCCACAAGAACCCTGGCCTGCTGGACTTGTTATAAACTTCAAAAGCCTCCTAGGAGAAATGCAGTCTGACACCACATCTCTTTTTTTAATGGTCAGTTTAAGCTCAGAAATTCTTAATATGGGAAACAGCTGAAAACAGAAACACCTGAATGACAACTCACTGATTGTCAGTTATTCATCCCTGAGCTGCTACTGAAAGAAAGAAGCAGCTGCTAAGGCAAGCAGGAAAAAATGGCCAAGCAACAGGATGTGGCACTAGCCCTGAGCACAGGGACCAAGGTCCCCCAGTGTTACACAGCACACAGTGATATGGTACAGTGGTGGATCACGATCTGTCAAGAGACAAAACCATCTTATAAAAGAAGAAATTAAATTCAGAGGAGGGAGCACAAAGAAGATCCTTGCATCAGTGGCAGCTTCCCTTGCTGAAGAATTCTTGAGCCTCACCACCTGCTTCCTTGGGGACCACAAAGTGCTGAGCTGACTGCAGTGTGTTGTATACTTGCAGATAATTTAGGGTAAGATTGTTAATAACTAACTGTTTTAAATATGCAGTGAGAGTGGTTAATAATGATTCCAAATGAACTATTAGCATGGAATAGCAATGAATATCAGTCTAGTAGAGTTAAAAATAAAAGTTTAAAAGTGGCCACATTTATCAATCTTCTATCCAATACTGTCACTCTAAAATCAAACTCCCTGAGGTATATAGGTAGCAAGATACACAAGTCTACATGTACATCTAAATGCAACTTCAGCACCTTCCTACTCATTAAAATTAAGCTTTCTCACCTCTAAGGGTCCATACATCTGCACAATGCCTTCAGCTTTTTTAATTGCCTTTTCCACCACTTTAAGGTACCTCTTGCAATCGATTTCTGTATAACCCATTCGATATTTTTTGTATTTCAGCTGATATCCACATTTTTTCCCTACAGAGTATATAACCTTGATGGCCTGAAAACAAGAGCCTGTGAATTTGTGACCCAAATCAAAACCCAAGAAATGCATAGAATAAATATATTATTTAATAGTACTGAGAAATTTGTCATTACCTTAGAAATTCTCTAATAAGAAAAACAACCTTTCCTTATGACGTATAGAATTCTTATGACATATATGTTACTATTTTTCTCTCATGCTGCCCCAATGTCTTTAAGTTTTATAGGTGGAGGTGCCCTATTTTTCATTGATACAGTTTAAACTTCACATTTTCAATTTGGTTTCTAGCTTTTTTAATTTTGAAGTTAAATCAATTGTCTATTAAAAAAATGAAGTTTCAAAAGAGAGAAAATGGGTAGGTTACTTGTAAAGCTGTGATGAGTTAATGTCTTTTGGAGAAAGGAAAATCCACAGCTTTACAGTGTTAGTACAATATGAAAGATTCAATACACAGTTACCTGTAAGGTCTGTGTAAATTAGAGTCAATCAAGTAAAACAGCAGCCTGCATAAATGCAATATAAAACTTTATAATACCATAAAATAAGAAATTAGTAAATTGTACTGAATTACCAAAATATTTCTTGTCTGGAATACTAACAGAAAAGCAGGGAAGTCATTATGTTTAAAAGAAAGGACAGCTTTAATTATAGAAATCTTCAGGAACTGTCATATCTGTAAGCTCATTAGCTGCAATGAAAGTTCCTCCTGCTGATCTAAGAGCACTTAGAAAACAGGATTTGTTACACTTCAAAGTAAAAAGGTATCTTTAATTCATGTACTGTAACAATGAATTAAATCTACTTCTAGTATTGCAGAAGTAAAAACTAAAACTTTAGCATACAGTGGAAGGAAACCAAAACCACAAATTAAATACCTTAAATACCCTGAAGCAAACTTCAATTGCACATGTCATATGTCCTTTACTGTTTGCCTCTCAAAATTGGATTTTAAAAAGTATTTTTCCTGCAACAATTGTTTACATACTGTAAATATTTAATAATTTATAAAATACAATAGTGTTGCCATTAACTTGGTGCAGTCACTTGACACTGCTCTTGAAGTCTTACAAGCCATTTTAACAGCTCACTGTATGATCACTGGACAATGTTTAATGAAACTAAAGAAGCATGAATGTTTCTTCTGGGAAGTATAAAAAGTAAACAAGTTGCTGAACGCTGTAATGTTCTAATGTTCACCATTTTGAATAAGAAATAACTTGAAAGAGAAGTTTTAAGAACGAGCAAGCATAAACCAAAAAAATCCAAGGCATGCTACAAATAGGCTGGCTAATACAATGACAGTCATGTCAAGGAAGAATTCTACAAAAAAGCATCCTTTAAGACACTTGTTTTGAGATACCTGTGGAAGACTCAACAATTACTCAAAGATGATTAAGCCAAAACTAACAAGTGCACAGTATAGTTCCATTTTTATGTATAAATATATATGTGCAACTTCAAGTTTTCTGTTAATATTGTTCAAATAGCATTTACATATCTTTCTACCACAATAATTTTGATTTATAATTTAAAGAACAGCTGCAAATAATTCTTTTATGTCAGATAAAAATGTGAAATTATTGTATCTGAAGACATGAATATGCAGACAGGTAATTAAACCAGTTCAATAAAAAAATAGCTTGCAACAAAGGTTGCAATAGGAGAATAGAATATTCTTATCCTACTTCATTGATTTATTATCAGAAAATATTTTTAAGAATTACTTCAGAAAACAAAATTCAGTAAAACCATGAAGGGAATTAAATTCTGCCACCTGTACAAGGCCCTAACCTTTGCCAGAACAAAAGCTAAAGAAGAGGATTTAAAAACAAGTACTGGAACAAAATGCTACCTCTATGGTTCAGGGAAAAATTGAACAATATATTAATATGACACAAAAGCAGAAAAGAGCAATGTTGTCTCTTCACCCAACAACTTGAATGAACAAAGCAGCATATGTGTGAATAGAACCTTTCTATTGGATGACAGGAAAAACCAAGGCTGACTTCCTCCCTTCTGGGCTATCAGCAGCCTGTAACCCTTAGACATAGCATTTGGATCCACTGGTTTTCCAAATTTACTGGAAGTGTAAATTGCCTCCCAGGAATGCAAATCAGGATGGATTATTTCTACTAAACCCTAAATTACAATATCTTAGAATGGAGGAAATCCTCTAAGCCCTCAGTACCAAAGCTCTGTTCTACCACAAGTTGTTGGTTGTTTTTTTTTTCCTGGAATACACATATCTAACTATAGAAAAAGTTTTTTATTACTTCCCCTCTATCACTGTTCCTAGCAGCCATAATGATGGCTTGTAATATCTGCTATGAATTTCCAGCTCTCTTGGTCAACTTGTTAGACTTCATCAGCATATCAGTAATACATGAGACCATTACAGTGGATGTGACTGAACAGATTCACAGACTTTCTTTATAACTGACCTTCTGCTAAGCTCAAGCAAAAATAGCCACTTCATTAAAAATTTACTGTACAAAAGTCGGTGCATATTAAATCAACTTGCTTCATAAAAATGTACTTTTACAGAAGTACTAAAAGGTTTATAAAAACTCCATGAGTTACAGTTTTTTGTGATCTGCTGGGTTTTCCAAAATTCCAGTGCAGCAGGAGTCTTTGAAAACAGAATGGAGTTTTGCAGGGAGGAAAACAAATATAAACAAACACACTGATACACTAATCTGTTAGATATCCTAAGCTTTTGTCTTCTTCACACAG
Source organism: Agelaius phoeniceus (assembly GCF_051311805.1). Classification (NCBI taxonomy): domain Eukaryota; kingdom Metazoa; phylum Chordata; class Aves; order Passeriformes; family Icteridae; genus Agelaius; species Agelaius phoeniceus. The sequence continues at coordinate 57,567,854 of NC_135266.1, read as the reverse complement.
GAAAACTGAAATGCAAAATGCATCTCAGAATACGCTGTAGTAAATTCAATATATAAAATTGAAAACATGATCATTGATTTCCATCCTACCTCATATTAAGTGAGATCAAAGACTCTCCTAGTCATTACCAGATGCCTAGAACAGAACAAAAAGCCTGGGCTAACTGATAATTTTACTGGCTACTATTTGAATGGTCAGTGATCTAGATCTCAGAAATTTTCCAGAAAACAGTCAGCAGTTGTCATATAAGACAACTGTCTATACTGAAAATACTGCCTTCTATTAAGGATAAAAATAAACTCAACCACAATACATACAATAACATATTAGTGATGAAAAAAAAATCAGTGACCAGTTCACACTGAAAATAATGTCAAACATACCAAATTAATATACAGCAGAAACTGTTTCTATTACCAGTATAAACAGTTAGGTGAAGGGCTTGAAGCATTTGACAGCTATTTAAAAATAATTGAAATTTTTGGGTTATAATACACCAAGTAAAACTGGAAATTTTAAGCAGCAGAAAGTGAACTCTATGTAAGTGACCACTATCTCAAGTCCTCTATCAGAGGCAGCTTTTGCAAAATTGTAATTGTGGCAGGGAGACTGACTGAGGTATGAGAGTGACACTCTACAAAACATTATAGATAAAACTGTGATATTTTCCAAACTGACATAAACTAAAATATTTTTTACTGAGCCCATCAAATCACTTTTTCCTGCCAGAGAAGGACAGTGCTAAGGTACCATCAATTTCTACCCGTGTCCTTTGCCTGTTTAAATTACTTAAACTTATAAAATGTGGAAAAGGAGCTTTTAATTAAGAAGTTAATTTCAAAAAACTCTGCTGATGCTTATACAGATTCTATATTGCATGATGAAACTACACGTTTACTGACTTCCAATGCTACTGTTGCATGAAAAAGATACATGTAGGGAAGATGAAACTGTACCATGTTTTGAAAAAAATAAAATAAAATAAAGTGATGCCAGGGCAGCCTTTCTACACATCTGAATTAGAAGATGGTGAGTGATACACTTACCGTATAAAAGATCAAATATTGGAATTAAGATCTGGTAACAGAAAAGAACTTTTAAAAGAAATCCAGTATGGAAAATGGTTCTAGAAAATATGTTAGAGGAACTGTAATGGGAAGTCCTGTAGTAAGTGTTAGAGGACCAAACAACTCAAGACCATTCGCATCAGCTTAAATTACTGATCTGAGATATTGATTGTTAATATCTATTTTTTCAATATTGTTAATAAAAAATAAGCATCATCTTATACACAAGACATTGAAATGTGTCAAAATCAAAACTTTTAGTTAGTTACACAAACCTTTACTAGCTTTATCCAAATGCTGAAAATCCTCAACAAAGTTCAGGACATCCTGATAGCTTTCTTCACACACTTCTACAAGAAAATGAAGCAATGTTGTTTTCTGGTCTGCTGACTTTGTGTCTTTCAGCTGGGAAGGGGAAAAAAAAGAAAAGTAAAAACATTGAGAAAAATTCTATTTCTGGCCATTTTAATAATTGATATATATTAGTAATTATTAATCTGAGAAAGGAAAGAGCAAACTATTAGAGTAGTACAATTTTTTTAAAGACACCAATGGGCTGTTTCATTTCCCCCTTTGCTAAAAATCCCTAGAAAGGTCGGAATAAGTATTTTTTCATTTCATGCAATTTTTCTGTTCAGTATTCAAAAACAGTATACATATTTCTTTTTAAAATGTAATTATTTCAACAATACAGGAATATTTACAAAACTGTGAATAAGCACATGAAAGTACAAAAAAGAAAAATCAAAGTTAAATCAACAAAATCGAACTGTACATAATGCACATATCCACTGATGACATGATTTCCTTCTTTATGTATAAAATTAACTCTAACCTAAAAATATTTATGTAGTGGAAGCTATACAACCTCAACACGCACAAGTTCCTGTTATCAATTCTCAATACAGTAAATAAGAGCTCATAGGTCTTATTGTTTAAAAATGCTGACTTAAAGAATTCTTAAATGTAAAGCTTTCTTTCTACACTCTTTATACATATAAAATTATTTTCAAACCTGGTCAATTTAAATCTTGCAGCTACTTGAGTAAAAACATTAACAATTGACAACTGACAAACTTCTGTTGCAGTCTTTCAAATGAGATGTTCTTTTAAATCAAAGACATTTTTATAAATAGAAAATGACATCACATATGAAAGTGTTTATTCACTACTTAAGAACTATTTCTGTATTAAAAAAATTATTAGGAAAAGTATAAAGCATGTAGGCACAAAGTAAACAGGAGTATAAAAAGGGCTCCCACAATTACACAAAGACTTGTCCATCTGAATATCACGGCACACAGTATTGATTTTTCATAATTAACTCTAAAAAGTCTGTTTATTTCCAAAGATCAAAATGCTACTATGCTGAGATGTACTCTCCCAGAGCATGCATATTTTCCTTCAGAAAAGTGGATTAATAACACAGTTTTCCAAATAAACAGGAAATGGAACACATATATATCAAAACCCAAAAATATATTCTAGGAGCCTTACTGTATGCAATGTTATAAAATATGTTACTTCTATTGTATTGGGAATCTCACTGAAAGATGTCTCAATAACACCACAAAAAACTTCTACAATGTGACACTGTGATGCATGCAATACACTGTGATACATAACAATAGTTAGCTATAAATACGAACCTGTGTTATAACCATGCATATAATTTACTACATCAATAATTAATTAATGATTGAGTATTAGCATATCAATATTGTATCTCCTGAGACTACTCATGGCTGTTCTCTGATGTAGAAGAACTAATACAGTCATTCATTCCATACTTGCATTATCTATATACATCAATTCCCTCTCCTATATCTAGTACTCCATGGTTATCTTCAAAATCTTCATATTCTAGATCTTAATAAATTATTTCTCCAAGATAAATTGACTTTTGATCCTGCTCTTATTCTTTTCATAATATATTTTTGTCTTGTGCATTAAAAATACAGAGAATATAACCAGACATAGGACAGATTCTTGTAAAATCATACTTAAGTAAATGCACCTAAAGGATAAAGAACCTTTAGTATCTTCCTTCTGAATATGTTCCTCAGCAAGTTGTCTTTTTAACTCAATCACTTCATCTACAGTGTATTAACACCAGGTGGATGACTCATGCTTAATGCTTACTTTAGACTAGGGAAAGAATCTAAGTTATTCTTTATGAATATTTATGTCATAGGTATCACATTCAACACTCAGTGAAAGAATTCTTCTGAAATATGGCAGAATAAAGATGATCAGTTTCATGAATGTAGAAGTTAACATATTGTGTTTTCTCTTGTGCAAAAAGATAAAGAAACAGAAAGACAAAGAGTACATACAAAGTTTCAAATAATTCCTTCTTTGTAAGAACTACATGTGCACTCTGAAGATTATTCAGCAATCTCCCAGGGAGCATAGGAAAAAAACAACAACACTAAATATGGGAAAGGTAACTAGCATTAGAATGGATTATAAATTAACACCCAGAAAAGTATAGACATTTTCTTGTATATACCTTATACAAAAGTTGAAAGAGTGAAAACTTAAGAAAAAACAGAAGAAGCAAGAAACTGATGAAACTGAGCAACATAAGAGAATCACATAAGGAGTAAATTCAAAAGAAAACATAACACTATTAAAACATACTAAAATGTAATAGATGTCTTAGAAGTGCTCAGACATGTTAAAATTACAAAACTACTATGATCACAGTGATTGGATCCTTACACAACCTTATTTAGTTTAGGTTTTTTATTATTCCCTCAAAATAAAATCACTTAAAAGTGATTAAATGCAAGCCAGTTTTAAGATGACTATTCATGGATCAACTGTACTTTTCAAACTATCAACTAATGCAAATAATAAGGAAAAAAATAGTAAGCAAATAATTAACTGCAGGAAAAACATCAAAACTAGAGTATTTATGCAGTATATGGACATTTCAAAACTCACTTTACATAGCGAGCTGAGATTATATCCAAAGGTCTGTGCATTCCGAGAACCTGCATTCATGTAGTTTCCCATTAACAATACTAGTTCCAGTAGCTTGCTAAAGCTTTTACTCTTCTTTATCTCTTCACAGGCAGCACTGACAGCCATGATGTCAGGTTTGATGTTGTTCACCTGCTCCTCAAACTGAAGCTTAAAAAGAATAGCACTGAGCCGTGGCCGTAGTCTCTTCACGTTGCTCATCTGATTGAAAAGAAAAATAGAAGATTTCCTTTAAAATTCATGGTACACTTTGGCACTGTACAAATGCATACGCTCTGAAATGATTTATTGGTGTGACAGGCTTGAAGAAGCAATATATCTGCTATAACTGATAGCAAATAAATGAATGAATGAGAGACACTTGGGTAAGCAACTGAAATCCCATCTTGTGGTTAATAGGAACTGCCCCCATCCTTTCCAAATAACTAGTATGTGTAAGCAATAAAAGATAAAGTGTCATCATATATCACATCTGTCAACTCATATACCAAATCCTATAAAACTAATCCAAGTTTATGACCCAGTAGTTGCAAAGGAATGAAAGTAGTTCACAAATTTTGTATAACTCTGGATGTACCAAAACAAGACAAATCTCATTTTCTGGTGCAAATATTTGAAAGCTGACGTCAATAAGAGCCTATGATAAATTTGCAGGAAAATAACAGTTTTGAAAAAATCTTTGAAACACTCAATATAGTATACACTAATATATACCAATATTCATACCCCCTACACTCCTGTATACTAACCTAATACAGTTCATTAGTTGCAGCTGAATGCTTCCAGGAAAACAGCTTCTGTTGATCATATACAAAAGACTTGGCTTTTTCTATGGCTTACTGATCATGTATTTTCAGCAGAAATTTTGACCTTCTTATAAACTAGGTCACCGAATTCTCACTCCAGATGTACTTTGCACATTGTTTACTACATCCACACAAGGAACACTAAAACATTATTCAATGAGCTGCTTATCTTCTTTTTCCCTATCCCTGTTTTCTCATCAATTTCATGAATTCCATAAGATCTCCTTCCTCATGCTTGCCCTCTTCTTTTCAAGGCAAGTTTCAAGACAATAATTTCTTTACAATTCCCAAAACCTTAAACTAAGTTTTTACATTTTTTTCTTAATAAGGAACACATTGTTTCCAGCTATCAGTACTTCTCGATGCAAGAAAGAAGCAATAATACTGGCACTTCTACAAAGCAGTAGGCTTCATATAATGGCCTTAAACTTTTGCCTTTAAATTGGACATATCCCCCTCCAAACCACAGTGATACCTAAGGGTTTTACAGACTATTTCTCAACACAGATCAAGTCTACCAATGTGAAAATTCCTCTGACAGTGCAGCATTCATAAGTCATATGGCACTGATTATCCCCAGAGACTCAGTGTAAAGGATAATGGTGACACTCCATCCATTTTCAGTGTAAAGTGAAACTGAAGGCTGTCTCATCCAAAGGGTTTGATATAGAGGCAGAAGAGGATGGAATTTACAATGTATTTTATTGGTTTTACTGTGACAGTAGAAGAAAATAAAATCAGGTAGAGTTAACATTTTATGCCACTAGGCCATTTCAGAAATGCCTGCATAGCTGTGCAGCCACATGATGATGTCTCATTGAAGTAAACACACCATTTGGATTTTAGTTCAGGTAAAAAATCTTGATGTAAAATAAGAAATAATTTCCACTAACTGTACTTTGGTTTTCATCATAGAGCAGATCACACAATCAGGATGTCTTTCAGATTAAGCTAGGTTGAAAATCAACTGTTGTACTTTAGTTGACTGACTGCCTCCAGCCTGGTCGTCAAGTAAAACACTTAAAATGTACACTTTGAACATTATTAACTCAGTATCAACTGTAGGCAGATATTCTGTTCTTATACTACATGAAATAACATCCAACAAGTGTGGTAAAATTCTTACTTAAGAATGGATAAATAAGGATAACGGCACTTGAATTTGAACAGGGCATTTCACAGCAAAATAGAAACAGAAATAACTGAATTCCACATGAAATTAAGATAGTACTCCAACAACTTTATACCTAATTTAAGAATAACTACATAAAAGAATGTTAAGGTAGTGGACAGAAGCAAGTGTCATAAATTCATTCTACAATTTCTGTCAGGAAGAATCACTATTAACTCCTTTTCCTCAATTATCTTGCTAAATTTGTATATGTACTACTACTACTTCTCAGCATCTTGAGAACATGTTTTTAGTCATAAGTTTTGTCCTAAAGTTAGCCAGAAAAAAAATTTGGACTAGACTAGGAAAAAAACCCCCACAACATTCCATTGAAATTATCCAGATTTTTAGTATTTAATACCATACTCAGGGTGCAATAGAGATGATCATTAATATTAAACCATAGAAAATACAAAAATTCGCTGTAAGGTGCATTAATTTTAAATGGTATTGAATTCAAGATACTACTGAATCACCAGAAGATCTATCACTTGTTGATGCTTGGCTTTTCAGACAGGCAGATCCTCAAAACTGAAATATTCATGTACTTTGGACCACAGAGATGTGTTGCACAAACATGAGCATGCACATCTGTATAAAAGGTGCAAAGTTTTCATCAGAACCACTTGAACTACAAGAAATTCAGATGTCCAGTACATAAGTATGCAATTCTTAAAGCTGAATGCAGAAATATGTAATCTTAAAAATTAGAAACAGGAACACATGCCAGAAACACAACAGAAATGCCACTGGGATTGTTATTATTGCTATTACTAGTATTGTTGTTGTTGTTGAAAATGCTCTGAAATCCATGCACAATGCATGTTGTTGGTATTATTTCTTCACCTGTTTGCTAAGTCAATAATTGAGAAGAGTTCCCTTAGTAACATATGGCTTTTTTTGTGACATGTAGTTCACAGTTATATTTAAACTGTAAAATCCATACACCCTACCACAAGACGTGCTAAGAATCTAAGTCGTGCAATGCTCACCATCTTATGTTAATACCCCTTATTTTTTTTATAATCAGAGTATAAGGACATACGTTTATGTCAGTTTTGATAGTGGAATTCCAAAAACAATCCAAATAACTAAAACAGGAAGTTGAATTAGAAACCTATACATGTCAGAGAACTCAGTGCACAGGCAATGAATTGTACCACTTTTTAAGTAATAGTCCACAAAAAGAGTTTCACTACAAGCAAGTCCAAATGGGAACTGACTTATGAGTTGAGATACCCAGTAGCAGCTCTCACAGATCTCACATCCAACAGCAAAGACAGGTTCTCCTCTCAAATACAGCATAAATCACAAGGCAACTACAAGAATGTGCAATCTGATATATGTGTACTCTCACTATTTTTTCTGTTGATGTCAAGTAAAGGAAAGCATCTCAGAAGTTCCACTGACACTACATTTTGATCACTGAAGGGGTTTCATTCCTGTCACAAGCTCATAGAAAAAAACACTGCAAGCACATCAGTTTCATACCTTCTTTAAAAGGAGTACCAGTGCTAAGGCTGTCAGACCACCTGAAAATGTCTCATCCAAAAGGTAAAATAACAGTTAAAGCCAAGCTGACTAAAGAGAGCAAACTGGAACACCATTCCCTGTGGATAATGTATGGCTTTCACCTCTGCAGCATCAGTAAACTCCTAAGAGTGCAGAGGTAAAAATGACACTTATCTTTAAACCCAGGCACTTGAAAAACAGGAAAAAAAATCAAATAGGGAAGGACTGATACCTTAACAGATATTTTATCACATTTAAAGAAGATAAAAGAACATCTTGCTCAATTTGAAAAGGACAGCCAACATGCCTAAATCTTAGTGAAAAACAGCAGCATTCTGGAAAGATCAAACATTATTTCACACTATGGGAAGTCAATTCGCGATAAAAATCAGTATTTTTGTTGAAATGTTTTTATGTACAGTGGAAATAGTACCTCTTTCTTCACCTTTGATATACTCTTTTTCCTCAAGGAAATAATAATAAAGTCAAGAACTGCCAACACAAAATTAAAATTACTTAAGAGAAATTGAGTACACATATTAACATATATATATATATACATACCCACATATATATATATATATATATATATATGTATACATGCCAACAATTGAACTAATGACTTTTCAGCCTTATTAGCAATGATGGAGAGCATGTCCTGTTACTCTGCTTCTCCAGCCTGAATTATAAACAGCTTGAACCACTAAGTAAGTTTCTTGCAAATCAAATATTTTCCTAAAGGATATTCAGAGCAGAATAGAAGGCAGTGTATCATAAGTGACATGGGGACAACACCTATCAATTACCTCCTAGGTGCACACAGGAGGCCTTCTCTTGTCTTGTGGATGACAGTGCACTGATTCACAGTGCGGAAAATCCCTGGTACTGTTTTGGATTGCATTATGTTCAACAAAGATGGCCCAGCAAGGTCAGTGAGCATATCTCAGAATTGCCAATGGGAGCTACAACACAGCTGTCAAAATAAGCTGAGCTTACAATCTTCAGGCTGAAATTCACAGGAAGGTAAGTTCTGTGAAAAGAAAGTAGCCCTTTTCTTTTGTCTTATCCAAAAAATACAATTAGATGTACTGACATCTTGATCAGTATGAAATGCAGACCGCTTTTGTTTCTCCAAGTTGAAACCAGACAATGATATTTTCCTAAAAACAAAACTTCCAAGAAGGAGAGGGTCCAAATTTCCAAAATTCTTCTATTTTTAGCTGGCCTAACAGATGTCTGAAAGGCTATTTTCATTAAAAGACACATATGGAGCAGATGCTATTAGACTGAAAAGGTTTCCTCGTGGGAAACCAAGTCAAGAGCTTAATATAGGTAAAATCCTCTGTAAAACCTCTAATTCATCCAGGTAGCAAGAATAAATAAATTAACACCAGAAGTCAAGGGGAGATGTCATTGAGGAATTTAAAACCAAATATTATAGCATCAAACCAAATGGAGAAAAGTTTCTGAAAGTAAATCAGGTGTAACTGTATTCCACATCAAAAAATCTGGTAAGCCTGACTTTAAAATAAATTCCTCATTTTCTGTCTGGCTACTACTAGTAATCCACCTCCTAATGAAAGTTTTGGGATATGGAATATCCCAAAACAGAGGTCATGAAGACGAATGATCAAGGTCTGGATGAGAATGTCTCAAAATCATGACAGCACGTTCAGTACTTCCCATAATGGTTGAACCATCATAGCAATTCCCACATAGAAGTGGAATGTGATGTTACATAGTTAGCAGCTGATTTTGATGTCTTTGATGTGACAGACATGACCCACTTCAAAAAAGTTCAGGCCTCCAACCATTTGTATCATCTTCTCTATTGACCCAACAAGGTGTGTCCCAGTTAATTTTCTCAGAAGGAAGATATGTGTCTATGATCATGACAGTACTGCTAAGGAAAAAACACTCCATTGTACAGCTTCTGTAGCCCTGTCAATAGCAAATTCAGTAATGACTGAGGAATTTTTATCCATATGGTTATTTGGTGTATTTGGAACCACAGTTAATCTGTGGCAAAAACAGTCTGATATGTCACATAAGTGAATGCTGCAGATGACAGTTTGCATGACTTGGAGAAAGTTTCTCAGTTCTACAAAATGATCACAGGGAAAGCAAATCCTACAGCACCTGGAGATCCACTGGACTCTAATGTCTGAAGCTGGAAAGGTGAAATATCTGCATACTAATTTCAGGCTCTAGGGATTTAATAAGTACTGATCAGCCTCATGGTTCTTTCAGCACAGCTGCCCTACACTAGCCAGTCATTGGATACCTAACTCAATTTAGGTGGCTAAATTCCAAGAAATCCTTGAATTTGCTGAGTTAAAATGGCAGGATCATGGTACCTACTAAACACAGAAGTGTTTTCCTTATGATATGTAATGCATGACATGACCATTAGAGGGTTGCTTACATTACTAGTGAAGAAAAACATCAAATCGGATCCAGGACAGGCTCTTGATAGAATGTGCAAAGTGAATGGCTGGAAGCAAAAGATGAGGACCCTTCAGAGAAATAACATTCCTGCTCTGAAGCTGCAGCAATATCTGCCAAGAAGAGAACTGAGATAGCCTGTGTGTGGGCTAGAACAAATAACAAACACCCACTTAGCCATCTGAATTAATATCAGGCAGTAAGACAATTTTTTTAAAAATTGTTCTGTTGATTAACTACACGAAATGGTTCTACCAGAACTAAACAAGAGATAAGAGTAAGGCCAGCTTCTACCGAAGCATTTACAGGAGCACTCATCTGTAATATGGCATCACAAAGGAATCAATACAAGTCAATCCAATGGCAATTGCAAACAGTCAGATTATTGCAGATCATTCATGATGGCCATTTTCAGAAGGTATTTCTGGAGCCTTGCTCTCCGCCCTTACCTAGGTTCAAGGTTTGAAAAACATCAACATTACAGGAGTTAAGGATGTTCTCCTTCGCAACAGCATAGGTAATTTGACTGTAATTTGTCATAAAGATTTTTTTAATTCTCACAGATGGCATATAAGAGAGAGTTAATTTTTGGCAACACTCTTGTAAAGGCTGGAAATACTGATAAAGAACACTGACAAGGCAGAGCAGCAGATACACATGACGTCTAGAAGACACAGAAGATAAGGTTTGCAGATAGAAATTAACACAATCAAAATATCTCACAGCCCAGATGCACATCAGCACTTCAGAATTTTAAACAGACTGAAATGTCACTAGGTATGGCTCTGTCCAAGCATCAAGTCTTATGAAAGGCAGAGTACGCTTCTGCAGAAACAGTGATAGTATGATATTTTCCAGACAACAGTGAAGAAACATTAATACATTTTGAGTTATCCTCAACGAGAACATACAGGTGAAACTATCAGCTGAATATGGAATTGATCAATTTAAGTGTCTGCTGAATTATTTAAGACAAACTAGCCTTCATCAGGCCTCACTCTAATCTTCAATTTACTCTAGCGAAATCTTTTCCTTTGGTACGAACTCATTAAAAACACATCCATCAGTGAACAAGCTGTGAAGCCACATGAGGATTGCTTGCCAAATTCTATTTGGGTTAGCTGTCAGTGAATCTCACAAGGTCTGAACATTAATTATTTCTGAAACAATATTTTGTAATTCCCTCAATTTTATCTTTGAGCAAATATAAGTGATCAAGGAAAAATCTGTTTCCTTTTTTTTCACTACCAGACAATATGGGAACATCTTTCTGAATGTCTCAGATTACAAGAAAAGAAAGACAGCAGGAGCTATCACATGTGGCTCTTGAGACAGTATTCTCATATGTAAGAATGCTAGTACACTTGCATACACCTGAGGTCAAATGTCTACTAATAGCATCCTGTCAAGCATTAGAAACTTTTTACATTAGAAGTGTTTATAAACAACATCAAAACTTTGATTTTTGAATGTAATCACATTTATAGATTTCAAACCACATAATAAATTTAATATGGACCAGGACCATTTTATACCCTAAGGATTACAGGCACTGATGAGGCTACATAAAGTCCTAGAATTTTTTTGTGTTGGAAGGAATCTTAAAAATCATCCTGCCATGGATAGGGACACCTTCCACCAGACCAGGTTGCTCTGAGCTTCATTCAACCTAGCTTTGAAAATTTCCAGGGATGGGACATCCACATTCCCTGGGCAACCTGTTCCAGTTGTCTCATGCTGGAATTTACTACTGGATTCAGCTATATGCATGCAGCATTATCAATTCAGAACAACTTTTTGGAATGGTTCCTAGTGCAACAAACAGTTAAAATATGTTGGCATGAGTAGGCCTGAAGCCTTAGCACTGCTGTGTGGACAAGAGTGGGAGGAGAGGCAGATGTGTGGTGCTGTAAAGTTGGGGAACTACAGTTACAGGACACTGAGGGGAGGGGAGGTGCAGCAAAGATGTGGAACCATCTGATATGGGACTAAACATTGCCATGCACCTCTGTGCCTCGATAAATGCCCTGAAATGTCAGACCTAGAGGCACAGGGATCCCTGATAAAGAGCATCAAAACTGTGATTTCTTAAATGGAATTGCATTTTTGGATATCAAACCATAAAATAAATTTGAAATAGTCTATGACTATCTTACAACACAAAGAATTACAGCCACTGTAAATAAACAAGTGTACCTCAAATCATAGAATGGAATTCTACGAGAATTCAGAACAATTCAAGTTCTGAATAGCTAGAAGATGCTTGTGCCCAACTTCCTTATAAATAAGATATTAACCAGTGGTATGGTAATAGTTCAGTAAAAATCCATTAAACAGATTCCTGCACTCAAAGTATCAGTCATGATCAATAAATCTAACTAGTAGTTATTATATCAACTTCACTGAAAATAAATTAGATTAATATTTACTAAATTATCTACTCCTTAAACATTTCTTTGATATGATGACAGACACTACACCAAAAATTAGGAAAAATACTCTCTAAAACAGTACCTTTTTCTTAGCAGGAAAGAACTACCTGCAAAACAAATCAACACTGCTAAAAGTCCTAAAGCAACAAAATATTTATACTGTCCATTGAAGAAAGAACCAGGTAAAAAAAAGTAAAAACCTCCAAAATACAGCCTCTCTCAACAGTTACCAAGATGAACATCTAGATGAAACCTCATTCATCTCCAGTGGGTTTCATATTGCACAAAGATAATCTTCACCATTATCAAGTTTTATTCAAGATTCAGCATGGTGCTAGTAAAGACAAGGTTGTGAGTTTGATCCCTGTAAGGGCTATGCCCTTAAGAGCTGGACTCAATGATCCTTGTGGATCCCTTCCAACTGAGAATATTCTGTGATTCTGTGGTAATCAATGAAATTACCAAGAAAACAATATGAAGGTTAAGGAAGTTTTTAAGAAGTTTTGGAGGAAGTTGATTGCAGTAAGTAAAACCAAGTACAAAACAAGAACTATGGTAAAACAAGATGCAATTGAGTATATATGTTTCATCAAGCACAAGCTTGATGAAAACTTCATCATGAATTTGAAATACCCCATGAATTTGAGCAAGAAAATACAACATTCAATATAACATCAAATTAAAGTAATAATAGCAAACTAAATTTTTAGTAAGATGAACAGAATTAATGTAATTGTCATGAAATAGTTAATGAATCTGTACAAGCCCCTCCCTGTCCCCCTCCCACCCCCAAAAAAACCCCACAACTCTACACCAAAAACAAATTTCCACAGTAATACATGATAATATCTGTGCTCTGAGACACTGGCCTGGAGTAAGTGAAAGAAAGAACCTAGCGGAAAATAAAGTAGTTTATCTAAGAAAACCCAAAGTCTGGAAGAGAAGATAAGGGCCACAAAGGATTTATTTTATACTTACTGCTGAATGAACAGAAAATATAAAAATGATAAATAACTTAAAAAAGAGAAGGCAGAAACCACAAAAGCAACTCAGAGGGTCAATTCAAAAAAAAAAAAGAACCTCACAACCGTAAGACAAAACCCCAAACAAAACCCCAAAACCACATGCAACACTCATGAAGGGAACCTGAACCGTTTAGAATCATGCTCTCAAGGTCTTTAAGCCAGCAACGAAACTTAATTGACTTTTCTTGAAACATACAACACTGTAACAATCACTGCCAGCCAATATCTCACTAAGTGTTTTGCTGTTGGTTTCAGAGTATCAAATCTTGACTTTCAATTCAAAGCCTGAAAGATAATGGGTTTCCATGATGAAAAAAAATTTATCACACAAGTAGTAATTAGCCATTTATTCACTATTTAGATTCTTCCTTAGGAGTCAAATAGTTTAATTGTTCCTTTAATCACAACTTCAGAGAAAATTAACATGGAATCTCCTAATTCTCTAAAAAACATAACTATAAAACACTACTCATCTAAAAGACTTCAAGCCTTGCACTGTGTATTCTCCCCATTTAAAACAGACAGCAAAAATTAAGGCATAAACCAATATTTTTAAGGAAAAATAAACAAAAGCAACAAAACCAGCAATAATGTGAAGATTCACATTAGCCATTAACAGTGGCTTCCTAAGAAATGAGAATTTCTCAGCCCGCTCTGCGGACAACAATAACAGAAAAGATCCAGGAGAGCCAGATGGAGCTTGAAGAACTTCGATGGAAAGTAAATGGATAGGATTCCATATTCAGAGTAGAAAAAAGTGACTTATTCAAATTTTATCCCATTGGAACAGAAATGAAAAATGTTTCATGTAATAAACATTGTCGCTTGTTCTCTCAAATCCACTCTACTACATGCATAGAAGCTGTGACATGACAGAAACTGTTCCTGATGATGGGGTTTGGTCTTGTTTGTGGACTTTGTTTTTCAGTGTTTTGCATAGAAAACCAGGAAAAGCAAGGACTTGCACTTTTCAGTCAGTGGAAATCTGGTTGTTCCTTCAGAAAATAAGTTCCAGAAATTTTTGAGATATAAGAACTCTTATCATTTTGTCCATTTATTTTATTTTTCTGAGTTATCACATGCTTCAACTTTTAAAGACAAATTTATCAGAAAAGTTGGACCAGATGCAGCAAAACTCTACCTACACTGTTACTGGTCTAGCTCTTCTCATCAACTGACAGTTCCATCTAACTGAGTAAGTATTATTCCCTCATGGGAAATTCCCTCAGATAAGATAATCTTAGCAATAACCACCTTAGGTTTAAACTCCAGGAATGGACGAGAAAAATCAAAGCCTTGTACAGATTTATGCACCAGGAAACTACGTAGCATTACTCTGTGTTTGTCTGGATGAAGTAATTACCAACTATGAATTATGAGCTATAGAGAAATTAGATGCAAACTGTATTTCCACAAAAAGCATCAACTGCCAGCTCTGAAGTAGCATTTTCTTTTTTTCACTTCCAGTCTTCCTTTGTGAATTCAACCTGGAAGATACTACAAACATATCTTTCCAGAGGGAAGGGAAAAAGTGATTAGGGATACTCTTTATAGGACATGGTATAAAACACAGGCGGCAGGAGGCAGAATAGGTCAACATGATCACTATGACATTATGTTCTTCTCATTTACATGGAGAATAGAAAGAAAAACGTAAGTGTAGAAAACCTCAGTTTAAAAAGTTCAGATGTTTTAATGCAAACAAAAGTAAGGCCAAACTATTTTAGCTACGAAAATTCAAAAAATAGCTCTGTATCTCCCAGTGAAACTTTGCCACAGAAAATAACAAAGTTTTTATGGTTTTGATTCGGTTTCTTTTGCAAATGTAAATAACTTGTTTAAACAAAGAGAATCCAAAATCATTCCAGAAGCAATATTTCAATAATCAGGCCTTTCACCTCCATGGATATGTCCAACAAAAGTCCACTTGAATGGCAGCACCTGTAATCTTCTCCCAGTCTGGAGCCCCTTCACTTTTAGGAAGAAGCAACTGTTTTGGTTTTTTTCTATAATATTATATTAACACTGTATTTCCAGAAAGGACAAAAAAAAAAAAAAACAACCAGTGATAATAAAGCAGAACTCACCACAACACCAAACTGCTCTGGCTCAGACAAATTGTTATACTCGTTCTTGAACTTGGACAATGCATTCAATTGCTCTTGTTCAGGGAGGTGTTTTATTAAATTCTATAAAGGAAAATAAAATAGGCTTAAAAATCTCAGATTCAATGTTGCTTCTATTATTGTAAACAAACAGGTTTACACATGCATTACTGCCATACACTCCAAAGACAACACTCTTTCCTGAAGACAGCAGAATGTACATAGCAACACACAAATTAAAGGAACTGAGAGTGTAAAAGATAAGTGATGCAATACTGCCAGCAATACTGCAATACTGACACTGATTCTACACGCTTCCGTAGTATTTTTTTAAAACTGTGTTTAAAGAAGGAATGTGCTTGATAGGCATGATGGAAACAGAATACTTCAAAGCAAACAAGGAACTTGAAGTATAACATAACCATCCAAAGGCTGGCAAGAATTATTAATGCTAGATGAAAAGTATTTTGGAAAAGAATAATTAATTTTCTAGCATTTCAAAACAAAAGTTTAAACCCATTACATTTACTTACTTACACTACTACTTAGCATGAAAACTTGCTAGAAGTAGTAAATCAAAGGTAAGATTCAGCTTCAGCCAAATTCAGAAGTCAGTATGGGGAGGTTGGACACATATAAAGTGAACGTCTTACAGGTAAGGGAATCAAACATTTCACCTTCATCTGTTCCTCTGAAGAATCCTCTGACTCCCTGGAGCTTCCTAAACACTTAGACACATATTATCTACAAAAAGACACTCACTTTTGGGCACCTGAACCCCACTCTAATTAGCTTCTGCTAGGCTGGCTAAAAATGGCTTTTTGGATATTCTGGAAATAGAAAGCTTCTCACACACTTAATTGTGGCATAAAATTTGAATCAGTAGCTCAATTCTGTCCCTTCCCAAGATGACTGCTGCAACTACCAGGCAATAGCCAGAGTCCCTACAGCCTTCTGTGTCTCTCAGATTATGACCCTTGTGTTTCTGGTTGCACATTGGTTAAGTTTCTGTCACAATGAGAAAAACACAAGAGAGATTTTCCTTTCTTAAAACACTCTTTGGTCTACTGGTAAGCTCACTCTCCTGAACTTAAGATTCAATCCTTTTAACACTGAAGCCAGTCTAGGATACACAGCCACCCCACAACCACTTGAAAATTACCATATTTCAAGAAAGAAACCAGACCAACTTCCCCATTATTTGATGGAAAGGGCAGATATTTTGGTTGCCAACATTTGTTTTATTACCTCTCAAGTAAATAGCTTTGGTGATATACAATGAGCAAAAAAGAATTTGTTTCAGTTAGTGAGCCGAATCTCCATCTGAAAGTCTTAAAAAACCCTTATTTTACCCACTAAAGATCCTAATTCCTTCTTAAGCAGGAAATTTAGCCAGTTAAGATATAAAAACTACCTCCCTGGGGCCAGGCAGATAAAAAGTCATACCTGTGCTTTGCTTAACACACTTCTTTAGTTTAAGAAGAATCAAATTTTACGCTTTTCAGTAGTAGCTGAAAAATATCCCTAAATCAGTAGACTGATTCAACAGAATTCCATGCTCAAATAAGGATTTTGGTAAGAAAAGAGAAAACTATTAAAAATGCAGGAACAATGATGCTTAAAACAATAATGTAAACTTAAATTTTAGGAGCTTGATTTAGATATGATCAAACTGAATTTTAGTGGAACAGCAGTCATACATATCCTTACTACTCTCACATTTGGAAAATATTTTTGTAAAACAGACTACACTTATTAATTATGGATGAAGGTGTCTGGCAATAAATCAGTAACACTGAGCAAAAATGAAAGGGTACAAAGTGTAAAAAGATACATTTTAAATTAGAAATTCATAACACACCTATTTCTTTTTTTGATATCCAACATTTCCAAATACAGCTCTAAATATAAGACAATTCCTTAATATTTACTGAAATTAAAATGTTATTCTTTGATGCAGAAAAAGTTCTCATATGAACAAAAACTGCCCACAAAACTTTCAAAAACCAAAAACAGTCAAGTGTTGGATGAATATTTTCAATGTTGAGCATCAGAATATAAAAAAAAAAAAGCAACCAAAACAGAAGGAGCAGCTGATATCAAAGGAGCTTTTATGGTGTTCAGATAAAGCTTTTGAGAAGCTACAGATTAAACACATTTTGAATATCAAACAAGGAATAAGCAGGAGAAAGAATTTTAACTAAGTCACGGGAAATATTTCAATAATTAGTCAATGAGTTTTTGGATTACAACACGGCTTTTGGAGTTTTTACATTTTGAAGTGCTAGATTTAATTTCTAACTGAAGCAGGGAATGGAGACAGATGGAGAGAAAATACATTTCATTTCTTAAGCATAACAAGAGTTGGATTAAGAACAAATTTCCAGTTTCAGAAACAGTGATTATTAGGACCCACTGAAAAAACAGTTACAACTAAACAAAAATATCTGCTGAACGCAAGAAATTTCTGAAAAGAAGACGTACCATACTGTCTAAAGTAACTTATATGAATGAAGAAAATTAGCCATATATCGCTGTAAACCTATATACTATTTCCCTCTTCTCAGAATGATGAAATACGTGGAACACATTTTCATAGCATGGTCATAGTGCATACTTGAAAAGGATGTGGAAGGTAGAAATAGAGACATAGAGCTCGATACTTAAAGTTATTTATTAACCTAAGTATATATGAAGGTGTATCCCAACTTTTTGAAGTAATGGGGCACATTGTTTTACCACTTTCAAAGAAAGATGGGTGTCTTAAGTCCTTTTTCAAGTTCAAACTTAGTCCCTTTTTCAAAGTTATTATAGGGTTGTTTTACTCAGAAACAATCAATTTGGATGAACCCATTTGATAAATATTATTACATCCAAACTTGGAAACTAAATTTGAAGCCTAAGTTCTACTGAATTTTCCACCTGATTTAGGTCTTCAAGGGATTAATCACTTGGCAAAAAAATGCAGTCTATATTCTTGAGTGATTTATATGACCGTGTTCATCCGGGATATTGTGCACATGATCACTTGTATTCCATTCCACCGACTTTTACACAATCACAGCAGCTGCTAATATCATTGTACTCTTGTAGGATATAATTTCTCACTTTTGGCTCTTCATCTTCTCTTACCCTTTTCTTAAATAAAATTGTTCACTCCCCTCCAAAAGCAAACACGAAAGGGCTCAACCACTGCTGATACCACTTTGGACTCAATTGTGATGCCAACCGTATACAGAGGTTACTGTATACACTGACTTTCAACATAATTTACTGCCAATACCAATTAATAGAGCCACAAGATTATCAGCATAGTGTCAAAAAGTTATATCCTATCATATTTTTAGCTATGCCTACTGCAAAGCTCCAGTGGGGATAGGGTGTGCTAGATGTTCTAAATATACTGAAAATTAGGCATTCTTTATCCCAAGGCATATACAATTATAATGAAAATAATAGTCCACAGAAGAAATTAAAAATAATGATACAAAAGCAAAAAAATTATCCATGAAAATAAATTTTCTCTTCTTAGCTTACCACATCTTCACATAGAAGTATGCCATTAATTAACTACACGTTATTGGTTTGATGATTTTCTTTACCAGAGTCTAAATGCAAAAATAAATTTCGCCTTCTTTAGATAACACACATAGAAATTATCAAAATAACAGTTTTTTATATTTTTGATATACAGTACTTATTTATACAGGTTGCTTCATTTAATTCTTGTGGACCTAATTTTTCTGACAAGCTAAATTTTAACTGCTGAACAACAGTGCTAAGATCAAATAGCTTGAGAGACTCAGAGCAAGGATGGACTACCTGAGACAGAGTTTAAGCAGAGCATAACAGAAGAGCATATTCCATCTCTCAGTTTTTCATGCTACCATAGAGAATTTCCACTGTTATACCAAATAAGATAAAGATACACATCATGCTGCTGTTGAGCATGAAGAAAACCTTGAAAAAGTGATCTAAGTGCAAATTAGACTAAAAAAACATTTTAGAAGTGTAAACTATGTTCATCCTAATAACCTTAAAGTAACAGTTTTAGTGCCAATATTAACTGCATCACTGAACAAAAGAATGAGTATTATACAATGATTATATATACTGTCACTGGAGATCATGGTTCATGCTTGCTCCTTCAAATATTTAAGAGAAACATCTCATTCTTCAATGAAGAAGGGAAAGTGAAGTCTAAATAGCTGAAGAGAAATTAAACATCTTTGAAATCCAAGTCACGGGAAGTGAGGGCAAAACTGCATGCAGGAAGAAATGCATGCTGAGCATTGCATAGCCTCCTGTGCGATAAGACAAGATGTTATTTTGATATTCTGATACGGTGGAAATTAATTTTGCAGGAAAACCACATAAATACAGATTTGTCTTGTTTTGACATCTGAATACAAGTTCCTGTGTGTTGCAGTAGAAGCCACACCTGAATTTCAGTGAGCCTTAATGTAACAACTAATTTTATGACCCTGATACCTGTACTTGTTTTAACTAATCAACATTCCTGCAAATAGATTATGTTTCTAAAAACCAATCTACCTTCACTTTTCTTTCACGTTTCAGCAGGGACTGGTACCCATGCCTGAAACACATTTTGAAGTACGCTGAAGAGATTAGCTATCTAAAACCTGTACCACATTACTAGTAGATAGACAGTAATTATCAATTATTGCTATATTATGTTTTGACATTTATGAGCCATAATAGAAATAATTTGAAGTTCATCACAGTATGCCAGAGTCCTGTCCAAAATACAGATAATTTTTCTAAAGTAAGACGTTTTCAAATTTACTGATGCCCATCAAGATGACTCAAGAATATGGCACATGACAGGCAAGGACAGACTCAGAGAAGTCACTCTGTTGACCTCTGGGAAAGCCTCGTGGGCCCTTATTGTGTGCAGATACCCAACTAAGTGGTACAAAGAAGGTGTAATTAAGCTCTTCTTGGAGTTGTGCAATAGAAGAACGAAGGTCACAAGTTATACAATTAAGATTCCAGTTAGATAAACAAAGAAACATTTTCTACTACAAGTATTCAACACTGAAAAAGGTTTGCAGAAAAGCCAATGGGGTCTCCAGAGTTGGAGATACTAAAAATTTGATGGGAAAGGCCCTGATCAAAGTGCTCTAGTTGACCTGGCTTTGAGAGCCTTGGCTCAAATGACTTCAAGACACCCCCTCCAAATTATTTTTCCCATGTTTCTAAAATTATTCATTTGTGTTTACTTCATTAAATTCTTCAGCTTTTCAACCTTTAAATAACACTGTATATAGAAGAACTTCCAGTTTATTTTGGCTCCACATAGAGTCATACTGACTTTGTCTTTTAAAAAAGTAATATTGAAAGAGAAGACACTACCTAAATAAACTCCATGGAAGAGAAGTGGTGAATGCTGTAAATGCTCTAAAGCAAGATATTGGATTGTTACAGCTCTAACAAACAAAAAAAAACCCAAACCAAACAACCAAAATAGAGATTTGTGCAGATAAGACAGAGCTAAAACAAAGCCAAGAAAAATTTGGTAAGTAGGGAAAAACAAAACATCATATGTACACAAGAAAAGTCTCTATTTAGGTGTGGACAATACTGAAAATTGAGATATAAATTCAGCTGTGTCATACTTTAATCGCATCCAGCAACCAAGCCCCAAGCAGCTACTCACTCACTCTCCCCACAGTGGGATAAGGATGAGGCTGTAAGGGTTAAAGTCAGAAAACTCACAGGATGAGATAAAACCGTGCACTCAAGCAAAGCAAAGCAAGGAATTCATTCACTGGTTCCCATGGGCAGGGAGATGTTTACTGCCATCTTCAGGAGAGCAGGGCTCCATTAAATGTAATGGTGACTTGACAAACACCACCACTCCATCTCCCTTCTTTTTTCTCCCTCACACTTTACATACTGGGCATGATGTCACATGGTCTGGAATGTCCCCTTGGTCATTTGGGGGCACCTGTCCTGGCTGTGTCCCCTCCCAACCTCCCATACACACCCAGCCCCCTTGCCAGCGTGGCAGTACCAACAGAAAAGGCCTTGGCTACTGTGTAAGCCCGGCTCAGCAACAACAAAACCATCTCTGTATTCTCAACCCTGTGTTCAGCACAAATGCAAACATAACCCCATATGAGCCACCATGAAGACAATTAACTTAGTCCCAGCCAAAAACAACACAAGCTGCTTTCATAAAAATATTAACATTACAAATTTAAAAAAAAAAAAACAACTACTGTTCACAGAAAAAGAACATTCTTGCAGTTAATTATTAGCCAAAAATTTACATTAAGAGGTGTTTTTAGCTACGATTTCTATTTACTGAGGAGCTTCTCTTGAAATACCTGGATCTTAAGTGCTATTTTTGTTACCTGAATCATGGACTCTGAGAGCTGTGTTTCATCTACTTCCAATATCATTATTTTGATCTCTTCATAAGGCACTCGGAAAGATCCAAGGAAAATTGCTAAAACAGAGATTCCACAAATAATGAAGAAAGCAAGACAAGAACTATCCTGCTTCTATGTAAAAAACAGCAGCAAAACAGGTCGTAGCATCTCCAGATTAACAAACACTATGCCAAATAATATAAGCAAGATAACAATTTTTAATGTATTTTTAATTACTGTTTTCTTTCAATTCCAGCCTTCTCCATATCCATTTGTTATATACAACATCCAGCATCACAGAAGACTTCCATAAGCAGTCAGAGACAAGTCTACTTTTCAGAAGAATCACTGCTATTACAGTATTTTGTGCTAAGATGACAATTGTAATTTTTTCAATAGTCTTGTCAGAGCCTTCTCTGAAAGAAGCACCATGACAAACCAAAACCAAGCCACAGAAACAGAACATTTTGTTAAATGTTCTTATAAGCACTCCTTATTTAGTCACCATAATACAGTTATTTCTTATTTAATCTCTGCTGGCATTTAGGAACCTAGAACTCCTCTCCATCAAAACTTTATCTTCTTTCTTTGTATATTATTCCATAATACTGAGTATCAACTAGTTTCTACAAAGTTCATGAGATGGGCAGACACGCTGCAGGCATTTTCATCCTTTTGTTGACAAGGGGTGGGGACATGCAGGGGAAGGGGGCATCCAGTATTCCTTGATGGATATATTGACAGTACAGATGGATTAGATACATAGCTGTATGCTTGCGCTTCAACACATACAGTCTTGAACAAGGAATAATCTTTAACTACTTCTCGGGTCTTTTTAAGCATTTCAGTTGTGTAAACTCATATTTGTGCTTAAAACAATATGCACATCTTTAAACACATTTTAAACAATAAGTGGTTACCAGGTAATCACACAAGAAAGAAAGGCATTTTTATGGAAGATTTATACATTACTCTGAGGAAAAAAAATAACCAACAGAAGCTACTTACACAGATTCTGTGCAATCTTAGGATCCAAAACTTTTAATTCTTTGATGCGTTTCTTAATGGATTTCTTTTCTTCAAAATCCTCCTCCTCTCTTTTTACTGCCAGATTAATCACAAATACAATCATGGTTAATTCTTAATATTTAAAGGAAACATTCATGAATTCAGAAAGAATATTTGCTATCAAGCATACTCAATTCACAGAGAAAAGATCATAAAACACACAGACAAAAAATTGAGAGGTTTTGCATGTTTTGTTTGTATTTCAATACTTTTGCTCTTCAGTCAAATTTGTCAGCTTGTTAGCCTTCTAGATTTATTTTTTTTAATATATAGGGCCTGAATAAACATGCTAATGTTAATTGTACAAACTGAGTCATATTTAAAATATGCAACATGCTCCAGTTACCCTGGCCAGGCTAGGATTATGAATTGGATTTTAACAATAACAGATCTTAAAAAACATGGCAATATGTCTCAACACTGAGACATCTATCTATTTTTGTGATTGCTTTTGTCTAACTATATGCACCAAAATTATCAAAGATCACCAGCTTATTAAAAAAATAACATTAGCTTAGAATATAGCTGAGTTGTTATATACCTACATAGCATGTAGGTATATATATAGATCTCTTTTCTTGCCCCCCTCAAAAGGATGTATTTTTAAAAATATATGATGTAATCACATTATTACAAAATACCACAAAGAAAAAGTGATTGTATAAACATATATTAACATTGCTGGAGATTTTGGCTTATTCTTTCTTTTAATAATTCATACAAATAGAAAATAATTAATACAAATAGGATCTCCCAAATACATTGTGTAAGCTGAATTTATTTCTCATTAGTCACACATTGTCATAAGAATTTCACTTAAAATAACAACATAGGCTTGATAAAGTATTAGTAGGAATTATTATGCAAACAAACTAAAAAGCTAAAACCACACAAATCTTTCCTTAAATATGATCTGTTATTGTATTATTTTACAATAATACATAATACAAAATACTCTTTTTTTTAACTTTTCCTTCTTCCTTCCCCCAGCACAAATCTTCACTGTCAAATGTTATTTACCAAATACATTGCTACTGTTTAGCTAATTCTGTATATTATTTCACAAATGAGATTAGTTTCCTAGCTTTATAGTATGATTGTTCCAAATTAAGTTATACATGCTTCAAATATTTGAGAGAAGAAAATATGCTACAATAGTATAACACGCTACCGACTTCCAAAGGAGATAGGTATAGACGAGAAGTCCTGCCAAGGAGACATAGGATTAAAATTTCTAGCTCAGTGATGATCCTTGACAAAACTAGACATAAGCATGAATTATCATGAGGATTTCCCTAAGCTGAAATTAATTCCAAAAATGGTAAGAGAGCTATTTAAGAGCTACATAATTCTTAAAAAATGTTTTCCAAAGCACGATAAATTTTGCCAAGGATTGGGACACAGACTAAATGACCTCTTGAGGTCTTTGATCTTTGTTGTCTAGGATACAACCAAAGAGATAAGAAATTCAAGACCTCACACAGGGATTGAAGGAACCAGGTTCAAGTCCCTTCTGAGTAGGTGGAGAGAGACATTTGAATCATCTCCTAAATCACTTTTAATACTCTACACCTGCTAGGCAGCACAATGCTCCTGAGAACATGCCACAGTACAGAAAAGAACCTGTATTCTGCAAAAATGAAATCACTAAACTAAGACATAAAGCAGTCCTTAGAAGAAGGACTGATAACCAGCATTCTGGAAAATAGGTTACAAAGCCACAGTCCTTGTCTTTTGTCTGTTCCCAGTCTACCCACAAAATTCACATGGCCTTGAATTTCTTTTAGCACATTGAACAGAATGTTTAGCACTCTCCTGTACCAGGGAAAGCTACACACCCTGCTTACTACACATGTGAAAGCAAAAGTAGGTTTTCACCAGCAATGTGAGAACTCTATAGCTCAGGCACCAAAGGAATAGAATGACATTAAAGCTACTGGATAAAAAAAAGGTTACCACTAAAGGTTCACTTTTTCTGATTATCCTTGAAGAAGAGCCCTTACTGAACCCAAAAGGGTATGTCAAGGGGCTGCAGATCCCAGAATCACATGACTGTTTTCTCTTGCAGTTACACTTTAACAGACCTCTCAGATTTCTTAACTCCTTCAACTACACACTGAAAACTGTGACTCTTAAAAACATGACTTGAGTTGCCTCAAAGTCTTATCAATGCTAGCATTGTAGATTGTCCTAGAAGACATATACATCCCTGCAGGACAGGTTCCAAGCAATTTTCATGCCTTAATGAAAATAAAGTAAAATTCTTCATGGCTACCTTGGAACTTCGCAAAGAAACCTGGAACTTTACAAGAAACAAAATAATTTCCTTTGTAGTCAGAATAAAAAGTAGTTAAATTATCTAAATTTACTAATTTCCTTAAGTGTGCCCTGCCAGCCTCAAACTGTATGCTAAAAGGGCAGAAATAAAAAAAAAAATTAAAAAAAAAGTCTGCCTCTTTCAGCACTAGAAAGCAAACTTTATTCATTACAAGTCTTATAACTGAGATAATACAGACACACAAACATGCAAAAAGAATTAACAGTTAAACATGCACTACTTAATTCCCTACTTCCAAATCAAGAAACAATGCTGTAAATGAACTGGCTAATAGCCTCAGGAATTTTCACCCAGGAGGGGGTTATACACAATATTACAGCACAACTTAAGGCATCACAACACTAGGAAAAACATTTAAGCATAGAATGTGTCTACTCTAGGCAACTCATGCAGGAATTGTATGCAGAGTTCTACAATTATACAATAAACTAAGTTACTGCAAACTTACATGATGCTTCTTTAGTAGACTTCAGGTCACGTCCTTATGTAGTTGGCAGCAATAAGAAGCAGAGGACATGTATTACTTTTCTTGCTGGTTTGAAATGTTGCACTTCCCACTGAAAACCCTGATACATCCTAATGTCTCTAGAAATTTTCACCTCCTTTGCTAATGTCCTGGTTTTGGACAAGGACACGGGTTATGTGGAGCCATGTGGGCATGGCCAAGACACAGTGCAATTCAATCCCATCTCACCTCATGGCCAGGAAGGAGGGAAATGGGTCTCTCTCTTGCTTCCTGGAAAAGAAGGGGGAGGCATTCCTTTGCCTGGGAACCAAGCGACAAATGCAGTGGTGGGGTAACACTGGTCCTGACCAGATGATCTGTCTGTCATTTTTTTCATTGTCTTGGGCTTGGGGACAAAACATGGAGGGAGATGGTCTGTCCACCATTTTGTTCACTTTCCCAGTCAGTGAGCAATTCCCTGCAAATCACACTCTTTTTGTAAACTGTTGTTATTAATATTGTTGCTGCTACTGTTCTTATCTCATTGCCGTTTCCAGTAAATTGCTTTTATCTCAACCCATGATCTCTGCCTTTTTTATTTCCCATTGAAGGTTGTAAGGGGCACTGAACGAGGGAGCGCCACTTCTTAACCATAACAAGTGGCACAAAAAAAAAAAAAAAAAGCCCCCAAAATCCCAAGAAACATAACTATTCTCTATTTCCAACAAGTAAAAAGAGAAAGAAATCCCACAGCTGAAGGGAATGAATAGAAATATCTGAACAGGTGAAGTAAGAATCTAGACTAAAAGGAAATCAAAGAAAAATATGCAGTTAAATTTTCATTTGTGGAGAGCACTGGAATAGAAGGGAAAGTACACAGAAGAAAGAAAATGGGAACATCTGCTTACAGTGGAAAAAAAATAAAGCAGGCTAGTGGGAGTGGGCAGCTACTGTAGAAAGGATGTGATAATTTGAAGGAAATAGATGTGAGATGTTACCATGCTAATGAGAGAAGAAACCAGGGGATCACAAAATACACCGACAGTTCTCACAGCTCCAGAAGTTTCATCTTACTAAGCATGAACTTTTCCAAAATTACTTTTTTTTTTCAGCTTTATACAATAGAAAACTACACACCCTTTAAAGTTCTGTCTATACACTAAATCTATCCCACTGCAGGACACACACATGGCCCCAGCATCTGACCTTTGTATTGTCAGTAGTACCTCAGCTGATGCTCCTGCTCTGCCCTCTCAGGCTGAGAAACAAAGTGCTACAGCACTTTGAAACACAGAAGAATGCACCTCCCACCCTTCGCAGTTCCCCTTATCTTCACACCCTACATCCTTATTAAAAAGACTCTAAAATTAACAGATGTGGTTGCCAACATACACACACACCAATACCTCAAAGGAGTTTTGGATACTGGACAGATTGCTTTTACCATCTCCTTCAAATTCAGATCCATACACACATTCAAATGCAGTCAACTACCTCCATCTGTGGGAATGACCTGACTGAAATTAGGGTCCTGAAAAGAGTGGTGACAGGACTGTTTTATAAACACTTGGAAGTATTGGAAGCCTGCAGAACAGCACTTCATAAAATTGTGGACTGGATCCTAGGGAGCTACTCTGTAAAACTCTGAAACAATTTCATTCTTGGTAGGTGCCACTGAAATAATCTACATTCATGAATTGCAATACACATTTCTATTTCTGCCACAGGTCTTGATATAATCTGCTACCCACAATCTTTGTAAAAAAAATCATGTCTGTGCATCTGTATGCTAAAGAAAAAAAATCTTCTAAAACACATCATCCTAGTGGAAAAAACTGAAACAAAATACCTTTGAAATACATGCCTCAAAAGGAATCTATCTGAACATTTATTTTTAAAAGTCTGAATTCCTATTTCAGATGAAACTTGAAAACTACATTACACAGAACACTCACTGGAGTTATTTCGTCACTAAGAAGAGTTATTTTGTCACTAAGTAAAAGAGCATACAGAAGATTACACATGACCTTACACTTTTCCTGGCCTCTTAGCTAAGACAACAGTCATCTTGCATTCTCTCTTCACTGAAGAATGAAAGAACTAGCCTGGGTCATGGACTCAAAGGATGTACCCATAACAGGTGTCATTATGAAAGTAGATACCTACTTCATCTGTATAGAACTCTAATTCTTAAAAGTAAATGATATCTTGTGTCCCATATAGCAGGGTATTCAATGGGAAGACCTGCGCTTCTTCATCTCCTAAATGTTATGCAGAATCAAAAGAACAGATGTTTAATAGAAAATGAGGTTCTAACTAAATAACAAATCCTTCAGAACTTCTTACTTATTCAAAGCTAAAATGTGGAGTACCTTGGTATCAACCAATACTGAGGTTGGAAGTGACTTCTGGAAGTCATTTGGTCCAATCCCCTTACTCACACAAGGCTATCTACAGCCAGGTGCCCACAACTGCATTCAGGCAGCTTTTGAATATCCCCAAGACTGGAGGGAGAGTCGAAAACCTCCCTGGGCACTCTGTGCCAGTGTTCAGTCTCCCTCAAAGTAATAAAAAAGTGGCTTGTGATGTTCAGGAGGAACCTGTGTTTCAGTTTGTGCCCACTGCCTCTTGTCTTGTCACTGGGCACTACTGAGCAGCGTTTGGCTCAATCCTCCTTGCACTCTCCCTTCAGGTATTTATGTAAACTGGCAAGACCCTCCGGGAGTGTCCTCTTGCCCATGTTAAATATTCATGGCTCTCTCGGCCTTTCCACACAGGAGGGCAGCTTCAGTCCCTTCACCATCTTCATGACCCTTAGTTGGCCCTTCCCACTACATCCATGTCTCTCTTTCACTGAGGAGCCTCGAGCTGGACATAGTATTCCAGTTGTGGCCCTGCCAGTGCTGAAATCAAAAGCCAGGCAGGGAATATGTGCCTTTTGACTGACAGGACAAAAACTTTTGAAGACTTGGATTGTTTTTACAGCTGCATGACTACTGTCCTATAATATGACATGCAACAAAACAAAACAAACTTTCAGTCTCAAAAGAAAAAAATAAAATAAAAAGGCACCACCGACCCTGTCACCTAGACCATGACACTACACAGGTGCCATCAGATCCACTTATTTCATATTGAGCTGTTCACCAGCAGTTATTTGTGACAATTTACTTTAAAATACAAAAGAAATTATGAACTAGATCTAAGTAGTTTTACAACAGCCTTGAAAATAGCTTTCTTTTTTTTTTTTATGAAGACAAGGCTAAAATAAGGTTTCTAGGCATAGCTCACAGAAGTAGGAAGAATGCCTGAACACTGAAATACCAGGAAGCTGATAAATATTCTGCTTTCCAAACTAAGCAACCTAAGGTTGCATCAACACAATTGTTAGCATCAGGGACTTCTCATCACTAAAAGATCTGTTTTAAATTATAGTTCATTCTAAACCAAGAACATTAAACTCTCACATTTTTAAACAGTAGCTGACAAAATTCTGAAGGAAAAAAAAAACAACCCTGAAGTCTTATTTGTTAAGAAGCAACTAAAATGCTCACAGAAATACAGCATGCAAAATCAGAATGATCATTCTCTTAGTTATAATCTGAACACTTGCTGGGTTCCCCACTAGAACTGAAAGTTTTAACCAAGAGTGATTCAACTCCTGGAAAGATCTGAAACTTCATTAATTCTTGTCTGAGGGGAAAGATAAAAGGGGAGGCTGAAATGAGCTTTCAGCTACAATGGAATTTGCTGGACAGGAAAAAGCAAAGCATACTGCTGTTCCCAGCAGAACAGAGTCTAGTACCAGTAGACACATAATTCTATAGTTTCCAGATCTCCCCATTCTAAGATATATTCCTACCATCAAGATTTAGCTGTTTGGGCCTTACAAAGCTGATCCATCATTTGCCAAAGGCATCAAAAGCTGAATAACAGCTCTGAGTGCACTTGTACCCAAAGGGAGCATAGTTGATTCAAGAAACACCATAACGTTATTGATTGTAAATTGGAATGGCAACTGTTCCCCTCCACTATTTGGAACTGTTCAACAGTTGCCTTTCAGACATTGTTGAATTCCAGAGCAAAATCTTTTCATTTAATAATCCCTGACAGATTGTTCTTCCACACATTTGTGTAATTGCTCTTTAAACCTAATAAATTTTAAAGTTTAAGTCCTTCAGCACAGAGTTCCAATTCTTAATTATGCATTGTACAAAGAAAGACATCATTTTTTATAATCTTGATCCATTTCGCTGTACCTCTACTATACTTTTTATTAGTAAGAAGAAAGGAAACCACAAAAAGTGGGCAGAATATGGGCACAGTTTGAACTTTTATAATGAAACTTTAACTTATTATTTTGTTTTCCTTTATTAACAGCTCCCAAAACCCTATTTTGCCAGTATATCAGTAATTTATTAGATTGTATCAATTGGTATCAACTTTGGCAATTGTAGATATTCAAGCCTTTTTTAAAACTGTCATCACATTTGTCACCTTGCTTCCTTTCTTCTGATGTTGGCATAAGTTCAAGCAATAGTTTACACGGCACAGTTCATAGCTCAGCTGTTTCATCCTTCAGTTCCCTTAGAAGTCCAGGGTGAATACCAGCTGGTCTTAGCAATCTGTTACTGTCCACTTTATTGACCTATTCTAAAACTCACTCTGCTGACCATGGAAGTTATGTTTCTTGCAGTAATGTGGTGTTCTCCCAAAGTCCAGCTTGGAGGTAAGTTCATTATTGATCAAACAGAAATAATTCAGAGCTTCAGCATTTGGAAGCAGGAAAAAAATTGTGTTACTCTTTTTTTTTCCTTTGAAAGACAGATCTGACACACTAAATCATACTTTTGTATAGCATTTTTATTACATCTTTATCCATGCTTAAAATTCAATAGTATGAAAATTTTAAACCTTAGCTCTAAATCGCAAAGCAGTTACAATCAGAAACCTATTGAAGTCCTCACCATTAAAATACAAGCGCATACTCCTAAATGAAATCTGCATGAAAGAGAGACACTCAAAGACATGGCTTTTGCTGCTTATAGATTATATGTAGCATCTGTTAAATATGCTTAATATGCTGCACTCTCTGTATTTCCTTAACTAGGCTCTGAGGCTTTTTAGGTGAGTCTACTAGTTAAATATTTTTTTATCTTTTAATGAAGAATTCATTACTTTGTTTGATATCAAAACTCTTTAAACTTCACTAAATAGCTTCTAGAAGCCGGACTTGGCCTATTTCTAGACCAAAGTCCAACACACAAGCTAATTTTAGTTCTTCTTACTGTGCAAGCTTTGAAAATGTTGGTATTTATTATTTATTCACAAGAAAAAGTAGTAGCATCTTTTTGATTTTTATATCTTAATTTACTACACAGGAAAAATTGCTTCATCATAATCTTAACTTTCAATTTAATACAGATATTTCCAGCCTTGAGTTTTAAAGACTACAAGTCTTTGAACATATAGTAATTTAAGTTTTTTCACCTTTGGAGAAGGACTTGGGGGTGCTGGTGGATGAATGACTGGACATGACCTGGCAATGTGCACTTGAGGCCCAGAAATCTATCCACATCCTGCGCTGCATCAAAAGCAGCCTGGCCGAGAGATCAAAGGAGGTGATTCTGCCCCTCTACTCCACTCTGGTGAAACCCCACCCGGAGTGCTGCATCGAGCTCTGGGGTCCCCACCACAAGAAGGACATGAACCTCTTGGCCCAGGTCCAGAGGAAGGACACAAAAACAGAGAGCTGCAGCACTTCTACAAAGACAGGCTGAGAAAGCGGGGTTTATCTTGGAGAAGAGAAGCCTCCAGGGAGACCTTGAAGCTCTTGAATATTTCAAGGGAGCTTATAGAAATTAGTGTCAGTTGTGACAGGACAAGGGTTTTAGCCTAAAAACCGTTGATTTAGAGTAGATATATAGGTAACATTTTTTACAGTGAAGGTGAGAAAACACTGGAACAGGTTGCCTGGAGAAGTTGTGGATGCCTCACTCCTGGAAACATTCGAAGGCAGGCCAGATGTGGCTCTGAGCAATTTGATGTCATGGATGATGTCCCTGCCCATTGCAGATGAGTTTGACTAGGTGGCCTTTAAATGTCCCTTCCAATCCCAACTATTCTACAATTCCAAAAGTCACAGTATGGAGACATAGCTGAGCATTTCCAGAAATATATGGGAGTCCATTCTTTCCTACACACTCTGCTTTTGTCCTGCTTGCATATTCCTAGAATTTATGAAAAGGGAAACATAATAATCAACATACTTTAAAAACTTCAACTCACAAAAATGACCAAAAAATTAACAGGGACAGGGGGAAGTGTGACATTAAAGTAGCAAGTTTAATCAGCTTGTGGAGTAATCAAATGAGCACCAAAGAGAGGCAGACCACGTAACCAGAAGCAGGGCAGAAGACATCAGTCAGGCCTCTTCAACTGAGCATCGATGAACTGACATGCGCTCTGTTGCTCAAAGAGCACCATCCTGTGATCCCAGCAGAGCAGAAGCTTGCAATGCATCTGAAGGAAGCTATTCACTATTTTCCTATTTCTCTGTATAGTGAATTCCAGAACTTAGCTTTCAGTTGTGCCACTTCCCTGCACAGCCATATAAACACTATCAAACAAGGAAAAGAATTGGACTCCCCCCATCTAGCAGCACCAGATTTGCCTGCCACTGAAATATGGCACAGAACAAATTCATGAAATTTGCTATCGTGTAAATTATAAACAAAAATTACACATTTTTAATTAACCATTTGTTTTTAAGGGTAATTGCTCTCAGAATAGTACAGCGTAACTGATTAAAGAGACATTTTGCATAATTGATTTGATCTTTGTTATTGTATGATTTAAAGTTAACAAGTACCATCTGAGTATACATATAGGTTGAAGACATATTCCTGACAGAAAAATTATTCCATCAAGACCTCATCTCCTTCCTTTAAACTATGGGGTTCATTTCACTTGTGTAAAATACTGTTGTATAGTCTGACCAGCACCCAGTCTCAAAATCAGTTCAACTAAATATCCTTATTAATGAACAATACCTCAATTCACAAGAAAGACAATTTTTATTAGTTATTATGTAGAAGTAATTTCATTGCAGAACACTGTAGTACAATACAGTGCATATTGCACTATATGTTATTCATCTGTAAGTAATTTTGCTGAACAATTTTGCCAAATTTTTTATAAACTATTCTCTGTATTCTGATGTTATTTTTAATTCTGTTATTAACCTCTGATATAAACTTAAAACAATTCAAGATATTTCCAGGAGGAAAACACTGGATCAGGCTTTCAAGCTAATTCTTTGAGTGACTATACAAGAACACCCCAAGACATGGAACTAGAATAGATGAGGTAGTGCAAGGGCAGGAATGAATGATCTGACATAAGAGGGACAAAAAACTTACTAAGCTACCACTGTCACCTCATAGCACTGTCAGTGCCTCACAAACCACAAAGGCAGGGGCAGTACCAACCTGACAAAGGACTGATCATTAACTTGTGACAAGAATCAGCAGTACATGGGACTCCAAACTGAAAGGGCAAATGGACAAGAATAGCAAACTGGGATTACTAGGGAGGAGCTGGTGTATTCTGACTGAAATGGAATGAAGAGCCGCGGCCAGCAGTGGACTGCCAAATTACAAAGGCAGCAGGAAATCAAGGGTATCAGAGATAATAAAGAGCACTCCCACACAAGCACCTAAAGTACATCAAAGCACCTGAAGCATATCTGGAGATCAGGATGGGACACTTCTATCAGCCTAAGACATGAAATGCTGGTATATAGTCAGCCAGTGCGACTAGATCTCCAGGATGATGCCATTAGCTGAATAACAGCCTGAAAGTAGTGGCCTTGCAGGTCAGATGCCTGGTGAGACTGCTTACCCCTTGTTACAATCCCTGCGAGCTGGGAAATCATCTGGGAGGCAAGTCAAAAAAAAGACAAATCACTGTGGATCTCCCATCCTGCAACGTGCAACCCACCCTCTTCCTCATGCACTGCTGATAAACCTGCTGCTTACAAATGTGTACCTTATGTGGTGTATGGGAGCAGGAGAGAGAAGATAAAGGAATGCAAATCTATCCCTTACTTGTAAAGTTTTGCAACAATTAATAGCAACTACTGTGTCATCTATGGTCCAAAGTTCAGGTCACTCCTAAAACAAAGCACAGCAGATACATTTTTCATAATTTTGTTAGGTCTATTTTTAAAATAT
The DNA here is from genome assembly GCF_051311805.1 of Agelaius phoeniceus. NCBI lineage: Eukaryota > Metazoa > Chordata > Aves > Passeriformes > Icteridae > Agelaius > Agelaius phoeniceus. The sequence continues at coordinate 57,533,820 of NC_135266.1, read as the reverse complement.
TGAGGTCTTTTTCTTAAAGAGGCATTCCCAAGGTAAGCGTGCCTGAATCTCTCTGAACTACTTGTCTGGAACCAATCTGCAGTTCAATTTATTCATGACTAGTTTTTACTTATTTCTAGCAGTTTAAACAGTTATTTTCCCTTTCTAATGCTCTTCTTAAAGAATGACAAAATATCTTAGCACTACAACATGATCTTTGATTTTTTTAATTAAGTATTTCAAATCCATTTAATCTCTTCACCTGATGATACCAGAAGCTTCCACGCATCTGTGATTTAATCTGCCTTGAGTCTGGGACAGTAGAACTGAAAGCCACATTACAAAGCGTGACTTGTAAACATATTAATGACAATGCTTCCCTACTGGAAACATTTCTGTGAAATCCAGGATTTGTTCTGCTCTCCTTCCCTTACCTTTATTTCCTTTTTTTGTAAACAACCAATACATATATATATCTAAAAATACCCATATGTACATAAACTGAAGTAAAAAATCACAGATTCTAGTACTAACCTAAAATTTGTGTTCACAGTGTTAAATTTCAGGCATGAGCATCTCCACTAAGTTCTGATTCCCTGACCACAAGGGAAGGCATGGGAACTGTGCCATGCTTTCAGACAATATCAAATCCATCCAAATGGACTGGAGAAGCGTGAGCTTGTTTCAGACTGATTCTTTCTCGTGTGTTTAATTCCCAGGTTTCTTTGCTTTCTTCTGCAATAGCTACAATCACACTCACACTCTCCATTCTCAAACACAACCAATACTCTGCCACCTTTAAGTAGTCAGTCAGCTACCAGAGGTCTCCATCATCCACTATTAGCAAAGGAATGCCAGCAAGGCCATGCAAAGCCAGTAACAAACTTTTTAGAGACTGCTACCTATCTGCCTGTCCTGCTCTCTGTACTGGCCCTCTGCAGCCATCAGGTACATGCTGGGGTCTCAAGAGCATACTGGTAAATATGAGGTAGGCAAATGCAGTAGCATTTAGCAATGTGAAAAAGGGATTAAATATGTTAAAATTTCTTTGTTATGTGAGAAAAGTTCTGTTTCAATACAACAAGTGAAGCTACAGTTAAAGGCTTTGTATAAAAGAAGTCCTGCAGTTTCAGTTTTGTAAATCCTACATGTAGTAAAAATACCATGAGATTACTTGAAATCCACTTGAATAGAGCAAGCTCTTTCAGAACTAACAGGACTTAAAAGTAACATAAAATTTGCCAATCATACTTAAGTATTTGGCTTTGTTCTCAAATTTGTCTTTCTTCTACTCATCCAGCTTTTGTAACATCCTACCCTTCTTGAATCTGAAAATGCTTCCAAACTCTGCCATCACAAAGTTCAGCCTTTTCTTAACATATGCAACAGATCATTGAGACTATTTAATAAATAATTATTCCCAAAACTGATCCTTCAAAAACTTTACTAATAGCCTCATAGTCCAATGCAGCCTTTTTCAATATTCCCCACATCCTCTTAAACTTACCTGTTTTACAAGTCTGCAGCTAATCCCACTTTTCATTAATACTGGTACAATGGCAGTCCTACTGCAATCCAGAGTTTAAACAGATCATATTTGTTTTGCTTAGAAAAACTGTCATCTTCTCAAAAAACTAAAATGTTATCTACTGCCTAGCATAATTTACTTTTCATATGCTGAATCTGATACACACTTCACTCTCCTTTTTTTTTAATCTAACACTGTGTCTTTGACTGTAATTTCTAGAAAAACTGTTCAGTGTTTCTGCATATCATTGATAATGAACTAATGAATCTATGAAATCAAGTCCTCAGACATTTTTGAATATAACTTCTAGAAAAGGTGCTGTCTTTTTTTCCCAGTAAAAATAAATAAAAAAACCCTCAGTATTCCCTTGCTATAACTACTAAATGATGGATGATTCCCTTGCAATCATCACTAAGTATCATACACAGTTTCTAATAAAAGCAGTGAAATGGATTTACATAATTGAATAAAGAAAAAAACAATAATGGTCTACAGTGTAAATTAAATTCAAGTGCACAAGCACTTCAATTTTATGTGCACAAGCACTTGAAGGATTATGCTGAAACAAAATATGAATTTAGCCAACATTTTTTATTGCTAAAGAAAGAGCTGTCAGTCAGCACATTTGTTTGCATGGTCTCATTAGAGTACATTGCCTCAATCTCAACAGTCATAGTGAAGAATGTTGAGAGCATAACTGTATCTACTTAACAAGCATTCATGCACCCTCATTAATTTTTTTCATCTCACTTTGAAGCATGACATGGCTCATACCAGAACAATAACTTGGTGATAATTGTTTGAGACAACAACTGGACAGGAACTGTGCAGAGGTGAACTTTCCTATAGATTATAGTATGCCTTAGTGAATTACAATTAGCTTTAAAAGTCATTTGTCCTGTTCAGCAGCTTTCAAGATATTTCATTAGCAACTAAAGAAATCCTAACATATTTTAGGCTTTAATGACCCACTTGCATTATATTTTCTAAGACAGAAATTTCTCCAGAACACATGACAAATATCGCAATATGCGAGCTCACAACTCTATAGTATTTATAAAATTGTCACATGATATAAACTGAAGCTTAGCTTGTCATTTATTAATTTAAATGCTAATAAAATAACAAGAATAATTTATATAACTGCCAGATCACAAACCACCTTTACAAAACTCTGATGATAACTTTCCTGTACTCATCTACAAGATAAGTGTCATATTTAGGAATATAACAAAACAATTCAGATCAAGTACAAATCACTAAGGAAAACAACTGTACATAGAGCTGTATAATTATATTCCACCATGAGCTAAAGGAAAATAGACTATATATCTACCTGATCTATGGTTATTATAATGGACTGATACAAAAATAAAAAATAAAAACCAAACAAAACCCCACACCACAAAACCTAACAAAATTACTTATAAATTATATTTAAACAATTTTTCAGATTTTTAACTCTTTTAATACACTCCTATGTGCTGATAATGTTCCCTGTCTCTTCTAGAATAATCACTTCAATGCTGCATTAATTGTTGCTTTTCCTGCCCCCAAACTCAACTTTTTTTGAAGTCAGAGGATAACGCCATCTACATTTATCTGTAGTTTCCCAGGAAATTGTAAAAATCAAAGTGTCCCAATTTAGCAACAGAAAAATCTCCATATCTAGAAAAACATTATTTCTTCAAAATTATTCATAGTAAGAAGGCTGACCTCATAATAAAAATGGGTTCTGCTTGTATTGTTATTATTAAGTGACAGATATCTGCAGAAATTATTCAGTCTTTTTACTAGGATAAAAAGAAAATCTTGGTGATGAAAGAAGAGCTATAAAAATGAAAGCAGATTTTCAACAGAAAGTCTGACTTTAGATGCTGAAAAAAAACTGTATTGAAGATCCATTAGAAACCTACATCCAGACCAAATTGTTCAATTTGAAACTAGTAAATGGGCCTCCAGCAACAGATAGTGATGTCAATTTACATAGAAGGCAATTGTGTAGGGAAAAAATAATTTCAATTTAAAAAAGAAACAGATTTAAATTAAAATTTTCTACTGCCTTAGGAAAAGACCACACATAATGACAACATGGAGACAGACCACTGCATCTATTCCTAACAGAAAGCTGGACAAGCATAATTACAAATGAAAGAATGAAAGAAAGAATGAAAGAAAGAAAGAAAAGTACAAGACTTACTTTTTTTGCATCAAACAAATCTTCAGGAATCAGGAAAGATTTCAGGTACAGTTTAAAACCAGTTGTTAATCAATTAATTGTTTTCTGTAGCACCTATCTCCCAAAGGCAGCACTGAGAACAAATGCAGTTTAATTTCTAGTGTAAGGGCACAAGTCTTTGAGCCACTGCCATTTCTTAAAGCATACTTTTTAGTCATCATGGTCTTCCCCAAAACAGGGGCTGTTCCCATACAAACATGGTGCAGGAACTTTACTTTCAACCTCATATATTCAAAAAAGTTACATCTATACACATGGATAACATGTCTAAATGAATTCCAATCACTGACAGGCAATCTCTCGCTCTCTCTAACAGTTGTGTAACTCTCTCCTGTGCTCTACTCACACACCATCCATTACCTGGACAACCATCCTGGAGTTAAGAGAATAAATATCACCCTTTTAAAAGCAATATGATGCTTAGAGATATCAGCAAGAGAACAGCTGGTAAAATCATAAATGCACTTGAAGCGGCCAACAACCACATTATTATCATAAACTTCTCTCCATATAGCAATCAATGCTTATTCATCCTAAATCCCACCCATTCACTCCCCTTATAACAATGTCTGGTGCATCTGCAAATGTAGTCTTTTGGGGCCTCTATACAATATAGATTTTCACACACTTACAACAGATGGGATGCAAACTTGATGTTTTGTTTTGGTTTAACTATACCAGTGAAAGTCAAGAATGGAGAGAAAGCTGTTGGAACTGTTGGTTGTGTTTCTCCTATGGTGTCTTTTTTTTTTTTTTTTGGTGGGGGGGGGGAGCAGGGAGGGGAGGGCTTGTGGACAGGTGGTGATAGTTTTATTTTCAAAGCTTAAATACTTAAGCATTGTTTGTCTGTAGTTCTCATACTTCGAACACTTACTTCAGAAAGAGTAAGTTCAAAAACCTCTTAGACTTCCCATACTTACTCTGGGAAATGGGATTAAGAACACATCAAAGCTAATAGTGCTTTATGGAAGAACCTTATGGAAAAAGAAAAGGCAGATGGAATTCTATCTACCCATTTGAGTTATTTTCTCTGCTAAGCCTCCATTGGACCTCAAGTGCATCCAAAGACTCATACCCACCAAAACTTCAGATGGATAAACTTTTGGAAGGAAAATTCATCCAAAAATCTACAGCAGAAAAAAATCCTCAGCTAAAAATAAATATATAATCAGTATCTCTGCATTCTGGATGGATAAACCTTTCTGTAAAGAAAAAGTCAAAAATTTCTTCACATGTAAAAACAAAAACAAGCATCATGGCAGCATTGATATAGCAGTTTAATTTTACCCAAAATGAAGTACAAGAATGGGAAAATGCCATATAGTCATAGGGAGCATTTCTTGGTTTCTGCCTTTAGAAATCAAGACTTCTAAACATTATGCAGTCACCACTGAAGGTTCAGCCATGCTCCTGCCCTTCTCTCCTTTTCCCCTACCAGAGGTACAAACACTGAACACCTCCAGGATAGGAAGCGGTCTGAACTCTGTCCATAGTCAAATACAGTGATCTGCCTTCATTATGCAGGATTGAGATGATCATAGTTCAATTCATGAACCTCTGAAGAAAATGCTTTTTTTTTCATTTCCTTTCTTATAATACACTTTACAAAACTTGGCTTAGTGATTTTAAATTTAGGCTAAGAAAAGAAAAAGAGATCCTGTGTCATAACAACATGTTCATAATGTCATGTTTTATAATTGAAGTGGTGGGTTTAAGAAGAACTGATCTGATCAATATTCAAAATCAGGACAGTAATTCCAACTTTTGTCTTTTTTATCCACTCTAAAAAATTAAGCCGTTGTTCCTCAGAAAGAAAATAGGAAGCTGTTGTCTCTTTGAAATCGCTCAGCAGTTGAATCCAAAATGCCTTTTACCCAGTCAACCTGAAGGAAAATGTGGCTGTATTTACACTGCTCTATAAGAGGAAGGAGGGAGGTTATACAGCAGTTTCCCACTTCCAAGTATAGCCTTCAATTTTTCATGACTAGTTTAAAACTGTCCACACTAACACCATAGATAACCAGGACTGTATTAGACAATGGAAAAATGCAAAATTCTTCTTCCAAAGCTTTCCAGTCCCTTTTAGCTGTACTTCTTTCCATGCTGCTTCAAATATTTCAAATAGTAAACCAAATAAATCAAAAAGATTCCATAATGTTTCAAAAGTTAGATCCCCAAATACTGAGTCTGTACTGTTCCAATGTTCAAAATAACACTATTCAGTACCATCTAGAACCAAACAGCAATGTTTCTCTACGCTATCCACTTGCAAAAACATGACACTGAGATTAGAAATACACAAGCTTACAATAGCTCTGTAATGTTGATATTTTTATTGTTGTTGATCAAAAGTACCAACATAATTGATTCATTATTCAGTGATTGGAACATGCACTTGACAGCTACAATTTCCCTTACTATCATCCAGGTTTTCAGCAGCAGACACTGAGACTCTGCACAGTAATTCTACTTCTAAAGCTATCTCACCACAAAAATGATTCAGAGTTGCCTTTTTGCATTCTCACTTTGTGAAAAAAATGCAACCACATAAGCTACAAATCAAAAAACAATAACAGACCTGTTCAACTTTTAAAATACTCTTTTTCTCTGTCCACTTAACTTCAAATCAACACATAGATCTAAACTTGACTATACATGGCACTCAGAGACATCATTTTAATTCTGTCAATAAATATGCAAAGCTATTGTTGTTTACATTTACATTTAAATACTGTACATATCTAGAAGCATAATTGTTTCTAAGCTATGACCCGCATTTTCCCTGAAATTTGGTGGAAAAAAATTCCTTTGATGTATATTAGAGAAATTTACAAAATATCACTTTATGATTTTATCTAGGAACATATCGTGATAAAAGCCTTCTCCAAGAAAAACTGAAACTTTGGTATAAGATGACATTTCTTCATTAGAAACTATAAAGGTAGCATTGTTTTAAATCTCTATGGGTATATTTAAAACCACAAGTTAACTATAATAGAAAACACATTTTAAAAAACTGCTACTGTTTCAGACTGGGGAAAAAAACTATACTTAAAGCTGCATAGCCACTATTTTCAACACATACTAAAAATCATAGCTTCAACCAAATATTTTTTAAAAATCACAGTTATAAAGTGCAACAAAAATTAAAGAAAAAATAAAGATGTTTTGCTTCCTAATCTCTAAAACCATAGCATACAATCTATTTAAAAAGCAGAGGTTGCAAGGCTTACAGAGAAGCACAAATTAGCAATTTATCCAATATGATGTTAAGATAAATTTTTAATATGAATGTTCGATGAGTAAAGTTTGGAATCTTTTTTCCATGTAGAAAGGTAAAAGTAATATAAGACATAATACAGCCTGAAAAAAGATTCAAGAATATAGTTGCTATGGTGAAGACAGGAGGCAGTAGAAAGTCAAAAAAGACATGCATAAATAGTTTATAAAAAATATTTGGATACATAACAATAAGATGTGGTACAAGAATGTAACATAAGACATTACACTGATTTCACATAATATATGCAAAATAAAGAAAAATATACAAAGACAGAAACATACACTGGAAACCTACTGATAAATCTAAAGCACTGCAGAGCCAGAAATTTAATAGATCATTACTATTTCTACTAGAAAATAAAAGTGCAAACTATAATTCTTGATCATTTTTTAGTTTTTTGTTAGAATAATCTTGTTGATTACAAAAAGACTGTTTACATAATTTTTTTTAAATCATATTATTTTGATTTGTCATAATCATTACTCAATAATGAGTGTCTGATTTAGTTCAAGATCTAAGGTAACAGAAGTGTTTATTTAATTTAAATTATCTCAGCCATTAAACCATCAGGCAGATTTAAACATGCTAAAACTCAGAAAATTTATCATCTTATACTTAAGGAACTAAACTTGTCACAGACATCTTTTATGAAAAATCCTTTCCTTAGGATTTTTCCTCCTGAGAAGCTGAGAGGCCTCAGGAACAAAATGTAAACAATGGTTATCTGCTGCTGTGGAATGCAACAGGTGCATCTGTGATTGGTCTCATGTGGTTGTTTCTAATTAATGGCCAATCACAGTCAGCTGGCTTGAACTCTCTGTCTGAGCCACAAGGCTTTGTTATTCATTCTTTCTTTTTCTATTCTTAGCTAGCCTTCTGATGAAATCCTTTCTTCTATTCTTTTAGAATAGTTTTAATATAATATATAATATATCATAAAATAACAAATCAAGCCTTCTGAAACATGGAGTCAGATGCTCATCTCTTCCCTCTTCCTCGGACCCCTGTGAACATGGTCACATAAACTATCATCTTTAAACATTAGTTTCACATCAAACAACAACAGTAATAGCAACAGCTATAATTCTGATCTACCTATTCTTACAAGTATATGCAAAGACCTCAAAGTAAAGACTAAGGTTTAAAATTAACCAGAATTAAGGAAATGAAGATGAACAATAGAAGTTACAGTTATAAGAATGTTTGGTTTGCTCTACTAAGGGAATGTCCATATCTCACATATCTGTCTCCCTACAAGAATGCTACATTCCACTAAACTACAGTCCTTAGCACTGTGGAAACAGACAGTGTATTAACAGGAGCGAACAGTTTGCAGTGTAGATGCACAAAGTGCATTGCTATTGTGCTATATGCATCTTAGAGATTTACTCTTGAATGTTCAAGAAATAGAAGAAGATATTTTCTCTCTGAAACACAGAGAAAATCGTTGCATGCATGTACAGTTTTCTGAGAAAAGTCTCTGTGAAGGAACTCAACCTGACATTTGAAGCTTAATATTTATGTAGCAATCATGTTACAGGTGAGCAAGCTCTCAGTTGCACATGGGAACATTCCACTTGATAAAAAATATGTCAAAATAGTTTCTGAGAAAAATCCAAATGAACCAGATTATTTACTTACTGAAAGCAGCATAAATGTATCTTTCAAACTTAGAGAAACCAGCAAGTAACAAAGTAATCCACTTTTAAGTGTAATAAACAAATTGTACTGAACAGCAAATCTCCAGAGCACAAGGGAGTACTTGCATGATAAACAATTTACAGAGGTCTATAACTAAAGCCAACATCAATCAAGGTCACACAAAATCTCCATGTGGCTCAACTTGCCATATTTAATAAATAAATCCAGGTATTATCAACAGCATTAACTTGTTAATAGATGAATACTAACAACACAGTCCACATACTGTAGAAAATGTTAATGAAGAATAAAGAACTACTGTGTATAGGTCTGTACTGCAGCTCCTCAATAAGATAGATAATTAATAGCCTTACATATTCTGCAGAAGGAATTCATGAACTATCACAAATACTACGCTTTCAGTCATACAATGCACATCAAAAATAGCTTTCTGACAACAGCCTGAGGACTTCAGACCAAAAACTAAAAATTAGTTTATGAGATGTTCTTTAAATTCAAGGGGTCACTCATACTGAAAAATATGCTGAACCTCAGCAGAAAAAGATAAGGGAATGCAGTCACCTAAACCTTATTTCCCACACTCATTTCCCACACTTGACCTCCACACTCATTCCAGTGTGTTAACATTGCTAACAGTGATTTTTTTAAAATGTTTTTAAAATTAAATACCAGCTCATACAATTAATGCTGGCTTCAGCTCATAAACCACAGAAATTACTCTTAAGTATTTCTGTAATAATTTTTGTTAAAAAGTCTGATAAACAATTGCAACTTACTTCCTAAATACACCTTTTAAAATGTTAGAAAATTAACTAGTGAAAAGAAATTAACTGTTCCAGAGCACAAGCAAAGGCAGGCCATTTTGGGGGGGGGGGGGGGTGTATTATTTTCTTTGTCTTGGAGGGAGATGTTTAACAGCCAAGAAACCATAGCCATTTCTGAGTCTTAAGAAATCATAGCCATTTCTGAGTCTTCTATAGACCAAGAGATCTGACTGACCTCATATATTCAAGCTGGATACAACTGGATTCTATCAAAATATTCCAGATTAAAAGTTTCTACCTAACACTGTACAGTTTACATCAGATTGCAAAACCACTTTAGGGTTGCCCAGTATATTAGGAATAGCTAAAGTAAATGAGGTTTTAGAAGCTTCAATGCACTGTGTGTCAAGCATAAGATTACACTGTTACAGGGTATTCCCTCTAAGCTCGTGAGTTACACTGCTAAGAATCTGTGCTCATCATACTGAGCTCTCATAGTCTCAAGCCATAATGAGACTGCAAATAAAGGTAAATGGAGCATACCTTTATTTAGATTATATGCTTTAATATACCCTGTAATAAGCAAATTATTCAAGTCTGTTCAGAAGAGTGCCCATTTAAGCTATTGATTTTGGACAGATCTGACACAGGAAAAATCTAATAAAAAGTACTAAGAAAAACATATAAAATGAGGCAACGATGATTTAGCTAATTTTATGACTTTATACACTGTTGATTAAAATTCTGATTCTCTTGAAATAAGCCTTGAAAGACAAGAACACTAACAAGGCTAAACAAGAGGGAAAGGATCATGTAGGAACTCTATCCACAAGTCAATTTATCAGAAACTGTAACAAATAAAATTGCTCTGTTCATAACATAGTCATGAAGGTATCTATGGCACAAGGGAATTGCATCACATACCTATAGACACCAGATTATTCAGCTACCAGAGTATTTTCTTTCCTTAGGGATACAAGGACTCTCACATAAAATACTCAGTAAATAAGACATAGCTTTGTATTTTAAAAGATTTATTTAATACCATTAACCAATATTTTTCAATAGTAATCTATAAGAAAAACAAGCCATTTAGAACTACCATGATTGATAAGTGTATTGACAAGAATCAATGTATATCGAAACATATAACAAAGAGAGGGGTTTAGGTTGATCTGGTTAATTGCTATAAATAACAACATCTGTTCTTTCCAGATTATAAAAATAATAAAATGAAACTGGGAAAAGTAATATAGTTTTCTCAGTGCTGCTTCTGATAGTGATGCACCTATCCAACCTTTTGAAAGACACAAGCAGTTTGCATCTTCTTTTTCTCCAAATAAATAAGTTTGAAATATTGGTTATATACTAAGACCAATAAAACTTCCTTGATTATTTCAAGTCTGCTATACTGCAGTGCCAGAACTAAGATATTGAAACAAAAGCATGTATTTCATTCCCAAAAGAAGTTTAACCTAGCAGTGCTGTCATACATCCACAGGCTGATTTTGTGCAAATAGTCCTTACTTCCTACTATCACTTTCCAGAAAGTTACATTAAAAAACTTTATAATCTATCCCAGTTAATATGATTTTCTCAGCTACTGCTTATCTGCACTTGTATTCAGCAATACAAAGCTACCTGGTAAAAATACTTCCAAGAAACTTCATTGTTTTTCATGTTTGCATTTATACAACACTTGCCCCTTACATAAATTTCCTCATATTTTAAAGTGTATTTTTTGTGATTGCACTTAACAGAGCCACACAAACTCTACAAAAAGGTACATGTTATTTATTTGTAGTCAGTGGCATGAGATGTGCAGTAAAATAAAATGTAAAGAGTTATACAGTTCTCAACTCTGAAACAGGATATGAGGATTTCTTTCAAATCACAAACATAATCCATTTGCTCAGTTATAACATATACAATATTTAGAAAGAGACAAAAAAAGTTCCAATTTCTGTAGGAAAGTAAACAGGATGCACATCAAATGCGTAAATCACCTTAACCTTTTCCTCAGAAGTGGAGAGTATAACTGAAGACTATATAATAATCTGCAGCACCATTTTCCAACAACACGTAAGTGTTCTAATCTTAGAACAGTTTTTCACAAGTTGCACATTAAAAGCTTTTAATCACTACTATAAAAAATACAAAGAGTGAAGTAAATTTTGTAATTTAGGTGAATCCACATGATTTAGAACCCACAAAAGAACCTTTTCCATTAATTCACAAGCTAAGTGCTTAGCAATATTTAAATAGACTCAAAGATTCAGTGTACTATTCCATATAAATAGCAAAGAAAATGCAACAATTTTCTTCAAATTAAAATATTCTGTTAAAGCTCTCTCTAATATGACAGAGAAATATGAAAAATATGGCACAAACAGGAATCAATGAAGCAGTTGGATTCTGGATTACAAGACAACAAGTATTCTATTTCACTGAAAATAAATCTTGCAGAAAATAACACTGACTTCACTTTTCCAAAAAGTGCAAAAAAATTTTCTAGTTAAAACCATCGCTGTGCATCTTCCAATTACAGAATCACATTTCTTATGCATTATTACAGATGTACAATTGACATTACTTCTAACATCTGTATTAGGGTTTTCTCTCCTCTTTCACCAAACCTGTAATAACTATTCAGTAATACAGATCATTTACTGTGCTATGAGACACTCTTGTGGTACATTAAGGAATGAAGTGATGAGCCAATCATAAACACAAAGATTCAAACTCAGAAAATTTCCATTACAAGCAAGCTTTAAGAATATTCACCATTTTAGAATATTTTTTTTTAAAAGCAAGCAGGAGAGATCTGCAGCATTCATTCTCACTGAAATGCTGTTCTATTTGACACACTATTTGACAGAAGCTAAACAACAGAAATGCTGGAATTGCAAGTGAATTCTTGTCTCTGTTGGCTAGAGAACACATTAATACCACATCACACTCTAAAAGTGAATGTAACTTCATATCATCTTATGTTAAAGAGGGTATGTATTTCTGCAACAAAAATAGATATTTGATAATCTAATGTATCTACCTAAGTTGGAATATCAGACAAATATACTGTAAATATAGTTTTAGGCTAATTCTAATTTGCAAGTTTTTAAGCCTCTGTCCAGAAAGCTTCTTATTCCTCCAGCAATTCAGGCAAACAAAACTTGTATAATGAAAGCTACTTGAATTCCTGCTCCTCAAAGTCTGTGCAATAGTTCTACAAGACTGAAGATGATGTAGTCTCTATTACAGAGATTCTGCATAATTAGTCTAGTATGCAGATTTGGTTATTGCACACATCTTTTGTGAAGAAAAATATAATTTATCATATGAGAACAATAGTAGTATTTCTATACTATCTCTTCACACATCTTTGCACTAGCCACAATTTTTTAAATGCTGAAAAAAGACAAAAAGGGAAAAATGAATCTATTTTGCACCAGATGGAGTCTTTTTCGTATTGTTCAGTTAGCATTTCTAAAAGCTGTAGAATAAGATTTTATCCTTCTCTTCCTGTTACATTCATGTATGCATAACAGTTGACTACCTAGTCACTAGACCTTACAGATATTGAGGAATTAGTCTAATTTTAGAGGAATAAAAATTAGTTAGCAGTTCTACTAGTAACAGCATACTCATTCTATTTGACCTAAATATCATTATATGTAAATGTAGTTCCTGCAGCAGAATTATAATTTGATTAAATCTATACGACTTCCCTCCCCCTCAAAAGGTGGAATACAAACATTACCCTGAGTAAACAGAAAACTTCAGCAGGTGATCAAAGAATAAGCCTTAGCTTCAGAGCCTGGAATGGCATAAGTACCAAGAGCCATACTGACAATCCAAAACAAACAAGACTCCTACAAATTAACAATCTGTGTTATTATTTTTAAGAAAGTTAAGCATAAAACAATTTACATTTCATCCTAAAGGCAAACATGAGTTCTAGCAAAATGAATTTTCTTGACAAATCAAAGGCACATTAGCTCCTTCACACAAGGAATGTTTTGTCCTTAATTTCTCCTACTCTTTTCATACTGACTTATTTTTGCCACTGGAGTTTCAGGAGGGCTTTATACAGTTCCAAATATGCTTCCTACTTTGAGTTTCAGTCTATACTCCCAGGTTCTCAGCAACAGAAACCTGGAGATCAGAACTGTCTATTTCCAGTGCATATGAGTATCCTGTTCTCAAAAATCTATTTTTGTTGAAGTGGTTGAGATTCTTTTTGTTTATTATAAAGCATGCATCTGCACAGCTCAGCTTATGTCACCATTTGTTCCCACTTCATCACTACCTTTTCCTTATTCTGCTGAGTAAGGAACAATCCCAGGTACATTCTGAGAGTCAACCGCTAGCAGCAAATGGATTTTATCTTCCCCTTTTTAAAGTTTGAACAAGTCCATTTATCACTTCTGCTTCTCTTCTATAGAGCATTAAAACAGCAGTTCACAGAACAGTAGCTCACACTACTAGATTAGTACTGAAAATGAACTTTCTCTTTTGGCTTTTTGAAGTTATGGCCATCTAACCTGCTTTGGTTTTAGCTACATCTATCCATGTTTGTTTCTTTTCACAGCAACATTACAGATTATTTTCACAGCAACATTACAGATGCCAAGATTTTTGCTGCAATGTGCAACCATGCCTTGAATCCCAGTTTCTCTACCAGCATTCCAGCTACAGCTACCTTCCATGCTGTCAGCTTCAATAGCAGCTTTTATTCAAACAATCTTGCTGAACACCGATTTGATTTTTTCATCCTCCCACTGTTTCAAACAGATGACCCAGTATTTCTCAAGACCTTACACTGATATGCCAGCAACGAAAACCATAATTCTGTTTCATATATATCAAGTCCATTCAGCCAAATTTTAAGTGCCCCAAGACACTACACCGCACAGTCTAGGAATGGCAAAGATAAGCAGTCACCCTAAAGCAGGCTCCTTCTAACTTCTTATCCTTGCCAGCTATACATATGCATTTACAATTTTAGAAAAAGCCATTTCTGTATCAAAGGACAAGTCAGATTGCACAGCAGGAAACATTTAGTCGTTACAACTGTTAAGCTGAGTAATGTACCAGATGAAAAAAGTTTCATTACTCAGTAACTTATGTTAGAGGGGAGTAAGGTTGAAGAACTATGTTGCGAGTTAAAAAAGTAGAGTTCCACTAACTTGTAAAAATAGGAAGAGTGGAGCAGCAAAGCCATAAAACAGAAATATGAAGTTGTTAAAATTGACAGGATATGTTGTCCATGCCCTCATTCTCTTAAATTTAAATGACACTGAATGCAACAAACTCATCCAGAAGAAGAATGTATCTGAACACACAACTATTTCACTGTACATATTCAACTATTGTGCCAGCCAACAACTACAACAGTGCAAACACATCCTGCCCTATTACAAAAATTTTCAGAATGTGGAACTAGATTATATCCTATGTAAAAGAATATTTTGTTAAAGCTCTGATTTAACCCCCAAAAAATCCAATGATTTCAGATCAAATAAATTCTCTCAATTCTTACATAACCTTCAGAACCTGATTGCTTTTAATGGGGGGGGGGGGGAGGGGGGGGGGTACATCATGTACAGGACATTTACAAAAGTGCTTCATGGTGATGTTTATTTCATAAAAAATATTGAAAGAGCCCTGTTAAAATGTCTGTCAGCAAACTATCAGGGCAAGATAGAGACTAGAAAAATATGTTTAGAATGAGAAAACTGTATGAGAAATTTATCATGTTGAGATCATGCAGAGAACAGCAGCCCACAATGGAAGCCTCTTTCACAAAAATTCATATGAAGTACTCAACTTACTGGTTTTTTAATTAAGAACTCAATTTAATTAAGAAAATAAATTATGCATTAGATAAGGCCAGGCCATATTTATACAAAGTTAGTAGATAATGAAGAGTATGTAATCCTAGTGGGTAAGAAAAGAAAATGTCTATGGCCATACATATGAATAACTTAAAATATTGTTCCAGCTGAATCTGATCAAATGCAAACAGAACCAAAGACTGCCAAATATAATACTGCTCAAGTCTGCACGGCATGCCAGTACCCAAGTACTGTCTAACAGCTGCCTAATTGGACATCACTGCTCCACTAATGCATAATCTCCTTGATTTTTTGTGTTGTTTTTCAAAATGAATTGTCCTTGAAATGAATTTCTTCTGAAACAAGCCATTCACTGAAAAACTAAATGATAGATTTTCCAAAGGACAAAAAACTAGTGCTCATGGAAATTTAAATGCTAATAATTTTCATCCACAGTGACTTTGAAGGTTTGCCAAATAAGGTTTGTTAAACTTCTCTTGCATGTAAATTATTTTTCTCAGTTCACAATGAAAAAAGGCTACAATAAAAGCAGCAGTGTAATGAAGATTTTATTACAGGCAAATATAGTGTTACCTTTAGTCAGATGTAAATGTTTGCAACATTAGATTGGAAATTCATCAAAAGCATTTAGTGCATAAACATGTAGCAAAACCAAATAGGAGGTAAAAACCCATGAAAATAGGTTTGTACCAGGCGTAGAGTTTTATACCTCCTGTGTGATACAAATATTAGCAAATTAATTCATGCAGAATGCTTACCAGTATAGTGACAATTACATTGAAGTTCTTAAAGTGAGTATTTTCCATTAAATAAACAAAATTATTAGATTGAGCAGGGCACTGGGATGACTTTCTGTAACTTGCATTTTAGGATCCAAACTCATTTTTCTATTCAGTTGGTATTTATAATTTTGGCTTTATGAAATTGAATAGACTTTTTTTGATCTCTGGATACATGAAAATAATATCTACCTCCTCTAAGATCTTACTTGTTCACACGATGGAAATATTTTCTAGTAGAAGTCAATAAAGGAATGCTTTTATTGCTTCCAAAACCTTCAAAGGCTTTTCCTACCACAGTGTTGGGAAATGGAAGTGGAGTGCTTTTATTACCCTGAATATACTGTCATATTTTCATCAAACATAAAGTGACTGCAGACTGATATTGTATTTTGTGTAGAAATCAACTATTAAAAAAAATAATCAATTATTTGAAAGAAAAAGCTAAAGGTGAACTAAAGGAACTACTCTGTCCAAGCACTTCACCGAGCAGAAAAGCCTAGCACTCAACTCAATCTGGTTTGAAGCTGACAGCAAATAATAGTCTGTGTGTAGAAGGTAAGAAACACTCATTTAATAACAGCACATACTACTACTACTCCGTCAAAAAGAAAAAAAAAGT
The DNA here is from genome assembly GCF_051311805.1 of Agelaius phoeniceus. Lineage (NCBI taxonomy): Eukaryota > Metazoa > Chordata > Aves > Passeriformes > Icteridae > Agelaius > Agelaius phoeniceus. The sequence goes on along the minus strand of NC_135266.1, from coordinate 57,517,106 downwards.
AAAATAAATTAAAATTAAGGTCTAGTTAATACTGTGCTTAGGTAGATGCTTACAAATGCTGTAACAAACTCTTCAATAATATATTTTCACAACCTGACAAAGCAGTTCCTAACTGAAAATACAAATCAAAGTACCTTATCTAATAAAAGTTTTTCTAATCCTATTTACAGTATATGCTGACACACCCTTTCGTACAGTCCTAGCAGAAGAATGATCTGATGTTACTCATGATTCTGACATAGATTAGAACACTGATGACACAGTAATTCAATAATTCATTAATTCAAGGGAGAATTCATCCTAAGAAATTGTATAAGAAGGAGAATAAGGGGGAAAACATGCCACAATTTTAGCTTCAAAAATTCAATCTACAAAAAAAAAAGTTATTGTTAGGCTACTTTAACCACTGCTATGCTAATGTTTTTTTTCAGGTTTTCTATTTTTTGTTTGCCACACATTCATGGAGTTATCTGGATATCAAAGTCAGATTTTAAGAGTTATTCACATCCCACTTCTTTAAATGCATTTAACAGACTGAACAACTGAATGTTTCTCCAATCCATGACAGGACATCAGAAAAAATAAATTAAGTTGGATTATTTTTTCCTCCATTGGGTCTGTTTCACCGTGACAGTAATCAGTAAGTGACCCCCCTGGTTTGAATTTGACACACAAGCTTTTCTATTTTATCAGAGAGCAGGTGGGTGGGCATCTGGCAGCCAGCTAAGCTCAGTGCACCACAGAAGTACATCCACTCACCGATTCTTATGCATCAATCTCTACATAACAAATATGATTTGCTACAAATATTTAAAAAGGACAAGAGCAGATCTCATTCTATTTGCTAACAACATCAACAACTAATATAATTTATTAATATAATATAATTAATATATAACCAAGCAACACTAAATATACCATTCAGTCTCTCCATGTGAAGATGATACCACTGACATCTCAATGCGTTAGTGTTGCTGTTCCTTGCAAATGCTTGTAACTTACTCCTGCCTTCTTCAGAAATAACCTGGTTTTCCTTATTTCATTTTATATGCACAAATCTTTTTGAATAATTGTGCTTTCAGGATAGTTAGTATGACACTGAAAGGCAGCCAAACAAATGCATAGTGGGCTTTAATTACTTCTACTAGTACAGTTACATTAAAAGGCAATTCAGGTTACTCAGTGCTGTATTATAGCAGAAGTTACTAAACTATATTGTTGGCAGTCTTATAGGTTTGTAATAATAAGATTCTACAAGAAGTACAGTTTGGAACTATCTCTGATAAATCCTCTGGAGGAGGAGGAAAATACAAGGTTATTGGGCTCCACCTAATCTTTCAGATGGATGACAACATGTTCTCTTGCTTATGCAAGGTAGGCTGTGGTGTGTTAAACATGGCACTAAACTGATTTATATTGCTAATTTGATCTTCTTGGTAGCATTTACTCTCTTTTCTGATTTAAAAAAATTGAGACTTAATTGGCACTATAGCACCTTAGGTCTTGATTTTTCTTACAGAGTATACAGGGGAAAAAAAAAATTATAACTATATTGACCTTTTCAAGTCAAGTGCCAACAGAGATAGTACTCCCACAGAAGTGCTTTATTTCTGAATAATCAAGTCTGGCAGGAGCTCTGGTGTGATGGGATCAGACACTGCCATTTCCAATAAGATTAGGATGAAAATCTGTCCCAGTTGATAAAAAAAAAATAAGAGAGATCATGCAATCTTTCTCTCTCGAGTTTCCAAGATTAATTCCCTTTGATATCCACAAAAGAAAGAAGAGAACATTTCTAATTTTTTTATGCCATCTCCCATTAGCTGCAGTTATCTGCATATTGCTAAAAATAATGAAGAATTTACAAGTGATTTCTTGTATGTTTAATGTGCAATTTCTAATCCTCATTTGGACATTGCCACTTTAAACATAAGAGTCTTTGGATCAAGCCAAATCAACTTATTGGTAGGATATTTAAAATACAGCACATTAATTATAAAGCCCATATTTCACTAAACTGCTAGCTTTCTTATATTTTGCATACATGAGATTTCCAGCTTGTCATTTTGGAATGAAATGCTTCAAGATTTCTTTTTTGGTTAGAGGTTGCCTTCTTGTGTACTCTACACAACCTCCTAAGTCTTGGAACCACCTTGGCAAACCACTTCAACCACCCAAAGGATTACTGTAAGGAATTTGCAGCTGGTTCTCTCTTGTTATCCTGAACACACATCTCACATTATGCCTAACTACTACAGTCTCACTACATTAATTACACTTATTCAGTGACTTCAGCAACTTACTGCTATAATCTTCTCCACACCAGAACTCTTCAAAGTAACTCCACAAACCCAGTGTTTGCATATTAAAATTTACCATATTGTAAAGGTAAGTATTGTAAGTCTTAAACATAGTAGTTTGAAGCCACTCCAACACCACACAACGTGGCAGTCCTATCACTGATTTAAAAACAAGAACTGCAATAAGAGAGGTTCATAGAAAAGACATTATGCCAGCCTTACCACTTCTTACAATCCATTCTCCTCACTCAGCAAAAGAGAAAGTTCCCTCCTACAAATATAACCCTTCCTATTTCTTTTGGACCATTTTTCCCTGAATTTTTCTAATCTTCTTTGAACCTACTGAACTTTTGAAGTTGTCTCCAAGTGGTCCTACCAATTCCTTAGCTAGCTTAACTTACAAAAAATTAAATACACATTTTAAAATTAGCTGACGGCTAATTAGGCTAATTAGCAAAGGCTTCCTTTGCAAGAAATTCAAGATTCACAATGAATATATGAAAAACATCCTCTTTATATTTATCTAGATACATTTAATGAGTTTTCCCATTATCTTCACACTTTTACATTTTTAATGCTAACTTTTTTCTTGCAATACTATCTTGAACTTCCCTATCAAGACACATGCAGTTTTTTTTACCCCACAGCTTTAGCTGCTGGCAATTTTTCTGAATTACAACACAAAGTTTACTCCAATCTTGTCTATAGTTAAATCTCCCACTTTATTATCACAAAATATTCAGCTTCTCTAATTTTAAAATTTTCTCATCATATACATGTTGTGATCCAAGAGCTAATATTACAATAAATTATTATAGAAGGAATTTCCATTCCCAAGGTTTTGCACAGGAGATTTCTTTTACCCCACAAGATTTCCATGATTCCAGAGCACATGCTATCTTTTATGCAAAATGTCGCTCCCCTGCCTGTACATCTAGTAATTCCAGCAAAGTTAGCAGCATGTTAGCTTTACAGACCAGTGATTGTTCTTCCATCAGGCTTCCAGTGTATTACAAAGCAGCTGACATTCAATAATGAGCATTTGTGTTTGTTCATCTTATCTCTTAGGACTAAATAACATAAAATCACATGTAAGCTCCAGCTCTGCTATTCAATATTTCACATATCAATTGACTTTAAGTCACACATTCAGTTAAATGTTTTCCAAAAATCATAGTAAGAGATTCCTTTAAAACCATTGTTGCCAGAAAGGGTTTACACAGAATTTCTTCATTGGTCTGAGATAATGAGGATAACCCTGGTGTCTAATTCTTAGTCTCTTGATATTTCATTTCTTTCTCTTTCATGTCTCTTCCAACCACTCTTCATACCAATCCTTCTTTTTGCCATTAAAATGTATCACGTAACAAAATACCACCCATGCAAACCATTCACATTCATCACCTTATTTTCAGAACTTGTCAATTATTTTTCTTTCCTCCCAGCCAGAGAACAGTCATGGAGCTGTCAGAGGTACACAAAACCAACTCTATTCAGGTAACCAACTCACAACCAAAACCAATGGCCAAAACAAACCCATAACAAGGGTAACCACAATGATAATCCAGTGACATTTCACAGGTGATAGATTCACTGTATCAGTCAGGGATATCACCACAACAAGCACAGGAACAATGACCTCAAGTACACACTCAAGCACTGACACACATGGAGCCCTCTCGCTCAGGCTTTTATGACAAAGGAGCTGGTTTGCCATTATGCCCTTGACTAAATTCTAAATCAATGAAAAAAAATTGCATTTCAACTTCAGTAAGTTGCTACAAGAATACCATCAACAAGTGGTGCTTTGATACTTCTCAGTGTTCATCTCAAGCTTTTATTGTTATAAAACATGTTGCTTTCACAAAATTATTTAACTTTTGAAAAGTGACAAAACCAGCTTTATAAAACACAAAAGAAAATACCCTATATGATCCATAGTCTGTATGGACTTTCCACAACTACCATAGCAAGCAGCACAGTGAAAATATTTCCTCCAGTAAAGTATCAAGACTGCTGCCAGCAACAAGTCAAAGTAGTTATTTCCCTCTACTCCCCTTCTCAGGGAGATACTTCCCCACTCTCAGAGAGAAGTATCTAGAGTATTTTGTATGGGTTTCTCTACTTGAAAAAAACTATAGGTACTTTGGAATGAGTAGAGCAGAAAATCATCAATATGATTTGAGGGCTGAAACATAAAGATGCAGACAGAAAAGTTGAAAAAGTCATCAGTCTTGAGAAGGATAATAAAGAACAAGGGAAAACTTACTGATGACAAAAAAAAATAACCTGACAGAAGGCTCAAAATAAGAGGGAACCAGAATTCTTGGAGGTGCACAACAAGAGGAAATAGGCACAAGTTTCAACAAAAGATATCCCAAAAGAGAGTATGAAAAAAAAATTCACCACAATGACAAACATGGGAACAGGCTATCCATCCCTACATCTCCATCTTGAGAAATACCTCAAACTCAGTTGGAGAAAGTCCTGAACAAGATAAACTAGACTGGTCCCTTTACAAAAAGTTGTTTGACTTTCAGATGACCTTCAGGGGTTTCTTCTGTGGTTCATGTCTCCAAAATATCCCTGGATATACTCAACAAAGGTTCCCTACAGTCTGAAGCTAGGCCCTCTTTTACTTCTTTATTCTTGCAACAGTATTTCTTTCATAGCTCCATAACATCTTCAGTTTTTCAATTGCTTCAATGCCCCTTCAGAATCAACATATTTCATAACTCCTGTACAAACATCTGCTGAATCTTCAAACCTATTCTATACTGTTCTGTATTCTTTTTTCTAGTGAAAATTCCTCAGTGGATTATTTACATAGACATAAGACTTCCTTTTCTAGATCAATGCTGATATACTTTTGGCATATTAGCTGGCAAAATGCACCAACTGAATATTTGAGTACCTCAATTTGATTTTACTTAATGATAACAAAGTCCACTTGAAGCATCATTGAACATTCTGATCCCCGCTTCCTCTACCAGATACTTCTTCTTATGCAAAGATTTTAATGAAAAGAGTGCATAAGCAGACCCTTCAGCAGAGTGGAATCCAGCTCATTCTTTGCATGCCATCATTTGGCTACAGAATCATTTTCAATTTCTCTTCTTTCTGGTTTTAGACACAAAGCTTTAGAAATAGTTAAGGACTGTTCCCAATTTGAGAGTAGTGAATAGCTTGCTGATTCTACTTTAAAGAGCCTGTTGTTAAATCTCCTCAAGATTGTGAAGAAAACTGTATGTCTCTAATTTCTTTGGTAAGTTTTGTTATAATCAGTACATTAAGCATAAGCTACAAAGAAGTATGCCCTCTCTCCGTGGTCATGAGGACAACAGCAGTTGCTTTTCTGTCCTCTGTCCTGGAATTCATGCTGTCAACAAGGGACCTTGAGATCCGGTCCTGCCTACTAACACACTTAAGCTTTCACTTAAAGTGCTGTAAACCACTCACTTGAACAAAGATGAAATTTAGTTCCATGCTGCCCTTTAAACACCTACTTGCTGTTCTAAATAAAATCTTTAGTGTCTTCACTTCCTTTGAAAAATTAAGATGATAGCACACTTATATCACCCACGTGGGACGGGAGAGACTTCAAAACTTACAACTAAAATTATTAAGCAGTAAGCCTCACTTTTAAAAAAGAAATAAATTTGTCACTGGAGACTACAGCCTTTAAATTGCTACACACTCACACACACACTTTTGGTATAAAAGTGTATTCACTGACTTTCCAACTGTAGATCCAGTAAGTCTCTTCTATTGGGTTTTGTCAAAACAATGTATTCAGTCCATTCTGTTAAATATTGAGGGATGTTAATCTTGTTAACTCTAATGTTCTTGCTGTCTGTGGAGACTCACAATCGTCTTCTGAGGCATTAAAATGTTTGGCCTGAACATCCTCTTGTCTCCCAAATTTTACTGTTTAATTACACATAGGAAATTATTTCCTCCAGTGGCTTTTAAAACTTCCAACCTATTAATTCAGGGAATATTCTTGGGAATTCTCCTAACATTCTAAAGGCACCATAATTAGCTTCTAGACTTACTTTAATAGATTCAAGCAAATATGTCTATGGTGAGGTTTTCTTGCCTTTTTATCTTTGTGCAACATTCTTAATATTATTAGGTATCAGCAGCAACAAGCTATAATACTTACATCAGAAACACTGCTAAGGCATAAAAATCATGCTTTGACAAGAGTGGAATAAAGTTCTTGGTTACGGTAAAAAAATAATGGATTATACACACTAAAGCATACCCCTAAAAAAGGAAAAATTTGAGAATGCCATGTCATTTAATTAATAAAAATATCAAAATAGAATTTTTAAAACAAAGTAAAAATACAATAGCCCCTGTTTAATTTGCAAAGAAATCACAAGCCTTTGACTGCTCTAAAATACTACATCTCTGATACCAAAAAAGGAGGTAGGAAAAAAATGTGTCAGGAAGTAACAGGCATTTTATATATGAGACAGAATAACCTAAACTACTACTAAAACAACTTACTGCCACAGAAAGGAGAAAAGTTTTAAAGCCAGGAATACTTTCAAATATTCTGTTACTTCACAATGCTTTAAAAGCTAAAGAAGCTAGGCAAATATCAAAGGAGATCTGTGTTCCTACAGGTTTATCAGGAAGTAAAAAATAATCACTGAAAGACTATTGTCCATCACAGATGCAACACACATCAATTATCATATCAATTCTGAGAGTAAACACATCACCTTCTGGGCTCTGGATTAGATTTCAGTAATTGATGAAGATATTCTGATAAAATATTATAATTTTTTTTTAATGTGATAAATAAAATCTGTATTAGCCAGAAGAACTTCTTGGTGTTTTTTTTCTGTGAGGGTTTCCTACAGGTCACACAATTATTGCCATGCTTGCGTAAAATAATTCAATATTACTGCTTTAAGAGGTCTAGATTTTCAGACATTTTTCTTCATACATCCCACTTAGAAATAAGAACATTAATATTATACTCTGAAGGTTTTTTCATATATTTATTTAAGTCCTAAGAATGTTAAAGGTATCTCCAAAAGCTGAAAATTAAATCCATCAGCTACTTACCTCTTTTTTGACAACAAAATGTAAGCTCCAATTTGCAAAGCATGTCAGCATTCTCATACTTGTCTTCTTCTGCCTTAACCCAAAAACAGGATTCTGTCATCTCCTGAGGTCTGATCTACAAGCAAGAGACAAAACAAAATTTTATTCATTATTTTGATACTATGCAGAAACTGTGCTCTGTAAAGTCTAAAGCACATTAAATATTTAAGAGCTCTGTAAAACATGTTAATTTTTAGTACACAACTAATCTTCAGGGCTGTTAATATATTTCTCATTAAAAATAATAATATTTAAAATAAGTGAGTTTTGAAAAAACTGATTCTAACAATGCAGACAACACACACTGGTATCCAAGATCTACAAGGAGCAAATTAGCTTAGGTCTAGAGTTAAAACTTGGGCAAACTTCAAATAATCTCTGCAGACAATTGGTTTAGCTAGATACGAAGTACCTTACTTTTCAGAATTTAGCTTTGATTACTTCATTAATTGTGAAAATCTCTTTACTGACTTATTTTTGGTCTAAATAATTATAGTTTCCAAACTCAGTAGCAGACTAGTATACTCAATCTTGTCACAATGGAGAAGGAGAAAAAAACAAAACCAAAACCAACCAAACTCCAAATTCAGTCTGTATTTTGTCAGTCATTAAATTTATGGAAGTACATTGAAGTACTACAGACAAATGGAGAGATCTGTACTCCCTCTTTCCAGTCCAGGCTAGATAGATTCAAGACACTTGTTTGGAAACTGTATAGCTATCAGTATAGTTCAGTGACTGATCCAACATAAGGAGTCTGCTGAAAAACAAGGTGTAATAGGAAGCATAAGAAGCATCCTGCTATCAAGGTTGTTTTATTTTAGACCAGAACTGGCTTTTCTAGGCATCCAATAAAGTCAACAGATACTTGCCCAGATGATTCATGGGTTAATGAAACACAGTTTTCAAAAAACAATTAAAAGCTAAAGACAGAAAGTATTAATATCTTACATAATTTTAACTAATTGCTTGTCTAGTCTTACTTCTGACAATCTATTTTCCCCAACTTCAATGTCAGATTTTACATCGAGTATTTGTCATTAATCAACACTACCTTAGACCAGTTGAGTCTTTTCATGGTAACCTCAGGTTTGAATTCTTTTTTAGGCTTCATTCCAAATGGCAAAGCACATGAAGGCGGGGACCACTGTATTCCAGGCAGGCCTGGCAGAGGTGGTGGTGGAGGAGCACCACCAAAACCCAGAGGAGCTCCCGAGCTATTCAGAAGTGGTGGAGGAGGAGGGGGAGGCGGTGGTGGTGGAATTGCTCCATTAGAAGGCAGCGGTGGAGGAGGAGGGGGTGGAAATTGGTGTGGTCCTGCACCTTCCCGTGGAACAACAGATGCATCTCCATGAGTTGATGGTAGAAAACCAGGTGGCAGAGAGCCATACTGATAAGGAAAATAGTCTTATTCAGTTTCACTGTTTTGTCAACAAAATGCTCCAACAATCATAGTTTATAGATTAAATACAGAAAGACAGTTGAAAGTCAATGCCATTTGTCTTGTATAGAACAGTCAAATAAGAATGATAACATTCTTAATCAAAATCGTGAAATCAAAAGCCCAATGTGCTTTTGATTTCATGATTGGATGTGTCAATACTTTGAAGCAGACATTCAGACCTGGGGGGTGCACACCAAAAATGACAAACTGAAATGGTGTTTCCCACTTTTTGCATTTCACTGACCATGAGCAAAAAAGGGTATGATAGATATCCTGAGACCTCACCTAGACTACCATGGTTTAGTTCAAATTAAAAAAAAGTAACATCCTAGTCTCTGTTGTTTTCATCCTATAGATGACACAGAAACATTCCAAGTACATAACAGAAAAATCTGAAGAGATAAATAATTCTATTGAAAAACAGGTATCTTCCAATGTAGGAGCATTCTCATTCTACAGAATTGAAAACATGAAGCAATAATGAAAAAATATCCATCCAAAAATTAGTGTTCCTTACACACTAGCTTCTTATTCCATATAGAAATGACATCCATAATGTACCAAAATAGGATTAGAACTTCAGCAAGTCTAATAAAATTACTACTACTATTTGAAAAACTCTATCATAGGCCTGCAAACATAAATGAGAAAGTATCTGACAAAAATAACAAAAGAATAAATAAGAAATATTTATCTACTGGTGATAGCACTAATTACCTCTTCAACTAACTATGAGCTGAAACTGATTATTTTAGAAAATTAAAGGAAATACAATATGCAAAAGATTTTAAATTTCTAAAAGGAAATAGCTGACTATCAATGAGAACAAATAAATGCATGCACAACAGCATGATAATGTTTTGAATTTCTGAGAATAAGCATTGTTTACACTGACAAATAGACACTGAACAGTTGGGCTCTAGAAATGAAAGAATGAAAGAAATACATCAACACGTACCAGTTGCAAGAAGAGACTAAAGGAATGAGACCAGGGAAAAAAATTAGTATTAGAGGTAGAAGTCAACATGCTAAGTAGCAATTGATGCCATACTGAAGCCAAAGATTAAAAGTACTAAGTTGCAGTAATCAGTTACCTGACATTTACAAAACTTTTCATGTATCCCATTAACAACACTGGGATAATTCATGGTATGATAATTAGTGAGCAGAATCATATGTTATGCTCTCTGTCTGCATGTAAAAAAAATTATATTTCATGCAGTGAATAACAGAAAAAGTAAAAAAGGGAGGAAACCAATTTCACTTACAAAAAGTATTTAAGTATGACTTCAAGATACACACAGAAAAGTACTTTCTTAATGAATGATGTGCCACTCTTACTATATTTGGTTTTTTAGAATGCAACAATTTCTTGCTTTTGTTAAATGTTTGACTTTGACGTTAACAATTAATTTTGACCAGAAACATGAATTAGAATGACATTTCTAAATAGACCAAAGGAGAGCTAAATTAATTTTCCTCACTAAGAAAATTAAAGAAGCCAATAAATATTTCTTAAAAATCCTCAGAAGTATTAAAATAAACCCCTAGAAAGCACGTCTTTCTGATGTTTTCTTCTTCAGGCATTTTTAGACTGTTCTTGTTCCCAGAAGTAAGACACAGGAAATATCATTTGGTCGCAGTCTCCTTACATAGATTTAAGAGTTGAAGCAGTTACAAGTAACTCAAGTATTATTCTCAAAAAATCTGCACTATTCCTCTCCATCACATATTTCTGCTTGAAAATTGAAAAATTATCAGGAAATGTTCTTATCCAGCCACAGGTTATTTCTTTCACTGCTGGATATCCATGGTAAGGCCTCAGTATAGCAAACTGCATAATAAGCAATTTCCTGTGCAGGGATAAAGATCACAATGATGAATGCTAATCTAAAAGCATAAGACTTATTACCCTATGTGGTTAATTACTTTGGAAATGTATGACTCTGAAAGCAAAACCCAAATGAAACCTAAGAAACTAGTTTAATTAACTGAGCTCAGGCATAAAAAGGATCATCTGGGAACTCACAGCTAATTAATGTCACATTACAATTATTTATATAAAACAGAAATAAAGGAAACTAACATTCAATAATAATCGATAAGAAAGATTCTTTGAAAAACCTCTCAATCATACTATCAGACTCTGAAGAAGATGCAAAAGGAGTCCCTTTCAAAAACATTATTTCATACATTCACTTATACCCTCTTTTACCTGTGATTTAAAAGCTTGTAATTCTTTTTCAAGTTCATTGATTCTTTCCTCTTTTTTTTGAAGCAGGGCCTGGGTCTCCTGATGAACGACAAAATCTTTTTCAAACTAAGAAAAGAGACACAAAAAGAAAATTGTTGGTACCAGTCAGTCCTGCATAGTTTCTTTAAATTCCACCTTTTCCTTTTGTGCTTTTTAAAACCTTCATGATAACAATACCAAGACACATGTCTGCTATTCCAACTTCCATATGTCTGCTGAGTGGAAGAATCATCTGAATCACCACAACAGGTCTTGACTATACAAAATGGCATAAAGACTTAACGTATATTAAGTCAGTATTACACAGAGGAGCTTAAAAGCCATGGATGTACACTAATACAGTCTGTAGATACAAAGGAGTCTCTTTTTATTCTCCCACTGTTTATTTTGTTAGGGATACTGATAACCGCTGAAATAAAGTTGCTTTTTGGAAGAGTTGTATATGAAAACTTAAATAGTAGAAAGGTTCTCAGTTAAGATTAACTACTTCACACTACTTGGCTTCCTAATCTAGAAGAGCACCCAAATTCCCACCTTAACATAAAACTAATAGTAAGTTAAAGTTAAGAACTATGCCATGGTTCAGTTACGCCATTCATTATTCTATTAAGCAATTCCATGTCCATCTTTTGATCACATCATGATGCGATGAAGAATGACTTACTTTTCTGGAAAGTTCAGAAGCCTTCTCTTCACATTCTTCTAATCTTGCTCTATCTACACAAACATCTGGAAAAAAACCAACAAGCACACTTACACATATGTAGGGAACACAAGATTCTTAGTCACCTATTCAGTTTCATATAAGGAAGTATGATGCTGTAATCATTTCCAAACACGGTACTTACCTAGTAAGTGGCTGAAATTTATATCTAATCTCTTACGATACGTGAAATCTGGGTCTGTTCCACTTCGATGTAACACTATCTGTGATACACACTCTTCAATTAATTTGAAATACTGTGGACTAAAGAGAGAAATGAGCTATTTTACAGATATTTATTAATCAATCTATATTTAAAATCTTGTCTATGAACAAAGTAAAGTCAAAAGCTTCAGGCTGATTTGTTTCCATAGAAAGGTAAAAGTTTCAAAGGAAAATTACATTTAGCAGTTTATTACACAAAAGGAGTTTACAAAAAGCCTGAAAAAACAGTGGCCCTAAAGAAAAATTATTCTTGTATTATAAAATCTACATCTCCCTCCCTGCAGAAATATAAGAAGGAAAGATCCCCTGCTTCCTCTCAGTAAAGAAAACGCTCTTCCTTCAGCTTGATTCTACTAGTTTTGTGACTTTTGTAAGTACAAGTGCATTGCAGCCCTGCTTCAGTACAAGGAATGAAAAACACCATGTTCTAAAATGCCAGGGGGTATGACAGCTGGGTCACTTGCCCAGAACATGCAAGCTGTGAATTTAAACCTTTTCAGGTGGAAGAGGTCTAGCACAGATGTACCATAGCAGGCAAGCACCCTTAACCTTTAAACATACATCTGTGCTAGACCTTGCCTGATATGCAAGGTTATACAGAATGTTGTGCAGAAAACAGATGGCCCCTATTCAGTTCACACCTCGTTCCTCCAGTGTTTCCTCAAAGACAACACAAGAGTTTTGGAAGGAAAGTTTTTGTCAGCTTGAAACACTGAAGTTTTATCAACTGTTTCCCCTTTATTCACCTGATGAATTTTCCAGGAGACACAAACATGTCTACACTGACCTATAATATATACTGAAAATATTCCATTCCAACCCAAAAGTTAATCTAAATTAGGCATATGTTCGGGTTTCTGTATAGAATACATTTCTTTGCCTACTCGATTTTGTCCTTTGACTCAAATACACCACAAAATTATAATGCTACTACCATGATTTATAACTGATTAAGACATCTCTCCTGATCACTTATACTTGCAATCAAAAAGGCCCAGCTCTTAACAAAAATAGTTTTCTATGTTTATAAAATAAAATTATACCCTAAGCCAAAGAGATAAAACATATAGATGGCATTATTGATTCCAAGTGGATTCTTTTGAACATGAGCTCACAAATTACAATCCGCACAGAAAGACTAAAACCTATCATTGGATTTATGGAAGAAATATTCTATTAATAACTGAATAATAAAAAAAATTCCATAATTAACATTTAAAACAGCATTAAACATACCGGATAAAATAATCATTTCTTATCAGCAAAAGATGTTGGAGAATAGAAAGAAAATATCCTTCAGCACTAGTGTCCTTTACTGTATTCCACACCATGTTGTAAACATCATTCACTTCAGTGAAAGTGTTAAGGAGAATAATAACAAAGAATCAAAAAATTTCAGTCAAATGTTTACTGATAACTTCTTTAAACAAAAATTATAGCAAAAAAATGTCCATTATATGCTTTATTTTGCTCATGTTTGTCCTGCTGATATCATTAAATCATTTATGTTGGAATAGACCTCTAAGAAGATGATCAAGTCCAACTATTAGCCAAGCACTGCCAAGTCCATCATTCAGCCATGCCACTACATGTCTCATCTAGAAATCTTTTTTAAGTATCTTTAGGGATGGAGACTCCATTTCCCTGAGCAGCCTATTCCAGTGTTTGACAAACTTTTCTCTGAGAAATTTTTCCTATTATCCAATCTAAACCTCATATAGCACACCTTGAGGCCCTTTCCTCCCATTCAGTCACTTGTTACTTGGGAGAAATGGCTGACCCCACCTCACTATAACCTCCTTTCAGGTAGTCATTGAGAGCTACAAGGCCCCCCTGAGCATCCTTCTCCAGAATAACCCCAGCTCTCTCAGCTGCTCCTCACAGGACTTGTGCTCCAGACCCTTCTCTGGACATGCTCCAGCCCCTCCATGTCCTTCTTGTGGGTGAGGGGCCCAAAACTGAGCACTGAATTCAAGGTGCAGCCTCACCAGCGCCTAATATAGGGGGGGAATGATCAGTGTCCTGCTCCTGCTGGCCACACTGTTTCTGACACAAGCAAAGATCACATCATCCTCAAAAGGATATTCTAGTTCAGATCTAATATCTTCTAAACGATGAGAGAATTCAATCATGTCTTCTTCTTTATGCTCATTGAACACTTTCAGCTGAATATCTAGCGCTTCATTCTTTATATATCGTAGTTGCTGCAATGAAGAAACAGCACAAAGACTTACAAAATTAGTATTTCCATATGTAAATAAATGTATCTTTTTAATTTATTCCATATGTTTATATTAGTTAAAAGTTCAAAATTACAAAACCACATGAGTTAAGTTAAATATTCAAAAGGTAAATGTAACTTCAGGCTGGCTTAAAATTTTTGCACAACAGAGTGTCACATGTTCTTAAGCAAAGTCATAAAATGCTGAGGAATCAGAATAAAATCAGAATAAAACTCAGAAAGCACATTTCACCTTTTCATTTTTATTTTAAGGCTGATACTTGTCCCTTACTGCTCTTTCCCAAACTTAATAAAATGCCTTTGAGGATAATTTATTAGAACTTGTTCTCCCATTCCTGCTCTCAGGCTCAAATAATTAAAAAAAATTAAACAGTAATGCAAAGAGAGAAGACAAGATGCTTACTGGTAATAACTCTTTCAATCCACTGCGCATAAATTCATTTCTGATGTGAAGCCTAAAATCCAAGTCATCAGGAGATGTAACAAGAGCATTGATGAGCTGCATGCAAGCTACCTGTAATAGAGAAAATAATCATCTTATTTCTAAGATTTCAATATGCATCACAATCAAGAAGATACAACAAACTAATAATTAGACATTACATAATTTCTAATTATGAAACTACTGTAATCTTATAAATAAGCTACTTAAATTCCTGATCAGCCACATGAGCTATAAATACCAAATTCTAGTTCACAAATTTCCATTATAGTTCAATATTTTACCACTCCATTGAATTTTGTCATTTTATACAAATATCAAGTTCCTTTAGCCGATGAACTTTAGCAGATAAAGCATAATAATGGACATATAAAAATCATTGCAAATATACATTTATCTATACATATATATAAGAAGTTAGTAACAGAATGCAGTCTGTGTACAGTGAAACATACCTTTTCTTTAAAATGCTGAGTAAATTAAACTGAGCCTGAAAAACAGAATGGGGTTTTTTCCCCACTTGTTTTTTGAAATAGTCATTCTTTAAACATACTGAGAATTATAGAATACTTCATGAGAATCACTCCTTCAGCTCAAAAGAAAGAATCACGCCAGCTACTCAGCAGAACCTCTTCTGAAAAATTAAGATACTCATCTTGAAAACCCACAGCCAGGAGCAGCAGGAATTCCCTGTCTGGATTCACAAGTCTTTAGAACGATGGCAACTTACTGTTTATCTCTAATACAGATGAAAAGAGACATTATATCCCTTTTTTACCCTCTTTATTGTTTGCACATTTTGCTTTAATTTACAAAAAATATGTTATTCAAATAATTCCAGCATTTTAAGGGCTTTTTAAAAGCACCAGACCATTAGAATTCTATTTGGGCCTTACCTACTATGTCAACAATTAAAGCAATCTGGTTCAAATACTTTGCTGTAAAGCCTTTTATAGTCTAAAAAATGATGATGCATTATGCCATAGGCAAAAGGTAATACTGGAACGATGCTCTCCCAGTCATCTGCAAAGTATGCATAATTCCAAGTACTTAATTTACATATGGCCACAAGAACAACTATGTATAAAGATGTACAAGCTACTTTGATACAGACTATAAGAAACAATAGCACCCATTAGGTTTCCAGAAGGAACATGCTAAGATTACATAATAGCACAGACCACAACTATTATCTCACCTTTACCCTACTGCAAAGTATGTAAGCATGAGAGTAGCTTTATATATTATTTCAGCTGAACTGTTATGGAGGTGAATGGCAATTAGCATAATTTAGGCCTGTTTGACTGCAGTGTTAGTCTATGTAGATGAACTTACTGGCTAACACTCTAGAAGAGAACAGCTTAGTTATGAGAACAGAGATGTAACAAATGTAAACAATCTGTTAATGTGAGAGCAATGAAACTGCTGATAAAACCAAGCAGACTGTGAGCTACAGCAGGTTTTTAGGGACCAAGGGTTAGAATGACCCAAAAGTGCATGAGGTATTCTTCACCCAAACCCATAAATGACGGTATTTGGAGTCACTTGAAAAGAGAATCTTGATGGCCCCACAACTCTGCATTAGGATTTGGGACCATCTTTTCAACTTCTAGAGATGTCTGAAATGGCAAGAATGCTCAAGGGAGGATGCCATGGTTGGAACCACTGTACTAACCCATCCAATACCTCTCCCGGATAAAAGCTGCCACAACAGCATTTATTACTCTGTCATACCACATACCTTGCCTCAACAATAACTTCAAAACAGTTATAGAAGAAACAAGCTTTGCTCCTTCTTCTTACTTGAAGAAAGAGCTGAAATTAATTTCTATTCCCTCAGAACTTTTATGAAATTGAGTACATGCAAATATCTATATTTGCATAATAATAGAAAAGTTTTGGTTTTATTTTATTGACATAAATAAGAAAATCACACTAAATTAAGGATATAAAATGATAGAATGTCCTGAGTGGGAAGGGATTCAAAAGGATCATCAAGTCCAACTCCCAGTCCGGAAGTCCCAAGAATCACACCTTGTGCCTCACAGCATTGTCCAAATCCTTCTTGAACTCAGACAGGCTTAGTGCTGTGACCACTGCCATGGGGAGCTGCTCCAGTGCCCAATCACCCTCTGGGTGAAAAACTGGTACCCAATCCTAACATCTAACTTAAATATCCCTGACACAGCTTCAGGCTGAAAGGACCCTTGGGTCCTGTCACAGGTCACCACAGAGAAGTGATTAGCGTCTGCGCCTCCTCTTCCCCTCACGAGGAAGTTGCAGATTGCAATGAGGTCTACCCTCAGTTTCCTCTTCTGGCTAAACAAACCAAGTGACCTCAATTGCTCCTCACACAGCTTCCCCTCAAGGACCTTCACCATCCTCATTGCCCTCCTTTGGACACATTCTAACAGTTTTATGTCCTTCTTATATTGTGGGACCCAAGACTGCATACAGGACTCAAAAGGATTATTTAAATCAACTGCATAAGTGTTAAGATAGACTTCTGTAACTTACCCCAGTGTTAGACAATAATCAAGTTACAACACCTAAACAAAATAATTCAAAACCAGTGGAGGGGAGGACGAATCAAAACTAACCAATCAAATATGAAAACGTAATAAAAGAGACAGAGAACTTTGAAGGACAATTTGCAAAAAGCATCTATGACTAACACATCTAATTCCCCAAAGATAGCAAAAGAAGGAAGACAACAGAATCTGTAGAGTCAGTAAAAGACTATGGCGTAAAGAAGTGCCCAATGAAAACAAAGCAACACAAACAGCAACACTTTGTCATTCTGGCATGTGAGAGGAGATCACAAAGTAGAACACAGACAAAAAAGTTCCAAAGCGGCAGAAGAATTCAGAGAACTAAGCCAACATGAGAAGTAACAAAAGAGCATTCACTCTTCAAACATTCAAAGCTTTAAAAAAAAATTGAGGACAAAATAATCCAAGTTTATACTGAAATGTATCTTGACACTGAAGAAATAAAGATGGCAAAATTGTATTGACATTTAAAAGGCCACTTTCAGGAAGATCTGGACAACTACAGATTGGCAAGTTTGACTTCTTCTACAGTAGAAATATATTTTTTATAGTTGAGAACAAAATTAATGAGTAATACAAAAAATGTAATATCAATAAAGAGACAGTATAAATAAATGGCTTTGCAAAGCAAAGTCCTATTTCATGAATCAATGAGAGGTGTTTGAAAGGTCCAAGGAGCAGGCAAGAATGTTCCAATCTAAGTCTGGACTTTAAAAATTTAAACAAGTTTGACAAATATCAAAACAATTCAGAAAAATGTAGAAAACAGCATGCTAAGTAGACAAAATCAAAAATTCTACTAGTAATAGGTAATATTGAATTTGATGTTTAAAAGTCTGTTTTTAAAAAAGTTTCTATGGCTCAAAAATTATGTCATATTAAATTCTGTTCAAGTAATGTTTCCTAATGTTTTCCCCCCGCCTCACTGTAAGTCTGTCTTTGTATGTTTTTGTTAGCAAAGTGTTTAAAAGATTTGGCGAGGCAATAAAAGCCTGTTCCTGTCCCTTCTCCATATTCTTTACAGTGAGGGCAATTAGATCATCACCTGATGAGGAAAAGTAAATAGCCTCACGTATCAAAGAGGAATATACTTACAGTATGTTTTCTTTCAGAAAGGTATTGGCATCCCATTAGTAGCACTCAGCTTTAAAAGAGCTCAGTTAATTAGGAATATAGCTAACAACACCACAACACTGACTGTTTTGCCTTATAGAAAGTACGTTTCCTGGAGAAAGATCTTTCTGATTTGGGGCTTCTTTGAAGTTGTAAATAAGAAACAACCCTTGGTTATTCTTCTCTTCTTATAAAGCTGCTAAATAGATAAGAATTTGAGCCTTTAACTGTCACAGTGGATTTTTCATCTTTGTAGTGTCTGTCAGAACAATTCTTATGATACTTCTCCCTGAAATGTGTTATTGCCCTCATTTTATACAAATTGCTTCTGTATCTATGTCTACAGTATTTGAGAAACTTAGGGGAAAATAGGACTTTGTTAACTTATCAATTATTTTCTTCAAATTCAAACAAAACCTCTGTATTACTCTTCAAGCCTGTTTCTGCACAAGTACTTTTTCCTGAGAGTTACTCTAATGTTTGTTACTGCCAAAGCATCACTCTACACTAGGTAACAAAGAAGGGTGCTAACCGCAGCAAAGGAAACTACAACAACCAAAAGATAAATACAAATAATATAATTCTCTTACATCCAAACGTTGACACTACAATACACAAAATTTTGAAACCAGCTAAGGTGCCCAGTCCATTTTTCAAAGGTAGACTGAAAAAAATCTTCCAGGAATTGTCTCGACAGCAACCAACAGAGATGAAAGGTTCTGCTGTACAACCAAGCACTTTGAAGAAAGAAAAAGCTCCTCATATTGAATATTTGTCTGTACTCCTCTACAGTCTTGTTCAGGACACATTGCCTTGTAGCCCACTTATTTTTGCTAGTAACAGGCTACAGGTTTTGTATGAAGCTAACACCACATGCTTCCAGAACTCTCAGGCTTCACCGAGACTTGGCTTGCCTGTCTGGAGCTCGCTCAGTTTTGGCTGTTTTTGTTGCAACAGGATTTGTCAAGTAACAGAATCACTATCACCCCACTAGGTGTACATTTTTCTTAGCCTTGTACAAGTCTCTGGAATAAAGTTTACCGTTACATACATTTCTGTAATTAGTGGATAGAATATGACCACAAATGAAATACAGCATAGAAATGTATAGGCATGGGATGGGGTGGAGAAGTGTTAGCACTACTGAAAGCAATTTTATTAGACCACTAAGACATCACTTAGACTAAAAATTAAGCCCTTGGCTTTGAATACCACGTGTATTTTTTAGGCCCACAAACTGCACAAGTTACAACGTCACAACAGAAGAATTTGGACGTCACAAGTGGTTTAAAATGCAAGCAACCAAACCAGTTAAATTTACTGCAATAAATGCGTAAAGAATATATTGTCTTATTATCTGAGTATGGGCTTTATTTTTAAAGCTTTTTGTATTTGTTTTGGTATGGGTCCACTTTATGAGTATTTGTCATCCCCTTCAACAGCCAAGATGAAAATTTTTACTTCCCCTAATTTGATCTTATTTAGTTGAAACAAGATATCATCTCCAATTCATCTCTCTGGAGTACAAAATCTTTCATTCAATTGCATTTTCTGGATTCAATTAGTTGTGCCATTCAAAACCGGTAATTCAGCGCACTGACAGCTGCCACCAACACCTGCTCTCCTGTTAACATCAGGGAGGCATTTCAATGATTGTAGACTTCACTACCACAGAGTCAGTACCAAAGTACAGTTCTACAAGGTTACATTTACATTTCAACTCCATGTTGTTTGATTATACACAATTTGGAATCTTTGTCATTCTTATGACAGCAGTTTAAAACATAGTATGTTTCCCTGCAAAACACTATATGAATGGACTGTTAAGCAAGGAAACAGCATTTACCACAGATGATTTCAACTATCAGTGAGGAGTCAGAGACTGAAAAAATACTACTATGAAAATCCTGATCAAGAGCAAACTATAGCTTGATCTTTGAGATAGCAGGGCAATTTCAATGAAAGGATATCTACAGCTATAATTGTATTACATCTGTAATAAAAAATATTATTTTGTTTAAATTTGCCAAATCAACACAGTACACGTGCACATATGTTACTCAAACAGAGCCATGATACAATGATGAAAAGCAATAAATTAATCAGTAAGATGTACTGCTATTCTAGTATTTCTAGTCAAATTTGATCAAGTGGGAATTAAATTGCAGCTCAGAACAAGAATATACTCTAGCCTTCCTGGAACAAACAAGACAAAGATCCATTGGATAATATTAGCTAACTATTCATTTGTGTAGCAATACAAAGTAATAGTGAAAGTCCCAAACATAAGCCTACAAAAAGCAGAATGAGAAAAAGTTACACAAGAGGAAAGAAAAACAAGTCTAAGCAAGACACAATGCTTACACATCTAGATTTAAGTAAATTAGATCACAAATTCTTTTTTCTAAGTTTAAAAACTTCTTAAAGGACTAAAGATAGAGGCAATAGCAGGAACCTGATAGTAGATCACAAACATTTAAATCATATTCCAAGTGAAACTAATTCAATACCTAGGGGTTAGCATAAAATACTTAAATCACACAAGACCACAATAATTTGAAATTAGTTTCTGCAGTCTTGACATTTAGGTAAGGTAAGCTTTGTTCTGATTGACCCTGTTACAGAAGCAGTTATGGGAAGGACCTCATTAGCACAGAGCAACCAAGAATCATCAAGTTATTCAGCAAACCAAAATGTCACAGCCATCTCACATCCTCATATTATTAAATGATAAAGATTAAATGGTATTCCCTGACAACTGAAAACACTGGGAGGATACAGCTATTGATGAATACCTAGGATCTTTTACTTTCTTACAAAAACACTTCTCCTAGGATATGCATGAACCTGCACGTTTCCACAGGGATGATGAATATTCATTTTTCAGGAACTTATCCAGGAAAGGAAAAACTGCACCTTTGCTTCACAACTGTTCCTCTTCTCAGTCCTAACTGGAAAATTAGAAGGAGCTGGCATCTGCAACTAGATCTGCATGGAAGAAGAGCACTCTCCTGTTAGTTAAACTACCTGCTTGAGAAGCAGTGGTGAAAGTTGATGATTACTCATTTGATTCTCCTAGAAGAATGAGAAGTAGGCAACAAAAAAGTTGTTGTTGCTGTTATTTTCTTAACTTTCTTACATATCAAAATGGGTTGTGTCAGAAGAGCTGTATTTCCTGCCTTCATGACTGGAACAAGCAAAATATTAGACTTTTCAGTTGTCATCATAAATACACATAAATACATAAGTTGTCATCATAAATACATAAATAAATATAAATGCCCTCTACATGTTTTAGGCTTAAGATGTTAAGCTGCATTTATTGTAACAAAACCAGAAACTTGATATTACTCCTGGCTGTAGTTATATTTTCAGAATAAGACTACTAATCTTGTCTTGAACCAAAATCAATTAAGTATGCCTTCCATAATTTTGGATTTTATGAAAGATAGAACATTGCATTCATCTTTTGCATTCAACAAATGCAAAAAATAGATAGACAGAGCTTCCACTAAAAATACAAAAATCACCCTACTGAGGCCTTTTATGTATTCACTCTTCTAGTAACAGAAATGTTAAGTCAATTCAAAATTGAAAAGGTCAGTTGTTAGTGTCAAAATTGAACTGCCACAAAACAAGCATACATACATCAAGCAGACAATCAAGGCAAGTATGCCAAGTAACTGACAACTGTAAACTTCTGTCTCATTAAAAGCCTGTCAAATTAACCACCAGGTCAATTTCATTGTTAGAAAAGTTTACAGATGATTCACATGAGAAGGCTTGATTTTTCTGGTCTTCAAAAATAGAAATCTAGCAACCATTTATGAAGTCTGAAAAAGTAAATATCAAAAAGCCTTTTAGCAGAAGGAACATACTTTAATGAAAGTTTAACTAAAAAAAGTAAACAGAAAAGAACTTTTAATGAGTTTCCATGTCTACACAAGATATAGCAAACTAAATGGCAAAGCATTACCTATTTGCAGGAACTTCTGGCTAACACTCTCAGCAAAACCAAATGAATATATTTAGCATAAGTATTTTAGCAGTATTGCAACAGTAACATTTAGAGTAAATTTTCATTTTTAACAATGCTTCTATCTTCTATATTAGAGGATAACAAAATACCAGATGGAGGTATAGTCCAACTGAGATAGAAGGCATAACTAGTAGAAACTTTTTTAATATCTGAATAGTAGTCCTAGAAAAATTAAAATTGCTGCTGCATAGGTAATTCAGCTGAAGTTTTCAGCACTGAATTGGTTATCTCACCAGTGGTATCTTGCTCATGGAGCTGAGCACCCCTGCAAACAGTGGGTACCCATCATGGGTAAAACGAGAGATACCAAGGATTAAACTTAACTTGCCTGGTGGCTCAAACAGAGTAACGGCCTGCTTTAAGGGGAGTTTCAACTAGAAAGAGAAGGAACTTACAGTTGGTAACTTTTTTCTGTATTAAATCTACAGTATTTTTTTTTTCCTTCATCAAATCTACACAGATGCAAATATACACAAGCCCTGAAAATTCAGCATTACACTCAAAACAACATCCTCCTAATTTCAACTTGGTAGTCCTCAAATCCTTATATGCTCTACAAAGACTCTTGAATTCTCTTAACTTAGATACAACATCCTGGAATTGAAAAAAAGAATTTTTGTAATCTAAAGTATTGAATCAATGAATCCAATAATGATGAATGAATCATTAATATTTTTTTAAAATCAAAATATTTTAATTTTTTTTTAATATCTCAGAGAAAAATTGATATCTCAGAATTTTTTTGAAAGTCCATAAAATTCATGGATGGTCCAGGGAAACTGTGGATGCCCCATCCCTGGAAGCGTTCAAGATGAAACTGAACTAGGCCTTGAGCAACCTGGTCTGGTGAAAAGATTCCCCCTCAAGGTACCTGGGTTGGAAGCACATGGCCTTTAAAGGGCCTTCCAACCCAAAACAGTCTATGGCTAGAAGAGAGAAGGGGTAAGAAAGAAGGGACAATTTTTCAAAAGATAATTCCATTGGTACTGGAAAAATTGAACTACAAACAATTCTCCACCTGCAAATATTCCTTTATGGTTAGCTTTTCTGTGAGACAAATGAAACAAACAGCAACTTTTATTGTCAGACATGAAGTATTTAATATAAAAGCTGAGTAATGCAAGCATTTCTTTCAAACTTTAATCTTTTACTATTTTTGTAATAGTAACAAAGAATTAATGTGAGAAATGCAAGCACAGAGAGCTACCAAGGCCTCAAACACACAAGCTCAGAGATAGAGATGGATACAGTGTTTGACCCAAGACCTTGGAGAAGGCTTGAAGCTTTAGAATAAAATAGTGAAACAGACATGAAATAAGAATCAAGATTTGTAGTTTAAGCTGAAATATATTTCTACTTGCTTAAAACATGTCTCATGTAAGCAAATAAAATATGTTAAGCAAGATAGTAGAAGATTTTAAAGATTTTAAATTTTGAAAAGCTCTCAGTTCAACCTGATTACATGAATATCAATTAGTTCATATCTACACTCAAAAACCAATGATTTATAATGATCATTCAAACAAAGTTAATACTTTGTGCGTTCCTGCAGTAAACTCTACATCCAACTGAGGCAAATTGAAAAAGAGGTGCAAGTTTTCTTTCCTCAGACCTTCTGGGGGCAATTTTATGATATCATAAAGTGACCATGAAAGACAGACCTCCCAATGATTTAAACATTAATTATAAAATGCAGTTACCTAAAAACTTGCTTTTTACTATAATCAATATTCAGTTTCAACAAATATTTCCAGAAGTGATATGATCTTGTTGCATCCAAACATATGACTTATCCTTTATTTTAAATATATACTGTCTTTTGACTCGCAAAGCTAAGATCTCAGTGGAAAATCAACAAATTGACTTGCAACCCCCCCATGTTTCCAGGCCAAATCTTCCCATGCCACACCTCAAAAGACAAAATTATAAACAATATTCCAAAATTTGACCCAACTTGAAACAGTATTCCTACTCCCTTTTATTGTAATGACTTGTTCAGTCCAGAAAACCATGTAATTTTATTTTCACTTGTTGCAGTGATTAAAAAAAGATTACTTACTTGCAGCTGAACTGAGTTATCCTGAAGACCTTCTACAATAGGAGAGAATCTATCAACATTCCTCTCCTCTGCTGCTGCTGTTACAGCTTCCAATATTTTTTCAAGGCTGTGAGAAAAGAGAATCATTTCACTCAGGAGAGATATTTAAACTTGTTCATTTGCTATCTTCAAAGCCATGTTGCCAAATTATTCACCTGCCTCAATTTCTTGTAAACATATTTAGGAGGTTTAAGCAATACTTGTTGCCTTTAGAGATTTTTGTAACCAAAGAATGACTTACTGGATTATAAGGGTTAAAAAAAGTATGGTAAGAAATAGTAAGCAAAAGAATCGCTGCATAACTATTTCCATCTAACCAGTACATCCAGATGTGAAAAAGAAAACTCACTGATATGGCCACGATAAAAAAACTCACAAAGGTATGCTGAAAACGGACAATATAATACAGATACTACTTTCAAACCTAAATTGAAAATTTTATAATTTCATTCAGATATAATTTGGGATATTGTAAAATTACCTTATATTTCTTGCTTAAATACAGTACTTACATGTTTTCCTCCCCAACAATGCACATTGCCGATAAGAGTTTAACTATATCCGTCATCATGTTAGTTTGCTTGGGATCAATTGCTTTGGCCAGCAACAAAAGGCTCCTCTCTTCTCCCAAAATTCTTTCCAACCCGTACTAAACAACAGAAGAACATTTGTAAGGGAGGGAATCCAAATGACCATCAAGTATCTAATTAATGACATCAATAGTTCCCCTCAAATAAGTATTTCAAATGACATTTTAGTCTGTGAACTAATCAAAACAAAAAAAAAAAAAAAGAGAAAAAGTCCCAAATGGGTCCCTTATTCTGTAAGAAGGGCATATAACAGCACCAAAAGTTTACATTAGTGTCGTGCAATATTTCTGCAGAGAGAAAGTGGCAGACTTCTGGCAGACAGAAAGAAAACCACAACTGACCAACCCACCACTTCACCAAACTGCATATGGACTTATACTCATCAGGTACTTTATCTAATTGAACTGTAGTAATTTTGTTTCTAGAATAAATAAAATCCCATACCTTATTATTCATGAAGGCTTTCAAACACTGTATAACTTTATGCTGACTCCTTTTCACAAGTCTGTCCTGACTGAAAAAATCAAAATTTTAGTGTAAATAAATGCTCTTTAAATATTAAGAAATGCTAACTTTATATTAAGACTTTATATTAAGATATTTCTATATATAATTAGATATTATATATAATTTATATTATATTTATATTCTATTTATATTTAGAAAAGCTAATTTTATACTAAATACTTACTTTTTTGTCTCAACCAATCGTTCCAAAACATCCAACAGCAATCCCAGACCTTCTTGGCCAAAGTTTACAACCCAGCTAGGAGGGAGAAAAAAGACATTTTAAAAAATTGACATTTTGAAGACTAATCATAGTGAAAGAAAATTATCACCATAAATAAAAGCACGCATAACTGGGTGGTGTTAAACCCAAAATACCTCCAACAGAACACAATAAAAATTTAAAATTTCAGCTACTACCAAAGGCATCTTTTAATGAGGTTAAACCCTTGGCTAGTTGTTTCTTCATATGACAGATGCCTCATGGTCCTGTTTACTATTGCTCAAAACCCCTTGATATCAAATACAAGTAATGCCACACTGACAGCAGCACTAAAAATTACAGGAAGAGAAAAACATATTTTTATATTTTTTTCTTCTAAAAGTAAATACATTATGAAAATAGATTCTCTCTTTCTTCGATGGGTGTTTTATTCTGAAACAGATTAGGCAAATAACTGGAAACTATTTTTGTCAGATCTGGCCCATATCTGTCCTAAAGATAATCCGACAAGATTCATTTTATATTAGCAGAATTATGAGCAGCCACTTTGCTGCACATCCAACAGCTGGGGATGACTGACTAATATACTGATGCATTCTTACTGTCTTTACCTCTGCTTCCACAACAGAACAAAAACTACTTACAATACCCAAAGAAAACACTCAGCTTTTTGTCATTCTGTTATCAGTGCCTCTATTTTCAATGTATTTATCAAAAAGGTCCTCCTAATGAAATTCAACCTGTTGCAACTATTACACAAAAGGGGAAGAAATAGTTGCAGATAACTAGCTATCTGTAATAATATGCACAGCTAGATCACTTGAACCACTTTTAATGAACTGTGATAGCAACTATGAGGTCAAAGCACCTAAATTATTTACCTGAAAATTAGTGACCAAGATTGTCCTTTCAGAAGCTTACTTTTTATAGTGATGGGAAAAAAACCACAGCTTTTTGCAGTAAACCATGGATTTCAATATTTGTTTCTAAGTACCAGAGATCAAAGAACCCAGTAACACTTGATTTAGATTTTCTCTGTGAACTAAAAATACAATTTACAAAAAAGACTAATTGAAAACCCTTTGTCAGAATAACTCAAGCTACTGTAAAGCATGTTTCCTTCCACATAAACCATTATATATTCTAAATAAGACAACTCAATTCAGAAACAAAATAATAGAAAGAAAGTAGCAAATACCCATAGAGAAGACCCATATCAGCAATTCTCCCAAACCAGACACAGAGAAAAGAAAGTTGTGCAATCCTTTTCTAATCATGTCCCAACATTTCATTTACATTATTTTAAACTACAACCTAAAGCGTTTCCCCAAATCATGTGTACAACCACTGTCTTAAATGGTAATTCTAAACAAAAGGATTTAAATAGAATAGAATAGGAAAAAGTACAATTTAATGAAATAAAGTCAGCATTCAGAAATCAAGCTGCATGGAACAAATCAAAATTAAGACTTATCAATGATTACTGAAGAGTTAAACCTTCCTTCAATAAAGCAGGTAAACAAAGGTTGTGCTTTCTTCTGAATAGATAAACCCTACAGGTACAGAAAAAAATACCAGAAGGAAGGAAGGATGAAAGCCTAAAGTAGACTGGACAGAAGCAGCAGCACACATTTAGAAATATATATGTTTTCTGGTGAACAAACTTACACCAAGGTGCCTAACTCTCATTATTGATTACCCTGATAAAAATAAGTTAGAAGATCAAAGACTTGGAAAATATTTCAAAAATTAAAATGAAAAACAACTGACTACTTAGCACTAGAAAACAAAGGGAACTGCTTCTGCATCACATTTAATTTACCTTCTCTTAGTATTACCTTGTATAGATCAGCAACTCTATTAAAAATAACAGACCCACAGAGGATACATAATCAATGAAACAGAAAGAAGTTAAAAACACTCACTAATGCATACATACTCATTAACGAGAAAACCTTCTACATATCCATTAATTTTAATCCATTAAGAAATTAGAATATGATTAATCTCTTCAACATGTGCTAATGATGTTACCTGACAGGATTACTAGTCAAGGACACACGGAGAGATTCTAAGCAAGTGACTAGTCTTTCATCCGTTGACCCAGATTTTAAATCCTGAATAAATTCTTGGGGAGAAATCTTCCTACTGTTCTTGAGACTTCCCTGAAACACAAAAAAAAACACTTGTTCTTTATTTGATGCATATAGAATTTAAACAGATTATTATTAATGGCTAAGTTTCATTTCTGTTCCTTGAAAAATATATAATGTAGACCTGAAAACCTGTAACTGATGCCCATCTACTATTTGCCAAACACTGACTAAATTGGGTCATTTTATGAATAAATTTATTACCAGCAGACAAAAACAACAGGCATGAAATGTACAAATTTATCATACATCCTCAGTGAAATAAAGTTTTTGTATTGAAAGGATTCTGTTTATGCATTGCAAAGATCTTCATAAGTCAATAGTCAACAGAAGAAAAGACCAATAATGATTATGAGGTCCTCTGAAGAGATCACAGGATACATGTCCAGAAGGGTGACTACACTCACATAAGCATACAGAGCAAAGATGCAGCATACCATATATTTTCTACAGAACATATCTAAATACAAAAAAGCAGGCATACAATGGTGCATAAAACTTAGATTTGACTTAATTCATTGCAAGACTCCTTTTTTTCAAAATAGAAGTACAACTGTCATGTTGCACAAAGAGACTTACTAAATACCTCTTGATTAACTAGTGGTTCAAGTCAGTAATTGAAGAGAATTAGATTTGCAGTGCAATAATAACTTGAAATTATTCAGTGTAAATGGTGAGGTAGTCTCATTATATTATTATAGCTAGTTTCATACAGGTGATGTTTTCTCCCTTTGTTAGATCCTCAGGAAATACTGAGAAGTAATCTTTTCTTCTATGAAGTAGATGATCAAATAGTTTCTAGCAAAGAAATGAAGTTAAAAGCTGGGAAGTGTATACAGACAGACCAGGCTGCTGAGCTGCCATCAAGAGGGACATCAACAGACAGGAAAAATGGGAAGAGGAATTTCAGGAAGTTCCACAACAGAAAACTGTAAATCTTGAACCTGAGGAGGAATAAACCCATGCACCAATGTGTGCTGAAGCTACCAGCATGAATGTAGGCTTGTAGGAAAATAGGGGTTGTGACGAATGACAAGCTGACCACAGGTAAGTGCATCACCAGCTGGTTGAGGGAGATGACCCTTCCCCTCAGCTCAGCAGTGGTGAGACATCTAGAGAATTCTGTCCAGTTCCTGACTCCCCAGCATGAGAGACATGGACATATTGGAATGAATCCAGAGAGGGCTGTGGACACAATTACAAGAGAATCTGTAGTACTTGGAGAGGCTGGTGGAACTGAGATTGTTTAGTCCAAGAGAAGGCTCAGGGGAACCCTATCAGTGAAAGGACAAGAAGAACAAATTGAAATACAGGAAATTGGTTAAACATAAGACAACCACAAACTTCCCTCCTCCTCCCTCTGTTTTCTTAAGCACGAGGCTTAAGAAAACAGAGCACTGGTAAAGCACTGGAACAGGTTGCTCAGGCACACTGTGTAGTGTCCCCTATCAGAGATATTAAAATTGGAATATATAAGAAGCTGGATGCAACTATCTCCAGGGTCTCTTCCAATCTAATTCTAAATACCTGCTGCCAGCAATTCTCTGAAAATATAGCATCTCATGTTATATTTTGAAACATCATGTGTAATACATGTCATTCCAAATGTGCTTCTGAATTGATGGATATCCCTACTTGCTTAAGTATGAGGGTAACTTCCAATAACTCTACAAAAAAAAGTAGATGAGATGTACAGCAAAGGATGAGGGTTGAGGTGAGAATCTGGAAGACAGATCTAGGAAACCCAAAAAAAAATTTTAAAAATCAGGAACAATAAATGCTCCCACAAACAAAATGAAACTCAGTAGTTTCAGTTTTCTTTCATGGCTCTTTCCAGCTGGACTCTGCATAGATAAGATAACAGACTGACTAGAGACAAAATGACCAAACTCCCAGCAGCCAAAGTATTTAAATAAATGTTACAAAGAGTTGGAAATTTCAAGAAGTCTCAGAAATTCTGCTGGCAGCTCCTGATGTGCATACACTACTTGATAAGCACTACTTGTATGCCTAAGCATAAGGATTAATATCCTGTGCGGAGAATCTGTCATTTCCAGTGACTTCTCCCAGCAGTTCCTGCTGTAAAATTGACAAAACTGATGTAACCAAAATACTTGTGAGTTGTCAGTAAAATTTCTTTCTTTTGATGCACAGTCATATAGGACAGTTATATGGACAGGACATACAGTTAAGATGGTTAGAAGATATTTTGGAAGGAATTTAATATAATCAACAGCAAATGTGTGCAGTACAAAGGTCACATGGGACAGTCAAACTAGAAGAATTCACTAGAATGACATTTCAGAAAGCCTTATGTGACCCATCTGAAAACAGTGCCACACACAGTGGAGACTCGCATCAACATCCAGAGAGTAACCAGTCATCCCATTTCAGACTCAGCTCCCCACTGGAACATCACCCTATGCAAAAGAACCAGTAAACATGTCTGTACAACAAACTACCACAGTGCTAAGTACCACTTATTCATATTATGCCAAAGTTCTGCAACATAATAAGAATATGATACATCTGCCAGTGCTTAAATAAAATGAGAGCTGCATTTGGTATCAATTGTGAAACAGATTATATTAGCTGTATTTCAGCATGAGAAAAGCTGCTTAAGTTCAAAATGTTCAAGTTTACTGAGAAACAGGAAATATCTTGAGGCATCAATGCCTCTAGAAACTTAATTGCTCAACTGAAGAACAACTGGTCTGTGAGCAGATGCAGCATGAAGTCAGCATTAATTAATCTAGTTAAAACATCACAAGGGCACAATGTGAACAACAAAAACAAAATACTAAGAAGAAAATTCACTCTAAAAACTCGGTTTGTGTGTTTTGAACATATAAAACAGAAAAAATGATGGCTGAGTAACATGATAGCAATGCATTTTATTTCCCCTTGAGTATTAACTCCATAACATGAAATTTTATTTTCAAAACTTTTCTTTTCTGCAGGTATTACTATGCAAGGAGGTGTGCTTTGTGATTATTGGAAAGGAGCTGTGCACTTCTGAGAAACAGAAACCCTGACACTGAGGTCAATAATAAAGCTTTGATTACAGTAGAGCCCACTTGGATCACCAGAGACTGTTTCATTTTCATTGATTCATTAGAGATGCAGTCTCTGTTCTTCATTTTAATAGTTCTTCAAATGATAACTGCTTTAAATGAAACACACTCAGTACTCTCCATAACATTTGTGAATGAGGATATCTTTCCCAAGGCGAAATATCTTAGTACCCATCTCCTTAAAGTTCAAGAAGTATGAAAAGAAGTATGAACCACCAAAAGAAGTTACTGCAGTATCACTCATAGAAGGAGAGGCCCAAAATGGGATTAGTTGCACACAATAGTCAGGAGCTACATGGCACTTCACCTGTTCCAAAAAAGTATGACACTTTCACAAAGTCAAGGTACACCAAAAGTTAGCCAAATACTCTTGAGGTGCAGTGCACTATTCTCTCTAGACTCAGAAGGCACTCAGTCCAACTAACTCAAGGAATGAAAGAGCATGCCTGGAACAAAGAGTTTTCAATGGCAAGGTTTTCAATTTCATCCCAACAGCTCCAGCACTAATCTGAAATCATCTGCAGCACAACTGGATTGAAGTACTGAATCTGTGTCTCACTGAAACAGCTTCTCCCAGTACACAACAGGTGAATGTCACTTCCAGTAAAGACACAACAGCAGAAAGAGAGTTCAGGAAAGACAAATTTGCCTGCATGGATTGCTCTTTTGTCATGTCCCACCAGAGAGAGGAATACATGGTCTAAGCAGCAGAGGGAAGAAAAGAGAAGGGAACAGAAAAAAGAAAATGCTGTTGGGAGCCTTAGGAAAACACACAAGACAACAGTGTGTGATAACAAATCATTGTCCTGGGGGAGGAAACAGACCTGTCCTCTTCAAGAAAGTACCTTATACAGCTCCTCTGGGCATAGTGCAAGAAGCTCCATTGCCAAAACACAAGTGCGACGACATCCAAAGTAAAAAGGAGAATTGTGAACGGCACGCAGAAAGAAGGACCAATGAGACATACTCTGTGGCCAAGAAGCAAAGACATGAAAATCTTTCTCTTGACAAAGAGAGCCCTAACATCACCACCATCAGCATGCTATGATTTCAGCAACAGATGTGAATGCAGCAACTCTGCACAGCCAGTTATGTTCTATTACCACATACTTTTTAGATCAAACAACTGAGGTCTTAAAATACATATAGAGCCTAGGGGTGCCAATGATATATAAACCCTCACATACTATTTTGGGTAGATAAATTTCAAGAATGTTTTAAGATCTACTAGTCTGAAGTTTCTTGATTTCCCATGCAATATCTCTAAAAAAAGAAAAACAAGCTAGACCTAATCTTCTGGTATTAAGGACCTGTTAAGCTATAGATAAGACTAGTAGCTTTGATAAACTCATCTTAAATAAAGTAATCTTTAGGCAGTTAGGTCCTGCACTAGGCATACCTACCTTACTAAAAGTGCTAAAGCTTAACACTAATAATATACATAATGTGAAGCAGACAGTAAGATAAATATCTTACTTAAATTACTACATTTAATGTTTTGGTTTGTCAGTATTTAGTTATAATTACATCCAGATTATTTTTACTGATATCTCTAGTTACATACAGCAGTAAGAGTTGAAGATTGAAACACATGAATTCTAAAACAATCAGAATATCTGAGGACAGGATTAGCTATGCAGCATTTAGCACAGGAGTCAGTTCTCACTCTGCAAAAACTAAGCAGTTCTTTTATGCCAAGTGAATCCTTAATTTGGCCTTTATATACAACTCCTTGCACTGCTTTAGAGCAACCAATCATTATAGGTAAAAAATGGACAATAATTGATTTTGTGCACAACACTTTCATTATCAGTTACTATGTAACATCAAACATGACCTCTATTTTAAGTCAGGCATGAAAAAGGCTCATCAACTGAGGAATTATTTTTAAACAATGCTAGAAAAGAAAAAAGTTCACACCAAACTTTTGCAAGAAGTTTTTGCAGAATCTTTCCATCTCTACTCTTAGCCATATCTTTACCAAAAAGAAATGCTGGTTTCTGTATAGAAGACACATTCCAAGTACAAGTGACTATCTGCCACTATAACTTGTAAAATAGTAAGACAGACACAAACATTTTTAAAGACCACTATGAGAAAGAGAAGATAGTCAAAGGAATGTAACATGCATGCATCACTTTTTCTGACCAACAGGAAATAATGTAAGCTTTTAGCATTTACTTACAGACTTGGAAGCAGTGCTAATATATTGCATCACCATTTCTTTTTTGGTATTAAAATCTTTTTCTCTCAACGGCATCTTCTTGTCTTCATTTAAATTCATATCCTCCTAGAATGGGATAGGAAAAAAAAGAAAAAACAGTCTTAAATACCATACATCAACAGAATTATTTTAATGTAAGAGACTGACTTAAATAGACACAAAAATACAAACTCATACAAGTGAAAGCTGTTATACAAACAACTTTTCATAAGATGTTAATCAAAACCATAAAATCCTTATCCATATTCCCTCTGAACTCAGACTGAAAAAAACAAAAACAGTCAACTATACCCAAGTGCATCACAACCATTTTTAGTACACTCTTTTCTTAGGAAAGACCTACAGTTTCACACATGTGTGCACCAAACTACAGAAGAGCATTATTTAATACTTCCCAAAACATTTATAAATGTACTCAAACCAGTATTTTATATATTTTTAATTTTTAATTTATTCTGTAATTCTCTTTCTCTCTTCCCAAATGGTTCATCTTGGCAGCAGAATGTGGCTTGCACTGAAACAAGTTCACAAATTAATAATCACATTTGCAATAAGCAAGGCCAAAATTCTTAAGGATTAAGTCAAAACATTCAACCATTATCAAAACCCCATCATAATTCATTCACCCCAATATAAATCCAGAGGTCAAAAAGAGCAGAGAGACCTACAATGAAAACCACACAAGTGACACTTCTGAATGTCACTAGCATCTATGACAAAGGGAGTTCTACTGCTCCAGCCTAGAAATGCTCTGATCCTTGTAATCAGTTGCACATCTGGGAGAAATGGCATTTTTCATCATGGTGTAAGTTGATAAATAAAAGGGAAAAGAGAAAAAAAAATAAAATAAAAGTTTTCAGGAACAATTAACGATTTTGGCACAAACATATAAAGCACATACAGCGTGTGATTTACTATGTGCATTGCTCAAGCTTAGCAAGAATTACTGCAGTTATTTTCAGCTGAGACTCATGAGGTGAATCCTCATCAGCTTTGGCAGGAGCAATGCTACAAAATCAGTGAGTAACCATCTTGATACCAAAGTTATTTCACCTAGTCAGAAATCAAAGATGAACAGTACAGACAATCCTTAGAATTTGTACTACACCAAAACTCAAGTTGCCTTGTCCTTCAATAGCTTTCACGCTGAGTAGAAGAGAATGAAGCACAGTTCCTAGAAACATTTACACTTTTGTATAAATCCAAGCTTTGAGAAGTTATTGCAGAAAATGCTTGACCCCTGTCCTGGTTTCAGCTGGGATAGGATTAATTTTGAACTTAACTTAAACTAAAAAAAAAAAAAAACCTTTTCACATTATCATGTAGCTATTGCAAAGTTCATTCTTCTATTTAAAATAGTTTCTTTCAGACTTGCTCTTTCATGTTTTCTGAAAAGCAGTTTCTAAACTTAAATAAAAGTATCTAACTTCTAAACACAAAAAAAAGCCCCAAGAATTAAGAAACCTATCAACATAAACTATATTCCATAAGCCTAGGTATAACAGCAGGTTAATTTATGGGAAATAGTCTGTTTGTGTGTGCAGTAAAAAGTAATTTCTTTGTTCTTGTTTTTAACAAACGAAACATCATTGAGACAATTAATTTATATAGACTAGAGTGATACAGGGGCACAACAGATACTGCTTAGTTAATAAAATACTTCATCCCCATCCTTTATCTCTTAAATAACTGAAATATATTCTACAGGTAAGCAGTACCTCTTTGGAAAAGAAGAATACATCATTTCACATGGATATTTTCCTAATAGCACTAACAGAAACTAAAGGAGGTATATGACAATTATTATCTTTATTATCTGGTTTTATGAGCTCTTTCATAATTTCTGCCATGAAAACCACACAAGATGCCACTGGATAAAATAGTGGGAGAAGGAAGCCATATGCATCCAGGAAAACCCCAAGTACAAGGTAAAGACATTCAGTAAACCCTAAGAATTGAAAAACTTCTCCCTTCAGTTCTAACACATTGACTATTTTTTCCATACAAAATTATTTCTAAAAGCCTGGCTACAACAAATTGTTCAAATTGTTCACCAATCCACCCCTCCAAATCACTTAATTTGATCAGAACAGCAAACTAGAGGCTACAATATATAATTAGCTATGTAATCTACTGTGACTAAACTAGCTTTATTCCAGCCCATTCAAATGTGGATAATCTGAAAAATCCTTTCTGTAGTGCATGTTATAGATAAAACAACACTGATAAAGTAGCTTAATACAAGTTTAAGTGCTTTGTTATTCAATCAAACAAGGAAAGCATTCAAATTATCCGGATGTCATCACTACTTTAACATATTTTGCAAAGTAGCTTTAAAATTGGAATTAATTATTCAAGGATCCATAGATATACACATCTATATTTATCTAGACATGCAGTAGTAGGTTTCTGAGGATTTATTGAAAGTTTTTATTTATTTATTTATGGCACAGTACAACATCACAGACTACCCTATACCAGAATGTCTGTAGGATGGTAGAGAAATACAATCTAAATGCAAGGGGTGTTTTTGAAGGCACTCCTTCAAGTTGTATTAAAAAGAACTCTCCCATTTTCTGAGCAATTATCAGTGACAGCAAAATTTTTAAGAGAAGCAAGACATCAAAGAAAAATGAACCATTTGGCAAGAAGTACAAACACAAAAGTTGGTAACAGTTAATTATTCCTTTCCCTCACCAGTTTAACCACGAAAACCCTGAATGTTATCCTTCATTTACAGTTCTCAAGAGTTCTACAAAAGCTTCCTCAAAACTAAACTATTATCACTGAGTACTAGGAAGTACAAATTGCACAAAGGTACTTCTCTCATTGCACATTGCATTTTCTCCACATGCCAGTCCCTGGTAGTCCCTTTGTATTTCAAGAGTTACTTGTTACTTGCTGTGAGGCAGAGAAAGAAATAATAATCTGGGCATCATTCTCCTTGTTAGTGTTCTCTTGTGCTCTTCAGATTTCAGTCACTCTTTTCTCATGGCCATTTGTGTTTAGTTTTCAATTGCCCAAAATGTCATCATCACGACAAAAAGCTCAACCTACTGAGGTGCTACCAATGCCACGTGGTCTTTGTGACTGCTCTTTTGTAGTGCACTAACAATGACAACTAAGGAAAGAAGCAAATTTGCAGACAAATGCTGCTTTGGAGGCAATTCTTTTTGTGCAAGAGTGACATGGCATATAAATTGAGAAGTAAATGTGACCGTGACATTTGAAGGCACAAAATCTCTTTGTAAAAGTTTCAGATCGTTTTAAAAGGAAGAAAGATCCCCCATTTCTTGTTCCTCCTCAAAACATGTTGCATAATCTCATTTCTAATTTCTGTTTAAATATATTGGACCAAAATTTTGCAAAAATAATTCCAATACTTTATTTCCTGAGAAACACCCTAATAAATACACAATTACAACTCACAACAACAATTATATTAAAAATTCAGGTAAAGATTAGAACACATGCACAGAAGAATACTTGTTCCACCTATCACTTAGCCATGTTGTCATTCTTTAAGTAAAAGAAAGTGTAAGACTCTTACCATCATTTTTTCAAACAGTGCTATGATTTCCCTTTCTGACAGTGGTTTTGTAGCAAAATCCTCCAGGTCCATGGGTGTGGATGACCAATCTGTAGAGTGTGACTGCTTCATATGTGGCAGAGGAGGTCTTTCTTTTTTACTTCTTGGAATTCTTATACTGGCAAATCTATCCAACTGAAAATATAAAAGGTGTAACATATCACATACTGTTTCCATTCCGTGTAACCCTAATTAACATGGGTGTTCTTGGAAGTTGAAAATCCTTATTTTTCTGTGGTAGCTTACCTGTTCTTTAACTGCCTTATTCTAAAGGATTTTCCTAAAGATACATATGATGGTCAGTTGCCTAGCACTGGAGTTAACCAACCAGAATCCCATTACATTATAAAGAAATCATGCAGAACATCAGAATTTTACAGAAAGTTTGGAGGAATAGATATCTACAAAACCAATTTATGAAGAATTCTTTCCAAGCGTTACATGTAGAATATGAGAAAGCAGGCTGATTTACCAAAAGCATAGTTTTAAAGTGGTTTTAGTTACCCAGAAACAGTTGTACTCCTAACATGGCTACAGAATATATAGACATGCAAAGAAACTACTTTTTATTAAAAGACAAGTTAGCATAACTAAGACACTGTTCTATTTATTTTCTTTATATTTCTATTTCTTTTTGCATCATGTAATACAAAATTTAGTGCCTTTGTTCCAATTATTTAGAAAGTCATTTTGGAGAAACCATTGACTCCTCCACGAAAGCTACATAAAGTATGTTTATGATTTCATGAATGATCCTTATGACCAATCCCAAGCAGACATCAATCACTCTGGCTTTATTAACCCTTCCAAGAGCCAAAAACCTTCTTTAGAAAAGTGGTTTGGGTTGTGGGATTTTAAACTGGCTAGATATTTACCAGCTTTTTGATCAAGAGTTACTAAATGAAACTTTAAACATTTTCCATGCTAGAGCCTGTGCTTTAAGGCACATGGAGGCAAGGACCAACAGAAGGCAAAAGCAGTGGACACCTAATGAGATGTGCTACATCATCATCTTTGTAACACCCTTTTGAACACATACGAACAGCATCACATTCCTCAACACAAAATAAAAGTTACGGAAACATTTGATGCATAAGAGATTTTGGACAAGATTTCAACCATATCAACTGACTTCTGTCTTGGAATGCTATGCAAAAATATTCTGAGGCTTCAATATATCTTTAAGATAAGTATCTTGAGACAAGTACATCAGTTACCAAAGTAAATGACAAGTAAAATTATTATAGCATCTGTGGAATTAAGATCAGAGAGAGCAAAGAAAATCAGTAGCAAAAATTGGGTACAAGTGCTCCACTCTAGTCAGAGCAAGAATTGACTATCAGACATCCATGAAGAGAGGTTTAGAGGAAAAATATAAAGACTTTAATTCTTCCAGTTCAAAATTGAAAAGAAACAGTTTTTGGAACATAGAAATAGATTGTAAGCTACTCACAGATGGTTGTAGAACATGCAAAAGCAGAAAATTAATATAGCATAAACATAAAAGAGCTCAGCATGGATGATGGGGCCCTTCTGTGTCACATCAAACCAGCAGGCAATGAGGAATGGCATACTCTACAGGAATAATTACATAGGCAAGACCCAGGAAGACAAAGAATGTAACAAAAGCAAAAGGGAGGCTAACATCACTGGAAGTGAAGTAGTAGTCATCAGTAACAAAAACCATCTTACATCTTGACTGGGAAGCAATTTCCCTTCCTGCTTTTAAAATCAGAAGTCTATGGTAAGCATGGGGAGATGAAGCCAGACTTCAAACTGAAGTGACTAGACAGGAATTGTAAAAAAATCCTATTATTTGAGACTTTTCTTTTCAAGCAATGTCTTTCATAAGTACTGATGAAAGGCAGCATGCCTGCTCCAAAAAATGAGTTAGCCAGTAGCTTCTCCATGCCCCCATATCTTCACTTTTAAGTGCATAACCTAAGATACAAGCCATTGTATTTGCAGCTGGTTCACATACAGACAACAGGTGTAGAAGGAAGACACTTTGGCTAAATAATGGATTTCAGCCCATGAATCTGAACAGAGAACAAATTACATTTTAGACAGCTGTGCCCTAAATTCTTTTTCCAGTATCTCCTGAAAAATCTCAGTCCCTTCTTTACCGTCTGTGCTCCCCAAGTGTCTCCTCTTCCTTCTCCTGCTCCACACAACAGCAGCAATAGAAGTTCTGGCCAGGCAGAACTGCATGCAGTGCCAGAGGTCACCAGAAACAAACAGCCCTTATTCAGGGAGAAGGGCCTATTCCTCCTTGAAAAGTGATATTTCACTTGTTCCCATTTTTAGTTTATGTTTTGGTTTTAATCTTCTCTTGAATATCTAGTAGATGTTTTGCATCATTATACATTCTGCTGTAACCTTTATATTCCCCATATTCACCAAATCCTATACCACTCATCCTAGAGGAGGAAAGCACATCTTGGAATATATTTGATCAGACAGAACATTTAAGACAAATTGAGATAATAGGATTATAAATACATTTAAACATGTGTCAAACTAATTATTTTAAATAATTTAAAACAATGCAACCTAAAAAGAAGATTCCCATACTTTAATAAAAGGGAATTCATAACAAGATTTGCACAGCAGTAGAGTGTGGATATTCTACATATACTTCCCTTTTAAATTATACACTGATAGTGCTTCAGAAAAGTTAATACTTCTCAGTATTCCACACAGGCAAATAATTTCATGGTCCACAGAAAGCACTATACAGAAAGAATAGAAATTTCATTGCTTGGGTGTAATGAAATCTACCACTGATGCTGCTGGCAATCCAAGTGCATAGAGGAGGAAACGGCAAAAAAAAAGTTCAATAATCTTCCATGTTACACCAAAACATTTTAAATCAGGCTAACCAACAGGCTATAGCTAAGCTTAGCTTTGATACAGTTTCACTAGAGTTTAAAGCAGGTTTGACCTTGCATCTTTTCTATTTTTTGGTATTTATTTTATCAATGGATACATATAGATGAATACAGCAACAGTGCTCTAGGAAAGTAAGAAAAATATCTGTATGAGCCAAAATCAAGCAACCATCAAGGATGAATGGCAAGGTTTTATTGGCTTATTTCATAGGCTGACTATTATTCCACTGAGAGCCCATGAAATAAGAAAGTGATTTTATGCCCACACCATGGCCCTGAAAAGTCAAAGTTACACAGAGATCCACAATACAAACTTTCTGACTCATCACACTTACTAATCAGGTCCCTAGAAAGTAAATTTTTTTGTGCTCTGATTTTGATCTTAGTGATGACTTCTTATACCTTTCTCCATAAGAAAATAGTATATATTGAACTTACACATTTGATAATGCAGGAATCAATGGATTAGTTACTGCTAGAATAATTTTTGGCACTACAGCTTATCAAGACATCACCTATTAATAAAGCTGCTATGCATGCAGGAATGCAAGGTGTTACTTCACTGCCACCCTGCCTCCCTCATCCCTCCCTTAATTAATACATCAAAACACCTATTCCTATATTAAGAAATTCCTCAAAAATGAAATCCAGCACACACATGTAAAAAACCACATTCATTATCACTGTAAGTGATGGCCTTAGTAACAGCACTGAAAATGGCCCTTGTGATAGCCCTGCTTCTTCCTCCTCTCCACCCTCTCCAACCTCCTTGTTCTCCTTGACTGCTTTTGCTAAATCTTTTTTGAACAGTTACCTTCATATACATTTCTTCTGCTTGTGTACAGGGCAAGTGACACCAGCACATGTTGATTCTCTGCTTCAGTGGCTCTGTCATCAGGCTTGAACTAACCACAGTGTCTGTCACAGTGACTAGAACAGCTGCGGGCCTGGTGTCTCACTGTCAGATTCAGAGACCTTCTCTCTCTCCTGAGGGCACTGGGCAGTGCTGGGCATGGCTCAGTAGGCCTGGGCCAGGCCCTAACACATTGCAGGAGGTTGGATCCTCCTGCATTGCCAGGGTGGCAGAACACCTTTTCCAAGGCCAAAACTTTCACTGGTTTTTCTGGATTATGCACTTGCTAGGGGTAAAGTGCAAATGCAGACCACTGCCCTAGACACTGGCCCAAACAGTGCCACACACTCCTCCACTCCAAACTATCCAGCTTTTGGGCAAATGTCTGGGTGATGTTCTTAATTAAGAGTCTGATCTTAAACAAGACCTGAACCATATGTAATAATATACTGACTCCAAGAAAAAGATCAGGTTGGTTTCAAGGGTACTCAAAATCTTTAAAATTCTCAAAGGCTACTGTAATCGGTCAGGAGGAGAAGGAATGAAAGGGGGAGGGAAGAAAGATGTAGGAAGATATTGTTACGGGTTCAGGAGAATGCCTGTGCACAAAAAAACTCAAGATGCAGTCAGAATAGCAAAGCAAGTCCATTTCATTAGTTGTGTTTGCAATAAATACATACCAACCCCTGGATGTTGGAGAAGCTGCCGAGCAGGAGATAGAGCACAGCTCCTGAGCGGGAGAGGCAGGAGGGCCACACACCTTCAGGGTGTTCCCTGATGAATACCATGTGCATCATGTCATCCTCTCTCCACCACCCTTACATCTCCCCCTCAGGAGTGGCCAGTTTCAACATCATCTCACATGGGGCCAGTGCATGAGATGAGGTCACAATGGCCCAGGATCACACCTCCATGCCAACAACAGCTTTATCATTCCCCTTTCACAGGATGAATTCCACTGATACATAGTTTCATTTCTGAAGGTTAGGCCTACCAACTAACAATAAGTTCTTCTTCTACATTATCTTGTTGACGGGCACAATCGCAGACCAAATACATCAGGCCTTAGACCCATTTTCGGTCCCTGACACAGGTATCTTCCCCATAGGTTGTCTTTCTGAGGACACAACTTCTGATACCTTATTATGAAGACAGAGCATTACAGAATTATTATGGTTTAACCTAAAATATCTTACTAGAAGTATTGAACAACCTTCTTTCTTTCACTCGCATTCTCATGAAGAGACACACACATTCACATATATATAAAAAATATATTCATATATGTATGGACCATTAAGACACTGATGGTGATCACTAAGCTCAGTCTTTTAGAAGAGTTCTGATATGAAATATATACAGGTAGAAAATATTCCTTTCCTGAGTGAAAGCATAAAGCCAAGAGTATTGCTTATAGCTTTTGCTCTTTTACCGGGTGTTCTTCTCCCTCTGCCTTACAGATATGTAGGACAAAAAGTACTGCCACCCTTTATTTTCAAGTTCACATTTTTCACTGCTTGCTATCTATATACTCAGTAAACACATTTTCACATCTGAAAGATCTGCTCAAGCACTACAGAATAACTCAGTCTCACAGACATTTTGCCAGTCATTTTAGTCACAGAAGCCAACAGCTCAGTCATGAAAGTCTGCTGTAAAACCCTGATGCTAACAGACAACAAAAGCTTAGGGGAACATTAACAACATAGGAAGGAACAAAAGGAGAATACAAAGTGGAACAAATCCTGTGTCTTCACTTGAAATAATTATTATTCCTACTGGATAGGCAACCAACATGATGAACTGGGTTGCAACAATTTATTTCAGTATCTTCAGAACTTAAAGCAACCTACTTACCAGCAGAAATACTTCTCAAAAGATCAAAGGAGTTACTTCCAATGACTCTAAGTCAAAGACCTCTTAACATATTTTTCCTCCTTGAAGCTCCAGAAGATTAAAAAAGTATATTCTTTCTTTTACAGTCAAATTGCTCTACAAGATTAACTTCTTAGTATGTGAGAAATTCCACAGCCAGCAGTAGAGCTTTTAGGAAGAGCAAGACTTGCATAAACCAAGATACACAGAAGAATCCCTTTGATAAAATGACTTCTTATTCCTAATAAGCTCAATCTCAGAGATTATTTTACCAATCTTTAAATTTATAGACTTTAGACTTGTGCACAATCACATTCTAAATGTGTAGACAATATTTCACTCTGAATCTTATTTCTCTATATACTGAAAATTATACAGCCTTTCTAATCTTTAAAGCAGTTGCTACGAAATCAGTATAATTTGATGTCTAAGGAATTTTAGTATGTTTTTCTTTTTTGTCTACATAAGATATCTTTTAATAAAATTCTGTTAATTTGGAGGTTTTTTTAACCTTTCTGAGTCTTACTCTCTTCTCTCTCTGCCAACGCTGAGACAGGCATGCCAGCAAACTGCATCTCAGGAAGATCCTCACCCCCAATAGGCAGGAGGGGACCTAAGAGACAGGGAGAATGGAGGTAGGTCCCTGCTTGGGGTGCCAGGTGAATCCCCTCCCAAACTACCAAGGGAGCTGTCCCAATACATCTTTGTGAGCAGAGAAGGACTAGTGGGTGATATGGTGTGCCTGGTGGCCATTTTGGGCACAGGGAGTACAACATTGATAAAGTTCTCAATTCTGAATCAAGTAAGGATGGGCACCAGAAGAATTGCTACTTTGGGCTTCAGGCAGGCAGATTTTGGCCTTTTTAGGACATGGACTGACAAAGCCCCTTGGAATCAATTCTGAAGGGTAAAGAAGTCCAGGAAGGCTGAAGATACAGAATAAGGAAATAAGGTAATAAGGAAAATTTTAAAGATACAGAAGCAGGCTGTCCCCATATACCATAAGAAAATCCAGGGGAGAAAAAGACCAGCCTGGCTAAACAGAGAACTTTAGGCTGAAACTCAGGGGAAGAGGGAAGAGGGAAGAAAAAAAGCATATCACTTCTGGAAGGAGGGTCAGATAACTTGGGGGGACTACAAGGATGTTGTAAGGTTATGTAAGGTGAAAAAGTAGAAGAGTCAAAGCCAAACTGGAACCTGGTCACTGTTGTTACAGACAACAAAAGTTTCAATGAATACATTACCAGCAAAGTACAGCTATGGAGAGTCTCCATTCTTTGCTGGTTGCAGATGGTAGTGTAGTGTCCAAGGATGACAAAAAGGCTGAGGTATTTAATGCCTTCTTCACCTCAGTCTTCAATACCAAAACCAGTTGTGCTCAGCAAACCCAACTCCCAGAGATTCACGTTAGGGATGGGAAGCCAAGTG
Organism: Agelaius phoeniceus; assembly: GCF_051311805.1. Classification (NCBI taxonomy): domain Eukaryota; kingdom Metazoa; phylum Chordata; class Aves; order Passeriformes; family Icteridae; genus Agelaius; species Agelaius phoeniceus. The sequence continues at coordinate 57,473,166 of NC_135266.1, read as the reverse complement.
AAGCCCCCATAATCCAGGAGGAAATGGCTAGTGATCTGCTGTGCAAGTTAAACACCCACAAGTCTATGGGCATGGATAGGATGTACCAGGGAATAATGAGGGAGCTGGTAAAAGAGCTCACCAATTCCACTTTCAAACATTTACCAGCAGTCCTGATTATTTGGAGAACTTCTAGTTGACTGTAAATTAGCAAATATAAAGGCCACCTAAAAGAAGTATTGGAAAGATGATCCAAGGAACCACAAGCCTGTCAAACTAACCTAGGTACCAGGGGAAGTCTTGGAACAGATCATCCTGAGTGTCAGTATACAGAATGTACAGGACAATTAGGACATCAGGCCCAGCCAGCATGGGTTTGGGAAAGGCAGGTCCTGCCTGACCAACCTGATCTCCTTCTATGATCATTTGACCTAATCAGTGGATAAGGGAAAGGCTGTGGACAGTGCTTCCCTAGACTTCACTGAGGCATTTCACACCATTTCCCACAGCATTCTCATGGAGAAACTGGCTGCTCGTGGCTTGGACAGGTACAGTCTTTGCTGGGTGAAAAACTGTTTGGATGGCTGAATCCAGGGAGTGGTAGTGAATGAGGCCACATCAAGCTGATATCTGATCACAAGTGGGGTTCCCCAAGGCTCAGTATTGGGCCAGTCCTGTTAAATATCTTCATCAGTGATCTGGACTAAGGGGTTAAGTGCTCTCTCAGTTAGTGTGCAGACAACACCACACTGGTTGACAAGTGTTGATCTGTTGGAAGGCAGGAAGGCTCTGCAGAGGAATCTGGACAGGTTGGATCAATGGACTGAGGACAGCAGCCTGATGTTCAAATAAATCCAAGTGCCAGATCCTGAATCTGGGTCACACAAAACCCCTTGCAGAGCTACAGGCTGAGGAACATGGCCAAGCAGAAAAGGACCTGGAGGTGCTGGTTGACAGTGGCTGAAATGAGCCAGCATGTGTCTAGGCAGCCAAGAAGGCCAATGGCATCCTGGCCTGTATCAGAAATAGTGTGGCCACCAGGACCAGGACAATGACCATCTCGCCGGTGATGCTCTGGTGAGACTACACTTCAATCCTGTGTTCAGTTTTGGGCCCCTCACTACAAAAAAGGCATTAAGGTGCTGGAGTGTGTTTAGAGCTGGTGAAAGAAGGGTCTAGAAAGCAAGTCCTATGAGGAACAGCTGAGGGAGCTGGGGATGTTTATGTTGGAGTAGAAGAGGTTCAAGGGGGATCCCACTGCTCTGTACAAATACCTGAAAGAAGGTTTTAGCAAGGCGGGATGTGGCCTCTTCCACCATCTCAAGTGAAAGGATGGGAGGAAATGGCTTTAAGTCGCACCCAGGGAGGTTCAGATTGGACATTAGGAAAAAAAAAATTACTGTCAGAGTAGTTAGGCATTGGAATGAGTTGCCCAGGAGCATGATGGAGTAGCCATCTCTGGAATTGTTCACAAGACATCTGGAGGTGGCACTTGATATAGTTTAGGGGTGATTATGGTGGTGCTATGTTGACAGTAGAACTACATGATCTTGAAGGTATCCTCAAATATTGATGATTCTGTGATTGTTGGAATATGGAGCACTTGGGAGAGATAATTTGATATCTCAGCTACCTGCTTTCCATTTCCCTGTGGAGCAAGAATGCAATTGCCATCTTTCCAGATAGCAAACAATCAAGCTAAAAGAAGCACCTGTGTAAAAACCAAGGTTTTTGAACTTAATGAGGATTTATCACTAAAAGTAGACAATTCATCAGCATCTCACAAATAATCCAATTTAGGTATTGAGAAACAGCCTGCATTTTTAGATTCTCAACATGCTGCTAACATACCTGAATTTAAAAAGAAGTTCCTGGTCACTAACATACAACTGTATTTGTCAGAAATGGGTTGGGAAATACAAATATTTCATAAAGCATAATGAAGCAGTAAGTTAACATGCAAGCGATTGCCCATGAGAAGAAAGGAAATATATTAATTCATTGAAAGCTACAAAATCCAGTCATCTTAAACCTTCAATTTCTTTACCTTCTCTTACTACAAATTTTGTCCTTGTCCCAAAATCACACACAGAAAGATTAAACCAAGAGAAAACTGAGAGGAATAAAAAGTGTCCATTTGAAAGCATACCCTCATTCCAAGATGATGCTGCAAGTAAACAGAATATCTCCCCGACATGTATTTAAAAGTTCTCAAATGTTGTGGTGCTGTAATTTATTTCACTGTTAGCCTTTTACTAAATAGCTGTCATTCCCCTTTTCAAAAATATATATTCATATGAACAATTTGGTACTATCCTGCAAATGAAGTTTCATTACTCTGTGAAGGGGCCTTTTTCATACTCTGAGAAATTTAAGGAGTTGGGGCAAAGTTTGGTTACTACAGAGATGACAGACTTTTTGTTCTTATCCCCAAAATCCACGATAAACCCGCCAATTTTTTGGGGCTACGATTACAAGCTGGACAAGTCCAATAAGCTTTGTAAAGTGCAAAAAGGCAGCAGTCTAGCCTCCTTAAAAGTAAAAAAATGCACCTCACAAAAACAAACAGCAAGATCTCGTGTATCCCGACTACAGCACTTATATGACATTATCAAAACTTGTTTTCTAGTTACCAAAAAATACTTTTGCTTTCAGAAAGCTGATAGTATTTTCTTAGTCTTTCAAGATAAACACAAGTTTATACAATCAAACTTGTATTATCAGTCAGTTAAACTTGCATTATCAGCCAGGCAAACTCAAATTTCTTAATCACGATTTCCATCCAATGAAATTCTGCTAAAGAAATAGAAACAGATGATTTAAGTAAAACTAAGACTGATAGACATAAATCTCTCTGCACTTCAGCTCCCAGCTACACACAGAAGTACTTTAGCGAGAACTCTGTATAGCACTGAAGTCATAACAGCTGATCTTTAGGTGATGACAAAACATTACTTCCTAGGCAAATTCAAAGACTTTGTAAAATTATGTATTTTAAGAAAAAAAATATTATGCACAAAAGAATAGTACAGGAAGTGAAATAGGTAACTTCAAGAGCAAGAAAAAAATCTGGTTTATGGTTAGATACAGAACCTCACCTCTGATCAAATTTGAGAAGCAGTGTTAAACATGACACTGAATATACTTAAGGTGGTTTGAACAAGCAATAATGAGTTTCACAAGCAAATGTTACTTTGTTAAACATGTTATTTTAAGCTAGCCATGCAGCCTAAGTAACTTTGATATTAAACATGCAATCACAGATATCTTAACTATACTGCATGTAGATTGGCACAATTACCTGTGTCAGGCTCATTTAGCTGTGATTAGAGCATACTTCAAAGCCATCCATACATTTTTGCTACTTATACTGATTATGTTACAGCTAATTACCAGTTCAGTGAGACTTTGCCAATTAACTAAATTATCCTCAAAGTTAAGATAGTTTCCTGTATTAGTAAGGTTATTTTTATTGCATTAGCAGTAAGGTTATTTGCTTAGCCCAGCCAAAGCAAAACTGAAGTTGTCTTACCACATCATCTGTCAGTGTCTTGATATTTAAGTGCTGTAAATCAAACAGGAAAGCAGTCATGTCAAAATTGTTCAGTAAAAAAAAAAAAAATTTAAGCTTAGTTATAGTTACTGTAATTCAAAATCACATGGAAGGTAAACAGTGTTGAATCCTGACACCTGAAATGAACCAAGTTTCTTGGCAAGTTGTACTTTGCTGGTTTACAATGCACAGCAAGTTATACAGATTTTAAAAATCTTCCATTTGATCCTCCAACAGAATATCAAAAGACTGTGAACCAAACACAGCTTGAAAGAAGTTGCATTTTATATTTCATAACTAAATTATGCTTTATAGCTAAATATACAGACAACCTGCGCATTCGAAATTCAGATACAAGACGTGTCTTCTCAAGATGGCTGCGGGGACACCAACAACAAATCATCCAGAGATTTCAAACTCAATAAGAGAACACAGAGCTCCTCAAGAATTCAAAACTATCCATCAAGCTGCAACACTCAAACTACTCACATTGTTGAACAGTCTCAAGTAATGCCTCTGTGTAATGCAAGTAATGCGAGCAGAACATGAACTTGTAAGCAGAAACTGAACTAAACATTTAATAATAGCAGCATCCAAAAAATCTATAGATCACTCAAAACAGTAGTTTCTGAACCAATATTTGCTCTCCACTGCATATTTACAAACACAGCAAGTGTTAGGATGTACAGCTCTTGCACAAAACCAAAGAGCAGCACAGAACATTGGCAACGGATGAGTCAGTATTGCAGTATCCCATGTATCATTTTTATGAGGAGGCTGAGACCAGACTAAGCAGGAAAATATCAAGAATGTGAAGTCAGATACTTATTGAGGTAGACTCTTACCCTTCTCTTAGATTCCCCTCTCTGCCTAGTGTACACAGCTTGGCCACAGCTACAGCAACTGTCAACAACTATATCCTAATTAACAGATTTGGAAACTCTTCAAGTCAGCAATAATTGGCTATCACTCTCTACAACCTGAAAGGAGGTTTTAGCAAGGTAAGGGTGAGTCGCTTCTCTCAGTTAACACCCAATAGAACACAAGAAAGTGGCGTCAAGTTAAACCACTGGAGGTTAGCTTAGATATTAGGAAAAATTTATTCACTGGAAAGGTAGTCAGGCATTGGGGCAGGCTGCCCAGGGAAATGTGGAATCAACATCTCTGGAAGTGTTCAAAAGGCAGACAGAGTCATAACACTTGAGTTTGGCAGAAAAAGTAGTGGTGCTAGGTTAATGATAATGATCTCAGGGGCTTCCAACTTTAATGGTTCTATGATTGTGACCATTACTTTTGACATCTTCTCTGGCTCATCCCTCAGAATTAAAGAACAATATGTGTTAAGTCAAATATTATCACACAATAGGTCTAGTCTGAAAAGTGTCAAGAAACTGAGGAAGAAGTGTCTGATGAATGGTTATGGAGTTAAAAATAAAAGACAAATGAGGTGCAAGGAAACACAGTATTCAGTGACACACTACATTCTTACAAACAAAAAAAAAAATGTTTAAAAAGGTGCTAGGTCACTACTGAGCCTTTATGATAATTCCATTCCATGTTCTAATAGGTGAGGATTTGTAATAAATGAAAAGAACTATTCCAATCCAACCAGGAGACTGAAGATCTGTATCCCAGCCTTCTCACTGGTGTTCTCCTGCCACAGGGATAGATCAGACTTTTGCCTCACACACTGCTATAGCACTGGGGTTTATTACTTGCTTTTCCCATTCTGCTAATTATCTGCAAAGACAGTAAAAGTGTTAACTGGTGTCATTTGCAAAAGCTCATGACTTTTCATTTACCAAGGTTTGGTATAATACTTCTATCCTTAAGTGAGCAAAACTGCAAGAGAAAACACTAACATATGGTCTGACAGTGCAACTAGGTAGAGAAGAACATGAAAATTTATTCCTTTTTTATACAGATGACTTAAATCACTAAGCCTTAAGCAATGCACAAATACCATCATGGAGCTCCTCTAACATGGCAGGAGATTACATAATCTGCTTAGAATGAAAACCACCTGCATTCTACGCTTTGAGTGGAAATTCAAGATTCACATCAAACTCATGTACACTCCACTAAAAAAATGCAGGAAAGCAACAACATCAGGTTCATTTCCATTTAAGAACAGATGTTGGATGTTTTGCAATTGCTCCATACAAGACACCATCATCATGCAGGTAAACAGGCAATTTCAGATTCAGGTTTTGTTCTTTGAAAAAGACAGAAGTTAGTGGGATAGTTCAAGCCAGTATTTTATTTTTCATTTAAGTCATGAAATTCAGCAGTGCAATTTAGTATGGTAATGGGTGAAAATCCTCCCATTTTGTATATCAGAACACCTCACTGACCCAAGTCATCTGACTAATTAGTGAAAAAAGACTACCACACAACCAAGTAAGGGAACCAAACAGTATAACAAATTCAACATACAGATATGAGCCTCCTCTCAAAGTCTTCATCTTACTGGATACCTAGAGTACAGAAGTCTAAAAATATCAGCATTTCTTTCATAAAAAGTTGTGGAGCCTAGTTTGAGGGCAAGTGCAAAAAGCAGGTTCTTCAGTAAGAATCTACTTAACCAGCATCAAATATCAACACTGGTGACATATTTAGAGACTTTATAGAGGAGACGAAATGCCATGCAAACTACAACCTAATGTTCAGCTCTTTCAGAATTCAAAAGGCTGAATGATTTGCTGTAAGACATCTCTAAAGACTTCTTTAGTAAACTTTATGTTATAATGCTTCTCAGTCAGAGGAGTTGGTTAAAACAGAACTGGGGATCTCTTTTTCCCCTCTCCCTCACCAAATCCTTCTCTTCTGAGAAGGCTGTAAAAGGTAAAATCAATTGACAGCTTTACTGGTCTTCTATAGCATTCAAGGATACAGATATGTAGAACATTGCATGTGGTCTTAACAACAAAAACCACAACAAAGAAACTTACCACACTGGATCTTTTAATGGCATTGCATATAGAGGAGTGCTGTGGCTCAAGAACAAGAGCATATTTTTACTCTTGACAGCCAAAGGAAACATATTTCTAGTAAGGGTACAAATAACTAGACTAGGAGTCAGGTAAATACCAGGTAGAGGCTAGAGTGCTTTATTACCACAGGGACGTATTTCTATTTTCAGGCTCAGATATATCAGCTCACAAAAGACACATTTTGCTCAAGTGAACAGGTTGCCTTAAACACAGGCCCACAAGTAAATAAATATGACTTAAGTAATATTCCTATAATATTCAGTCACTGCTAAAAACATTAAGTAATTTTACAGAATACTGCTTCAATGCTACAATGGATGAAAATATTTCTATGCTATTCTGAGCCTTCCGTTAACTACTCCACAATAACAAAATTATTGATTTGAATGCATAGGAGCTATGTACAAGTGTTCCTCTAGTCTGTTTATCATGTACAAAGTAGATATGCAAACCTGAAACACAAATTATCAATATTTTAAGTATGCTGACATTGTGTTTTCTAGTCAGAGATATACGAAAGCACTAAGAGATTAAAGAGTTACGTAGGACAGTTCAGAAGGAGAGACTTGTCAGTTGCACCTACAGTTAGAAAAGCAGAAGTAACAGCATTGCTTAGTCTTCAGATATACAAACACTTTTATAAACTAAATTTTAAAATTGCACTCCTCAGTGTACCTTAGCTTTTAGTCTAGGACATAGAGTAAGAGGTCATTTTGTTTAGCAAATGAGTAGAAGCAGTTCTCTTAAAGCTAAGTCCAATGAGTAAGAAATGCACAGGTATATCATTTTTGAAGAAAGCAAGCAATCTGACAGAATCAGCCCTTATGGGAGATGATGTCCCTCAGTCATACTGTTAAATAACCAGTGTCATAAGACAGAGGATATACACACACACACACACACACACACACACACACACACACACACACACACGCAGCATGTGATACAGTGTTCTTGATGAGCTGGCAAAACTCCAAAGATAGTGAGAGTCTTAAACAGAAGCTGAAAGGTACAACAGGATACAAGGGCTGAGTTCCACAGCACAAGCACAGCAACAAGATGACTGCTCCTGAGACAGAGAGTACTGTGCCTCTTGAAAAGGTCACACATGATGAAGACAGGTGTGAGGCAACTTTCACACCACCCAGCTAAAGGAAGCCAAACACTATTAAGCTTCATATACATCCACAGTAAAGAATCTTATTGTCATACTTATGCCCGAAAAACTAGGCAAGAAAACTGTACTCCACAGAATAAGGCCTATGGAGCAGGTATTTTTTTATTCAGCGCCAGGAGTGAGTGGGATAGCTCCACCACAAACTCACTCTTTCATTCTTCGCACAGTATAGGCTTTTATACTTTTTCTACTTAATGTGCATACTATACTTTCCTAACCTTCACATTGTGACATATTTTCTAATTACCATATTCTAATTTCTAATTTCAAATTTCCTAATGATTACATAAGCTCTTGTAGCACATACGTGGTTTCTGAACAAGGTGGTCATCAGCCTCCTGGTGGTCGTTTTGGATGAAGGCTCAGAAGTCTTCCTCGGGTGTGAACTTTTCACCTCTGTCTCTGCACATGCTCTTTAAGCTTGTCTGCTCAAACAGCCAGTGGTTAGCTTTTTGCAGTTCGCTTGCTCGGCTAAATTTGCTAATTTCCAAAAAATGCTTCATTCACACACCCTGTTACAAAGTAACTACTTCTTTCCGCATAGCTACAGCTTTTTGCACAGCTCCGGCATTATCTCGTTGCCTCGGCATCAAAAGCAAGGAAGGGAGGAGGGGCGAACCAGGGAGGGTGATGGGGCAACATTATCTTGTTGCCCATGTATCAATACACAAGATGATTATGATCTATATTGCACATCCAAACAGCAGTACATACTTGAAGTTCATCTGCTAGATAGAATGTAATAACTTGAGGGATTGCCTATATAATTACCTCAGTCAAATCCAGGTAGAGACAGTGAAGCAAAGCAATGACAAATCCTACTTAATTGGATCAACAGTACTAGTCCGATCTTTTGTGTCATTACATCTATTTCCCTGTCTTTACATATGCATATTTATGGACAAAATTCTCTCTAGGTGTGGTACAAGCAGTTCAGGCAAACAGGATCAGAATTCAGGAGAATGACATCTCACATTGGACTCTGATCCCATGTCTTCAGCTTTTCCACCAGTACTACAGGGCAGTGTGGCCTGGAACCAGCGAAGACTAGCCTGGTACAATACTGAGTATAGTCTGTATCATCTAAGAGTTTTGGCACTCCACCAAAAGGAGCATGGCACCATCTTTTCACATGGCACAAGCACAAAGTGATGTTGCTCATCTAACTTTCTGAATGAAAGCAGATAGTTTAAACACAGATTGTTTGGTACTTAAACTCAGATCATGCCTGGCAGGGATGGGCATTGTTAGTATAACAGAAAGACCAACAAAATATGAACACTGAAACAAGACAAATGAAGACTAGGGATGTTCATATAATCACATAATCCCCTCTGCACCTTTGTAAATTTGAAAGTGAGCAAGAATGCATTGCCATTAATATTATCACCCAAAAAAAGATTCAACATTAGCTGTTTTTTTTCCCCCAAAGGATATTCTCCAGCAGAAACACAAGTAGAAGAACAAATCAAGGGCTGAAGGAAACCTGTAGACTCAGAGAAATGTTAATTGGATGATTACAGAAAATGCTATCACTTTAGGATCTCCTTTGTAACAATATTCCCTTAGTAATTTTGCTACCTCAGTCTGAAAATGCAACTTACAAACTGCACACCATTTCTTGCTTTTAATTTCCAATATACTACTTCAGCATTTAGATAATGGCTTTATCACACACTCTGTCTCTATTGCTTGAAAAGCAGTCTGAAAAGCAATCAGGAGCAAAACTACCTTAACATGACAGGTTCTACACAGTGATATTCTTTAGGCATTGATGAGTTAAACTCAAAATTGGTGCTTACAGGTAAGATCATATAACAAAGTGCTAGAACACAGCACTAAAATTTAGTATCATAACCCACAGTGTTAATTCATGCCAACAAAAATAACAGCATGAAGAATTTACAATTTTACAAAGCTGCGATAAAGTGCTTTAGGTAACATCTGTTCAGCAATCATTTCTTTAAAAGACTAATTTAGATTCAAGGTCTTACACTGCAGCATAACTGCAGCAATAATTCAGTCACTTTGTAATTAAAGATATTGACACAGATTGGTCTTACCTTTCTACTCTATGCCAGAGAAATGGAAGTGCTTTTCCTCTTAACTACATCTTTCTTTGATTTATAGACACTGTTAAATGCAACTGTTAATTTGTCTATTTTTAACAGATTGGTGTAAACAAACCCTTCTTGACTCATAAATTTCATAAAGAACTTAATCAAAAACATAACCTAAAAGGCACTGAAGTCAGGTCAACACTATACTGAAATTAATAGAAACACCTCTAATTTGAACTAGAAATTGAAGCTGATCTCTTGAGGACCACTGTCTACAATATGTAGTATCTGCAAAGTGCAGCTGGAAGTCACATAACACAGCACGCATTGTAATGTTTTTCAAACATTAATAAGGTGGGGGGGAATCAAGGAGAGCAAGTGGCAAACAATTGCTTTTTGCCCCACCTTGCCCTAGCAGATTTCAGAAGTTTTTTGCTCAATCAATGTATACATAGAGAACAGGTGAAATATCTGCCATCGTGTAGATTTCCTCTTTTCACAAGATCCCACAAGGGGTTTAGGGATGAGCTTTCAATAAGCTGAAGTACCACAGAAATTCTTTTACCCTTTTAGAAGTCCCACTCCTCTAAAAATTTGGACCTGTTGAACAAAGTCATGCTGGTATGTGCCTCAAAATGAGCCATCACTCTTTCAAAAAAAGTATCTAAAATTATTCTGCAAAAGAACCAAGACAACTGAGACTTGAAACTCATTCACTTCTTTTGAGAAGCTAGTTTATTCAAAAAGAGTCCATCAAGGCCTCATTTGACAGGGCTAAACAGTTATAGTGGCTGATTCCAATGCCTCTTTCTCCCCCTTCCACCCCTCATATGCGGTGGGTTTTTAAAAACCGTATTTTCCTCATTTAAAAAAAGAATTTTCTTTAGAAGGGAGAAAAAAGATGAGATGCATGTTAATGATGTCACCTTTGTCAATAAGCAATCCAATTTCACCTCAAGGTTTGTCAGGGAATCAAATTATTTTCCAGATTAGCATATCTGCTATGACAGATCAATATGTTGCATTGACTGGAAGGGTCCAACCTGGAACTTATTTTCAAGCCTTGAACACTAAGAAATATTACATTCACATAATCTGTATTACTTGAGGTCAATAAATCTAACAGCTACTTTAATCTGACAAATGTACACAGATAGAAATAAAACTGAGGTAACATGAGGTATGGCACTCTAAATACCCCAAACAGAGAAAAGGGCATAAGCTAAATCTAAAACTGGATCACAGAGAGCCCAAAGGCATGAGAGCCAGGCTTTACACATTCAGACACAAAACTAATTTAACTATTAAAATTACATCGAAGATGTATTACAGAAAGAGTTAGATGCAAAGAAGTCAAGTTGGAAAATATCTCTAAGATCATCAAGTCCCAACCATCAAGTCCATCACTAAACCACATCCTAAAGTGCCACACCTACACATCTTTTCAACACCTTAGGAGATGGTGACTCAACCGCTCCTCTGGGCAGCCTCTTTCAATGCCTGACCACCCTTTCAGTGAAGAAAGTTTACTTAATATCCAATCTAAACCTACTCTGGTGCAACTTGAGGCCCTTTCCTCTTGTTCTGTCACTTGTTACCAAGGAGAGCACACTGACCTCCACCTCACTACAGCCTCCTTCCAGGCAGTTGTAGAGACAATAAGGTCAGCCAGTGAGTTTATAGCACACCTAGAATACAATCCATGTTCAATCCATAAATCTTCAGTCCCTATCAACATCCAAGGATAAAATCTTTGTTTAAGACATTATTTAAAGATGAAAAATAGGACTATCGTTAGGACCATGATGCTTTTGAAAATTGCAGTTTGACAAAGCATTTTCATGAATTAAGGACATTCTCACCTATCCCTGCTTAAAGAGAAACTGGGCAGGGGAACAGGAAGAAGCAAAAAAAAAAGTCAAAATTCACACCTACCTACAAGATTATTATATTCCCTATAAACCTGAGTCAGAACCCCAAATTCAGCCCCCTTTATTTTCTGTAGCTGTGACCTCAACACCATGACCTTAAAAACCAGTCAGCTGATACCTATATTGACACATTATCAAAATCACCCTTACAGAGCCTGGCAATCCTAGACATATGCCCAACAGGCTCACCTGCACCAGAGAAAAGGCCTTCTTTCACTGAAAAGATGAGATTTCATCTAAGAAAAAAGTCTCAATGGCTTTTATCACATATCTATCTATAGATAGACATATCTATCACATTCTTCTCCCTATAAACTATTGTACTGCCATTTTAACACGATTAGCAAAACTGAACGTGATGGCAACACACTACTTCTGTTTTAGCACATAATTATAGGAAAAAAATGAAAACCATTGTGATATCTGCATAAGAACTTGGCAGTTAAAGTACTGGTAGTAAGTGAAACCTCTCAACCCAGAGCTCTTGTCAGTCACAGACGCACAAAAATCAATGACTCTCACAAAAGGAATAATCCAACCCTCAACTCATACAGCAACACCATCCAATCTTTTACAGTGGCCAGACCACGTGGCATTCTCCTCACAGCTCATATACTAAAGCATGCTGTGAGTGACTGGGAAGATCTGGGGTCATGAGACATTTTGGGGTACATGTGTGTGGAGCAAGGGGCTGGTTGGCCCTTGCCTTGGTGAGGTGATGCCCTGCTCTGCACACACACCCCACTCCTGGAGTATCCCAGCCCCACACTGGCTGCCAATTCCTGGCACAGAGGTGGCAATGCTCCGCACCTGGCCTCTGGAGCCCCTAACCCAGCTCCTGAGTGGCCAAACAAACAGAAGTCCCACCTGGGGGAGGGGCCCCAGAAGGCCAAGGGGTATTTAAAGCTGAACCCAAGGCAAGCACATATTTTCACCCTACCTCCTCTTGGAACTTCTGTCAGCTGAGCACTGCTGGAACCCAGCAGCTGGTAGCTATACGTGTCCTTTTTTATGTCTTTTTTGTCATCCTCTCCTTTTTCGTTTAATTCCCACTTCTTAGAATTTCTGAGTAACTTAATAGGGCCTAAAGTTTGCCAAGTCGAATGGGCTAAGTTAATGCTTAGAGATGAATTTTATGTTGATTGAATGTTGCACTAAACCTTTTGCCAAAGATCTTTGATTGTCTGAGGTTGCCAGTAAAGTCTTTTTTGATGTTTTGACCTCTTGAGAATATCTTGCTGCTATTTCTCCTGTACATCTAACTCAGAATACAGGAACAATCATGAGCCCTTTTGAAAGCCTCATCAGGTGAGGGGCCATGTCACCTGCCTGACTAAAACACACGTGTCCCCAGTGAATAGATACACAGCCACTTACGAAGCCAAGCAAATAGCTCTTGGTCATTTTCATTTATGTCCATTCTCACATGCAGAAAAAGGCACAGGAACATGGTGCAAACAGTGGCCTCTGCAGCCACAATACAAAAAGATTGCAGCAAACAGGAGTATTCCAGGAGCAAGGTGTGACCTTCCAGAACAGGTCTGGCCAGTCTGTTTGATACCGTTTATTGGCTAACTTTTTTGAACCTGTGCACCAGTGCCAGGCACTCAAGTACTGAACATTTCATAAATTCACCTTAGAATCAAGTGTCTAATATAAGCGTTATAGCATCTCTTTTGTAATTATGTAACAAATACAGTTTAGAGCAGGTGGGATCAGGGACAGCTGAACAAAGATCAACATGCATCACCTAAATATGAGCACAGGGTGATTTCTTCTGCATGCAGCAGATACTCCCTGAAATGAGGTTGTATCCAGGTGGGATCAGCCCCTTCTCCCTGACAACAAGCGACAGGATAAGAGGACACAGTCTCAAACTACACCACAGGATGTTTAGGCTGGACATAATGAGGAATTTCTTCACAGAAAGGGTGATGAGACATTGGAATGGGCTGCCCTGGGAGGTGGCGGAGTCACCATCCCTGAGAGTGTTTAAGGAAAGACTCAACACAGCACTTGGTGCCATGGTCTAGTTGGCATGGTGGTGGTCAGTCACAGATTAGATTCGATGATTTCAGAGGTGTTTTCCAACCCAACTGGATACAAGGCCTGTAGAATATACGCTGGTCTCAACTCTAATGCTTGGAATTTTCATCATGTCCAAACAAAAACGGGTTATTTCTGGGTACACTTTGGTTAGAGCACATCTTGCAGACACATTCTCTCGTGACAAGCCACCTTGAGTTTCCCAATTTCTTGGTGTGCTAGCCAAAAGCTTGTAAAAGCAGGCCTACGGAAGAGAACTGTACTAAGTCCCTTAAATTCAAAGGCAGTTTTTACACTGTAGAGTTTATATCACTCAAGTTAAAAAACAAAACCACAAAAAAACCCACAACAACAACAAAACAAACTCCGCAGTCCTATTAGATGTAACACCGTTTACACACACATTAAGAGTGGAAGTCTGGTCTATTCCCCTTGCAATCATAGCTGGCACGCAGCAAGCAAAGGCAATGAACCTTTGTGATGAAGCACTCGGGAGAGAGCTGAAAACTTGCTGCGTCCTTTCACACGGGCAAGCAAGAGGCGAGCTGGACTAGGCGGGGTCAGCCTTGGAAGCCCAGCTGAACTTGACTGTGCCACGGATTCCCACTCAGTGCCCGGTCTCGGCGGGCCCCAGGCAGTGACTGGCCCCGGAGGGGACGGCGAGGGGGAGACGGGGGTGTCACTGCCCGGCCGGGCCCCCTCGGCACAGGCCCGCCAGGCCCCACTCCTCAGGCACCCCCGCCGCGGGACCGGCTCGTACTTACGAATTTGGGCTTCCTGCTGTCCGCCGCCTCCTCGGGGCCCCCGGCGCTCCCGGTGCCCGGCGGGCCCTTCCGACGGAGCCCCTTGTTCTCCCGCCCGCCGCGACCCGGCGGCGGGGACGGGGCGCAGTAGCGCGGCCGCGGCGGCTCCATGGCCGCGCACGGGCGAGGCAGGGACATGGGCAGGGGGCAGCGCCGGCCGCGATCGGGCCCAGGCCCGGCGGCCCCGGCCGAGCTGGGCGCCCGCGATTAGCGCGGCTTAGCTGGGCTCGGCCAGCAGGGCGCCGCGGGGGGAGGAGCGGGGCTGAGCGCTAAAGCCGCGGCCTCAGCGCAGCGCAGGATTTACCCAGGAGAAGCTCCTAAATCCCGCCACGCCCGCGCCGCGCGCTCCCAACGGCCGCGGCTGGCGGAGCGCGGCAACGTCCGCGCCGTCCGAACCGTCCCGCCACCGCCGGCCCCGCCCCCGCCCGCCCGCCCCGGCCAATCCGCGCCCGCGCGGCCGCGGCGGCGCCTCCCGGTTGGCGGGAGCTGCGCCCGTCTGCGGTGAGTCAGCCGCTCGCGCCGGGCCGCGCCCCGCCGGGAACGGGAGCGTCCCGTGGGGCTGCGGTAACGGCGGCCCCGGGCTGCGCACACGGAGGAGGGGAGAGCTTGTGTCCTCATCGTGCAAATCCTGTCTTCTCTGCATCCTGAATGTTCAGGATCTGATCATGGGGCGGGTCCCTCACCTGTTTGGCCTAGGATGCCGATTTCCAACAAGTGGCTTTATTAAAAATTCCGATTCCTTACCTCGAGCCGCTGTTTGACAGGTGAAAAGTGGTTCATCTATTTCTAATGGCTTTTTTCTATAATTAGAGCACTGACTCTCATATGTAAACATGTATTATTACATAGAATCGTAGAATCATCAGGTTTGGAAGAGACCTTTATGATCACCCAGTCCAAAAATCCAAACCACCTCTTAAAACACCCCCAGGGATGGGGACTCCATCACCTCCCCAAGCAACCTATTCCTACACTTGCCCATCTTAACAGCGAAAATAATTTCCTAATACCTGATCTGTGTTGTCATCGTATTGCAAAAGTCCCGTACCTTCTTGGTGGTATCTCATGGGCACCTCCTCGCAGCACTGACTCCTTCACAGCACAGCCAACAAACTCCAACAACTCCTCACCCAGCAAACCCACTCTTTTGTAGCACTCGTCTTCTTATTGGACACAGCTGTGGCCTATTAAGGGCAGACCTGTTCCTCATCTTTGGTGATTAGTACAGCTGCAACTCCTCAGGGGTGAGACGACCTTCTGCACTATTCTCTTACATTCCATCCCTCCACAGATCTGAATCTCCCCTGTCTCAGTTTTAGGCCATTTCCTCTGGTCCTGTCACTGCAGTCACAGTAGAAACTGGCCCCCACTTCCATTAGAACCTCTTCTCTGGTAGCTGTAGAGAGCAATTCATACATAGATATGCATACATACCTATATATATTTTATATATTATTAATACTTCTCATTTTACTTTTATACCAACCTGGAGGTATTGGGTTAAGAAGGCAGAATGACACAGAAGAGACACAGTCCCTATCCAAAGCAGTGGCAGTGTTTCCATCATCCTCCTGCATCCGAGTTTCTGTTTCGTGATGGACACAGTCTGTGTGGAGGAGCTGCTAACTGTTCTGCCAAGGCCAAAAGAACAGGTGGACCTACAGTCTGCATTTGTTTAATGCAATCTGTTGTTTTCCATCACTGAAAGACCTGCAAGACACTGTGGTTTACGGGGAAATGCATAAATAGAGATTTCATTATGCTGTAAACTAGCAAATTGCATATGGTTTACAAGGCAATGGAATTCTCATTACTACAATCAATACCTTGCATTTATCTTTATTTTAAATTAAGAGTAGTTAGAATAATGATGCAAATTGGAGACTTATGTAGGGGAAAATCTATCTCCAAATCTCAGTGTTAGGGATCATTAAGAAAAGGCTAATACTCAGCATTTATACCTCTAGAGTATTTCCTAAACAGAAGAATTTCTTTTCTGTCATTCAGTCCTTCACCATGACTTACACAGGCAGTGACCTACAAAATGTAACATCTGCCAGTACACAGAGTTCTGGTGAAACACAGCAGAATTCAGCCCCAGACTCAGCCTTTGCAGGGCTAGGAGCTGTGGGGCCACGCAGAGTAGATGCCGTAATTATTTGTATAAGTTAAAGTGTTTCATCCTTTGGCACCTTTCTATAGATGTTTTGTAAATTTATATTGGAATTCTTTGTGGAGAGTATAATTAGCAGAACAGTGTTTAATGTCATGGTTAATGATTTCCTGGAACATTTGATTAGAAAATTAATCAAGCTATGTGTGCACATGATAAAGCTGTTTAAATGGACCTCCTAAATGCACTGTGGTAGAACACAATGGCTTGTGCCAATATATCACTTTCAAGGTACTGTGTTGCAATAACAGAGAAACACTGAAGGGAATAATTTATCAGGCAGTTTTACTAAGCCAAAAGTAAATGTTAGTGCTTTTGATCTATTATTATTATTTTATACTGCCCCTCTTGTGCTCATTAGGTGTTTCACAAAACAAATACACTGTTGCAACAGCTCAGTTTACTAAGATTAATCATGACTGAGGAAAAAAATTGTGAGAAAGAAATGCATCACTAATACTAAAATTGTGCAGAGATTCTACTTTGTCATAGCATGCAGATTGTCCAGGGCATGCAAATAGCTTGGCCATTTTGCATTATTTTTGTTCTGGAATGAGAATTTTTCAAATATGAAAGTCTGAGACAAAGTAAGTCTGTAAGTTAACCACGGACATTTGCAAAATAGTCCTGCAGACTGATGGGATTCATTTAGGCTTTTAGCATTCTGTTCTCTCTTTTTTTTTTTTTTTAATATACTGTGACTCATGACTTAAAAAAAAAAAAAAAAAAGAAAAGAATACTCTCCTAATATTCATTGTTCTAGAGAGGCAGTTTTCCAAATATATTCCTGTACAAAGTATTTCAAAGGCAGCCTTTGCTGTCTTTAGGCAGTTGTCCACATTTCATTTGGAGACACCTAGTTCTTTCCCATAAGAAGAAGATAAAACAGTCAATTAACTGTTCTTTCATGAGATTCATCCTTTTGACCTGTCACATAAAAGTTATGAAGGATTTTTTTCAGCAGTGTTATTGTTTTTACAAAGCAAGCAACAAGTTGTTTTTACAAGCTGTTTTTACAAGCAAGCAACTTGTTTTTACAAGTTTATTACTACTCTATTTAAGTATGCTAACAAGGAAAACCTTCCTAGCCACAGCTCCTGTGGTTTGGCAGAGACAAGCAAATAGCACACGTCTTTTCAGGAAAATGTCTTTTTGTCCCATGGAAAGCCCCAAACAGGCAATTCTTGCCCAAATCTCTCAAACTTGCATAGCTATCTGTAAGTTGTACCAGTTGAATATGTATCTTATACCTTTCCTACCATCTTATTCAAAAAGTTAGTCCTGGACTTACAAAAATATATGTGATTGTTAACTCACAAGGCCAATAAAAATTACATTAGAAAACCATGGCCTGTCCTCGTGTCTCATAGAGGCAATTGATCCTTGTTTTATCTAAGAAAGTCTTTAACAGTTGTATTTTTATATTGAAACAACACTCATTAATATTTTAAATTTATTGCAATGTAATATCCTTAAATGTAACCTGTGGATAAGATCTTACTTAATTTTCACAGCATGGGTGGCTTGCAAAACATATTATTTCATTATTAGGATAATGGGAAGATAAAACCTCAAATTGTTCATCTAGTCTAGCCTATTAAGTTTACTAAGGAACATGGCAGTAAGTTTATCATACTAATAAATTAACAAATTTATGGTACAGTTATGAGAAAATTCATACTCTGTTCAAATAATAAAGTTTTATTGAAAAAAAAATTGCTTTTAGTTTTATTTCCTGTAAAACAAACAATTATTTTGGCTTTTTTGCACATAATTTGATTCTCCTTTAGTCAGTGTCACTGCCCCTGTAGTAGTATATGTCATCTCCACATTCTGTTTTTAGCATAGACTGGGAAAAATTAAAATCCATAGCTAAACCAATCCTAGAAGATCATGATAATCAGAAAAAGGAAAGAACTGAAAATTTGCCAACTAATACGACACTAACCTTAAGTTCTTACAAGAGAAAAATGTATTAGGCATTTTCTGATATATGATTATGGTTATGATCTTAGTTGTAAAAGCTTACAGAATTGTAAGTCTACTAAAATGTGACAAAAAGAAGTTTTGGTTTTAATCGTTCTTCATAAAGGATTGAATTTTTCCTTTGCCTAAGCTCATGATCAGGATAACTTATGTTTGTTATTAATCTATTTGAAGAGATTCTGAGAACTGAGTTCAGGCTAAATGTTTGTCGTGGGTAACACAGAATGTTATTATATTCCATATCTCTCTCTGCCCCAAACTTGTTACTGTCTTTTTCAGAGCCAGCAGATTCCAAGAGCTGGAATTGCAAGGCAGCTGGGAGGTGCTGGTCGCCGGGTGCCTTTACAAGGCTGGGGCAGCTGAGCCAGCCTGCTCTTGTGCCTGGCAGTGCTTGCTGATGATGCAGGCTCTGCTTCAGAGGGGTTGGCTTGGGCAGTTGGCTTTTTGCCTGTTTGGCATTTGGGGGATTTTTTTGTTTGTTTTTCTGGGCTTGCAATAATACCCACTCAGAAAAACTGCATTTTGCCATCACAAACTGTTTCTGAGTGAACTTAGCCAAGCGAGCGGGTTCCCGGGGCTGGGGCAGCCGGCGCTGGTGCCCCCAGAGCGCTCCGCTTTGCCCCAGCCCAGCGCCAGCAGAGCCCCTGGGCAGCAGGAGGAGCGGCCCGAGCTGACCCCAGCCCACCAGCACCTCTCATCGGCCACTAGAGCTCCTGCCTCAGCTCCTACCTTCCTGGGAGAGGTCTTCTGGCCACCACCTTGGCCCTTTGTTTCCCAGACCACACGGTCACCCATGGCCGGCTGTCAGAGACTGGAGAAGCAATCTCTTTCAAGGCATCTTGGGAAGCTTGGAATGTGTGGTAGGGCACATTCCAACAACGTGGGTTAGAGCTTGCTCTGATGAGGGGTGCTGTGCCCCCAGTACCCCCCAGCCCCTCAGTGTCAGAGCACGGTGGAGCAGCCCCAGTGTTGCCTGACCCAGCCCCCGGGTGGCCGAGACCCACAGGTCCCACCTGGGTCCAGGATTTTAAAAAGCCCGACCATGGGACGAGCCTGTTGTCTTTTAGCCCTGCCATCATCTTGGGGTTTGACATCACTGCAACACATGAGTTGGGAGCTAGGACTGTTTTCCTATGCCTCTCCTGCCTTTCTGGTTTTCTCCCTTTCTTCTTCTAACTGTTTTCTCCCATAACCTTTAAACCCACTCAATGTTATGTTTTCTGTGGGCTAAGTCTTTTCTGTGATAAGTGATGTTACGTTGCGTTTACTCTTTTGCCAATGTTACTTTATTTCATGAGATTTGCCAGTAAACTTTTGTGTTTTTTACCTTTTAAGAATATCTGTTTGGGATTGTCTCCTTTGTGTCAACCCAGAGCAAAAAAAACCTTGGTTATACCCTGGACTTAAGTAACTGGGGTGTCACATTGGTGCCTTCTAAGGGTGCCTTTCTCCCTTTGTCTCCCTACATGCAGTCAGCAGTGGGGGTCACCATCTTGCAAGAGATTAGGAAACATTTTGCATATTTCTTTGTTCCTCTGGAGTTGGTGAGATTTTGCAATTTTCTATCTAGTGATTACTCACTGCTGTATATTGCCTCTTGCTGCTTTACTTGTTAGCAAATAGTTATTTTTCACTTATATCTACTCATATTCATTCCTTATTGTGGAAAGGGATTGGTTGAAACTAAGGGGAGGCAACTCATTTTAGAGAATCCGCTTCTTTAAATTGTCTTAAACCAAGACAGTGCTAAAAAAAATAGTAATTTTCTTTGATATTCTCTGGGCTCATTTTGGTAATAAGATATTTTTTCTCATGTGATGCTTGAAGAACATATGATGCCACTTGTCTTATGATGCATCTCTTTTAAAGCCCTGCTACTGCTCTCATCTGTCTTGACTGCCCAGCATGCAATGTACAGTTAGAAGTACTCAAAACAATTGTTTGCCATCATTCACTGGCACCCTGGAAGACAAGTAGTGTGTTCTAGTTAATATTTGTATAATAGCTTAGGCAGAAGTAGAGAGGGACTTATGGCAGGACAGATAACTAAAGAAAAATTAAAGAAAATGCTGTCTTTCCTGGTATGGCAAATAGTCTGTAAAAACAAGCAGCTTTGAGACATTTTGATCACAGCGTTCATAAAGCTGAACTCATCAGACCTCTTGGCACATATATTTCTTGTTTCTTAAAAATATCTGAACTAAAGTCTTCAGAAAACAGCCCTTTTCTTCCCTTTCTTACATAAAAAGCACTATGGCTGTATTTCAGGAAAGCATTATGGTCATATTTCTTGCAATTAATTTCTGTTACCAGCAGAAATACTTTTGGAAACCAGAATATCCCTGATTGCCATTCTTATCACTAGGAGTCTTGGACTGTCACACTTGCACGATGGTATCAGTGCTAAGTGTCAATGGAATGTGTATCTTGCAACAGTTATAAAAAATACTTGGATTTTAGAGAAGCACAAAGGACTTCAGGCCTATTCTTCATGTTTGCATGGCAGTATTTTCCACTTTAAAAGATCTAATTAAATGACTCCAGCTGAAATGAAATTTCCATGAGAGTTGTGTCTAAAACACTACAATACCTTTTTTCTTATAATGTGAGAGTTTTTACTGAAGAAAACAACAAAGCAAGATGCTGCAGGTTTAGCCATCTTTACTCCAGAATGGACAGACAAGAAAGGCATTCCTGAGGACAGCACATGCCACAGTCCTGATATTGATATATCAGTCATACTTTTGACATTTCAAAAAAAATTTAACATGCAATGGATTCATTTTTTGTCTTTTCTAGTTGGAATTTAAGGGCTTTCAAAAATAGTTGTAGTCTGAATAGCACCACTCTCCTTCTTGAAGCTTTCAAAGTCACCCTGTAAAACATGAGGATATAAGAAGTAGGAAAGTAGTTTGCTTCATCAATTTATTGTGGATTACATGTTGCTAATAATTTCTCACAAAATATTTTAGGCTAGCCTCTCATTTAGCTAAGGCAATCTAATATACCTTCTTCAAGATACTACCTAGATGGGAAAAAACCAGTAAAGAAGTCCATTATACAGTTCATCAAATGGATCTTTATGAGGATATTTGAGATGTGATTTGTGGCACTATTTAGGATACATTGCATACTACATTATTATAAAGTTCAGGTTTGTAATTTAATTATAGACCAAATTATCTTCAATTCTAACTTTAGTTGAAGTGACTAGGCCAAGCCTGACAGGTGATATAAATTGTAAATGGTCTGAGTATCATGGGCCGCAATAAAGGCTGTGTTACTTAATTTTATACTTCATGTGGGATTTTCAGAGCCACCTAAAGAATTAAATGAACTGTTCAAACCTTACCTATTCTATAGTTACGCTCCTAGTAAAACTATTGCAAGCATTCAGTTCTGTCAAAAAAAAAAAAAACCAAACCCAAAAAACCAGAGATAAAATGATGCTTGTTGTCATCTTATTGCAAAGCTCTCATACCTTCTTGATGATTTCTCATGGTCATCTCCTCATAGCACTAACCCCTTCTTCTTCATAGCACAGGCAGAAGACACCATCTCCCTTCTCAACTAGCTACCCCTCTCTTTTATAGCACTCAACCTCATTGGACACAGCTGTGGCCTGTTAAGGGCAGACCTGTTCCTAATCTTTGGTAATTAGTACAGCTGCAGCTCCTTAGGGGCCAGATTACCTTCTGCACTATCTTTATTTTCCTACTATATGCCCCCACACATACTGAAGTTTTTTTTTGTGAATATAAGGGTCCATAGAAGTGTGATCAAGCTTAGTGATTTTTTTCAGGGTGTTCACTACAAAGATTTCAAGTCTTCTGTCAGACTTCTGAGATGTAATTATCTTCCATTACTTCCTGATAACTCTCCAAATTCCTCATAGCTTTCCTTTTTTAATATACTTCTGTATTTTTTTTATTATTCACTTTCCAAATTTCCTTCTAAGATTCTGTCTTTCATTTTTCCTTGTGATAATTTATATTACTTTCTACTAGGGCATGATACAGTTTGCTTTTAGAGATCCCTTATTTTCTTTTGACAGATGTATCTTTTAAAGAGAGAGAGGGAGGGATGGAAAGAGAGATAAACACATATATGTATGTGCATATATAATGCTTTTTATGTGTTAGTTATGTATTGCAGAAGTCTCAAAATTGACTATAATTTGTTTATATAGCTTTTATTTCTCTCTGACTGATTTTCTTATTCTAATCCATCTTTAAGTTTCTCAGTCTACTTTTTCCTCTTGCCAGAGTAGTGGATATAATCACATTATGGTTACTTCAACTTAATATTCAGTTACAGTAAGTACTGTACATGGAGATTAAGAAAAAAGCATCCTCTTTTTTTTTAAAAACAATATATATCATTTGGGGAAATTCCTGAAATACATTGTTATATGAAACATAATCAGCAACTTTGTGGGTAATGCAAGTCACTCTGTTGCTATCCGAACTGCATATTATTTTTCTGATGCTCTGTTCTTTGGCAAGTTTCAAAGGGCAGCCTGATTTTAATGGCTTTTTAACACACATAGTCATAAATTTCTACGGGGTGCAATGCACTGTCTTTCTTATGCTAAATAGTAGCTTCATCTCTTGTCATAGGATGATGAAGAGTGTAATTGGAGGGTGTACTTTGCATCACAAGTAGTCTTCCAGTGCAGCACAGCTAAGCTTAGGGGTTTTTCCTAGGAAGTTTCTTAAGTGGCAGTTTTATGACAGTGTGAATCAGAACAAACTTCATAAGTTTCCATCTTCCTTCACCTATGTTATGATAAATGAAAACTGTTGGTTAAGAAAAATGAACACTTTAACTTATTTTCACAAAGTATTTCTGCAGAAATGGAGAGATAATTATATTGAATTGTGATATCCTGTAGGACCTAGAGATGCAATTAGCTGTCAGATATGTATTTGAGGGGAGGGAGGCAAGTGAAAGAAATTGTATTGTAACAATTACAGGATTGCCCCTCAGCTCCATAGGCAATAGAGTCTCAAGATGCTTTTGGTTCATTGTATGACAGCCCAACCAGAATGGACACTTATGAAACCAAGGTCTATTTGCCAGAAAAGTAAAAGCCAGATGACATTGTTTCTGTACCTTATAAATGGAAAACTTAGAGAGAGCAGAATCTCAGCCTCGGTTTACGTGGTGCTGAGGGAGATACCATGGCCAGCAGGACAAGGGCCCTTACTTGCCAGGGCCCATCCCACTGATCCCAGCCAGAGGAAAGAAAGACCAGCCCAGAGGTGATAGCCAAGTTTATCTAGTAGTCCAGACTGTCAGGAGACTTAGGGATGATGAAGCAAGTCTGAGGAAGTCAGGCCAAAGATCATGTAGGAGGATAGAATATAAGAAAATAAATATAGTGTGGAAAGTAATCTCACCCCTAAGGAGTTGCAGCTGGGCCAATTATCAAAGATTAGGAACAGGCCTGACTTTACAGGCCACAGCTGTGACCAATGAGAAGAAAAGTGCTATAAAAGAGTGGGTTGGCCCCTTGAGAAGGGAGCTGGAGTCAGTTGGCTACTTTGCGAAGAAGCACGAGTCAGTGTGCTGAGGAGCTGCCCACGAGAAACACCAAGAAGGTATGGAACTTTTGTATTAGGAGACAACAGTATGGGATGACGACAAGACCAGGGTCAGGAATAGTTCCGCTGACTATAGCAGTTCCAGTGACTGTAACAAGGGTCTGGAGATGATTGTGTGTATCCACAGTGATGAAACACAAGAAGCTTGGGAGTCCCATACTGTGTGGTTTATATCAACAGGGTTTATATCTGTCAGAGTGAAAGTCTGTCTTTTTTTCTGTGATGTGATACACACAAGAATCCATCATGTATGGATGATGAGTAACTCATGAGGTTACTCATCCCATGAGTAACATCATGAGGCTCAAGAGCTTTGTTTGTTACTGCTACAGCCACCATTAATATGAGAGAAAAAAAATTCCAGTATTGTAAGTGTGCCTATTAGTCTCTTAAAAGTAATGTAATTCCTTATTCACATCTGTCTACAAATCTCTATTTGTTTTCATTCGTGAGTTCATTTCCCCTTGTATTGAACAATCGTGCTGGTTCCAATGAAGAGGAAGTCTCCTCAAAGGAGTAAGGAAAGTCTTTGACAAGATTTTAAATCAAGCAGGAGGTTATCAATAAGTCAATCACTATACCCTACTAAGTGCTCATAAAATTGTTATTTACTGTATGTTTTGTGAGCTTAAAATCTGGACATCAGATAGATGCAGGTTTTCCATTTACAAAGGCACCAACAAAGACCTCTTTTTGTCCCACTGAAAGAAAGGGAATATGGAGATCTGTCTGCATAAGCTTGCAGGATGCTGGGAGATTAATAAGGTAGCCAAGATGTAATAATCCAGATACAGCATTGTGTGCATGACACATACTTTCAAGCAGCTTTCTTTATATGAAGTACAACATGGAAAAAGGAAGAATGTTGCCCCAAAGATGGTTCAAAATACACATAATTAAAAGCAGTACAGTGGTCAACTCTCTTTCAATTCTTTGCTGGAAATAGGATACCAAAAAAGAGTATTTTTGGAAGAACAGCATGCCCAGAAGCAAGAGCAGGAAAAAGAGCTCAAAGCAGCAGGCAGGCTTATGCATGGAATGTTGCTGAGAACGGAGTGCTGGAATGTACCGATCCCAAATAAACTGCATTGCTTCAGCATATCATGAGCTTGACTCATCCACCCTCCACCCCCCCACAATGGTGTTACTCATTCTGAGGCTTCTTGTCCCTGTAATGATCACTCCAAGTTCTGCTTAGGTGATGTGACTTCCCTGTGGCCCTTCATGTCACAAGTCAGTAACAATACTGGGAACAAGTGACAATATAACTGAAATGAGAAAGTATTTCAAAGTAGTATGGTTCTGTAAAGCAAAATATGTGGGAGTTTTGTAGCATTTATGTGTAGGAGAGGTTCTGGCTGAGGACAATTGAATCAGTAAAGAACTAAGCTAGGCTCTTTCTATGATTAAGGAATTAACACTTAATTGAAGTTCTCACTTTTATGTAGTGAAGAAAAACTAACATCTACAAAAATCAGTTCATCCACTCTTAAAATGTGAATTTAGAACAAATGGCAAGAAGAACCTCTGGAGATCCTTCTATGTCTTCACTGACTATAGAAGATGCTTTGATACCTGGTTTAGACCAGAAGAGTATATTTAAATGCTGAAAGCAGGTGAGGTAAATCTCATTCTCTCAAACTGTTCTGGGGATTTCAGTGATTTTCAGTCAATAAATTCACTCCCTTTCAATAGATTTTATTACACATATTCTTATTAATTCAGAATCACAGATATAGTTAAATAGCAATGCTAATGACTCCTTGGAATTAACAATAAAATTCTTTTGTGATCCTCAGAGAATAAAATCTCGAATAACCACACTTCCAAGGTAATCTGCACTTCTTTGAAAATAGGTTTTGATAGTCTGAAAACTGAAGACAGATATTTTTTTTCCCTGAAAGGTTTAATGACTAGTTCCCTTACTCCTTTTGCTGCAGGCTGTTATCATTATGGATATTAAACTACTTCAAAAACTGTGTGAAGCGTTAAGTTGCAAATGCACTCTCCTGTTGTACAGAATTACTTGGATGGTGATTAAAAGAATTAATGCTGCTACTAACCTAAGTGTTCTAAAACATGTTCTTGGCAAAATCTATTCCATTTTTCTGTTTTGTCTCTTTTTTTCCTCTTTTCTGCTACAATATATTGGGGTTTTTTCTCACTTGCAGAGCTTCGCATTCAACCTTGTAAACTTTTGCAAGATTAAGAAATTAACTTTCTAATAGGTACATGACAGCAGTCCCATCATGAATATGTTAGCTTTCTAAACAGGTACCTTTGTGCCTTCACCCCAGATGGCATTCAGTCTACGAAGAAGTCATATGTAGGCATCTGCAAACAACTTAATTGTTTTAATCTTTCTTTAGAATTCTCCATTGCCAATCTGCCCACAGAAGTGAAGAATTAAATACAGCCTCTCTCATTGTTATGTATTGCTCCTGGTTTAGTCTTCATCTCCTGTGTGTCTTTCACAAAGAGACACCAAGCTTTTGGGGCATTGCTTTTTTTTTCCCATTCTAAATAGCTCTGGCATTTTACAATAATAAATGTCTTGATTAATACGCAGAGCTTGATACTTGTGTTACACACGAAAGCAACAACACTTAAACTCGGTTTGATTTCTAGACTTTCTCTGTAAGTTTCTGCCAGTGTTTACATGAGAAAATTCACCAGAACAGATATATCAGAATAAACAATGCTTGCTTTCCATACTTAACTTTCCAGTCTTCAACTAGTATTACAAGTAACTAAGTACCCGTTGTAATTTCTAAATGTTCGCCATATTTAGTAAATAATCCATGCTTTATAATTTAAATTGCTCAATACAGTTTTCAGACTTGTAGTATTTTCTAGCTTTGAACTACACATGTGCACAATCTCATAATTGAATGTTTTATGCCCATATCTATTAGTATGCCTTCTGAGAGGGAGGTGGGGATGGATATAATTATCCATTTATGTTTTAGGTGGAAATAGAGGAAAATGATCTGTGTATCTAGAATCAAAGTTGTCGTTGTATAACAATTTATTTTAAACTGGGAGGTTATACAAGCTATATTCATTCAGATTCAGTCTTATGTAAATCATGGCTTTGCAATCATTTAGTTGTATCACATTAATCTACAGTGACAGTGTTCAACAGAGTCTAGAAAGTCATTTGATTTCACACTCTGTAAATGACAGTTCCTGATTTTCTGTAATATTTTGGATCAAAACCTTGTTTCAGTAACTGCATATTAGCTGGATGGTTACAGCTGAAATGCAGAACTGTTGTGGTTAGGTGATATGATCAACATTCATCACAAGCTAATAATGGTGATTCTGAACATCTTAATTGGAGATCACACAACTCTGTGTAGTGTGAAATAAGATGTCTGGGCGATTGCAAAGATTTTGACTGGTCCTTGTGCTGATAGCCTGCAAAATATTTTAATACTCTGAAGTCACACCAGATGGGCAATCTGCTGCAGTATGTATCTTGGTTCAGTTATAAGCTGCAAGGGTTTTGTATCTGATGTCACCTCAAGGAAAAAATAATAAAGGGCTGAACTAATGACAATTTTTAATCTCTCTACTCTTGATTTACCTAGGCTTTGATTGATGAAATACTCAGTTTAGGAAAACTGTACAAAGACCTTCTACAATACCAAGAAAATGGACCAGAAATGGAACTGGAAAAAAAATGAGTACCCATTATTAACTGCTCAATGCATGCCTTCTAATCCTATGTGCAAAATTTAACATGTTGTTGCAAAATGAGTTTGGGAAAGTATACAGATATGAGGAAAAATGGCAGAGAAAAGTGTACAGGAGAACTGATAATATTTTGATTAATTTTTATAGCTGAAAGAAATGTAGTCAGTTTTCTGGATCAGTGGAGTTATTTATTTGAGTAGTGAGTAGATAGCAATACCAGCTCTCCCCTACTCCAAGGTTTTGCTGGATACATTCTTTCATAGAGTATTCCATGGAAACAACTTGAGTCAATTTGAGTTCTGCAGCCCTTCACTGCAGCTCCCACAACCGGACTTTTGTCTACTTTGGTACAGGACAACTCAAAGTTTTGGGTGCTTTGTAGTGTGGTACATCTCTTTCAGTGTGGAATTTTAGCACAGCTCATCATCTGGGTAACCTGATCAGTAGCTTATGCAATTAATATGAAATGGGGACTATAGTTAACTTTTTAAATATTTTAAATAAATTGTTTTGGACTACAGCAAACATGTCACGCTAAAAGAGAGAAAGAAATGTGAGGAATCTACTGTTACAATAACTGGGTTTGAATTAGAGAGCCAAAGAATGAACTACATGTGTGTTCTATTATGCAGAAACATTTGGCACTTGTCACTGAATAAATAAGATATCATCCAAGTGCTTTGCCCTGATGTGGCTACTGAACACAAAGTATTGTGAGTAAATGGTAGAGGAAAAAAATCCGAGTTGAAAAATAGGACATGTAAAAGACTACTAGAATTTTCATCTGGATTGTCAAAGACAAAAAATTTAAGTAACACTTATATTTGCCATCTAAGCAATGAATGAGAAGGAAGACAATCGTGATGTCCTTAACTTATATCTGGTTCTGTCACTTGTTATGCTTCATAGTTTTTAATTAACTTAAAAAGTAACTTCATCATGTCAATACACTATGAAGCTGGACAGAGGGTGGGGCCTCCCATACATATGTGAAATGCATGAAGGATGAATGTAAAAAAAAAGTCTGAAAATATGTAAGAATCTGTTAGTGATACAGAAGACAAATATGTAATGCCAGGAAAAAGGAGACATCTGATAAAAATCCTGATTGAAAAAAATCCTGATTGAAATTAGAAACTGGAATACACAGCTGAAGATTCAGAAGTAATGTATAAAAGTGTGACATAGCTAGCATTTCCTGAGAACTGAATTCAGAAGAACCAATTTACGCTTAAGAAGCCTACAATGCTCTGAAACTACAGACTTAAAGGACAAGAAGGATGATAGGCATATGATAGAGACATGCATGGGTTGAAATTTTGATACAGACCTGGTCATACTATGGTAACCAATTACTAACATGCTGAGTAAGAAGCAAAATAGACCTCACTGCTCTGCAGAAGTTACAAGTGATGACATAGAAAAAGATTGTGCCAGTCCCATCACTGGTTCTTGTTAGTCCATCAGTCCAGCAATATATAAAGTTCTCTAGAGCACTGGGACATTCAGTTTGTCTTTTTCACTTTTCTAGGGAGTTGTGCTATATCAAAACCTGACACTGGGAGAAGCTGGAAATTGCTGGAAAGCCACTTGGTAGTTCCAGGAAATTTAATATACACTGGGTCTAGGAGACTAAGCCCCTAACATTTTTCAAAGTTAGGACAATATGCTGAGAAAGCTTGATACCACTTGAAATTTTTAGGAAAAGTTCTTTCACCTTCCATCTCAAGATAGAAGGAAATTACACGAGACTCTACCCCAGCACATTATAGGATAACTTATACTTGACTTGTCCTGAATGAGCTGAAAATCCAGATAGGTGGAGGGATTTGTTTCAAAAGTGTCATTTGCTGAAAAATGTCTTGCCTTTGTTTGAAAGACCACAAATAGACCAATTATGCTAATTCTGAAGAAGATTGTGTCTTAATGTTGAACTTGAAGACAACATATCCAAAGTGGATTATGATAGGCGTAGCTGCTTTATGCCTGAGGCCTGCTCAAGAACAAGAAATGTCCTGCACTGCTCACCTCTGAAGTACTGGTTAGTGAACCAAACCCTTTCCAGAAGAAAGGGTCTAAATGTCTCCATTCCCAAGAGAGTTTGCATTTTTTTCATTGAGATGCACAGTACAATAGAGTGAATTAAAGTAATTTTCATTTCTGTAGCTGAATGTCATTGCCTTTAAATGAGATACTGGCAGTTAGATGGCTCTGATTGCTGCCAGCTGTCAGTACCCCTAAGGAAAGCAGAGATACTTCTACAGTGGAAGATGAACAAGAAGCCTGCTGATCAGACACCTCACAAGTTGTGTCAGAGGATTAGCAAGTTAAATAAAATAGATGTGTGTTTACACTCTCCTAGTCATAAACAAGCTGTCTATGAGTTCTCTTTTTTCTTTTTTTTCCTTGCAGAGAGCACTTCAAACTTCAACAGTATGTGAACTGTACTTTTGTACTTCCTGTTCTTGCTTTATGGAATACTTGTCTCTAGATCGAGAAGAAAGGAGATAAAACAGCAATTGTCCTGTTGTCCAAATGTCTGTCTATTTTACTTGGATAAGTATCATTTAAATAGGCAACAATAGTAACAGTGGTTTACTCATTACTGTTACTTGTAGTAAATGGATACGTGGGCTAAATTTTCAAAACTAGACACTCAAAACTTGAAATATGCAGTTCATTAATCAAATGCCTGCTGTGCAGTACAAGCCAGGTATTAGTGTTGCACACAGTCTGTTACCTTGTATTAGTTTCTGTATGCATAATTTAGACATACACACCAGATTATGCCCAATTTTGTAAAATGTAGTCCATATGTTTTGTGAGTCCTCTTCTGTTTCTTATTACACCTGATTACTGTTAGTGTTCAGCAGAAAATTAGCTGAAAGCAGTAAAAGTGGAAGTGAAGACTAGCAATGCAGTTTTAAAAGTCTAAGAACAATTTCAACAAGTTTAAACCTGTCTTTATAGCTATTCACTGTCAAGTGGCTGAGAATATAAAGTGGTTTTTTGGGTTGGTTTATTCTCCTTTACAGCCTTCAATGTTAGCCAAGTGACATGTTTTAAAAGTCTGTGAAGCTGATTAGTGTTGGGTGTAGATGTATAATCTCAGCAGAGATACCTCCTGGGAGGATGTGTCCAACCTTAACAATCTTAATAAAGAAACAAATAGTACTCAATTATATTACATGGTAAGGGAATGTGAAGTTTTTATATGTTTTACTCCTTGAAGAAAAAAAAATCATTTTTTCTTTCTTGACAAAGAGCTACATTTAATGGAAATTAGCATAAATCAATATGAGAATTGCATGAACACCAAGGTGTCTAAAGTCTGCAGAAATTCTTAATAAATCTCATTGTGCCTTCTGGGACACCAACCACTGCAAAGATTTTTTTTTTTTTTTCCTGAGTTTATTAAAAGCTTCTGAGACACTTTTAATGACAGGTAGTCATTAGGTAGCAGCCACAGTAGGGAGTCCTGTAGTATTATACATCTTATTTGTCAGTTATCTTCCTACTTGGAGAGACATACTGGCTAAGTAAGGAGGCTAAACACCAAGGCCCCCTGTCCTTTCATGAGGCAGTTCTTAAATCTCTTTCAAGAGGAAGATAAATCACAAACTGAAAAGCAGAGACCAGACTGCCAGACTGAACAGTCAACCAGCAGCTGTCATGTAAGAAGGGATCTAGAGAGGGGTTAAGAGCCAGACCTATCAGGTGTGTATATGGAGGGAGGGAGGGCATCAAGAGGCTCTTCTCAGGGGTGCCAGGCAATAGGGGACAAGAGGCAATGAGCAGAAAGTTCCACCTGAATATGAGTTAAAACTTTTTTTCCTGTGCAGGTGGCCGAGCACTGGAACAGATAGCCCATAGAGTCTGGGGAGTCTCCCTCATGGGGATAGGCAAGAATTGTCTAGACACAGCCCTGAGTAACAAGCTCTGGGGGACCCTGCCTGAGTAGGAAGGTTGGACTAGATGACCTCCCATGGGCCCTTTCCAACACTAACCATTCTATGGTTCTTTGATTTTGTGTGATCTCATATTCTTCACAGGCAGGAGGTCTATGTGCTTTGCTCAGTGATCCTAACTTAGGCTTTGCTATGTGCTAGGATGCAAGAGATCAAGGCAATATAGACTAAGAATAGAAGTTCTTGGAAATATTTTGTTTTATTAGTTTTTCTAAATGTGAAGGATATGAATACATTACTGGAACAGGATATAGGACCCAGTTCTGTTTTTGCTCAGCTACAGATCCATGGTGACTCTGAAAAAGCAAGCTGAGGCTGTAAAAGCCAGTCACAAAGGCTCTGTTTACATCTCTCTAGTGTGATTAATTTCAATATCATTCCTAGCTTTCTAAATAAGGGAACAACTGAAATATTCTGTGTCTGTCTTCCCCAAATGCACATTCCTTTTCTGTGAGTACCCAGAGGTAGATGGAGGGTTGGTCTGTGTGTGCAGTCCAGCCATGGTAGTCAATGAATGCCTGGACCAGGAAACACTTCTCACTATAGATGTAGTGGATGAAATTTCCAGTAATAACACATTGCATAAATTGCCTTCTGAGCATCATGAAGGTTGATTCTCTTTTACCTCCACGATGTCCTGCTAATGTGGGCACCTGACTGAGGCTGGGTGAAAGGAATTCCCTCCTCCTCTTTTGTGCTTTGAACCCCTTCAGTGAGGGGCCCTTTTTAATCTTCCCTGTTCCTTTCTTTTGCTTTGAAGGGAGATTTTGTTCCATATATTCATCAAGGTATTCTCTTTTTTTTTTTTCTCAGGCCTTATTATTTAAATGTCTGACAACCTCTAAACTTGAGTGCTCTGATCTTTAGAACAGCACAGCGAAGTGGGAGGGCTCACCACCGCCTTGGAGAAAAAGAACTGAGGACTAAAGTAGCTCAAATGACTTCTCAGAAGCCACACACTGAATCTGTGGATGAGTAAAGACTCCAGTTCTAAGTGCCATACCTGCCCCAAACCATGTGTATGTGCAGGGGGTGTGCACTCCCCAGCAAACTCCAAGCTGAACCAGCTGGGAAGTGGGAGGCCCTGGGTCCAGGCAGGGTTATCAGGTGGGCAGAAGGTCTGTGCTGGTATTTGGGGGAACCTCTGAGTGTGGGACACCTGTGGGACAAGTATGTGAGTGCTGTATATGTGCAGTGAGCACACACACAGCTCTGGGACCATACACATTGGTCCATTGGGACCAGCCAGTCAGTCAGGGGCCTGTGGGATGAGTAAGGGGAACAAGATGTGGGAAGGGTGCCAGGTGGGCAGAGGGGCCATGCAAGTGCTCAGGGGATCTGTAAATGCGTGTGTGCTTGTGCACAGCTAAGGAAGTGTGGATTTGGCGAGAGGACAGTGAGGGGGATGGGGAAGTGGCTGAATGGTAGGTCTCAGTGATCAGCAGCACCAAGCCTAGCTGAAGGCTTAGCAGTGAGCCTCAGTGGTCAGTACTGGGCCCAGTCTTGTTCCACATATTCATCAAAGACTTGGATGAAGGGACAGAGCACAGTCTCAGCAAGTCTGCAGATGATATAGAACTGGGGGGGAGTGGCTGACACAGCAGAAAGCTGTTCTGCCAAGTAGTGGGACCTGGACAGGCTGGAGAGTTGGGCAGAGAAGAAACCACTGAAGTCCAGCAGAGGCAAGCTCAGGGCCCTGCACATGGGGAGGAATTACCCCATGTCCCAGTTTGGGCTGGGGGCTGATGTGCTGGAAGGCAGCTCTGTGGAGAAGAGCCTGGGGGCCCAGGTAGACAATAATCTGTCCATGGGTCAGCAGTGTGTCCTTGTGGTCAAGAAGGCAAACAGTATGCTAGACTCTATTAGGAACAGCATTGCCAGCAGGTCAAGGGAGGTGATCCTGCCCCTCTACTCAGCCCTGGTGAGGCCACATCTGGAGTGCTGTGTCCAGTTCTGGGCTCCTCAGTACAAGAGAGACTGGAGAGGGTGCTGTGGTGGATGATTAATATGATTAAGGGACTGGAACATCTCTCTACTGAGAGAGCTGGCACTGTTTAGCCTGGAGAAGAGATGACTGGGGGCAGATCTTACCAACATATATAAATATTTTAAGGAAAGGTGTAAGGAGGACAGAGACAAGCTCTTTTGAGTGGCTGCCAGCAACAAGGAGCAATAGAAAGAAACTAAAACACAGAAAGTTCTGAATATGAGGAAAAACTTCTTTACTGTGAGGGTGGCAGAGCACTGGAACGTGGTGCCCAAAGAGGTTGTGGAGCTCTCCTTCCCTAGATATTCAAAACCTGCCTGGATATGATCCTGTGCCACCTGCTCTAAGGTGCCCCTGCTTTAGCAGATCTCCAGATGTCCCTTCCAACCCTAGCCATTCTGTGATTCCAAGAACCTGGGCAGTGTGATGTGTGTCCTGTACCAGTGCCTTCTGCCTCTGCAGCCCAAGAGGAGGAGGAGGTGTGTCCCTGTGTCCCTGTGCCTGCTGTGAGTCCTGAATGTGGGGGCTGCTGGGGCAGTACCTTGTCTGTGGCTCTCTGTGTGACCAGCTCTGTCTGTGTCCTCTGTAATGTGTGTGTCCATGTGTGTCTGTGTGCCTCTGGGATATATAGTCAGCTTTGCTGCTGGTTGAACCTGCAAAGAAGAAAGTGCCAGCCATGTCCCTCAGCCTGGACAGAGACCCTGAGTTCCCTGGGCTGTGCTCCAGTGGCCAGGCAGGAGGAATCCCCAGGCCTGGAGCTGCTGGAGCTGGTGAACACTTGTAAGAGTTTAAGATTATGCCTAACACTGCTTTAGCTGGGTACTCCCCAAATCTAACTTTTTTTTTTCCCCCTGACATTGTCCTTAAAGTCACAAAGGTATTATAATTATGGAGACACCGACCACCAAGATTAAAAGGAATGTTTTCAGTGACTAGTTTTTTGGGTTCCTCCACTTAAAGGAAGAAAAAGTTTGTCATAAATTACTTTCATTGGGTTTGAATCTTGTCATAATGTTGTAGTTAATAAAGCTGGAGACCCCCTAGGGCACATGAGGGCCTTAGTGCCCTGTAAATAAGGAATTTTAAAAACGAGGGATGAAAAATTATTTGACATTTTTTAAAACTTGGCTTCTGATGTGGTTAATATTACAGAGCAGATGTAACATGCCACAGAGGTCACAACTTACTGCCTGAGGTGAGCTAACTGAGCAGAAATCACAAAGAGAGATTATACCCACAGAAACAGTTTATTACAGAGAGCTGAAGATCATTGGCTATGAATAAGCTAGAGAAATTTATGCTGTGGTTTGGCCATCACTTTAAACTCCTGAAGCTGACAAAAGAGATATTCAACCTTCCCTGGATTACTTTTCTTGCTGCTGTGCCCACGCAAACAGCTGTGCTGGACAAAGAGAGCTGATGGTGGAGGAGCAAGCAAAATAAATGTTCAATTTTTAACTTGGACAAGTTTTTCTTCCTAGTTTACTGCCTGCAAAACACAAACTTTTATGTTGGCACAAGTGAGCAGTTAATAAAAGGATGGGAATGAATGGCTGAACAAGGGAACCGTAATGGATCTCTTTATTTAGCTGGCCTATGCTACATGAAAATTACTGCAGAATTATGACATTGTAATTGCTTTGTGGAGAAATAAGAAACTGGGTTTCCTTATTGTTCATAGCATAATTCAGGAAAAACTCCTGAAGGTTACCTAGCACCAGTTCCTGATAATAGCAGAGTCACTTCCATGGTCATTGAAGTGACTCACAGCCTTCACCAGTTGGGTTTTGAATGTTTCCATAGTGGAAATGGTACAACCCCTTTGGACAGGCTGTTTCCAACTCTTAAGCCACCTTTGGAAATAATTTTTTCCTTATGTCCTGTTGGAGTTTATTTTGACAAGGTATCTCATCTGGGGGAGCCCTGACCTGATCACTGCATTTCAAATGCAGCCTCCATAGTGCTGACTGAAGAGGAATAATCAACTTTTTTGACCTGCTGGCTAAGCTTTTGCTGGTGCAGCCAGTATGTGGTTAACCTTGGTCACAACAGGGTATGTGGCTGTCTCACATTGAACTTACAGGCCACCAAGATAGCTTTCCTGCTGTCCTCCTCTGCAGAGCTGTTTTCCAGCCCTGTCTGTCCTGTTGCATGCAGTTTTTTCTCTTACTTTGCAGATTACTAGCATGTGATTATGTTGGATGAAAATAGCAAAGTGATTCAGAAAACTTTGAAACAAGCCCACACTGAATTTCCTATTTTCTAGAGTGGTGTCCTAGTCAAAAATCTGCAGTTTGTTGTCTTTCCATACCTTGCTCTCAGTCTACTGAGGATAACCTTGCCACATTTGCTTTCTACACGTCCTCCTCTTTGGAAGTTAAGAGTAAACATAGTAACAATAGTAACAGCAAAACTTCTAAAAGTTGAGAATGAAGATGAGAAAGGAAAAGGACAAAGCAGAAACATGGGATGCTTGGCTTTGCAATTATTAGGACCCTGGCACACATAATCGATTGCATAAACAATCAAAACAGAGACTATGAAACTAGCATATGTTACTAACATTAGAATAGTGCTGCCATGTCAGATAAAGCTCTTTTAAAAGTATATTTTCTTCCCTTTGTAATGATTTTGCTTTTGAAATTACTCTGTATGAAACTGTGTTTAATCATTACAAGTGTGACTATCCCTGCACTGTTCAAATGCCTTCTCCTACTTCATTTTATTTCTTATCAGGAACAGCACTCCAAACACTTGTCTCACTGCTCATATCAAAGAAGACAAAATCCAGACCTCTGAAGGACTGAATTGCTTTATGCATTTTTGTTCATCACAGAGAACAATCCCAATACTTTCAAGTGCACTAGGTGTACTTGTAGTGCCTTGCCAATTGCAAGGAAATTTTTTCTACTTTTAACATTCTGCTTTGCTCATTCTTTCCTCCATTGTCATAACTGAATTCATAAAACAGTTCTTTTTTTGTTGTTTGTTTTATAAATGGAATATTCTTCAGGAAGAGAGCAAGAATGTGTGCACAGAAATCATTCAAGAGTCACTTGTATTTTAAAAAAACCCTTATTTTCAATAATGAAAAATAATAAATTGTGAAATTACATGAAAAAGGTAAATTTATTGTTTACTCACCTCAAAAATACCATTTCACCAAGCAAAGGAATTTAGGAGTAATTTATGTCATATTCTTTTACTTTTATAATAATTTAAAGATAGAGACAAACCTAATTAATATATCATTTTAAGGGTGAAGAAAATGTGATGAAAAGGTTCAAGAGTGAAGGTTAGATTCAGTAGGTGCTCTTTATCCTACAATTCAGTAGCTCTGAGAAAAAATGTATTGTGTTCCTTTTCTCAAGACCTTGCAGAAGGTTCTGAGGGTATTTTGCTATTATATCCATCTCAAACACACTAAGAGACTACTTTGTCGTTATATCCACCCCACATAGCAGCAGATTATTAGACCTGGATTTAGCAGGGTGAGACTGAGCTGCAGCAGTTTGAGAAATGGTAACAGTTAGAAAAGTTTGTTTGTCTGGGGTTGTTTGGCTGTGAAGACCCCCTACCCATTTTGTTCCCAGGTTTTCTTTCCAGCTATATAGAGTAAAATGTGAAATATAATAAATGCAAAATTTTTCAGAATAAGTATAACCTGTTTCGTGAATAATTCATTTCTGTCTTGTATGACTTCATTATGTCATGTATAACTAGCACTTTGTACTGTCAGGCTGAAAAGCTACAAAAAGTGTTTAACAATGCAGCATAAATTCATAACTTGTAATTTGAAAAGTGACATGATATTGCATAAGTCCCTGCATTCTCAAAGATGCTTTCCCAGATAACTTATTTAAGATATTAAAAATACAAGACTTAGAGGTTGGTTTTGTTTTTTTTTTTTTTTAGTCGTAGAGGTCTGCTTTTATTAAAAAAAAATCATATATTTAATAATCATTGGCCTAACAGCTCTCATGAAGGAAGGACTTTCAGGTATTGGTCTTAATTCTGCAAGATAGCTAAAACCATAGCCAAATATTTCATCAGTTATGTCAGATACCTGATACATCATAGTATACCCATGTTCTAAGTGATGAAACTCTGGCACTACTCACTAAAATATTGTTCCCTAATTGCCCAAAGGAGTCAGTAGCACAGCTGTGAGTTTGCTGTTTGGTTTGAAACCCAAAGAGTGGCATGGTCTATCTGGTACCTGCACATTTGGTTAGTTGTTTGGTTGTTTCAGTGCAAAGAAGATAAAAGTTTTGTTTAAGAGTACAAAGGTTTTGTATTTGCAGCTGCAACTGTTTGTCTATGTTTATATTAATATTCTTTCATGCAGTTTCATAGGTGTTCACTGGAGAATGTGTTTCAGGAGAAAATGTTTCTAGGTGGATGGTAAATAAGCATATGGGTCAGTTTGTCTTAGGATGTCCTCCTACAGAAAAAGGCAAGAAAGCAAGCCATCCTTCCTCTTCTTAATCTCTCAAACTATGCAAATGAGTTACAAGCTCCTCCCATCAATACCGCTGTAATCATAAAATTGTTTATACTGGAAAAGATCCTAAAGATTAAGTCCCACCCAGTGCTGCCAAGACCACTGCTAAATTATGGCCCTTAGCAGCTACATGCCTTTTAAAGACCTCCAGGGATGGGAACTCATCCCCTTCCTTGGCCTTTATACTCCCAGTAGAGTCCCCAGGGTTGTAATGACAAAGGGCTTTCTTTCTCACCCAAATAGTAGGGGGGGCAGGGGGGGGAAGCCAAGATAAAGAAGGATAAGGGTGTCTGCACTTAGACACCAGAATTAGGTGCCTGAAATTTCCCTGTAGAAGTTTTTTGAAGGCCACACTTCTCTCCATTGAATAGAGTGAGAACCTGAGGATTTACTTCAATATTGCTTCATTCTAACTTTTGCATTTGTGTCAGGTACAGAGTAAATCTTGTACTTTGTTTTTATTTTTAACAGTGTGAAATATGTTTTTCTAAGATTGCTATTCATGGTTACTAACAGTTGCTCCTCTGCACTGTTTAGAAATACCTGCATTCAGGGTCAACAGTTTCATTACCTAGTCATAAATTCAGCTAAGAGCTGCATGTACAGAACCTCACTGACTCGATGGTGTGTCCAATAAGGAACAGAATCAGGATCAATTGTCTTACCACTCGAGTGTCCTTCAATCTCAGTGCTCCAAGCAAACTTAAAAAAACTTTCTGGTTTTGTTTTAATTGCCTCATTTTTTCCATTACAATCTGGAGGCGAGGAGAATCATAGGCATTGATATGAATTTCTTTTTCTGGTAAATAGGATTTGTTTTGCATTTTAAACTGTTGAACAGGGTCTTTTTCTTTCAAGCACATGTTTTTCCCTTTAAGCATACCATTATGTATATATCTCACGAATGCAGAGAAAAGATCACTACGCGGAAATGGGACATGAATGACATTTTGCTATCCTATATCATCGTGGTTTTAAAAATAATATGTTTGTTCAGATTTTTCTCTTCACAAACTGTGATCCAAGAGCAAGGCGACCTCATGACAACCAACAATTACAGGCAGAACATCTCAGAAACAGTCTTTAAAGGATGAAGCCTCAGGCAAGTTCTGTTTCCTATAATGTCAGAAGAAAAGTTAATACAAAGTGAGTCTTCAAATGAAAAGAAACTAATTTGATACTTGGCAGTAGCTAAGGAAGAGCTTATTTCTTCTTTAACTTTTTGTTTTGCTTTTCCTCTTCCCACAGAGAGATTTTGTAGTTTTCCATACTCCTTTATCAAACCTTTAAGGCAGAAGAGTCTAGATAAGACAAGTGATTCATTGAGTCAGACTTCCCAGGTGAAAAGAGTATGTTAAAACTACATATGAAGAATGCAGATAGGAATTTTATATTCACCTATTCCCTACAACAGCCTGGCGTGTGAGATTATGCAGGGATGCAAATTTGCTCTCTAAATTCCATTTTCACAGTCTTTGAACCAGCAGTAATACTGGGAATGCAACTACTGCTCTTCTCCGTTCAGTATGCAGGTCACTATAAAATTGCTGGTTCAGAACCTCCTCATCTGACCTGCCATCACCTCTTCATGTCAAAAAAAGTTGCTAAAGACATCAGTTCTAAACCCAAAGAGGACAAATAGATGACTGCCATCATCCCTTTGTGTAGGGGTTAGCACAATGCTTCCTTAGAACACCTGACCTTGCAATGTCATTGCAACAAATTAATTCTGGCCTATAGGTAACTTATTTGTGTAGAAGTTGGCAGAAATTGGATGATTTATCAATCTTATCCTTCATTTGCAATTGTAAATAGAGTAGTGAGTAGGCAAGTTCTATTTTCATCATACAAATTGACTGTCTGGTACAGAATTATTCAAATACTAATCCTAATTTGCACACAGTGCAATACTATTCAAGTCAAAGGGTAAAGCTGATTTTTTGACCTCACACAGCAATTGACCCATTTATTTTTCATTGTGTTCTCTTTGAAGCTTTATTTATTAGAAAGTAAAGACTGCAGATAGCCTGCACTTGTAATCCCAAAGACGAAGAAAAATTTGAAGTCCT
This sequence comes from Agelaius phoeniceus, assembly GCF_051311805.1. NCBI lineage: Eukaryota > Metazoa > Chordata > Aves > Passeriformes > Icteridae > Agelaius > Agelaius phoeniceus. Next base: position 57,432,632 of record NC_135266.1, on the reverse strand, counting down.
TTTCTGAGGGAGTGTTCTATAGTTGAGTTCTGTGATCTTCATGGCTGAGGTGTGGTTGTCACCCACTAATTGATCTTACTCCTAGTCCAAGTTTTAAAGCAATGTAAATTTCAAATGGTCAACACAGATCTTGGAGCCTTCTTCATCCTTCTGTGTGGCTGGAAGGATCTCTGGCTTTAAAGATGTAGTTGCATAAAAGAAAGAGTTTGGAATTGACTACCTTGTTTTTTTATGCAAATATATTTAATGTTTTACTGCATCTTGTTTTTTATCACCTTAGTTATTCTCCTTCAAAGATTTCTTCTAATCTGTAATGATGCATAGATTCATTTTTTACTTGAAAAGTTTTCAAAAAAGCACCTTATGTTTTCTCTATTTAATCCCTCTAGAAGGGATTTTTCTAGGTAACACTTGCAAATTCAGATCACTAACATTCCTTAATTCCTACAGAGACTTATTTCTTTTACTGTGAAGTCAACAAATTTGTGAAAACTGTTGGACAGTTTGTATTTTAGAACCTTGCTAGTTTGGTTGATGAAAATTGTTTCAAATTTTTCATGCAACAAACTGCCCATATCATAGTATCATAAAATGGTTTGGGTTGGAAGGAACCTTAAAGACCATTTAATTTCAACCCCTCAGCCATGGACAGGGATACCAACCACTAGACCAGGTTTTTCATAGTGCTATCAACCTGGGGCATCCCCAGCTTCTCTGGGCAGCCTGTTCCTGTGCCTCATCAACATTGCAGTAAAGAATGTCCTCCTAACATTTAATCTAAATCTCTCCTCTTTCAGTTTAAAACATTTCCCCCTTGTCCTATTACTGTCTGTGTAAAAAGTTGCTTTCCACCTTTCTTATAAGCCCCTCTAAGTACTGAAAAGCTGCAGTGAGGTCTTTCCGGAGTCTTCTCCGGATTGAACAACCTCAACTGAACTCTCTCAGCCTGTCTTCATAGGAGAGGCTCTTCATGCCTCTCCTCTGGTTCTGCTTCAACAGGTCCTTGTCTTTCCTCTGCTCCAGACTTCAACATGGTTCTCCAGGTGGGGCTCCATGAGGATGTAGCAGAGGGGCAGAATCTACTCCTTTGACCTGCTGGCCACGCTCCTTTAGGTGAGGCCCAGGGCATGGTTGGCTTTCTGGGCTGCAAATGCACATTGCTGACTGCTGTCCAGCTTTTTATCCACCAGTAACCCATGTCTCTTAAAGCTTTACATGACATTTTCCTCTGGATTTTTTTGGTTTAATATTTTTCAATACTTCCTTTGCCAGTATGATAATCTGTGACTGTATGATAATAATGACTTAGGAAAACACAATGCTGTGTGGCTGGGTTTTATTATTTAAAAACACAGCTGGCAAATCTTGTTCTTTTTACATGAATTTCACATGCAATAAGTAAAAAAAAAAAAAAAAAAAAAGGATTTTATGCACTCAAAGTTCAAAGATTAATCCTTACCCCAGCAGTTAAATACAAGCCAATAAGATGAAGGAAGACAGAAGTAAAATGGCAAAGGTGAAGTCTGGCACCTCAATTCCATTTTTTCTTCTTCCTCACTTTATCTGGTTCCTCTTATAACATGTCCCACTCTCCCACTTTTTTCCCTCTGCCTCCATTATGGGTTTTGATTTGAACTGTAATATACATGGTCTCACTGCCATAAAGCAAATAAATGGAATGTTAAAGAGAACTTGCCTACCACTTCACAGCTTTTCTTGTTCGTGAATTTGTATCTTAAATTTATTGTTTTAATATCTCAAAGTCCAACAGCTTATTAACTGCTCTGACACTCAGAATACACTTTTTTTGATCATGTGTCACTCATTCTAATGACTTTGTTTTTTGAAGGACCACTAAATCTTATGAGCAGAAGTTTAATTTCCTTCTTTGAAAGAAAAGGAAAAAAATGACTAAAGTACTTGATGCTGGCTCTATAGCAATGAGGTATTAATCTCTATTTCTGTCTGTTGAGATGCTTTTCAGGCTAATAATTGGGAATTGATCATTGTAAAAATCTATATTACAGCAACAAAAATGACATATGCATTGCACTGATAGGGTTTTAATATTGAAATAGATTTTTCATAATAATATTGCATAGGGATGCATGAACTTTTCACACTAAAAATGTATTTTGAGAGTTTCAAGAATACTTAGTATTTCTAATTATTTCACGTAAATTTCAATTCCCCCACTTGAATTGTTTAGTTAATAAGTGCTGGAATTTCAAAATTACATTCTCTCACATTTTCTTCATTATTATTATGAGAATTTTATCTTCCTTGGGCATTTATATTTCTGTAGGTAATAAGCATAGTCAGTTGCTGCAAATCTCCTGATTCTGAGCTGGTTCCTGCAATTTTTCATACTCTAAAATTAATTACAAAAGTTCAGTAGAAGAGCAGTTGGTAAGAATCAGATGTGGGGGGAGGGGCAGAACTGAGAAATTCAAAATGTGGAGAATTAATTGAGGGAGGAAGAACCTGAAGAAGGACCTGAGCCACAGAGATTGGAAAGCTATTTCCTGTAGTCCCAGGTGTAAAAGTGTCTCAGGTTCAGCAGGAGAACAGGGTAAGGTGACCTTTGTGCTAGGCTGGTCTCCATCAGACGGAGCTCTTACCTCTGGTCTGCTGGGGTTCATTTCCACCAGAAGTTCACAACAACTTGGAAAAACATTCTAAGTTTTGATTTTTCTCCTGCCTGTGGTGGCAAACAGGCTGGCAGCAGCCCTGGCAAAGCATGACAAGAGCAGAGACGTGCAGAGAAATCTGGGTGTGCGCCATAGCTCTCTGTGGAGGCAGAGCCATCCTCACTGGCTGAAAAGCACTAGAGGGGGTGCTGCTCTCCACAGGATAGAACTCATCTGGTCTACATATAGTGCAAGTTGACTCTTGCTATATGTGGACCTTTGGAATCAGCCTGGAGCATCTGCTGCTCTTCAGTTTGTGCGAACCAAAGCTCTGTTTCTACCTCAGCTTAGAAGTGTTGAAACAAGAAGATAAATTCAACCCTCCCAAAAGTTTTGATGTTCAAGAAAGAGAGGTAGAGCTAGGATGACCCTCCTAGAAGGGTATTTGGATGACTGGGCTCTGCATCTATGTTGTTCTTATGTCTGTACTATTACATACCATGGATCCTACATGGTGTCTGGGAGACTGATTCTGTCCTTTACACCTGAGTAGAGATGCCTGTCATGTACACTGGTGTCATTGTGTTCTGGATGTCCATGGTGGCAGCAGGGGCTGCAGGGCAGCCACTGCAAGGAGTGTCCAGGGCTGCCCCATGCTGGACACAGCCAGTTCTGGGCCCTGCAGCCACGGGAGTGGCATCTCAGAAAAAAGGTGTTTTAAAACGGGCCAAACGCTGCACATGCAGTGAGGACTGGGGGGAAAACATGAGAGAAGTATCAGCCCTAAAGATACCAAAATGAGAGAGGGAGGAGAGAAAACAGAGATGCCCCAGGGCAGGAGCAGAGGTTCTCCTGCAGCCCCTGGAGGAGACCATGGTGGAGCATGGGAAAAGTGAGGGGGAAGGAGTGATGCAGTGGAGCTCTTATGCACTGACTCCAACCTTCCACTCCCATCCTCTGCATCATTCAAGGAGGAGGAAGAGGGAAAGGAGCTTGGAATGCAGGAGTGATGTCAAACCTGCGTAAAAGGTAAGTTTGGCGGGGGGGGTTACTTTTTAAAAGTGTTTTTACTTTTGTCCTTGTTTTGTTCAATTGTTTAACAATTTTGTTCAATTGCTAAATCATTAAATTAATTTTCCATGAGTCATAGCTGTTTTGCCTGTGACAGTAACTGGGGGACAATTTTCCTGTCCTCATCTCAACCCATGAGCCTTCTCACCATATTTTCTCCCCTGTCCAGCTCAGCAGGAGGCTGAGTAAGCAGTTGGGTGGGAGTTTGGCTGTTAACCACTGCTGACCCACCACACCTACGAGACAGAATTAGACGTGGTCTCTGTCACTGACGTAGTTTTGTCACTGACTGACTATCTATAACTTTTTCCTCCCTCTAAAAGAGATGCAAAGATCCTTCCACTGCAGCAGCATCACAGGCTGTGATAGTAAGTATCCATAGCCTGTAAAGTGGCACCTCCTTGTTACTCTCCATTATTATGCAGTGAGTAGGTAGAATGTAGCGTGTTACAGGTAGTGAGTTGAAGGTGTTTCATTAAACAATCAGCAATATCATAAGTACAGACTTCAGGAAGAAAATATTTCAAGTAAAAATGTGCCAGAATATGCCCCTTGGTTAATGTGTTTGACTATTGACAAAATGATTAGCCACTTAAGAGCAGTGCAGTCATTTTATTAATAAGAATTAATCTAAGCTATTGATACTAATTAATGATGCCATTGCAATTCTGATGACCCCTCTTCCTTTTTAATGTTCAACTGAGCCATGATTCCCAAGGCATTTGAAGACACTCACAAGATTAATTGTTTATAGGTGCAATTGCTATTTGTTCTGACTAGCAATGGCCTATTGACTTTGTGAGACAATGACATAAGATCAATGAGGATTTGGAGCAGATGAGTAAAATAAGCCCACAAACACTGATGTCTTGAGTGACATAAATACTGCCACCTTTGCTACTTTGCTTTATGCAGCCAGAATGAGACAAAAGCTGTTACTGGTCAGTGTTGTCTTAAAAGCTTCTGTGAAACAAAACAGGCAGAGCTCAGCCTACTTCAAAGACACTGCTTGGTTAGTGTCAGGACAACCTGTTCTACTGACACTGAAAAGAGACTGAAGATAGGTTTTTAGTGAAGGCAGAAGCTGCTCTAGTCCCTTATATTCATGTGATTGGAAAAAGCATACACAGACAGCTGCTATGCCAGGGCAACATATTTCCTGTTCCAGCATGTATTTCTGCACCTAGTGTTTATGGCACATCCCATTCGGATGTGGGTCTTGGCACTGGCACCTGTGCTGAAATTCTGTGACAAAGGATATAGATAATATTCCTTTATTTGGGATTCTTTTTCTTTCCACCATCCCTTGCTTTTAAGAAGCAGAACTGTGTGCTCCTTTGGTGTGAAGAAATACTGCCCATTAGCTGTGACTGCAATGAAGGTTTCTGACACTGACTACAGGAAAGTGATGTTGCTGACAGAATGTAGCCTCCAATATTGTGAGTCCTCACAGGAGGAAGCTTTCCAGTATTTCTATCTTTACACAAGATTAGTTACATTTGAAAAGCTTCAAATCACATTTCCTTGTAGCAGTGCAAGTTGGTCCACTGCTTCAGTACATAGGTGTGGTCTTGGGTATGTAAAATGGAGAGTTACTAAAGCCAAAGGAATTGTAAACATCAAATGTGGAACTTGATGTGAGCTCATTTACATGGGGATTTGGTAAGTTTTAGGAAGTAGCAACATAGGAACTGTGCTTCTTTTCCTTTCTTTTTTCTTTTTGAAATAGTACATTTGAGGAGGACATGCTGTTGGAGAGCCTGTAAAAGAAGCACAGTGAAGGCACACAAAAGACAAATGACAGAGACAGGGAATAGGATGATGCTTAGAAGGCAGTGGTGGAAGCTAGGGACATAGTGCAAAAAGAAAATGCCAAAGCAGCCCAGGCTTCATTACAGTCACAATTTCACTCCTAAGTCTGAAAGGATTCCTAACACCCATGTGTTTCTTCTGTATCACCTGTTTGCACAGCTTGGGATACAGCTTATCCCTCCCCACTGCTGTTCAATTCTCCTGTCCACAGCCCTTCCTTGCTCTGCTACCTGTAGGTCCCTGGGAAAATTCCTCTTTCCTGTCTCTTAACCTATGAATCCTTTTTCAGGATACGCCTCTCAGCATCAGGAAGGTAGTCTCAGAGGTGCTAGAACCCATTCTGAGTGAAAAAAACAGGGAAACAGGGAGCTTGTAGAGCTGCTGTATCTACTACAAAGGAACTGCTTATTTAAAGCAGTGATGCTGTGCTAGCAAGTCACTTGCCTTAGCCTTGTTTTGAGCTACCTTAGGACTCTCTGTTGGCTGCTGCTCTGTATAATCTGGGCATGCCCTGTCTAATCCCTCCGCTGAGCACAGGCAGAGTCTCAGTGGGCTGTACACACACTGTGCAATGTGTGCCATGACTGCACAGTTCTGCTGTCAGCAAGTGGCTCTTCCTCATCCTAGCTGAGTGAAGAGAGACAATAACAAGCTGTTTGAATTTGCACAGTTCTCTCCTGGATGTAAAAATGTATCTGATGTGTCTGTTAACTACAGGGTTCAAATGTATTTGCTATTTGGCATGTGGACAAAAAAATAGCAAAGCCAAAAAGGAAATATGAATTTTTTTCTGAAGCAAAGTTAAGTTATCCTCTTAGCCACCTGTAATTTTGTATCTAATGAATATTTCAAACAATAATAGGCTTAGTTTTGAGAATTCTATAAAGGTTATTTGTAAAGAAAAATATTTATAAACATTGTGGGTTTAGAAGTGTGAATGTATGTAAATGAAAGGTATGCACTTATAGTCTCAATACCATTAAAGTTTGCTGTGTAGGAATAAATATCCAGTTGCAATGTGTCAAGCACATAAATGAGAAGGATTGTCATGCATGTGAAAAAACTGCATTGTTCTGCTGTTTCTGAAGTAAATGACAAAACTCACAGGGTAATTTGCATAACTTGGAGATTAGAAATGTATCTCTTTATTCTTATTAATATATTTGCCCTTCTTAATTATAAAGATTTGAATCTTATTTTAAAATAATTTCCTACAAAATATTCTTGGGGATAGAAGCTGCATGTTAATTCTGAATGGATTATTTGCCTAACCTTACAAAAGAGATAAATTACTTCTGTTTGATAATAGCCAATTAAAAAAAAAAAGGATTTAGGATATCTGTCAAAAATACTGATGCCTATATGAGAAAAGGGGACTCATCTTCTAATTTAGCTGGTTTTATCTGTCATGCATATAGTTTTACACACAAGATTTGCATTTCTGTTGGTGTCATTTACAATTTACTGTATTTTAAAAAAAGATAGAAAACTTAGAATTTCAGATAAACTTTTCCCATAAATTTGTAAAACTCTTAATTTACAGGTAAATGTTGGCACAGTGTAGAAGACAGTCTGCCCTTTAAATAGCACCATTTCTGCTCTGTTCCCTACACAGGGTTCTGTGAACATTGCACTCAACTATTTTTTTCTATGAACTATGATGACATTAAAATACAACCAGATTTTCTTTACATTTTTGAGCTCAATACTTCCCATCGGGGTAGTATGTTTATTCATGATAGTGTCTCTGAATCCCAGCAAAGCAGAAAACTGGGGTTGAAGAAGCTTCAACCTGGCAAGAGACAATTGGTTGTACATGTAGACTGCTGTAATAGATGGAAAGTAGTTGTAAGAAACCTAACAAAGTATGAAGTACAGGCTAGAAATAAAAATGAGTAACTACTAAATTTGTCATTCTTAGGGGAAAAAATTCAAGTACACAACATTTGCAAGCAGCAGTTTTATTCAGAATCCCCAAGGTACAGTAGTACTATTGAAAATGTCTCACTTAGGCAAGCTTCACTGCTTTTAAAAGGCAGAAAAAGTCAGTGAACATCTGGCTGAGATCTATTATCAACATAATCCTTACACTGCTTTTGTCCCCTCATTCAGTTATCTGGAGGCTCCATCTTCTTAGCAGTATCTCTTTATCTTTGGTCTCCATAGGCTTTTCCATATTCTGGTGACAAAGAGGAGCTGGCTTCAAATGCCAGTATTTAACAATAAAAACTAAGTGTGGGTATATGTCCTTGAATTTCAATGTGGCTGATAGTTAGAAATTGGCATATCAGAAATAACGATGGGAACTGGGATATTAGCAGTAATATAATTGAATTGATTTTATGATCTTAACTTACCCAGGATTTACAGAGGCAGCTATGTGCCAATGATTAAATAGATCTCTTTGCTGTTTTATGAAAGTATGTACTTTGTATTTACAGATAGGGTCTACTTAGTATGGGGTTTTGTATCTGATAACTCTTCATATTTTTCTTTCAAACAATCCTCCCTTTACTAAAGAATGTAATCATGATCTAGTGGTGTCTGCATGATCAAATTTTAATCTAGTTAGTTTTGTTTATTCAGCTATTATAGCCTATCAAAATGAGAACTGGAGTAGAGCAATTATTCCGAAGGAAGAGTGTCTAGCTTTTAAAAACTGATATTGCATATATTCTACTTGTTATTTGGAATTTTTATTAGCTTGGGCATCTGCCTGGACTTGACAAGCATGATCATGAATCAAATGACACAATAAATAATATTGCCATTTGATGGAGATGAGAAAAACAAAATAGCAATAATTAATTCCTAAAGAACAATAACAATTTGTAGTCTTTTTCCCTGTGGTGTGTATGTGTGTGTAAATAGCTCCTTCTTCTGCAGTCATTTGCACTCACAGTTCGAAATGATTTGGGATTACTGGGAAGCACTGATTCAGAATGAGCCAGTATGGTGGTGATTGTATTAGCTGTGCCTCATGCTGCCAGTCCCTTGCTAGCCTTGCTGGCCTGGTGCTACCTGATAGCACCCTCTACTTGCTGCTCTTCCATAAGAAGAACCATGCAGATTATTGTGTTTAGAACAGAAAAGTTAAAAAGAAGCCCTTCACCTAATTGCTCTAATTTTTCTTATGTGTAGGAGCATAAAACAGTCAAATTATTTCTGCAAGTAGGGAAATTTTTTAAAAAGTATTTTATCTGTTTAGGATGTTAAATACAGTGATGACAGATACCACAGAATTACACAGGTGCATAAGGTGAAATAAAATGCATGTAAAAATGAGCAATGGACAGCAGTATGGATTTTGGATCTTTCACTTCCAGACTTTGCCTTTCACAGTTTTTCTTCAGTAAAGTCATTGGATAAATTTACCCTGAATTTGCATTCCTAATGATGATGAAGTTTTTTGTTGACTGCGCATGCCTATCTGTGGTAAGTTGTTTTTTTTATTCTTTTTTTCTCTGCTTTAAGGAAGGCAAATCCTGGTTTATAGTATCTGCCAAGTCTTAACATTTTTTATGTTATTGGAAAAATCGTGTAGGGATTAAGATATGAAAACTTTTATTTGAACTCTTTTTCTCTGTTGGATTTTGTCACTCATCTCTCCCTACTGCATCACTATTTTGTGTGATGTATAACAGCATTGCTTTCCCTGACAAAGCAAAAGAAATCAAAACTAAGGAAAACAGCAAATATGTCACATCCTTGAGGCAGAGCTGAAGGAAAACCTTTCAGAAACAAGTTGGCAGCATTTAATTATTCTAGGTCCTTCAAGATAAAATCCATCATATTTTTATGTTCTGAGGTTATGAATGTCTATTTGTTGAGTGCACATGAAAAGAAAGCTTTTGGATTTAGCATGAAAGGACAGAGATTTAAGAATGTCCTGATCAATGTGCTGAGATTGTTTGATGCAAGTCCAGAAAAAACATCAGCTGTACGATTGATGCAGCCTATACAGTGACTGGTGAGACAAATTGTTCTGCTGGCCAAAGAGAAGTTTGGGTCAGAAAGGTCTACCTCTGACATATTTTCTTATGATATTTGATTTTCAGCTTTGCCAACCACTTGACAAGTTAAACTCCCTTTGTACTGTTATAAAATAGTGAGTTCAAAATGAAGATCTGGAACCATAGGCAGATTTGGGCCATTATTTAAAGTATTACAAACTTGCAGTTTTGTAGACTATTGTAACATATTGAGGTGAAATAATTTTCATGAGGACAAATGATCATCCCTATTGCACATAGCTTGCACACTGGCCATGGGTAGATGCCACAATTTTCAATTCTACATAAGAACTATAAAAATATTTTGTACTGTAATGTATTGTTTGGGTAAATTCCAGTTGGGGAAGAGGAAGATTGATGTCAGCTAAAAGCAGTTACAGTATAATTGTAAATAGAATTTGTACTTTGTGGTAAGTACTTTTAGTGTGCTTCCTGGCGTCTTGTCTCCTGGTTTTGTTTATCAGATACAAATTTTGAGAGAACAGAGACCTCTTCTCCCACATCACAGGATGGCTACGTGAGCCTTCCTGTCTCTTTGTATTTGTGGGTGAAAACTGTTTTACCTTCTGAGCTGTGTTTTGTTACCTTTCCTTTGCCACATGGAAAATAGTGAGTAAGCAGAGAAAAGGTTGCAGCTGATTGGTCCTAATTCAAAGATCTCCTACACTGACTGTACTCAAGCAAGGCAAGTTGGCTCCTGTAGACTTTCAGTCTCTTAGGGTTTGCTTAATTATTTTGACATGTGACAATTTGTCATCAAGTTTAGATTTCCTTTCTACACATTCAGAGACTTTCATACCCTCCTTTGCATATACTCATTGGCTTTTATGCTGCTTTTTAAGCCTCTGCCTTTGCCATAACAATTTTCTTACTTTCCTCTCAGCCTAACTGCATGCCAAATCCCATGTCCTTCACAGTATACAGAATAACTCTTTTAAAACTGGGTCAGAAGGCTCTGATGACCTTCTCTTCCTACAGTTCAGTTCCTTCATGGGTCATACCAAAAATCAGTAGATATCTAATGACTAGACACAACAGCATTTAGAAGAATATCTAATTCATTAAGTTATGTTAAGAAAATCAACAGAAAAATGTTTTTTCATAATTTACATTTGTCTGTTACATTTTGGTTGTTGGTTGTTGCTGCAGAGATGTCCTGTCCTCTGTTTGGTGCCTACTGCACATTGAAGTCTCTTGTGAGCCCCCAGATGGCAGAGCAGTCCAGTGCTTCCCTGTGTGCCTATCTCCATGCTGGCACAGCAGTGAGAGCTGTGGCAGCTCATCTCTCAGAGAGAATGTCTCTGACTCTTAGCACCTTGCAATTTAAAACCATTTTAGAATTACCTTGCACTGAAAAGTGGAGCACTCTCCTCTGGCCTATGAATCTCTGTGTGAAAATTGCCTTGTCAGACAGTACACGTGTTGAACTCAGGTGCTTCCTGCTCTTTATGATGGGTTGGCCTGACAAGGTCCAGCAATGAGGAATTGTGGATGGAAGAGTGATTTTATTTTCCTCTGTTTATGCTATTTCTGTAATAGAGCTTAGCTAATAGACTTTGCAGTGACAAGGTTTATGAAGGTAAGGCAGGGAAATGTGACATTGCTATGGCTCTGCAGTGTCATTTGAGGCCTGTAGGATACTGCTCTAATGCCAGTTGCTATTACGAATCCCAACTGCAATTGAGGATCTCCTGTGAGTTCTGTATCACATCTGCTAACCTTTGGTGATGTCTTCAAGACCTTAGGGCATCCATCTGAAATGAAGCTTAGCAGCTTTGCATGGGTACCAAGTCAACCTTTGTTATCTGAAGTGACACCTTGTGTATCCAGTGCATAGATGGTCACCCCTATTTTGGTATCTATCGTCTGGACCTGAATCCTGCCCCACATGTCTTGTAGTTAATTTACTCGTCAACTTAGTGGCTGCTTGGAGAAATGATACTGTCTGAATCTGTGTCCCACATCCAGAAGACTCAATATAAGACAGTGAAGCCAAGGGAGAGAAGCAGGAGCAAGAACAGTTGAGAGATCTTACCACATGGACCGGCCCACTCCAGCTGGCTTCTCTCCGTGCAGCTGGGTGAAAGCTGAGTCCCAGGGCAATGCTGGTCCACATGAAGGTGGGCAGTGGTGTAAACAGGTGACAGTATATGTGTCTTGGAGCTACAAAAACCCTAAACCATTGGAAAGTGTGGGAATGCTTGTGCCTTCCTCCAGGACAACTATCTTGGCCTCTTGATAGGACTTCAACAGGATATTTGGCTAATTCTTCCCACTCTCCCCTGGGGCAAACAAATGTGCCATCACATCTGCTTGAATAAACACACTTTCAGTAAGACAACCAAATAGTTAGAAATGGAGAGGTCGTGTGGTTTATTTGGTTATTTTTTTTCTTATTTAAGGACATAGAAAAAATGCAAGCTCATAAAGTATATTTAATTGCCAATTTGAACTGTACAGCCTAGTCCTAATCCATAGCTAGTCCTACCATGAGTTTCTTTAGGCTGACATTTCCAGGTGATTGCTTGCTACCCACCCTTCTGCCACCAAACCACTGTCTGTATTTCAGGATTTAGTGTTTTCTTTATATATAACACTGTGACTTAATGACTGAAACACCACCGTTTTTTCATTTTTTCCATGCTTATAGGCTGCTGAAAACACAGATTATTCTTCAGCATGAGCTCTGATCATTCTTCCAGATAGTACATTTTCAGATGCCATCTTTAATTTGTGATATTAATACTGAACCTGATCACTGTTCAGTGGTTTTACTGAAGTATTTACATATGGATTGGTGAAGTATTTTCTTCTAGAGTATTGAAAGCTTTCCAGGCCAAATTGGAATCATAAACTTAACCACAGTATCTGTATGACATGCATATGATTTTTGCTTATGAAATTGCCTTGGAGGTTTACTTTCAAAGCAAATTGAGTGCATTTCCTCAGCTTCATACATTTAGCTCTGAACTACGTGGGGAATGACTCGGCAAGTGAGTGTTTTGAATGAGCAGCAGTGAGTGTATTCTGAGAATTGTTTTTTTCCACATCAGCACCCTTTTAAGAAAGATGAACTATTTCAGTGAGTATTACCAAAAAATTACATTTTAAAATGATTAAATAATTAGTTAAGACCTGCATTACTTTAATATGGAAAAAGAAACCTTTCCCAGAGTAATAGTTTAGTTACATAAGGCACCCTTTCATTTTATATTAAAGTGGAAAGATTCACCTGTTATACAAAACTTGGACCACTACTATTAGTTATCTGATTTCAAGATCACCTCTGGCTGTTAAAAAGATTTATATTAATCTGTACTTGATAAATTTAGAAGGATTAAAGGAGTGAAGGAGAGTGAATAAAAAGAGAATGTCTTCCCGTCTTCATTGTTAGATGACCTTGTGCCATGGTACGTTTAAATTGCTTACTTCCTATAACTCTATAAAGTTCTGTGTTTTCATTTCTGGATTAGATTGAAGTGTCAACTGTTTTTGATGAATTACACTAGTAATATATGTTCATGTTCTTCTTTGCTCTTTTTTATTTATATATGTCCAGTATAATTTAGTTCACCTAAAAAAGCTTTTAGGAAAGATTTTTTTTTTAATTAAAGTTTTAGCAAAGTATTTTTTTTTTCAAATGCCTTTATTGTTGTTCTGATGAAATAAAGTGCATATTCAGCTGTTTAAAAAAACTCAAATGAAAAGTTCATATGAAATATCCCGGTTTTCCACGTTCTGAAATTCAGAATATTTTGTAGAAATAAAAAGAGTTGTGCAAAAAACCAAAAAAATAAAAAGGACAAGTCATTGCAGTTAGTAATTTAAACCTTTACCCTTTAACTTGATCTGTGTGAAACTACTGAAATAAGGTCTCCCTGCTAGAGCAAAGGGTTAGCCTTACCTTCAGTACTGGGGTCTTATTTATTTATTGCTGAAAGGTGGAGAGGGGAGCAGAGAGCTTTAAGTGCTTTACTTTCATTATTGAAGATTCTCACTGATGCAGAACTTGAAAGCAAATAAAATCAAGACACATTTATATAGAGTATGTGTGCTACTGACTGGAATTATAAAGGGCAAGCCATACATACACTGGTTTATAGACTCACATCAGAAGGGACAGAGGTATCTCTAGTCAAGTGCATTTTGTGCTGATTAAGTGAGATTAATAGAGTTAAGTCATACAATTACATCTGTATATTTTCATGCAAAAGTTGTATAAAGAGCAACAGCTTCTCTATACATTAGATAGCCCTGATATCTTCAGCTGCAATGAACATTTTATATGTAACCAAAAGAACAAAGTAATTTAGTATAATCAACAATAAAGGACAAGTTTGTATTTCTTTTTAACTCTGGGATTTTTAAGGAAGATAGTTGTGTTGTTTTCAGGATTTGTTTTGTCTTAAAGAAAATTCTAATCTGAGATAAATGCTTATTTTTCTGAAAAAAACAGAGTGAACTCAGAGATGTCTGGGCACAAGAAATCTGTGTTTGCAACTTTGATATCATGAAAAATACTAAACAAATCTAATAAAAGCCTTCCAATATTTTATATATATTTTACATATTTCCTCATTTTAGGAGCTGTCATGAGGGAATTAACTGCGCTATACCATTCAGGGGAAGTATTACCTGTGGTGGTTCGTTTTTCGTTTGTTCTGTTCACCCCCATTGTTCAGGTTAAAAGGTCCTGCCCCAATCCCAGTTAACTGTCAATCCCCAAACCCCTCCCCAGTTTCTATGGTTTCAACATGTATCATTTTTGTTCTCCACCCCCGGCTGCCTGCCTGTCACTCGGCACCCCTGCCTCCTTTTCCAGAAGCTTCTGGCCAGGGTGTCGGGTGATTGGCCCAGGGGCCGGGGCCCCTCCCTCAGTTGTACGCGATTGGTTCTGTTGTTGTGTCAATCCCCAATGTATCTTTCCCTTCCCTCTCCTGATTTGTCATCCCTCACCCCTCCCGTCCCCTTTAAAATCCGAGGTCTTCCACACCTCGGGGCTCTCAGGTCTCAGATCTGTGCTCGTGTCTTCTGTTTTCCATTGGGAGTGTTTGTTCTCCCAGGACCTAATAAACCCGATAAAACCGAAGAGACTGAGAGACGCCTCTTCATCCTGCGGCTCGGAGTTTTACAGCGGCCACCGTCCGGAAGGCAGTTTATTGCCTTAGGCGCAATACCCGGCTTCGTGTTGGGGAAGTGCCCCCCTTGGCTGGAGACGGGCTGGTCATTCTAGCCTGGGCGTGTTTTCCACTGGTCACACCACTCCAGGTACCATATGATGTCTGGTGTATATGGTTCTCAGCTTTTTCCCCAGTAGCTCACAGGAGTGTGAGCACATGCTACAGTGAGAATAAAAACAACCATAAGTTATAAAGCATTAAGTATCAGAAGGAGTTTTATATCAGTGCTTACTGAATCTCATGAATATCAAGAGCTTTTTGTATCTTTGTCAAACCAGTCCACGCTTTTTCTTGTGGCTTTAAGCAGCTTCTCTGACTATTGTATTTCTGTATCCCACTGTGTGCTGTGTGCACATCTCAAACAGAACTGGAGCTGCAGCTGTAGTTCCACTACAAATGTTGATAAGGAAGTACCTGCCCTCCTATCTGTTGTTTCCAAATACAGCATTTGATTGACTGGACCAGTTCCTCAAGCTGTACAGCATTTCTCCAATGGCCAACTGTCATTTAACATTGTTGTTACTGGCTTTGGCTGTGTTGTATTTTTCCTTTCAAAACAATAGAGAATCTTGAACGAAAAAATGCGATAAAATTTGCTCACAAAATGAGACATCTACACAGAAGTAATTAAAGTAACAACACTGTCCTATGAAGTTTATTACTGTCGTTCAAATACAGCAGTAAATAGAGATACATTCTTCTGCTTTTAACAAAAGATTTTCTGGTGTGAACTTCACTAATTAATATTAGAGGTAGTGTGCTTTTGCTGGCTATTTGTCTATTTTTTTGTTTCTTCCAATTGTTTTTAAATTACAATCCTATCTTTCTGACAGAAACATGTTGCCATGGAGAAAAAACATAGGAGAAGGGTAGGCTCTAAGAACACCACTTTAGGCAGCTCAAAAACCAATTGCTCCATTCCTAAGAAAGGAGTTGATAAAGTCCTGTAAAACTCTGCCAAGTAGATGTGAAAGATGGGAGTTGCTAATGCTGTAAGCTATAATGCTGCCAAGATAGCATTGAGTCCTCTGACATGAACCACCTTGTCTTATTCTGGTAGTATGAGTTTAAATTGTTAGCTGGGGGATGGAGAAGGGAAGAGGCCAAGGACTGGCTTGGGAAGGAAGATCTGCAAAGATTTCCTCTGTTCTTAGTGAAAGGACAGAAAAGGTGTCCTTAAAAGGATGTTCTTTACAAGGACCCATGTCAACTGTCTGAAGAAATAGAGAGGAGCACTCTCTGGTGTGGTAGCATCTCTGTAGGTAGTTATCATTTTTCAGGATACTTCTTGGGATATTTTTGGCTCAGGCAAACTGTCTATCCAAAAATTACACCCCAAATTACACTCAAGCTATGTTTGCCATCTTACTGCTCAAACTGTCCTGAAGGTACAAATGACTCCTTCTAGAACTGTAAATAGATCTTCAAACCCAATCCCTCTTATAATTTCTAATTTCCAGCTAGTGAAAAGGAGAGGTGGAACAACAGTGAAAGAAGCAACTGCCCAAGCATCTTGCAGTGTCTGCTAAGGATGATATGTGGCTACCTTTCACATTACCTGCAATGAACTGGGGAAGATGGCTGTGAGGTGGTGATAGAATGATTGTCCTTCTTCCAGAGTCTAGTAAATGGAGAAAACTTCATCTAAAAACAAATGTTTCCAATTGTTTTATTGCTTTCAACCTTTCAGGAATGGCAAATTCAGCCATGACGAATAGAGCTTGAACCAATGCATGCTTTGATATCCTGCTGCTTTGATTTCACCCCGAAAACCTTCTGCTTTCTGTGCAGAGTTTATGTTACATCTTCTAGGGATGTACTCTGATATTAGTGTATTTCTGATTTAATTTAATTATCTGATTGCACTTTCTGTATCCTTGTGTTCATTTATCTTAAATTAATTGTATCAGTTTTCTGTTCTCCCTCTGCACCTGAAATTTTATGCTGCTTATGTATGCTTTTTATTTATCTCTCACTATCTTTTTCAATCCTGTTTTTATTTGCTATGGTCTTTTTCTCACTGTAGTGCACATATTGTTGGATAATACGAACCACCCTTGGATATGCTGTAATTGCTTTCTGAACAGTTTCCATTTCCTCTGTGTCCTTCCCTCCTCCCACACCTCCCATTAGGTGCTTAACCCACTGGATTGCCTCCAGCACATCCCCATTCTTCTGTGTTCAAAGTCCTTGGGGGTTTTTTATTCCTCTTGTAGGTTCAGTCTGCAGTAATGAATCCAACTGGATTATGGTCATTAGTGAGTCCTCCACCTCTGTCTCCTAACAGCTGCACAGTTGAAAGTCAGAACTTTGGTCTTTTTTGCCACCTTTTAATACATTGAGGATATAGTACATGACTGTTGCTTGATTTATTTCTCTCATTGTGTCCCTGTTCCTGTGTGTCTGGGTAGCTGAAATCTCCTCTTATTAGTTGTGACATTTTTCTGTATCTCATATGCTTCTTGTTCTTTCTGATCCTATTTTTTTCTGGTTTATATCCAGTCTGCACTGCCACCCTATTGCCTCGAATTTTGAGCTATGATGATCCTTTCAAACAGCAGCAAAAACTTTTGGCTTCTTCAAAGTTTTTGCCTGTTGGAAAGAAAGAGTTTTGAACCAAGCCATTACTACCTGAGTGGTGCCTGCCTTAGCAGGGCACTCTCCCCTGCCTGCAGCTCCCTCTCACGGTGTTCTCAGTGCTCTGGCCACAAATTAAACAATTAAGCACATGCTGAAGTTCAATCACGTGAGGAGCAGCATTAACCCACCAGGACTACTTACATGCTCAAGGCTGGCACAGGACTAAACTCTTTGCTAAATCAAAATGTTGGAGCTGTGATTTTCATGCAGCTTGGATAATGAAGGCTGTACATCCTGGCATGTGAAAGGTGCACAGTGACTCATTCTGGTAGACGTGTCAGTGTGGAGGCAGAGAATTCTATCCCACATCTTTGTCTTAATAGCGATCCTGTCTGTGTTCATTTGTGCACACACACAACTGCAGGGAGCACAGCACTGTGTTTGAGAACATCAAGCACATTGTAAAAGCAAATGTAAAGAATCCAGGCCTTATTCATTGCCTGTAGATGCAGCAAAAAATTCCCATTGACTTTAGTAGGCACTGTTTAGGGACTAAGACCAACACTGCTACAGCATTTATCAAACAGCTCCATACCATGGACATATCTCTTATTGCAGTCTGACTCTACTATGCCTCACACTGTATGTACAAACTTTACAGAGAGTGGTAGGTTGACTTAGTTTCCTTCTTCTGGGTTATGCTAATGCCTGAAAAAATACTTAATTGAGCATTTATAAATCATCTAATTTTTATAACCTTTATCCTATCTCCTGCTCAGAGTCTTTAAACATTACAGTGATAATCCTACTGAGCATTTAGATAATGATGTACCAACGCTTTCTGTCATAGATGACTTAGCAAATAGTGGGTTTTCCTATTGTATCTTAGTTGCAGGGTGAGCATTGTCAAAATTAATACCCATATGAGTCAAGGATATTTATTCTAATCCATGTCTTGTAGTTTTCAATAATGTTTTAAAGAAAATTAAATCACCTCTGAAAACTGAATTCTCAGGGTGAAATTGCATATTGTCATAGCCATGATGTGTCACATTCATTTTGTTACAAATGAATATATCAGCTTAGATTTATTTTAGCATGGCTTATGCTTTCCAAATTCAAGTTTTAAAGGTTCACTCTGAATAGTCTTTCAGCAAAATGCATCTGGAGAGACAGTTGGATCTCATTTATAAGCCTCTCTCCCTTTCTGCCTTATGCCATAATAAACATTCTCAACTATAAGATTTTAGATGAGATCAATTGTACTTCCTGCTTATCCCCTTTTCTACTGGCAATTTAAAAAAAAAAAAGGTTATTTCTTTTTCATGGCTTTTAAAAAGGGAGGACTTACTTGATTCATTTTTAAAAGTAGATAATTTATTAATCTTGAATTACTGCTTCAATTCCATCCGTAGGTTGGCATTTCTTACAACAAGCAAAACTTAGAGGACTTCTCACATCACAGCTTCTTTCTTTTACTGACAAGAACTATTTGCCATATCAAACAAATTTGCTTCCAAACTTTTCTTTTTTAATATGTTGTAGTTTTTAATAGTTACCTTTGATAGGTGACTGCACAAATTGAAGTCCTAAAGTGAGTGAAGTGCTATAGATTCAAAGTATTCATTTTTTAATACTTCTGGACTGGGGAAAACTTTTAAATCTTTATCTTTGGATTAAATTTCTTAAAATATATACTATTCTTTTTAAAGTGAAGTAATTTACATCTCATGGCAGAGTGAATAAGAAAATCCAGATGCAGACATTTAATGTTTGCCAGCCCTTGTAAGGTTGTAACAAAGAGGAGGAAACATCCGATCTTTTGGGACACACCGTAGGAGATTTCATGTCCAGAGAGGTCACCAAGAAGCTCCCTGTAGTTTGTCTGACCGGGATGGAGTTAATGTTCTTGCAGCAGCCTGTAGGGCCCTGTGCTTTGCATCTGTGGCTAAACCAGCACAGATCACACACCAGGGTGCTGGCTATGGCTGAGAAGTGCTCCTGCAGCAGCAAGGCCCTCTCTTGTTTCTTGTCTCTCAGCTCCTCTCCATTTCCCCAAAGGTGAGTAGGCTGAGGCTGGGCAGGAGGTTGGGAAGGGACACTGATCAGGAATAGACAGCCCCAACCAACCAAACCAAAATGGGAAACAATGAAAGCCCACATTTTTCTGTGATTCTTGTGTAATCCCACAAAAAACTTGTGGAGGTGTTGTAACAAAATAGCCTAGAATGGAAGGTGACATAAAAAGCAGACAGATATCCACAATATTTGCTTTGCTGTTCAAATGCCAATGCCCTGTATATATATTCCTCAACTTCCAATACTGTCACTATGTGATAAAATGTATCAATAAAGTGTGAAATGCTAACAAAGTAATGAAAGATTTTTTAAAGGAGATCCAAAAATATATCCCCCAATGGCAGCAATGTGTCTGTGCTTAGGATGTGATGCCATCAATGACCGATCATGCTTTTTAAATTAATAGTTAACCATAATTCAACATATAACCCCATAACTCAACTTATTCTCTAAAAGAAAACTGGAGGGGGAAAATCTCTATTATATGACCAGAGGGTTCATTTTCTCAGGCCTTCAGCAGTCTGAATGCTGTTTAGCCCTTCTAGCAAATATCCACAATTCTGTTATGCACATTCATTCCAGGAGGACTCTGCCCAAGCAAGTGAGGCTCCTGAAAGAAAGTGATTTTGTCAAGTTCTGACAAAATGTTAGCTAAGAGTTAGTGTGCAGTGCCACTTTATGATGAATTAGGAGGTGACAGCAGCTTTCTAAAGGAAAGTCTGAGGTTTAGCTACACAATGAGCTTTCTGAGCCATACACACATACAGCATAGCAATGGCAGGAGGGGACAATCAACTTCCTTCATTCCTAGGTCAAAGCCCTTTCCCTCTGCTCGTATAAATAAAGAATCTCTCTCTTGCAGTTGAGTACCATAACGGAAAAACATCTCAGTGTTTTTCCCTAATCCCATAAATCAGTATAATATACATCCCCCTTGGCTGAAATGTCAACTCTCTGCAAAATCAAATCCATTTCATGTTTCTGATCATAATACAAAATTAATTGAATTTCATGTCAATGAGACTGCAGGTGTGGAATTACTCCCATCTAAATAGAACCACAGTCACAGTTTTTGAGGCAGATTCATCAGAAATCAATGTCATAGAGGTAATGGTGGTGTAATAACATCCAGCAGGTGGCCTAGAGAAGGAGCTGCAAGGTATGGGGTAAACTACTAAATTGCCATCCTCTTCAATAAGAAGAAAAGGTGAAGAGGAAACAGGGAAGTGGAATCTTGCAGCAAGTGTCTTTCTGTTGAAAAATTATTTCCAGCAGTTCTATTAAATTTGCTACCAGTAGTTGCAGTAAATGCAAGTGCTGGAGAGACCGGGAGGAGTGGGGGGAAAACTGTCTGTTAAAGAAATACCTTACATTTAAGTGATGTTAAATAGAATTTAGTGTAAGAAGGTGTAGAAGCAGTTTCTGCTGAGCATATCAGGAAAATACTCCTTGATAAAATCTTAGAACACATTTCCCTAATTTCCCTCCATGCAAGGAGGGAAATGACTTGGCATCTCTTGATAAAAGGATGAATGAGTGTGAGCATTGAGTGTTCACAAGGTCATTAGTCATTTTTAAAGAAAGATTCAAATATGGTTTATTTGTTAAGAGAAGGTAGAAACACTTATGCCACTCCTGCCTGCTGTTTGCATGCAACTCATATGCTTAATGCTCAGGGGGTTAAGTGGGTGAGTGTCCAGCTGGGGGGTTATTCCCACAGGGAGAGAGAGCAGGGCACAGGAGCTGGCTCCGTGCAGAGGCTGTCTCTTCAGACAGAGCATTGCATGATCACAACTGCACTGCTTCCAGGGTCAGCACTAGTAAGTCAAAAGCAGTTTTAGCTACTTCTCCATGGCTGATTGATCAATTCATGACTCCTACAAGCCTGAGCCTGCTCTTTAGAGTGAACCGAGAGTCCTGGGGTGCCTGTTTCAGAGGCAATTAACTGTCCCTCAGCAGAATCAGCCGGGCTCATTTGCTCTGGCTCAGTCCCAGCACCCTGCTGAGCACCACAGAGCCAACCTCATGGCTTTGCATCATTCCTCCCAGGGCACTGAATTCCAGGAGGCTTATTAACTCCCTCAGCAGCACTTTGGGAGCAGACAGAGCCAGCTCAGATCTGCGGCCGCGTGTCAGAAACCATTGATCAGAGGGTGCTACAGGGCACAGCAAGGAGTCTGAGTCTCTTCTGTTCTCAGCTCCATCTCATGCTGAATGCTGGCTGACTTCAGTGGTGCTTCTTCAGTATCCCAGCACTGTATTTCCTACTAATCATATTTTGGGGGATCGGCATTAGTGTGTCTTGATTTACCCCAGATAATAGAGAATTCAGCTGTAATATTTTCGGAGCTTACCTCATTGGCAGATGGAAGAGAGAATTTTTCCAAGGGTGGTTGTTGGGTGGCTTTGTGACCCTATAGTGATCTCAGCCCTAAAGCCTATCAAGTGGGAAATATGACTGGATTATGTTAACTGTACATAGGCCATACAGCCCAGTATTAAGGCTGTGCTATTTAATCCGATATTTAGGAAGCCTGCTGCTATTATCAGAGACTGCATATGAGAATCACCTCCAGGAGTGATCAAAGGCACATCTGAGGTGGACACAGAGCAGATAAAAGGATTGTCCCACCTTCCTTTTAGATTCTGCAGTGTCTGAGCTGGGTATGACAGATGATGAAAAATCTGCTTTCCATTAGGTGGATGCAGGTGTTAAAAAAATTAAGCAAGGTACTGTATCATCTATTCTATGCAGCCCCTGCATACATCAAAGATCTGTAGGCCAAGAAGTAAAAGTGTATCCTTCTATTGCTTTTTTTTCCTGCCTTGTGTTAGGGGAATAATCCTTTTGTGTCCTGCCAGCTCATGAAAGCACAAAGAATGAATTTATGTGCTTGTGAAAAAAACCCTTCTGATAATACTTTCTGAAACCTTAAAATGAGCTCCCAAATTGGTCTTTTATGTGAGTAAGTGCTGTCAAAGTTACAGAAGTGCTTTCTGGAGCAACTGTTGTGTAGAAACCTGTCGTAGTAAACACTCTCTTATTTCTGTTGCTTAGTTTTTATGTTGTTATGTGCAATAGGGAAGGTAATAAGAAAAGCAAAAGAATAGGTACTAGAACAATTATGACATTTAAGAAAAAGGGAAAACAGCATTGAAAATGTAGCTAAGGAAGCCTATTTGGTGGCTGTACTTTCTAGAAAATACCCAGTCTCTGCATTACTCTGTGAAAGCAGTCACGACAGTTGAATCATTATCAGAAAATCCCTATTACTATGGAAAAAAAATGGGCACAAAATAGTTGTATTAAACTGAGACACAAACCCAATTTCTTTCCCAATACAGGACTAGAAAAAAAAGATCCCTTTTTTTTTGTCTCAACCACACAGCAGGGTTTGACTCATAGTTGGAAATAATTTGATAATCTAAATCAAATAACCATCATCTTGCTGATTTATTTGCAACAGCATTTTTAATTTGTTTGTTGCATTATCTCAGTTTTAGTTTAATAAGTAATGGTCTTTACATCTTAATGTGTTTATTAAATCTTTATATTGCAATCTAAATTTCTTCTAATTTACAATAAGGAAAACTGTAGAGAGTCATTTGTTCTTTCAAGCTGTATCTGTTTCAACATGTCAGGACTGAAATATATCAGCTATAGTATTTGTGTACACATTATTTCTCATCCTTATAGTGAAAATGTTCAAAAATAAAGGAACTGAGAGAAAGGAATTCTCAGTCTGGAGAGAAGAGAAAAAGTTTTCAGTGAAAAATAAGATAGCAGCAGACAGAGAGTTAACTCAGATGGCTTTGGGGAAAATCCTGTCTCACAGAAAATAGACAATGTATTGGAGTTGCTGAGATGACAGTGTTTGATTTGATAGGGTACATAGAACCAGAATCACAGAATAATAGAACAGTTCGGGTTGGAAAGGGAACCTTAAGGATGCCGTGGGCAGGGGCACCTTCCCCCAAATCAGGTTTCTCAGGGATCAATCTGATCTGGCCTTGAACACTTCCAGGGATGGGGCATCCATAACTTCCCTGGCCAACCTGTTCCAACTGCCCTGGCCAACCTGTTGCACTGCCTCATCACCCTCAGAGTAGAGAATTTATTCTTCACATCTAATTGCAATCCTTCTTCTTTTAGTTTAAAACCATTAAACCCATTTCCCCTTGTCCCATCAATTCCTGCCCACATAAAAACTCACTGTCCCTCTTTTTCAGAATACCCTTCAGGTACCGGAAGGTGACGTAAGGTCTCCTCAGAGCATTCTCTTCTCCAGGCTGAACAGCCTCAGCTCTCTCAGCCTGTACTCATAGTAGAGATACTCCAGCCTTCTGACAACCTTTGTCCTGTGAAGCCTCTCTAATAGCACCACGTCTTTCTTGTACTGAGGACTCCAGATTTGGACATGGTATTCCAGGAGGGGTTCTTGCAAGGGCAGAGCAGATATTTCAGCAAAGCTTCACAGAAAGCATAGATGTAGAAATGGACTTTTCCCAACTCCTGGTAGGAGTTTGTTACCGTTAACTTAGGCAGGTAAGTATTAATGACATCTAGGGTCCATGTTACTGACCAGCAGTGGATATCTCTGAGAAATGTGCCTTTATGTACTGTGTGCAAGGTGTGGCATAGGGGTGGTTCCTTGCAGTTAGTGCCAGCTGGCTGACGGCTCTGTGCCTCCTGGGGCCATCAGGAGTGACCTCTCATGATCTGGATAACGAACTGGGTTTTAGGGAGTTGCCCCCAGGCTTCTCAGTGTCAGTCGTTATTACTGACAAGTGAACGTGCAACAAAGGAATCAGCTGTTAGCCAGGCTTTGCCAGTTTGGACCATAACAGGTCTGGCAGTCCTGCTGGTGCTCACTGGCACCTCCCGCAGCGCTGCCATCGGTCACGGAAAAGCCCACACAGAAGCCATGGAAATGGTGGAAACCTGTTACAGAGCATGGCTGCCACAAAGTCCTCATGATGAGGGGGGTTCCCTCCTGTCCTCCTGTTTCCTTCAGCAATGGCCCTTTGCTTTTGTTTTGGGTTTTGTTGTTGGTTTTGGGGTGTTGTTGTTTTTGTTTGTTTGTTTGTTTGTTTTTGTGAGGGTTGGGGGGGAGATGCTTTTTACACTTTAGGCATTGCTGGAGCTAAAAAAAAAAAAATAAAATCCACAGGTGTCCAGTATTGGAGAGTATCAAACATATTTCAGCACTGGCTATTTTAGTAGACTGAAGAATGGTTTAAAGAGGAAAATAACTAAGTGAAGAGAAAGTCAGAAGGTTGTTCAAGGAATGACCACAAGGAAACCTCCTATCTTTTTCAAAGATGTGTTTCTAGAACTTTTTTCTCTGGTATAGTGTTTTTGTTTGTTTTCTCTCAGCAGGGCTAAAGGTTGATCAGTTGATGATCTCTGCAGAAACTTTACCTGTCTTCACCTTCCTCTAAACCAAGACTATTGAAATAATGTTTCTGATGGTAGTTTCTTAGCATACAGGAGTGGTTAGTCAGTTGTTATTACGGACCAAATAAATGTAATTAAAGTCAAATTGAAACAAAGGAAAAGCTGAAAGCTGAGTGCTGCATTAACCTGCCATGGTAGCCCAGATCCGGAATGCAATCTTAAAATTAAAAAGTATCATTTGTCTGGCTGAAATTATATTTGACTAATAGCAGAAAATTATTCTTGGTCTCATTCATTTTGGATTATCCCTATTTGTAAAATGAGAAATTGAAAGGACCTTGATCAAGGAGTATTTTTAAATTGTTTGCTTTTTAATGAGAGAAGAGAGATCAAACAGTAAGCTAGCTGTACCTCAGAGAAATGAATCTGTTAAGGGAGTGCAATTATTAGGGAGATTTTATCTGTGGAGAGGAGAAAAATCTGTAACTGCTCATTCAGATTCCAGTCTACTTCACCTGTGCCACTTAGTGAGGCAAAAGCTTGACTTTAAATTTGTACACAGTAGAAAATCTGCATTAATATAAGCTGACTAAAAGTGGGGGAATTTTCCGTTTTCTTTATTGTTTATTGTAAATTTTGTTTGGGTTAGATTTAATAAATTGTTCCTGTGCAAACAGCTAACACATACGTTCAGATAAAAAGAGCAGAATATTCTCAGTGTTTCACTGACACATGCAGTTAGGTGGCCCATTAGCACTTTTATCATGTGAGTGATAAAAGAGCTGTGTTAGGTCAAAATGCAGATTTCACCATTTGATGCTCCCATGGCAGAGCATCAAATGGTGAAATCTGCATTTTGACCCAACAGGGCTCTGAGTCACTCACCCCAAGAGAGAGCTCTGTATTCCCCTCAACCACTCTTGCACATGTCTTTAATATCAGTCCTCCCCATAGCACACTGGTACTGTATGTTATATTTTTATGAGTAAATCTTCCAGCCATGGGAATTTACAGTGAAAATAATCTTCACATTGAGGACATTTCTGGTACTAGCTCTGTCCCTCATTATCCTACTTCTCTTTAAGCCTCTTAGATGTGAAACTGAAATGTTAGTTATACGTGGTAAAACAAGGAAAATCTATTTTTATTTTCAATTGATGAAACTTTCTGGTGCATTGGCTGGGACTAAACTTGAGGGTGGTAAATTTTCAGCATGGTATGTAGGGAGTTAGCTACACGACTCATTAACATTAATTCCCATCTGTAAATAATTTTGAAATACTTTAACCAGCAGGGGAGCTATTTCATCTTTTATACTTAGCTGATTGTAAAAATGTATGCTGAAACCATCTGGCCTTAGTGCTTTGTTGGACTTCAAGCTTTTAATAGCCAGTCTGATTTCTTTCGCTGAATTGGGGTTTTCTAATCCCTGGCTCAATTCTCCTTCCAAACTAGGCAATACTGCATTGCTATTTGTTTGTCAATCAATCCCTATCTCACCAATTGAGATGAATAACAGAGTTGCTATAAAAACTTAGGAAGGCTTTGGGCCTAATTCTCATTCATGCTAAAGTTACTTTACACGACTCTGGTTGCTCATTTACTGGGTGTAAATGCAATTTACTGCCTGAGCAATATAAAGCGACTGTAACATAAATGAAAATCAGGTCCCCTATGTTCAGAGCAGCTAACAAATTCAAATTGCTGAGTACTATTTTCCCACAGGAGCTAATGTACTAGAATTTCAATGCATATAAAGAATGCAACAAGCCAATTAAAAATGAAGATATTAAACGAGAAACTGAATGGTTATTTCTAAGGTCTGTTTAGAGACGGTTGATCCAAACAATGAGACTGACTTAGGCTGGCTGTTTCAAATACGCCAACTTCATCTAAAGTTCAGCCCTGCGTGGTGCTTGGAGATTTGCCACAGTACATGGAACAGACTATTTTTATTACTTAGAGAAGGAGGACTACATTTCAGAGGTGCATGCAGGGCTCCCTGACTTACCTGATAGCATTTCCCTCCCAGGGACTGTCACTGAGATTCAACTGTTGTTAACTACTGATGCACAACAGTGTGTTTCGGTAAGGGCTGAATGAGGGGATAATGGCAGAAGTATCTTGAAACTGTACCTACAACAAATGCCAAAGCTGACACTGCTCCCTCACTGCTTTCCCTGTTTCTGAAGTCATCGTTTTTATTGCCTAAAATCTTTCAAAAATGGGCTTCCTTATAGTGCTTTGTAATGATGGTGATGATCTGAGCCAATGCTGGTGGTCCACAGGAAGAAGATATTTGATGACATGTAGACTGTGGAGTGGGCTATTCCAGTTTAGGCAAAGGCCAGTCATCCCCATGTTCTCCTTACACCTCTTACCCCTCTCTTACCCCTGCAAATTCATATCAGCATGAACATCCACTTTGATGTGAAGTTCACATTCCTGTCCCTCTCCTCCTTTTCTTTAGGTCTGCTGAAGACTCTTCAATAACACACATACTAGTAAGGAGTTGTTCTATTGAGAAAATCACAGGCACAAGAAGACTGATTTGTGATTTGCTAATACATGAATCTGTATATGCCATAATTGTCCTCTTTGTTCTGTTCAGTACTTCAGACCTGTGCCTATTCTATAAATAATAGAAATCCTATAAATCTGTGCCTATTCTTCTCCCACCAGCTGCTAACCAGCTGATTTCAATCCTACCTTCACCTTGCTGAAGAGCACAGGGGATGTAGTGAATATATGTCATGGTTTGACACTGGCACAATGCCAGTGCCCCCATGAGAATACTCTCTCCCTGGTTTCTGCTGTGAGATGTGACCAGGAATAAGCAAAGCAGGCTCCCACTTAGGAAAAAAAATTATTAACTAAACTACAAGGGAAAGGAAAAAAAGAAAAAGAAACACACAAGGAAAATGAAAACTTCACAAATACATCTCCTCCTCCTCCCCACCAAATTCCCAATACAATACATCCCCCAAATCATCGACTCTTGGTCCGGCACCACCCTTCAGAATACTCAATCCTCAGTTCATCAAGAGGAGAAGGAGTCCTTCTTGTGCCAATGGTGACCTCTTCCTTTCATGTCCAGCGCTCTCACCACTGAACACAGACCAGAGCTGCTTCTAGGGTCGACTTTTAAGGAGGCTTCATCCCATTCCAAAAAGGCACAGTCTCAACTTTGGGACATCTGTACCCCCCAAAATTTCACCCCCTGGGGCCGAGGGGTACCCACACTGAGCCCTCTTGGTCCTGAGGCATTGCCTCCCCCTAGAATGCAGTCCCTGTATCACAAGGAACATGGTTCTGTCCATGGCTGTACAAAAAGAGTCCAGCAAAAGCCACTCCATCATCTCTTCCCACTAAGATTCTTTATTCTTCCAACATCTCTCACTTGCCCAGACCTCTCCCACACTTGCCCATTTCCTTCTTCATCTTCCACTCTCTCTTCTAGGAAAGGTTAATGTTCTGTAAAGTTTTCATTGTCCGAAAAGGGGTTAAAAGTTCCTGTCAAACCACCACAATATATCATCTTATACAAAGGTTAACAGCCTTCTGTTGTTGCTAAATAACAGCCTGGTTGTCTAACCTGGGGCTGTGCTAAGGTGTGCACACCACAGTCCAGTTCCTTCCTCAGCTTCAGCAGCATTCCCAAATACCATGCTGTCTTTGCAGCCCTCCTCATGGTGAGCAGCTCCTGAGGCTCAATTCTGTGAAGGAAAGCCCATGTGGTTCCTGTCCTGAAGGAGCAGGTGTGTTCCTGTTGCACAAATAAACATCAACAAGTTTTGTCCACTTAAGAGTGACTTTTTTACTTTTCTAAGGAAGACCTGTGCCTAAAATTACTTCACTGATTTTTAAATGAAATTCAGCCTGTTGCTCCTATAAGTAGACAACAGGCTTTGTGCTTATAGCTGCTAATAAACAGAAACCTCTTATTCTTTGACACTGAGCATTGTGATTTACACCATTGTAATTGATAGTGGAATATTTTCCTAGTTCTCAGTTCAGATAAATCAGTGTAAGAAGTAGAATATTTTTGAGATGTTGCTCCTTCTATTGTAATTTTCCATTTTACTGTGAAAAAAAAACAAACTATGTAAGTGTTTTAGAGCTAAGTTGACCATCATATATTACTTAGGCAGTTATGATTAGTTTTGCAAATGTTAAAATGCTATAACATTATTTAATTTTGTTGTGAATGTAGGAATTTGTAGTGCCATCTATTGTTGGAAGATGTAGACTTGTAAAAGTTGATTTGCATATTCTATGGCAAAGGAGCATTAAAAATTTAATGTTTTACTGAGTTTTATTGCAAAATGAAATAGTTTATGTAACTGTGTATTTGGAATGTTTGTACTTTGCATTCTTTGAAATTTGTCGGTCTTCACAAAGAATATCTCTGAGTTTTATTTTCATTACTATCTTGCATTTGAAACCAGACTCTATTTCAGTTTTAGACACTGAGAAAAAGCTTGTAGTGATTTACTATGCAATAGGAAAGAAACCAAATTTTTGCTTGTTGAATACAGTTAATTTTGATTGGAAGATTCTTCAAAAGTGCACAGTAATTCGAGCCTGAGTGTTGTCATTCCTAAGCAGTGCTGGGATCTATTTCACCAATTGAGGAACACAGGTTCACTCTCAGGCTCTTCCCTTCACATCTTTGCAGTGTTTGAAAAGTAATCCTGGCCTTTACTTAGAGCAGAGTGATGTGAGGCGTGCAAGATGTCTGTGCTGGAGGGGCTGAGGGGCTCCAAATAGACCTCAGAACATCTAAATGCCATTCCTACCTTTCACCATTGATGCAAAAGGAAACCTCTGATGAGCAAAGCTGAAAGAGCAGATGTAGAGACAGGGATTTTCTCACTCTCAGCATGCTTGTGAGCTGCTGCCTTGGGAGTTGCAGCAGTAATTTTTTTTCCTGAGGGAAAGGTGAGACCTGTTTCCTACCACTGTCAGAAGCCCTGAAGAATTGCTGCAGCATATCTAGAGTTCTGTGGTCTCTGGCTGCCACAAGAGGGGATATTTGTCTTGGTGACATTTGAATGATGATTTCTCAGTGTTATTTTCCTGTATTGCAACTCTTTGCTGCATCACCACACTCCATAGGTAAAATCTTTGTCAAAACGGGCCAGTTTTACTCCAGAGTGTTAATCTGCCTTGGAAATGCCTCTAAGCCACACACTTCATCACCTGGCTTTTGGGGACACTCCTGCTTTTTGGCTTCTGTTACTGTACAACAAATAGCAAAAAGATTTTATCTCTGGGAAGAAGGCAGTGACTATCTACATCAAGGTAGATAGTCACTACAGCATTTGCAGGATGCTGACATGATCAGAAAGAATGCAGTCTAGCTAAACCCCTTTTTAAATGAGGCTAAAACTCAGCTATATTGCTGACAGCCATCCATTCCAACTTGGTCTAATCCCTTATTCACTCTAATTTTGGTGGTGGTGCATTCCTGCCTGTCACTTCATCCTCCACTGCAATCCCCACATAGGCAGGCATTCCTTTGGCTCAACCCAAACCCCCTCAATATACCCTGATTTTCAGACACGAGCACATCATGATCTATGCACCATTGTGCAGCTCAGCATACAAGGACCATGTGGAAAAGCAGAGAAGCAAAGCCTAAATAAAGGTTTGTGGATAAAGGAATCACCCAAGAGGGAAGAGAGCACCGATTTCCAGACAAGGCTTCTCAAACAGGAATGCTAACATTAAACTGTGTTTGTTTAAAAATACCAGCAACCTTCAGAGCAAGGACCAAAGCTTCCTCCCCCTGTTCCAGAATGCCCAGAACACTTCCTGTTTTAGCATAAGAGGATTGGGCAGTCTGTGTTTTTTCTTTTTGAATATGTTGTCTTCATAAGAGCAGAAATGTAAACTTTGAAAAGTTGTTTTATTTCTTTACCACTGACAGGATTATTTTTACAAGTTAAAAATAATAATGCAAGAAGAAATAGCTACATCACAGAATAATCAAAATAACTCTAGCTGAAAAATATTCTCTTTCTGTATGGCAAAATGGCTTTCTTATGACAAATCAGCATTGCTGTTTTGCTTGGGGAAGTCACTTCATAAGAAAAATATAACATTTAAATATAGAATGATTTACTTTTAAATTACAAAGTGTATGTTTTAGCTTTAAATGAATGTGTAATAATCCTTCATTGCCTCACAAATATATTTTTGTTTTTCCTTCAGTTTGTAACTCACAAAATAAAACAATTTGGAAATAACACCCTTCTTTTCTCTTACAGCTCTATAATAAGAAGAATAGCAAGACACAATTCCACAGAGATATAGCTTGAGAAGTTAAGCAGTTTGAGACCTTTCAGATTGCTTTATTTTCCCCTGAAATTGATTTTGCAATCAGAAATGTCTTTGTTGTAATCTTGTTTATTTTTGAAAAATATATATGGAATCCTATTTTCCTGAATATGGTGGAAAATAAGGAACAGGAGACACATCTTTCATCTGATAGCATTTTACTCTGAATTCTCTTGTTTGGATTGCTCTCTGACTGAATTCTCTTGCTGTTTCCTGTGTTTTCCTTCTGGTGTAGACACATGCACACATAGTAATTTCAACTCTGGTCATCCATTAACACTTAGTCTGAACTTAGAACACAAGTGCTATGAGGAGCAGCTGAGGATTTTGGGTTTGCCTAGTTTGGAGTGAAGGATGCTGAGGGGTGACCTCATTGCTCTCTGGAGCAGCTTCCTGCAGAGGGGAAGTGGGGAGGGATGTTCTGATCGCTTCTGCCTCTGACCCAGTGACAGGACAGAAAGGAATAGTTTCAACCTGCACCAGAGGAGGTTCAGACTGGATTAGGAAGCATTTATTCATGAGAGGGAGGTCAAACACTGGAACAGGCTTCCTAGACAAGTGGTCCATGCCCCAAGCCTGTCAGTGTTTAAGAGGCATTTGGACAATGCCCTTAATAGCATGCTTAAACTTTTGGTCAGTCCTGAACCAGTCAACTGGACTGAATGATTATCCTATTCTAAGGTTGCATTGCTCTCTGCCATCAGTAAAACAGTCAGAAATTGTACTGCTTCCTTGTCTGCCTTAAATGAAATAGCTGGCCTTGATAACCACATAAGCTTCCTAAAATCTCTGGTCTTGTAGCAGCTCAAGACCTAAGAATTATAAGCCATTCAGCTTCCTGCATAACAGCTGAATTGTGACCCAACATTAAATTTAAGCTTTTCAGTTGAGATATAAGCCTTCCTTATGTTTTTATGGCACTTGGGGCAACCAACAAGATCAAGACTTGAGTGTGTACAATGCAGATTAATAACAAGTTATGTTGTGCCAAGTTTCAGAAAGAAAAGACTCTCACAGGCAAAAATGATTTATTAAACATGAAATAAAAAGACATGATAGTACTCTAACTACAAATTCAGAACCTTTTTGAAGAAGCTCATCTACAAACTTTAACTTCATTTTTAGCAATATGTTGAAATTTTTTGCTTTGGTTTATAGCAATAGATGAGCCACTGTCATAAATATAGAAGAACTGTTTTTGTTTTTGTTTTTTTTAAATCTTATAAATGGCCACAGGCAATTTAAGAAGTATAATTCCCAACTGTTTTGATGAAAAACATCTTAGCAGATTTTCACTTGCCAAGTAGTTTTAACGCCATTCTGAAATTGGATAGAAGTTAGATTGAGATGATTCTTCACTCAGAATAAAATTACAAGTATATAAGCACATTCTAGATCTGCTAGCTCAAATAATTAGGTGTCACAAAGCAAAACACAAATCAGTGAGGAATCTGAATTTTATGGATCAGATGTGTTCATAACCTCTACAGGGGCAATCCACTTGACTGAACACTGCATGTGCATAAGATCCATTAGAAACACTTCCAGATACTGTAAATATATTTTGGAATGTTTAAAGGTACTTAATATAGATGTTGAAATGTCTAATACCATTTGCAGTATTCCTTGTATTATACAGATACAGCTTATATTGGTTCCAAAGTTCAACCATACCGGCTCTTATATACTGATTTCCAAATTTAAGAGCCCTGTTTATATTTGTCAATATCTGATGTCTTGAATTGTCAGAATGCCAGCTGAAGCCATGTATGCATTCATGCTTGATTGGAGGAGATAATGGCAGAGAGCCTGAGCTGTAGAAAGAAAGAGGAAGGTACAGAAGACTGCCTTGGCTCTGCTTGGCAAGTATGATGCCCCAGCAGGAACTCCTGGATTAGACATTAATGTCGTCATGGTTATGCACTCATATCTTGACAAATGCTACTTTGTGCATGCATCTTACAGATTGAAAACATGTAGGAAGAACTGGAATTAGTTTTCAAACATTATTTGGGGTAATTTGAATGCATTTCCAACCCTTCTCTGTAATTAAAAATGAGAAATGAGGAAAACTACTTAGAATAACTTTTGAGAAATTAAAAAATTATAAGGCATGTATACATGTCCTTTGCTGGAATGTCCAGTTTTACCCACAAAGTGGCAAGCAAAATCTTTCATGTGCTTAATCTAAGAACATGAAGTTATATGCCCATATTTTTCTAGAATTGTGACTTTTTGAATACTCTCATTTGATACAGATCAAATTAGAGATGATACACTAGTATGGTAGATTAGCCATGGCTAAGAATCTCCTACCCTGCTGCTCTCTCCCTGCTCCTCCTCAGTGAGACAGGATTAAAAAATAAGAAGAAAACAACCCATGGGTTAAGATGAGGGCAAGGAGATTGCTCACCAATGACTGTTGTGCGCAAAACAGACTTGATTGAGAGAAAATTAGTTAAAATTAACAATTAAAATAGAGTAGAATGGTAAGAAAAATAAACAAAAACTAAAGCACTTTCCCATCACCCTCATCCACCCTCTTCTCAGGCTCCACATCATTCTTTCATTCCCAACTTGCTCCTGCCCCCAGCCTGGTGAAGAAAGAATGGGGATTGCACCCAGGCCATAAGAGCTCCTCTTTCTCACACCTTCCTCCACTTAGATTTCCTCTGCTCCAGCATCTGCCCTTCCATGGACTGCCGTCCTTGAGGGTAAACCTGCTTCTCCATGGACTCTTCAGGGGCTGCAGACTCTAAAGGGAATAGGATCTGAGGCTAATACTTTTGCAAGGGCTTGAAGATAAAAACTCTGATATAACTTTTTATGTGAGCAAAGCTACTGATGGTGGTGCCATTTTGTGGCTATCTCCGTGGGTCTAGTTTTCAAGAGGGATATAAATTAATGGAGGTGGGAGAATTTTAACACATTGACCCAATGGTATAGCTGGCATTCCTCATGGTTTTATTTGCATGCATGAAGTTTGTTTGTTTGTTTTAAATAAATGAAGACAGAAATTATGGGCAATGAACAACTGTTGAACTCTAGTCTTGGGTAGACCCATAACAAGGAAGGGTATTATGGAAACCCAGGAGGAAAGACACTTTGGCCTCTGAGAAAAGAAAATATGTTGAAAACTGGAAAAGGGATGCTTACCAGCCAAAGGACTTACATAAATGACCATGAGTAAACAATTATTCACAGTCTCTAAAGATGGCCAGAGTCGGAGCACACATTGTTCAGTGGAAGAGGACGTTTCTGCAAGACCAGCAATGGCCATTTTTTCAGTGTGGGATGGTTGAGATTATGCTGCTATTTTGTCTATTTACTTAGAAAAAGTTAGTTTGGAGAAGTATTTTAACCAGTAATATGGTGGGACATAAGTGCCTAAGGATGAGAATCAGACTGAGATTTCTTTAGCTGCAAGGAGAGATTGTCTTTGTTGCTTGTCCATTCATTTCTTTTAATACGTGATAGTGCCTTGTGCAATCCATGCACTGGCCCTTGTGGAAAATCAGTGTTATCCTCCCTTTCCTGGTTCAGATATGCAGCCATAATGTGGTCCTCACTGGGCATGTGACAAGGGATATCTGCTGTAGTTATATTCTACAAAAGAGAGGATAAGATGATACTGTAAGCTATCTGCCAGGTTGTAGAATTTAATTTGCAAGACCAAACTTCCACAATATTGTGTTTATGTTGCAGTGCCATTTTCTGTTTAATAGAAACATTCAGAATGCTCTAGTTCCATCTGTTATAAATAGTGAAAGCTGATAAACACTCTGCAAACACAAGATGCAGCTTTGTGGCAAATTATGTTTAGTACAACCCCCAAACATAAAGCAAGATTTATAATTTTTGCATGGCTCTTTTTTTTATTTTTTAATTTACTCTACAGTAATTACTCCAGAGCTTTAAGTAGATGCATAAATAACACTCAAAGTTTTACATTAAGTTATGGTGTGAGAAGACAGGGACAAGTATATGTACACACACATACACATTTCACACCTTCAGTTGTAATGCAGTTAAAAGTCTTGTTATGGCTGCAGAATCTTTGATAAAACTACTTGCAAATACATTTTTTATCATATCAATAGATTTGAAAGGCAAGTCCACACACCATTATGCATTGTATGGGAAAAAAAATCTCAGTTTTCAATTAAGAAAATGGAGATGAACCAGATGAGTAGGAA
Organism: Agelaius phoeniceus; assembly: GCF_051311805.1. Taxonomy (NCBI): domain Eukaryota; kingdom Metazoa; phylum Chordata; class Aves; order Passeriformes; family Icteridae; genus Agelaius; species Agelaius phoeniceus. The sequence continues at coordinate 57,397,331 of NC_135266.1, read as the reverse complement.
TAGAATTGCAAAGGGGTCTGAGAGATTAACCAAAGATAAAACTACTGCTGTTCTCTGCTCTCACAAGAAATTGTGTAGCAGCAGAGCGAGTGAGTCACTGAGCAACACTGTTAGAAGATGTGGGTGAGCTGTTGTAGCAAAAGAAGGATCATGGTAATGCTATTTGGGTCTGATCACTTTATCACCTGCCAAGAATGAAAATCAAACCATTATACACGGTTAAAGAAAAACTAACTTATAATGTGAAACAACTCACACAGTCTACAAAGACACTTGAAAAGACAGAGTTTTAGCAAGTTTATGTCTTCCTTTGCTCAGGCTGGATTCCAGCAGGTGACTGATGCATCCACTCAAAAAGTGGAAGAAAGATTTTTTGCTTGTTTTTGAAGCCAAGATATTTCAAAGAAATTAACTGGAGAAACCTTACTGCAGTCATTAAGACTAGTGAATATTTCATCTGCTGCAGAAAATGTTTGTTTTTCCAGTCAAGTTGTCCAACTTTGACTTAGCTGCCCTTTCCAGGACACTTCATACTGCTTAAAACTTCTGGCTGTGTGACCAGATGATCTTATAGAGTGAACCTTTTGACAGCTGATGTAAAACAGCTGCTTTTGGAAAGAGCAGTAAAAAGTTCTGAGATTAGTTTTACACATTCATCTCCTCAATTATAATTGATCTTGGAGTAATTAACTGGAGACATATTCTTTAAGGCAAGAAGTATATTTCAGAAAACAATTTTTCCCAGGGTGTCATCCCTGTGCAAGACATTTCTTCCATATCCACAGCCTTAGCTGAGCAACCCATACTGCACATATATTCACAGTTTGATATTCTCTTTTCCCCATTGTTTGAAATATTGACTTCTCCAGTCAATACAGGATGTGGCTTTGATGTGACCCTCAAACTGGAGACGCAAACAGCAAAGAAAATGTGTATATTCACAAGCTACTGGCCAATGTAGCTGTTGTTTAAACCATGAACACGTTTATTCCTCACTTTTTCCTGCAATAGAGTATGTTTGGTTCCTGCAATAAAAGTGCAGCATTTTAGGATTCACATGAAAAGGGGAGATTTCCTTAACCCTTAGTGTTTGATTTGTCTGTCAGTGCCCTAAGAAAGCCAAGACCCTTGTGCCCAACCATTGTCTCAGCATCCTGTTATAGAGACCCTTCACTGAGTAATCCTGCTGGATCTGAGGGTGGTTTGGCTGACTTATTCAGGGACACACACGGCCACCATAACGGAGGCTCCTCAGGGAGTCTTCCCTCTATTCTAGTAATTCCCTCTGCTGGTGATTGCCAGCACCCATGAAGGATTCACACCAACAACTTACAGAATAATACACTTTATTAATATAAAACTGTGACAGGTTAAAGTTCAAGGATTGCTTGTGATGGTACCTGACTGCAGAAACATATTCAAAGCAATGCACAGACAAACTCTAATCCCCACTGAGAGTTTTCAGTACACTCAGAATGTGGTTCTTACCTGTCCCTATGAGTGAGAGGACAGGTTCAGCCCATCAACTGATCCCAGCCGTTACTGTGGAGTCTTCCCTAACTTTTCCCCACTCTCAATGTATTTTTATAATATTTCTTTATGTTTAGGTGGAGCGTGAACAACTCTAGTCATACAGATGTTTGTTACTGATTGGTGCAAAATTCCCTTTGCTTCACTCTTCAAGGTATAGCCAATAAAATTTAGACACTTGTTCTGTGAGAGGAGGTCATACCTTGGAGGCAGGTAACTTTGGGATGGAGCAGTGTGTTGTATTTAATTAGGCTGTAATGAACCAAGTTCATCCGAGGAGAGCGAATTCTCCAGAGCTGCTGGCTTGGCAGCAAAGACACCTTCTCCTCTCTCCCCTGACCAACAGCTGCTATGGGATTTATCAGCTGCAAAGTGCCATCAAATTCACTTCCCTACAAGGGTTTCCACAGAGCCTTGGCCACAGGGTTTCCACTCTGCTCCACTGTCCATTCCATCCCCCCTCAGCAGGTGCTTATGGTTGTCGATTGTGTGTGTGGGGAATCTTGGTGGAATAGGTTTCGAGCATACTGATCACATTCCATCCAAGGAGCAGCATCATTTTGCCATATAATTTCTGTACCATTACAACTTCTGTTAGGATGCGAATGTAACTTCTCTATTGCCTCTAATTTTACTCCCAGTCATCTTTCCACATAAGGCATCTCAAATCAGAACATATAATCAGAAAGTATCCTTGATCGGGAATACAGTAAAGTGTCAAGGAAAAAGATTTCTTTCAAACAGACAGAAACCTACAAAAAAGGCAGGCCACTTATTCCTCTGGGCATTATTTCTTTAAGTTCTGGTTTTAAGTGTGCATTCTTCTTATTCTTTCTTTGTGACCTTTCTCATAAGGACAGGCATTTTCTTATCTTCTTCTTCTTCTTCTTCTTCCTGGAGTCAAGTTAATTTAATTTACTGATCATATCAAAGGCCTTATTCCTATCTATGTGTATTTCACTGGATTAGTTTAACTGGATATAAAAGAATGTTAAGTAAAGATAATAGGATGATTCTTTTGAACACAACAGGTACAAATTAAGTTGTTAACTATATTATATACCTTGCATTGCTTATCATGTCTGATAAGCAAGCTCAATAACATTTAGCTTTGGCACAGCATGTAGCTTCATCAAGAACATAAGTCTTTGGACCAATTTTTAGTTGCAATGAAAACAAAAGAGGGCTGCTGATTCAGAAATTGTTTTTACCTATGGTTCTGTTTCTTCTCAATCATCTCTTCTACACCTGCCATGGGGGAAAGTCAGTGTTTTATGCAGGGGCTACCTACTATATTGCTGGAAATTATGGCATAGTATAGCATGAGGAACTAAAACTTGTCTATTTTGTAGAACTGGAATTTATGCTAGTTTATCATATCAGGCTGTGGTGTTAAATGAAGTAGTTTAGTTCATGCAGGAGAGACAGGAATGGCCAAGACAAGCACAATGGATGGTTGGATGAGGTGGACAGCTGTTGTCTGCTGAATAGCATTTTGTTTGTATGAACCAGCACCCTGATAAAAATCTCTGTTCCTGTCATATAGCATATAAGGTCTTGTTCAAAGAAAGGTCTGCATTTCAAGCCTAAATTACAGCATAGCTTCAGTTACTCCACTGATTTAGGCCAGCAGACCTAATTAATTAGTCATAGAGTCATGTAAACTGGAAAGAATCTTTCTCTGGAACAGATCTGCTCTGATCCACCCTTCAGAGTAGGTCTGTCAGGTTGATCAGAACACTCAGTTGAGCTTTGAGTATTTCTAAGGATGGTTGGTCCTAATGGTGGAGATAGCTGTGGCTGCTTACCCTCAGTAGGAATAATTGTTTTTTCCTCTTAATATTTTACCAGAAATTCCTTTGTAGCAGTTATCTCTCACTCTTCCTCATGCTTTCACTCTGCACCTTCAAGGAGAGTTCAGCTTCATCTTCCCTACATCCTCCAATGGGCTTTGTAGACAATGACTTCCCAAGCCTGTTCCATGCTAAACAAACTCAGTTCTTTTAAGCTTGTCCTCATAAGTCATGTACTTCAGGTTTTAATCACTGAGAGTAGATAAATGGTTTATCTATATTTGTGCGTTGAGCATTGTATAGAGTTCAGCCCTTGGAATTCAAGTCCTAGACATATAGCAAATTTATCTTTGTGTTCAGGAGACAGAGGACCCAAAACAAATTACAAGATTTATCTTAGATGCATGTAAATTGGCACGAAAACCTAATATCTAAAGTGTCTGAATTAATTACTGTGATCCTCAGATAAATTAACAGCAGCGCATTTCTATGCTTATATATGGCTTTACTTCAGAGAGGATGAAGGAAAAACATTACTTTCTTCTGTCTGGTCTTTAAAAATATACACCAAATACTTTTAGTTTCTTGAGAATCTTTTTCAATTTGGTAAAGTTTGAAATCCATACCTTAAAGCCAGAAGAAGTTAATGAGTTTTATTTAATAAGTTTAGGCAACAGGAAAGTCAGGGGTTATTTGATTTGTTTGTACAGTGGGATGAGAGAACTGCGGAATCAGTAAGACAACATAAAAAAGTTCTGTAGCTGGAAGAAAAATTCAAGCTAATATAATGTACATCATATAGCATTATAGCAATTTCCAATCAAAACAGCTTATCTTGAGAATTAAGGAATTTTCACAATGCAAAGCCTTTAAATTATGACTGTGTCTCTTTCTAAGAGACATTCTCCAATCCAGTCAGAAATAATAGGTCAAGAATTATCAGGTGAAGTATTGTAACTTCTATTATGCAATAGCTCAGAGTAAACTGTCTGCATAGTTATTTCAAGTTTTAAGTCTGTGGACCTATAAAATGGAATCAAAGTGATGCGCTCCAAGGTCAATCCCCAATGGCTTCCTAGACTGGAAGAAACCATTTCCTTCTGTGTTAAGTAGTGCCATCCTCTCCATTTTACAAACTTCTTATCACCTGCATTTATTATTGCAACATCTGTTCCAAAAGATGGATGTCTTCTTTTGGTATTTCAGCTTGGGTTGTATCTTCTATTGCAATTAACTAGATTTATTTTAGGGCAGTTTCTGACCACTAAGCACAATGAAAATGAAACCCATTAAATAATGTTGGTGGATTAGAGTCCTTAATAACATTTCACTTTCAGATCCTTTGAACTTACATACTAAGTTCATCTACTGCATATGAAAATCTACAAAACAAACAAAACTGATGCATATAAATTCAGAAGAGAACAGTGCTCCAAATCTAGGAAATAATTTGCCTCTGTATTATTGGAGACTTGTGGAAGCAGAGAAACATTTAAATCACCCATGGAAAGCTCAAAGGGCAATTATGAGCTAAAACTTCCACACTTCATCTTTCAGTTCCTAGTCAGAAAACTATTAGGTTTCAATTTTACATGGTTTTCTCTAGAAAGCCCTCTCTTCTCCAGTGGAACTCCTCCTGCTTTGCAGGACTGGGTTCTTTGTTCCTAGAGCTGTTCCTTCACTGCTGCAGTACCGTACCATGTGCATTCTTCTACCTCCTTACACATCAGATACCTGTAAATCTCCAATCTATTATCCTAAACCCTTTTTTTTAATAAAGCATAGAAATAAGCTTTCCTTCAGTAAGTGATCCTTCCTCAGCTTTCCAAAAGCAACAACTAAGTTGAGAAACCTGAAATAAATTGCATGCATGTTCTGTAGAAATCCTCTAAACAAATAAAACTGAGAGACGCTTTATAGCAGTAATAATTTCTTACTTGCAAGTGTTTCAGAAGACTCCCACAGCAGCAGGTGTTAAGGAAGTATCCATCTGTTCTCGTTTCTCTGCACAGAAGTACATTGAATAGATAAGAGTTTCTAAATGTTCAGGGTTGTCATTAAAATGGGTTAGCTGTGATCGTCACTTAAGGCATTCCTGATATTGAAATTAAAATGAAGACAATCTCTGGCTCTGTTGCTATTTGAAAAAGTGATCAATGGTTCCCTGAAGAAACATCCTGTCAACTGAGTGCTTTTTAAATTATCTTCTGAAAACCACTTCAGTATTCCTGTGACTGAACTGGAAATGCTGTATCAGCAACATTACTGTTCTCTGAAAATATGGATCAAACCCCAGCTGTTGCAGATATGTTAATTGATGAATAAAGTTAAGAGATCTGAAGCCTTTATACTACACTTGAAACTTATGTTTCTATTTAAATATTGAAGGCTTTTCAGCTTTCTCCTCCAAATGCAAAAAATTACTTGAGTCACTTCTAAGGAAGGCTTCAGAATCTCTAAACTTGAATGCTACAGTATAAAGACTAGAGGACTGGAGCTTCATCAACACAGCAGTGAAATCAGCATGAGAAAGGGGAGATGGCAAACAAGCTGTGAAAAACAACACGTCAGTTTTTCTGGAGTTCCTTTGGACAGAAAATATACTGGGCAACAGAATGAATGAATCTATGAAACAGCTATAAAACTTCTACACACTCCAAGGTGTTTTTATACTTTAAGTATTATATAAGCTACTACACTGTCCTATATTCAGATCAGAAGATGGATCTTGCAAACAGTGTGCAAATGTTAAGAATGAAAACTCCCTCTCTACTCTTTCAGTATTGTACCCCACTCAACAGAAGGGAAAAAAAAAAGTTTTTCATGTTATACATGTAACAATTATAGTATCTTTAAAGCTAAAATAATACCAACTGAGGTATTAAGGCTTTGGATTAGTTTGAGATTTGCAAAGTCTAGTAACTTCCACCTAAGAAAACATTAGCAGTACCTTGCTTGCCAAAGTTTGATTTCTTCATTAAGTTTTCACTTTCTATATTTCTCTGATACTTTCTCCTCTCAGGAAGGCACATTGCTTTAAGTCATTTTGCTATTTGTATGTGAATTACTTGGTCTGGATACTTGGTAGGCAGATATTCTCATAACTTGATGGAGCAGTTCTGCTAGTATCAACCACAACTGTTTACAGCTGAATCTATCTCCAAAGCTTCTGGATCTCAGCTTTGCAATCATCAGTTTAAAAAAAAAAAAATACAGACCTCTGCATCTCCCAAAGAATCCCCTCAAACAAGTAATAGCTGGCCAGCCTTCAGCTGGCATGGGATATTTCCAGATTTTTAGTCCGACCCTAAATGTAGTTATAAATATAGACTTCACATTGAATTTTTGTGCTTTATGCAATCTTTCTCTATTCCTTGGTTGTTATCTTTACGGCGATTGTTGGATCTACAAAACTGTGAGTAGAGGAAACAGGGTGTTTCTTTTAGAAAATAGTTTGTTTGCAATGTTATAGCTGAGAAGTGGTAAAACTTTGAGAACAGCATTGTTATTCAGGAAAAAAAAAAAAAACAAATGGCAAAACAAGAAACAACCCACCCTACCACGATATGGACAACAGAGCATGTGATATACTAATTTGTTTGATGGAAAAGTTCAGATTGTATGCTAGGATTGTTTTGGCACTTGGCATTTTGCTAAGCCACCTGCCAGGTTAAGCCACTCTAATCATGTAACCATGGCGATACTGCTGGCGTCAGCGTGAAGAACTGATTTGTGCAGCCAGTAAGGACTGGGCACCTTAATGCATTAACTGGAGCTGTTAGGAACTGTTTGGAAATAAATATGTAAAATAGGAATAAAAGGTTCTTTTAGATTGTTCAGTGTTTTGCTTCAGGCAATATTTGTTAGCAGCAGGCCGCCGTGCTTATCGGGCTAAGAGAACATGGTTGTGAGCACTGAAATAGATAACAAACTGCTGGTAAATAACTGTTGGTTGATTCTCCTCTGCTGCTTTGCTTTTGTGCTTTGATGGGAAACAACTGTTTCAGTTTTAGCAGGAAGGGCTAGCCTATCCTTGTTCTCTGCTGAGGTAAACTGGCAACTTACAGCAGTATTGCAGAAAATCTGAAAATAAGAGAAGCCCAGCAAAATTTGAAAGTTTTAATTAGGTTCTATAAAGATGCTCAGAGAGTTGGTCAAAGTGTTGCTATGATATATTATACCTCTTCTTCCTATCCCTCCGTTGTTTTCCAAATGCTTTTCCCACACACATTTCCTGTCCCTCTCACATTTGCCTTTCATATGCCCCTCAGTTTTGTGTTTTCCTAACACCTTTAATTTGCAGCTACACTGCTCCACAAGTAATGGGTTTGTTTTTTTTTTCCAGAGAGGCAATGACCTGATGATATACTGTCTCCAGCATCAATGCTGGCTTAATTGATTTCTACCCCCATGTCAACAAGGTGCAGGACTGTAATGTGAATCAGACCAGAAAAGGGATCCACTTCAAAGTAAAAACTTCAGCATCCCTTCTCTCCAATTTCCCTTTTTTCAGCCAGGTGCCTGGTCCACACAGCAGCCCCACAAGCATAAGCATATGTAAACATAATTAAAGGAATGCCTCAGCGAATTTTATAGAGGGTGGAACAGAGTACTGATTATTTCTGCTTTTGTGGCCAGATGAGGGAAAAAGATAAACTCATAAAATCTGTACTCACTCTCCAAGCCGAAAGCCTCATTTGCAGAAGAAAAAGGGAGTCCTTAGTGACCTCTCTGCACATTTTTATGCTGTGTGTACTTTGGTTTGCTTACTAGTAGCATTACTTGATGTATTATTTTCATGATAAATTATTTTCATTAATGGCATCTTATTTTACTGGTCTGAATCCCAGTTGACATAGGTAGCCCAAATTGTTGCTCTGTGCTGTGACCCACTTGTTGCCAATTTTTCTTCATTCTCTCAATTTTTTTATGGTCCTCCTCTGCAACTTTTTCTTCTAATCTCTCATTCCTCCATTTTTTCCCCTTTTGGTAATTTTTCATGGTGATTGCCAGTTTTCAGTGGTTCACTAATCTGCCAAACACCACTGTGCTTTCTGGAGTATATTTGTGTCCCCCAGACTGGCAACTGTTGGACTCTGTACAGGAAAGCTGCTGCATTAACACATATATTCACTTTTGTACTAAATCACGATTTTTTTGTAGGCTGTGAAAAAAAGTGAAGCTATGATTTTGTACTGAAATAAAGAAATGAAAACTTTTAAAACAACTATGGTAAGCAGAAGCCCACTTGAGGATATGGGGATATGAATATTTTTAAGTCCCTGAAACTCTTCACTTTGCTCTTATGGTCCCATTTCTGGATGGACTCCATTTGAAATGTCTTAACTAGTTAGAATAAATATGCTAGTCAGGGAAGTTCCAAGTGCATCCTTGCAAATAGTGAGAAATTGCTCAGGGCTCTAGCATTTCTGTTTCTTTTCATCCTTCATCTTTGAGAACAGCATAATTTAACCAAAAAGTTAGCTGAAACATAGTTGGAAAAAGAAAATGTTGTTTTTAATAACTTAAAATATGTAAGGCTGCTTTAAGGATGATTCTGTAATTTTGTAATTCCCTTCATAATAATGCAGTTACTCAGAAAATAGGGTCCAGTTCTCTCTTGAAAGAAGATTAAAAACCTACCATGAAGATCAGATGATTCACGTTCTTTTGGTTTGTTGTGTTTTGCTAATAGGCAGGAAAGAAGGAGCACAAAGGACAGAGCAACCAAAATCAACAGATACAGAAGAGATACATAAATAAGAATTAGAAAAGAAAGGAACTGAATCACTCATAAGTGAAGGTCAGCAAACAGCATGCCCAGTTATTGCACTTGATTGCTAGAAGCATTGATTTTGCTGCTCCTTGAAAGTTCTTAAGAAATGTAGTTATTTTTCCAAACTGTACTGCTTTGGGCCTGCAGACTACAGGGCAAGAGCAGTGGTAGGCAGAAGCTGCCACATCTGAATAAGAAAGATGCCTAACACAGTATATTTTCACTGCCAGGAAATAACAAAGAAGCATTCTTGCCTGTTTAGTGGGTATTAAATCATGGATAGAAAGTCAACTGCTTATCTGGAGCTGGCATAGATTTCCAATAACTTGCTTTTCCTCAAGCACAAACATAACAACACTTGAGGAAAACCACAGAGTGAATCTTTTATAATCCAAAAATAATCTTTTTAGATTTCCATGAGAAAACAGCACTTATTTATTCAGTCTTTTTCTCTCACCTTGCAATTAAGTCAAGTGCTGACACAGATTACTGGGTAATTTATGCCCCAAACTGTTCAACAGAGATGATGCCTTCTAGTATTGTGGACATACAAAATAAAACCTTTATGACTTTTAATAGCAAACCCAATATACAGAATTCCTGCACAGCCACATACACATGGTGTTTAGGTAATAGGTGGTGCATGTAATAGGTGGTCACTGTAATCACTGTTTTGCTGCACAGCTGTGCTCTCCAATCTAATTTGTGTTTATAGTTAAGGACATATCCTGTTCGTGTACTCTGTGGGATGATGGTGTCTGTGCCTGTTTCTGTGCCTGTGTGGCTCTGACAGGCTGATCTACAGCTTCCATTACCGTGATGTTTGGGGTGTTGCTGTCCTACCCTAGAGAATTTGGCTTAGTTTTAACAGAGATGTCCACGTGACTTGACAGGCAACCCTACAATGTTCCATCCATCCCCACCCTGCAGGTTCTTACATCCTGCTGAAAGCTCCCTGACACTGTGTGAGGTGTCCTCTTGCATGGCTCTTACTCCACAAGGCCTTTACCCTCCACAGTAAAAGTGCTGTCCCTAACTTGTCTATTCACATACAGGCCACAATTCCTCAGCATGCAGCCAGCCCTTCATGAGCAGCTCTGCCCAGTACTGCTCACAGGCACTGACCTTAATTTTACTGAGACAAACTTTCAACTTGAAAGCTGGGGAAGCATGAGGGAAGCAGAAGCCTGCAGAGAGGACCACACATTCCCTACTTGCTCTCTTCCTATTTGAGAGCATTGTCCTGTCCTGTACATTGAGGGACTGTATGGCCAGCAGCTGGCCTCCAGCAGTGTCTCCATTGTCACTGAGCTTTGTTCAGTTGCATCATGTGTATTGATTTCAGACACTGGGTGACAGCCAATGGGCCACAAACTTCTCCATGTAACACCACGTTCATGGCTCTGGGATAGCAGCTCTCAGGAAGCAGCAAGCGTGGGCTGTCCCACAAGAGAAGGAAGCCAGGAGCTGAGGGCAATAGCAAGGCAGGTAGGGTAATGATCCCACCCAGAAGGGCACAGTCCTACAGTACCTGAGCAGATGCCACACTGGGGATCAGGGTGAGTACTCAATGTTACAGTGGTCTGCAGTAGGGAAGCAGGTGTGAAGTCAAGTCAGCAAATCAACCCAGTGCTTCAGGATCAGCAAGGCACATGGACAGGCACAGGCAGACCTAAGACAAGTCTCAATGATGGAAGCCTGAGCTTCAATGCAGCTTCCAAGCAAAGAACAGGAGGCCCCCATTAAGCTTCCCATAGCTCCTCCTCACACAGCTCTGTTCCCAGCACCCTGATCCAAGGCTACAGCTGCACCACATCAGAGCTGCAATGGAGGATGGGCAACCAAGCCCCAGGGAGCGGGGAAGAGGCTGCAGAGCCTCTTGGTGCACTCAAAACCCTGACAACATGCTTATTTCCAGATTTTCATCCAGTCCAGAAGGTATCAGTCTCTTAAAAGTAATCTTGTTAGAGACAAGGCACAGCTGTTCAGGGCTGGGATGTTTACTGCAGCCCAGTAAAGTCTGCAAAGCCATATGCTGTTTGATCCTCTGCTCCCTGGCTATTTACCAAGTCAGTGTCCAGAGGGGCAATAGGTTGAGCTCTGCCAGAACGGCTGACAAACACCAGCCCTTCTGCTGGCCCACAAGGGGCCCTGAAAGCATCATAATTATACGGAATTACATTCTGCAGTACTTACTGATTCATCATACCCTAGTGATCATTGCAGTGGTTCATCTGCACTTTGAGGTCTGAACTGCTGAGATTTTGATAGGCAGCCATGCACAGAGCCAACAACAGCATCACTGTGCCATATATAAATGCTCCTATCCTGACAGCCACAGTGCCCCACCGAGTGTGATGCTGTGTTTTTGACTGATATGATGCCAGTGTGAACTATACCTTTAAGATGCCTGACATACACTTAGTGATTTGCAGGAGAAAGTGGGGAGTGTGGTGAAACTGAAGGGTTCCAGAAGAGTGGCAAAATCAATTAGAGCAGCCTGACAAAAATGTTAGCCTTAACCTTTAGTGGAAATTATCTCTCCTTGCAACACCACCTTAACTACAGTCTGTGGCTATAGGTGATGGCATTATGTCCAAGACTTCATAATCCTTTACCACTTCCATGAAGGATATGTATTTGCTGTTTGTCTTCCCTCCATCCCACTCCTTTCCAAGCCTTTCTCCTTCCTCTCCCCCATGAAGAAAATCTTTACTTCTGTAACTTTCCCTTCTTCTCTTTAGCCTGTGAAAAGTCCATCTCTTCTCCAGGTGCCATGTAAGAAAGACTGAGTGCTGAGTACTGTCCTTCAGATAAAACATACACAATATTTTAGCTGACATGCAACAATACATGTAGGAAAGCTAATCCTTCTGACTGCAATCATATCAGTTCAGGACCCAGTCCATCACAGGACATGGAGAAGTAACCACTTCTGTTGAAACTCCAGCACACTCCTAAAAATACAGTGACCAGAAGGAAAGGCTCTTTACATTCAGTGCCCAGTAATTTTCAGCTACAGATCCAGGATAAGCAGATATCCATCTGCTTTTATGTTCAGTAAGCAGACCTGTTCCCTTCAGATAATGAAATGAAGAAAGCTTATTCTGTGGGAGACAAAATAAAAATTGAGACCAAAACAGCCTTTTCTGCTGCTGTGGGGACCTCCTATGAGACCCGGTCTTCATCCCAATGTTGTTGCTTTCAGCACATCCGGTTGGGTTGAATGATGCCGTAACTCAGGAGTGTTACAGGTTTCTACTCTTGCCTGTTTCTGGAAAGTGTGGTCAAAAGTTTCAGCTCCCCAGTTTTGTGAGCTTACCGCTAACCAAGAGGATTGAGCCTGGAACTGGCAGGAGATGAAGGGAGTAAGGATGAATTAATCCAATTAATCAAGAAACCTGCAGGGCTGCTTCAAAAACTGGCTCTTGCTATCTTTGCTGCATGCTAGTTCTGTCTGTTAGAGTTGTCTCACCAGAGGTGCTCAAGTAGACCAATCTTTTCAGGTATTAAAAATTACAGAACATTGTGAAATAACCTCTTTGGCATAGATTAAGTTGTCCCAGGGCACATGGGCAGCAGTCAAACAGAGCTGCATTTTAGGCAGTTTGGACAGAAGAGGTCCATGTGAATTTTGTGGACAGTGATGCACTGATTCATCTGGAGCAAGCTTTTTCCAGAGAAAGCTCTGAAGGCACAGAGCCCCTGACAGGAGTGCAGGGGTTTAGGTCAGTCCCTTTACAGCCTCTGGTGGTACTCTGGTGCTCATTACCTTCAGCAACGTCATTTATTCTAAAGGTGATCAATATAGAGAATATGCTCTAAGAATGTTTTATCACAAACAGTTGGTACAGAGGGTCTTATCTGTGGGTTTCTGACTGCCTGGCAGGCACTGCATCACCTTCTGTTTTACAGTGGAACTAATTGCTCACCTCGGTGCAGCACAGCCAACAGCAGCTACAAACTACAAAGCTCAGGCAGTGCCCTCTGTGAGCAGAGGAACACCCACTAATGGGGACTTCTCCTGCACAAAAGGAGGCACATGTGAATACATACACACACACATCTCAGCTTGCATATAATGAATTTATTAGAGCAGATGCCTGCAGACCTTTAAGAAGGACAACACCTACATTTCCTTTATAATAGATGGCATTTAGTGTCGTGAGGTGCAACAGCTAGCCCTATGCCAGCATAAACTGCTGGTATAATTGCCTGGTGATTTTAATGAAGATTTAAGTAAGCAAAACCTTCCATGTATTAAACTAACATGAGGCAATGCATAAAGTCTGTAATTCTCATTATCTTTTCCTAGGTCATACTCCATCCCTTATTAATTGGTTCTATGGGCATGCCATTTTGAGTTACAATGTTTACAACCTTTTCTTGAGAATCTAATGTGCAGACAGGTCAGACTCCAAATGCAAGGTGTTTTTATTCCCATTTCTTTTGCATAGTAAGTTCTGAACTGAAACCAAACTTATGTGCTAGTGCTTTTCCATGTCAGTGGCTGCTACTGTTGCAACATAGGTGTGACTTGGCCACCGACATTTCAGTGTGACTCTTCTGCTTTATAGTATCCTTGTCACTAACTCAAGAGTTTCTTTGGTACAGACATACATTAGGTCTGATTCAAGGCTCTTGGGTTAGTTAGTTCTCCTTGACATTATTCCTTTTGCAGCTCATGTTCACCTGGAGCCTTGACATGACATAGGACCGCACAACCTCTGATAATCCACTTTCCCCATTAATAACGCTCCCTCTGCTAATTTTTTTGTTGATGTTTAATGACCACCACAAGGATTAACACTTTCCTATGGCTATATTCATTGTTTTGAGATTTTGCTGGCAGAAATCACATGTTAGTCTTCTATTTTAAGCTGCCTTTTTTTAAAAAAGATTTTATTTTAGGTTTATGTTAAGGCTCATGACCAGGAAAGCTTCAATTATATGTGTAGCATATTCAGTTGAATAATACAGGTTTTGTTTTCTTCATCTGCGTCAAGCTTTTAATAATTATCAGCTTAAAGATATACCTGCCTTCTTAAAATCAGCAGCCACACAGGACACCATATCTACTTGTGACAAAATCTCTGCCCTAGAGTATATAACCTATAGACACAAAAGAAAATATAATGAATGAGCAGCACAGAGTATTGTGTGCAAAAGTCCTGAGTGATTTGTACTCAGTATAGCAAAGAGAGGTTTTCAGGTGGATCGAATAACAAAATAAAAAAAAAAAAAAAAAAACTTAACAAAAAATACCCTCAACGAAAGTGAAAGGGTAAGCTTTGACTTGAAGATGCTTCATATAAACTGAAATATCTTAAGGATGAAAATTACTCATGAAGAAAAGTCCACCTTTAATACACGAACACAGCAAGCAGACAAGTTTCAAAACCTCAGTGCTGAAAAAAACCATTTGGCGTTGATGGGTTACAGAAGTAGCTGGACGTGATGCACTAATGCAAATAGTCAGTGTTTTCTGCAGAGCAGCTGACCTCACCTGCAGGTAGAAACCCCAAGCACCAAGGCCTTGATAAGCATTTTCTTAACTCCTGATCTGCTCGTGTTCACCTTCTGGCCATTTCTCTGGATGCTGGGAACACAGAGTAAACAGGGGGACAGTGCTCCCACCTCGCCTGTCACTGGCACCTGAGGGCACTGGGCACTGGTGACAGCAATAATGAAATAGTGCTATTCTGTTAAAGTATAATCCCCTTTGAAAAGGCAGATAAAAAGCCCCCAAAACGTTCATATCAGTGCCCAGCATTTTAGGGCAAATCATTAAAGGAAAAACCCCAAACAACAAACTGCCAAATATAAAAAAACCACAGGAACAGTCTTTCACAAAGAATCATTAATGTAGGGAAAGACTATTAACAATGAGCCCAACCATTCATTAATGAGCACTACCAAGTCTACCACCAAACCATGCCCCTAAGGACTACATCACAGCTTTTCCCTGTTCCAATGCTTCACTCTTTCTGTGAAGAAGTTTTTCCTGATATCCCATCTAAACCTCCTGTGGCACAAATTGAGTGCTTGACGGACAGCACTTAGCAAGGGGGCAAGAGGGAGGAGAAGGGAGAGGTTGGCGCACCTGAGGGACGGGGAAAGATGAAACAGGATATTGCTTCAACCGCAACACTTAAGGCCGTCGTTTTCTGGCCATTTGCGCTCATCCTACCATTTCTTACTTGGCAGAAGAGGCCGACCCCTACTTGGCCACAAGCTCCTTTCAGGAAGGTGTCAAGAGCTGGAAGGTCCCCCCTGAGCCTTCTCTTCTCCAGGCTAAACATCCCCAGCTCCCATAGCTCCTCCTTATGCGACGTGTGCTCCAGACCACTCTAAAAATCCCTCCTCACCCGCAACGCGCGTTTTGAGGAGAGCCTTTCCCAGAACAACGCTGCTGTCAATGATACTATTCATAGACGAAACGCGTTTAAACAAACCCTTCCCCGACATTACACGGCGTCAGGCCTGAGGCCGGCGCTGCCCTCATTCCTTCCCTTCCCCGCCATGGCGGCAGCAGCTTCCGGGCAGCCACCAGTCGCGGGCTTTGTTCGTCTCTGCCTGCGCCGCCTCCGCCCCTTCCTTCCCTCCGCTCCCTCCCTTCCCCCCTTCCCTCCCTCCCCCTGGCCGGCCCGAGCGCTCGGAGAGGCCCGCGGGGCGGGGGAACGAGCGGGCCCCGCGTCCCTTCTCCCCGTCCGAGCGAGTGCCGGGGGTCTCCGCAGCGCCCGCCAGCCCCGAGTGCTGCGGGCGAGCGGCGGGGGAGGCGCCATGGCCGACCGGGCGCGGGCGGCGCTCTCCGAGTCGGGCTGGTAAGTGGGGCCGAGCTCGGCCGCGCCGCCGCCTCCGCCTCCGGGGGTGACTCCGGGCGGCGGGGCGGGGTGGGCAGTGCCCCGTGTTGGAGGCGTGCGGTGCGGGGGAGCGTCCCCGCCCCAGCTCCGCTCGGAGCCCGTCGGTGGCGGGCAGGGGGCTGTGCCGCCCCCGGTACGCTCAGGGCCTGGTGCCGGCCCGTCCTGGAGGAGAGCTCCCGGCCCCTCCGCAGAGGAGTTCCCGGTCCGTCCCGCCGGCCCTGCGGGGAAGGGCTGGCGCCCCTATCCCGGGGCCACCCCCGAGGTCCCTCGGGATCGGCGGCGGCCCCCCCGCCTGCCCCGGGACCGGCCTCGCCCGGAGGCCTGGCGACTGCCCGTAGGGCTGGAGCTGGTAATTGCATGGTGCGCCCCTTCAGTGAGGGAGGCAAGATGGAAAAGTGGAGTTAAGGCAGGGTAAATGAACCACACATGAGGCTTGAACTCGGGTACTTGTGTTTTCTACGGAGTCCCAGTCACTGGGCACACAATGTCCATTTTGGAAGAGTGTTTCATCGAGTTGTGCTTTTCAAATACCTGCTGCAAACACTTATTTGCTAGCCTAGAGAGGAGGTTGCATTATAGGAAGTTTTTGTTTTGGTTTGGGGCTTTTTCGTTTGTTTGTTTGATTGTTTTGTTGAAGTGATTCACTTATTACTCAATGCTGACTTTTCTCTGTAACTACTTGGAAAGTCTTTCACCAAACCTAAAGTTTAATGCTACCTGCTAAAGCACAAAGCAACTTACACAAAGTTATTTCCAGTGGTGTGTTGGGGATATTTCTGTTTTATTGTTTACATTAGTGGTTGGCCTGGATTGTGGTTTCATGCACGTCTAAGATGGAAAAGGTTAAAGTGAGTATCCTGTAATTTAGAATAGAACAGGATAATTTACTTAGGAGGGACCTGTGACAATCATCTAGTCAAATTGCTTGATGACTTCAGGGCTGACCAAATCTTGGTATGTTATTAAGGGCACTGGCCAAATACCTCTTAAACATTTAACTGGCTTGGGACATTGACCACTGCCATAAGAAACCTCTTCCAGTGTTTGACCATGCCCTCAGTAAAGAAATATCCAGTTTGAACCCTTCCTGACACAGCTTTGAGCCATCCCTGTTCATCCTATCACTGGATCCAGGCACAAAAGATCAGCACTTCCCTCTCCACTCCCCCCACTCAGGAGGCTGTAGAGGGAGAGCAGTGAGGTTTGCCCCTCAGCCTCCTATTCTCCAGTGGAGACAAGCCAAGGTCTTCAGCTGCTCCTCACAGCTTTGTTGCCCTCCTCCATATTTAAGGACCTTCACATAGTTTTCCAATTGTGTGCAGAGTAGTCGAGGTAAGGCCATGCCAGTGCTGAATATAGTGGGATAATCACCTCCTTTAACCCCCGGTGATGCTGTGTTTGTTGGGCCAGCTTTTGCTACTTTGTGGTAACAGTAACCAAACAGAGTAATTAGGTGTCCTTTGGTATGCTTCTTGGATAAGTGTATCAAGATCCAGAAATATTGTTCAAAGTGGTTCTGGGGTGCACAATCTTGTGGCTCCTGGCTGTTGCTGAATTGAAATAATCATAACTTTTTCTGCTACTTTTTATAACATTAGTTAAATTAACAGGAATTTTGGACTGTGACTTGAAACTTGCCCCTATCCTTTCCTGTACTTAGACCTCTCCAAAAATGCAAAAGTTTTCCATAAAATTAGTTTTATTTTCTTAGTTTGCTTTTTTTGCTTTCTGTTGCCTATTCAAAAATTTTTCAGTTTTCAGCTCTTTAGTTATTTTACTGCCTTTTCAGCTGAACGAGTGCCATTTTCAGGTTTTTGGCAGCACAAATATGAGGTGCCTCTGAAACAGTCTGTCCCTCTGCAGTGTTTGCTGCCCTCCTCGGGGGTACAGACTCTTGAATGGCTGTCAACAGTTGTTATTCTTGCAGTTCTGTAGGGTGGGAGCCAGAGGCTGAAAGTTGAAGGGGCAAGTAATGGGCTCATTATCAGGTCCACTGGAATTATGCTCTGACCTAGTTGCATTGGGAAGGGTAGTATAAAGGAGAGAGGATTTCACACATATACTTTTGAGGAATGTGAGGTGGAGTGGAAAAAGAAATAATGATTTGGGAATCTTGCTTAGCTGTGTTCATGCACTTTAGAAAAGAGTAGTAACCTGTACATCCATGCTTCTAACTGCTTTGCTGTTGCTCTTTCTTATGATTTTTCTCATATTATTAGATCTTAGAGTTATTTAACACATCTGTGAGTGAGCCTTCAGTGGTGTTTAATGTAGTATTATGTGTCGAACTACGCTGGTGATTAAATAATGTTTTGTACCAAAGTGGTGGTTACTGTTGCTGTGACCTGATGTCAGAATGAAAGTTTTCTAGTACAAAAGCAAAACTAGTTTATGTGTTAGAATCTGGTCCCACTTAAACCGCAGAAGCACTGCATGGCACGTCAAGTAAAAAAAAGGTTGTCCTTGCTTAGCTTAAAATCTGCTAGCTTGTAAAATACTGCCTATACTGACTGGATTTTACAGTAAGTTTCTTAAACCCTACAAGGTTAGAGAGTTAAGGGAGGCATTGTTTATGTCAGTTTCTGCAACTAGTGTTTACCTTTTATGAATTAAAAATAAAGTTATTTTTCAAGTAGAACAGTAATAAAGTGTAGTTAATACTGAACAGTAATTATATATTTATTCCCCTCCCTCAACCAGGTATTGCCAGAATAATCTGTTATAAAATTGTCTCTGAATTTGTAATGTTTACCTTCAGTCTATCAATTACATTTTTGTCAGCTTCTGAAAGGTAAAGTAGCCCTACCTAATAAACAGTAGTAGGTAAAGTTGGGAGACTTTTTTTTCTTTTTTTTGGTGATGGTGGTGTTTTATGAAAATGAGTAAAAGGCCCCTGTAGTTTGTGTGCAGAATTGTCGTTTTTCTGAAGATCCCTGCAGCTCTCATTGGAAGTCTGAATTTTTTGGTGCTAGTTCTTTTTGTTATGCATTGAACTGCTCCTTGGAATGAGATATTGGCTCCAGCTAGGGGAAGAGATAAGGTGTTTGTATTATGTGTCAGTGAGAAAGATATTCTGTCATGGAATAGAAGTTCTGTATTAATTTTATTTAATTATCAAACATGAGGAAGGCCAAGTGGCAGAATTACCCTTTTGTATTGTTATAGTTACATTAATGAATTTCAGAACCAGTTTTCCAGTTCTTATTAAAATATGGGCCTTAATGGAGCATGAATTAGTGAATCCAGTTTTATTACTAGAAGTGAAGTCCAGAAGAACTGGTGAATACATCCCCTTACGTAAACAATGAGTCGCAAATCACTTCTTACTGGCTTGCAACATAATTTTTTGTGGTGTATTTTTTGGTTTGTTTGTTTGTTTTTTAAATTTCCTGGGTGGCATTTCACAAGAGAATATGAAAAGTCAAGACCTCTACAGTGTTCCTAGATCTTTGCAGAACCTGGGAATTTATTATATAGAAATGCCAACATATTGTCAAAAATGAAAAATATGCCATGGCCTACAGCAGGTTTAGCCTGTGGTTCACAGATCTTGGGTCTGGTGATTGATCTCTGTAGGAAAGCAAGAGGTGCAAACTGGATAAGTTAAGATTTTTTTAATTCAGCTAAATGTACTTGTGAGTTCTTTGGCAACTAGTGTAGATTGTTTTATTGCACGGTGTGATGCTGTAGAAATTAGTGACTCTATGGCAAAAAATATTGTCTTGTAAAGCATGATGTATTTTGAAGATTATGTAAACAAAGCTGTGACTATGAAAAGTTACTCCCAGAGATGAAGGGAAAATGGAATTGTACTAGTTGTTTGGAAACAAAAGAATACTGCTTAACAGTCCCTGAGAAAACCTTTATATTAATGTCATTGTGGTTGTATATTCTTTGCAAGTGAAAAATACCAAGCTGATGTGCAACAGACTTTTAAACTGAGTTTTTGGTATTTCAGCAAGTGGGTGATGTGCTGCATACTGGGTTTAAGATTGGTGTGTTCACATGTGTCCTCTTGTAGGACTAATCATCTGATATGATCCAAACTCTAAAGCAAAAGTAGGTGTTTGCCTGGAAATAGAAGGAAGTTCTCAAAGGGAGAATCTAACACCACTTTCTAAGAGCACAGCAGGCATTTGGCAGAGTAGTCAGTTCCAGAATTCTGCAAGATGATCTGCTTTTCCCTCATGTTTTTTTGCTATTCCAATAAAACGTTTTTGGAAATTAGAGCTGAAATTGGTTCCTGCATATTGAGCAAGCTCAGGCAGGAGACAAGACTTTCCTTAGACACAAGCATAACACACATCTTGTGTTTCACAGGAGAGATGCATCTGTTTTGAGATTCTTGAGACTTCTTTTGTGATATGCAAAATCTTGTGAAGTTTGGTTGGTACCATGAAATCTCAAAATGCCAGTACAAAACAAAATGCTACGTCATTGCATTCTTTATTTGTTCAGGTGTATCCCTTACTGGGTGATCTGACCAGTTGGCATTCCTGCTGGGTCACGAGTAATGGGTAGTTAGAACCTGAATTGTTCGTGTCATTTTCACTCTGGAGGAGTGCAAAAGGTCCAGCATTTTGCATTCTGTTAAGGGAAGCAATCCCAAGAAACTAATTCAGATGCTATTTTTCCCCTTCTTTTTAAAGATGTCAGGTGTTTGAAAAATAACTGTTACTAGCTGGAATTGTTACAACTACAATAAACAAATTTAGGGGTATAATTAAAAGTTGAAAAAAAGGATGGGTAAAATTAGGCGATGGAAAGAGGTAGGGGACTAACATTTGGAACACTGCTGTTTGCAGAAGAGAGAACTGAAGGGGGTGAACTTGGTGAGGTTTATATAATCTGCAGGCAGGACATAAAATTAAAGTAGATCTCTTACTCACCAAATCCTACACAGTTATTGCTCACTGAATGCTGCAATGCTAGAATTGGAAAGCACTTACTGAAGTCAGTAGCAGATTGGTTTAAAAGTGGATGAAATTTTTGACTAAGGACCTCAACCAAAGCTTATTTGCTGAAGACAAGTGATTATCCTGTGGGTTAGTATGGTTGGTTAAAAGATGAGAAACAACGTAGATAAATGATTGCTTCATGTTGGAACAATGTTAGCAGTAGTTTTCTGCTAGGATTAAGGGGTACATTATATTGAAAAATATTCTTAAGGAGTGTCAGTACTATGGCACTGTAGCAGTTTGTTGGTCTTTGGGGATTGGTAAAATACGAATTTATGAAGTACTTGCAGCAAACTCTTCCAAAGCCATTGTCCAGTTCTTTCACATGCAAGTGTAGTTCAGTTCTGGTGAATGCCAAATGATGCTCATACAGGGGAATATAATGCCAACCTGTCTACAGAGTGATAAACTCTAAATTTGCTCCTGTTACATATATACATGCATGAGAAGGGCAGTGGTCAGACAGCTGTTGGGAATTGTTCACAAAGAATTAAATCACTGTTAGGCCATTATGTTCATCAGTGGTGTGTTGAAATCATTAACAGTGTGCATTAATATAATCATTGCAGCACAGCAAGGGTTTAATAGATACTGGAAAAGTGGATAAGAGATGTGGAAGATACTCTCTGCTGGAAGATACTCTGTGCTGAGAAACAGAACAACAGAACAAGGGAAGAGATGATAGAGATCTATAAAATCCATAGATCATAAAGAAATGATGAGTAGAAAGCAAGAGTAGCTGCTTTTCTTAGGACAAGAATTAGGCCACGTGGTGAATTAAATGTGCTACCTGATGAAAATTAGAGTAGCTTGTCAAGCAATGTGTAATTAAATTGTGGAACTTATTTGCCACATGATATTGTGGAGTAGAAAAAGTGTAAGTGAGTTTAAAATTGTAATTAGACGAAGCCAGGTAGGGATAGTTGCACTGAATACTGAACTCTACAGTGAAGCTGGCCTACCAGCTGTAAAATGGCTGATAGCCAGGAATTACTGTGGACACTTTATGTCTAGGTATTTGCTGTGGTTTGCATTCTTGACCTGAATCATCTGTCTCTGGCCACCCTTGACAAAAATGGAACTGTGTTACACAGCCCTAGACTGCGTAAGTTAAAACACCATTTATGTTCTTATTTTTATATTGTTAGGTAAGCGTCCCCACACCATAGTTCTGAAGAAAAGGATTTTCTCCTCTTGATTGAAGATGAGGGAAGAGGGAGTGAGGATTTGGAGAGAAATGAACTGAACTGTTGAAAACAGAGCAAAAAGGCAAAGCAAGTGTGACAGTCCCCTATGTACTCCATCTCAGTTGTGATTTCCACTGCCTTGCTGCAGCTTGCTTCACCCTTCTGGTTTTCATCAGCTGCTGGGAGAGACTTTCCCTGCATCTTTTTATGTGAGATCTTGAATCGATTTATGCACTGTCTTGGGGAACACAGACTTCACCTGCTGGTTTCTCTGCTAGGAAGCTAAAGCACTAATATAAGATGTCCTTGATTTATAGAATTGTTGCAACTTAAAATGAAGTTGTTGCTACTGTGGAGAAAAAAAAAAGGAGGAAAGGTAAAAGCTTACTCCACTTGGAACACATCTAAAGTTAAAGACCTTTAAATTGCTGCAGTTCTCTTTGTAACGCCTGCCTTTTCAGTGTCCTGACTTTTCTTGGTATAGTGTGTCTCACATTGATTCTTTCCAATCAATGCGTTCCCTGGAAATGTGTAGGCATCCCATAGCTAGTCTCTCCTTTTCAGAGTTCTTGGAATTCTGAATGTATTGAGTCTTATTTCAGACATTATTTACTTAGCATTGTAATTCTTAGGCTTAGCCTTCTTGATGGGATGCAAATACTTTGTTAGGGGCAAGTGTTACTTAATGGGTTTGACTCAGTGACATTCTAGTTTCCTTCTTTCTACCTCTTTTTGTGCTGGTGCTCTTTGAAGAGCTCATATTAAACACTGCACATTACCTCCTGTCCACTGAATTTCATAATACTTTCTATAAATTTTTCTGTTGTTAAACTAGTTTATATCATCACACAAGCAAGGTGATGGGGTGGAGCTTGTTACACAATTGAGATTTATTGTTCTGACTTGATTTACCTTTTCCCTCAGAGAAATTTTGTTTCTCAGTGTAGTGTTAATGGGATTTTGGTAGGGATTTGAGGGAAGGATAGAATTAGCAGCATGCTTGATTATTATTTGCCTTTTCCAGCAAACCCAAATGAACTTCCCAATGGTAGGGTAAATTAATAAAAGCAGCAGTGTTTAAGAAGTCTGAAGTTTTCTGAAGGTCAGTATCTTACCATTTGAGCAAAGGTAGGAACTTTTAAACTTATATTTCCTGATAATTTAAATTATTAGTCAGAAAGCCACTGTCCCCTAGAATGTGGAAATTTGAGGCATTTGGAGTAGATGTTGCATATAGATGAACTGGGTCTCAGGAGAAAGACCTTTGCAAAGTCTTTGTGTTCTGAAATCATGTTATAAGACCCTTGAGACAGATTTTTTTTTTAAATCTCTTCCATTTCTGTGTGCTCACACTCCCCAGACAGTGAGTACTTGAGCAGCAAGCTGGTGGGAAAGTAGCTGGTGATCTTGGAGTAAGGTATTGTTATTGTTCATACTGATAACAGTGATATTCATTAGGATTTTCTGTGTATATTTTGTGTGTTACTGCTGGTTAAAATACAGCTTTATCTAAATAATACACATAGGAGTACATAGGAGTAAGAAGCTGTCCTGAAGTTTTAGTTAGAGAGAATTACACTTGGAAGCATTAGATATTAAATATCCTATACATCAGTTATTTTTTTCTGTGATTGTCATAGCAATAGGATTAAAATAAATGTAAGGCTTGATTCTCCAATCTATGCATATTGTTCATACTTTCAGGAATAGTATATTTTCTACTTCTTTGGAGCAAAAGGAGCATATTTAATTCCAGTTAGAGTCTTTCTAATAGAGCTGACAGGAAGAAGGAAAGGCTCTCCAGGGGATGAATAGTATATGTGTGTTTCTAATCACTTTTTATGTTCTTAATGTAATGCATAGTCATGAGGTGTCAGATTTTAGGAGGACTGGACAGCTCTAGGACTGATGTACAACCTTTGAGCTTCTTTGCACATTTAAGGAAAAAGAAAGTGGTTTAAATAATCTTTGTACTACTGGTAAGTAATTGAAGCATGACGGGTGTTCTTGTATTGGCATCATTTTGAACCCTTGACTTTGGAAAATGTAGCCTAGGTTTTGGAAATGACAGTGATGCCATTAACTGACAGCAAGTGAAGACTTACTGGGAAACAGACTGCTGAACTTGCTTCTTTGTGAGGGAGTGCTGTCTGGAGGCAGTGGTCAAGACTGGCTGCTTCTTTCTTTTTATTTGTCTCCTAGTGCTCCAGGAGCAGCTAGAGCTTCTAGTGCTGTGTCATATCCAAAAAAAAGCTGTTGAAGAAAGCCAGAGGAGAAAAAGCCATGTGTGTTAAGACAGCTTCAAGATACTCTCTGTGGCGTGGCAGCTGTGTCTTTGGCACGGCCCCAGCCTTAGTATATTTGTGTTCAACTTAGCACTTCAGGGTGGCTGCCAGCATTTTCTTGGGAAAATGTGAGTGAGAAAGTGTTCACAGCTTTTATCTGAGAAGAAAAGAAAAAAAGAATTTTAAGAATTTTGTTACATGAGCAAAGTAAACCCTCCACAGTGTTGTGACTTTTGTATGTCAAATTACTGTGGCCTGTTGGCCTGTTATGAATCATGGAGTAGCAAATCTTCTCAAGGAGCAGAAAGTTTGCAAGAGCTCTTGTCCAGCAGTTTCTGACTGCAGGGGTTGTTTCTAGCATCTGCTGTTTACAGCAGTGCTGCTTGCTGGAAGCTTATCTTATCAAAGTTTGGAGTTAGTGAGGTTATCTTGGGCATATCTCTATGTGTCACCTGGAAAAGTTTGACATTTTTGCATCACAGCTATTACTGTTAGATAACAGTATGCCTGTGTTATCACTAAATCTCTTCTATTAAGTAGCTGTTAGAGACTCATGTTCACTTGTTTTTTTCAGTCTGCTGAAGTCTCACTGTGTTATATTCTTCTACCGTTGTAAAATCCAATGTGTGATCTTAGTGTTTAAATACTTACAGATGTAAATTGGGATACAGCATTAAATCACAGGCTAGAAGTGTGCGTTATCCAGTACCCTTATCAAAGGCATTAATAATGTTATTCTCCTATTTAATGAGGATATGAAACAACTTAGCTCTGATATTGATGGCAGTGTACTGAGTAGGTAAAATACATCTTTCAACAGGTGGATAATCTTGTTTCATGGTATTGCTTGTTAGGACGATAGAAATGGAAATTACCATTTATTATGGAAGCACATTTTCACTTCTTTTGCTTGATGTAGCTGTAATTTCTATTAGGTTCATTGTACAGTGGGGGTGCAAGAGACTTTAAAAGGCATCAGGGCAGTTAAGTTTACTCAGAGTTTCCAAGTAATACTTTTTTTTTTACTTTTGTAACTGTGATACTGTGTCCAAGACAGTTTTAAATACAAAGCAGAGGTGAACTTTAAACTACTTTTTAGAATTGAAATTCTAATGACCATTACATTTTTCCTCTTAGCACACTTTCTGTTATACAGCTGAAAGTACTAGCAAGTGTGAAGTTTTTGATTTAACTGTTATTTGGAGAAGAGCGTAAGGGGGGAAAGTATCAGTGAAGGAGCTGAAGAGAAGGTGGGTGATTTTCAAGGGTCTGGTTCTGACTGTGCAGAGTAGTGATTTCTGAATGAGGCACACTTTGTGTTGAAATAATGAGCTGCTAAGGAATGAGGAGAGGATCCTTATGTAAAAATATGATGCATCAAGCTGCTTTTCATTGAAAAGAGAATGTATAATGAGGACAGTCATGATTCTTGGTTTTAAAACTTATTTAAAGTTGTGTTCTTAAATTCAGATGTTATGTATGATACACAGTCATGTGTGTAATACACAGGTAGGTTTTGATAGATTAGAGAATTGCAGTTCAGCTAGTGTAAGAAACAGCCTGGAATTCTGCCATTTGGCAAATACTTGCCAAATACCTCTGCAACTTTTCACTTGAGTGCTATCTACAATTTTTGGTAAGAAATAACATCAGATTTGTTTGTAACTATGAAAATCAGAGTAAGTGAAGAAAGTGGAGGCATCATTGCTTATACTTAGTATCTTAAGATAAACAGGTTTGGGTTTGTTTAATAGTTAAATAATTCTTGAATATGTAGCATAAAAGGATTTCAATCAATTTTTGTGTCATTAAATAGTAGTAACTGTTTGTAGTAATCTCTTTGTTAATGGCCAAAGAAATCTCTCATTCTGAGTTTGGTCTGAAAAATTTCTGACATATGTTTCAGAATTTAATTTTGAAGAATTGTCTAAAATAGAGATAATTGGTATGGAATAAGCAAATGAAGAAACAAGAACTTGAAGGTGTTTTTATGCTTGAGTTTAAGTTTTTTAAATCCACTGAGTTCAGCCTTCATCAAATAACTATTGCAGAAATTTGCATTTGATGCTCATTTATGATTTTGGACATTTCAGGAAAAAGATTCTTTATTTGTGATTTTTAGATGGAAAAGATTTCCTTGGAGAATGCTGCTGACATTTTACCAGTGTGTGATTTTCTCTGGGTTTGGGAATGGGGAAGAGAAGGAAAGAGAATGTCTTTCTGAACACCACATTAGTCTCTGTTCTGTTTTCTTAATTTATGTTTTAGTTCCTAACTAAACCATGCCACCCTATGATCATAACATGACGAAATGGAAAAAGCTTAAATTTAGTCTAGAAGAGTAATTGCTGTTATGCTTTAGCTGTGGTCATATTTTCCTCATGCTATTGTACTAGAGATGAATTTAGTGCTTTGTAACTGCATAATTCTACTCTTAAGTGTCTTGCAGTATTTTTTCTCTGTTCAGAATAATTACTGTGTGTCAATGTTGTTTGATTCTTACAATATCATAATTTTTATCTTTTAATAACAGTAATAACTGTCTGTCCCTCCCCTCCCCCCCAAACTTATTGACAGAACAGAAAGTAATTTTCTATCAGATGAAGTGTTTCTGTGATTGACTTGGGAAGGAAGGGAAGTGAGATCTTGAATTAGAAGATCATTCAAAAAAAGCAGGAGAATAAAGAATATGTGTTGTTCTCAGGTTACACATCATCTGACTGGGAGGTTAGATGAATCTTGAATGCTAGAGCCCTTAATTTAAATCCTTTCTCTTCTTGAGCCTCCAATGCCAAAATACTAAATTGAAAGTATTAATTAAACCAAAGAATATGAAAATAAATTGTAGGGGTGAGCTACTTCAGTACCTGATTTTTGCCTGTTACTTCAAAGAACATTTAGGTAAACAGTATGAAAAGGAATATAATTTGGTGTCTTACCATGGCATATTTTTTTACACTTTATTTATAGCAGTAGTAGTGAAGGGCAATGCATATTTTCTCTTCTGCAAAGTGGTCTTTAAATTTTTACTAACTTTGAAAAAATGTTTTCTCTATTACAACTCTGTGGGCATAACTATAATCATTGTAATGAAAGAATACAGTTAGAAAAAGTATGCTCCTGATAGCACGTTCAGACTGCATTTACAGATACTTAACTTGGTTTTGTAGTCGTTTGGATGATCATCTTCACATTTTTTACAGGCCTATACTTGGATTTAGGATAAGAATACCTACCATTGATAACATGCTGATGATTTAGTTGTTGCCAAGCAATGTTTATATTGTCAGGGACTTTTCAGCTTCTTACTCCACTCTACCTGCTGGTGGTCACAAGGAGTTGGGATGGACATAGGCAGGACAGTTGACCCCAGTTGTGCCAAGGGATATTCCATACGATGTGGCATGATGGTCAATGTATGTACTTGGGGGAAAGCTGATCAGGATCTGCTGCTTGGGAACTGGCTGGGCCTTGGCCTAAAAGTGGTGAGCAACTGCACTGTGCTTCACTTATGTATATACTAATTAATTATAATTATAATTTTTATTATTTTTCTTCCTTTTGTGTCCTATTAATCTATCTTTATATCAACCCACAAATTTTACTTTTTTTTTTCCCCCAGCTCTTTTCCCCATTCCACTGTGGATGAAGGAATGAGTGGCTGTGTTGTGTTTAGTTACCTGCTGCTTAAATCATGACATTTCCTTTTTTGGCACACAGTATGGGACATAAGGGTTTGAAACAGTGGAAGATCTGACTGGAGCATGTTGAAACAAATTTGTTGTAATTGTAGAGTTATAGAATGGCTTGGATTGGAAGGGACCTTTATGATTACCTGCTTCCATCCAACCCCTTACCATGGGCAAGGACACATTCCACTAGACTCTAGACCACATCCAGCCGGGCCTTGAACACTTGCAAGGATGAAGCATCCACAGCCTCTCTGCGCAGTCTCTCCCAGTGCCTCATCACAGTAAAATATTCTTTCTAATATTTCATCTTCACCTACCCTTGGCTTACAGTATTGATTTGTGCGTAGAGCTATGTTGTATATCGACAATACCGCGTTAAACGTCTAAGTGTATATATGTATAAGTGTCTATATGTTGTATAAGTAACAATTCTGTGCTGTTGATCACCGCTGGGGGCTGGGCTGAGCTTTTCATTGTGTTGAATTTTGTAGCGCTGGCTCCCGGTAACATTGTGGTTGTGAGACTGCTGCGGTGCTTGTGCTCGCCCTGCCGCCATCTCCGAGCTTCGGGAGCCATCTACGGGAACCAGGAAAAATTGCACTGTGCCCCTTTCCCCCTCAGACAGTTGCGGCTGCAGGGGAGACGCTGCTCCATCTTCCCCCTCTCCTCCAGGCTAGTTGCAGTAGCTCTGGAGGAACTTTTAGTATCCTCGGCATGTTCAAACCATATTCACAGCATGTTCCTGTTGCTGTGTCTCCTGAATGTGTTTCAGGTCGTTCAGGGTGTAACAACTATTTAAGAATATGACACGGACATTTGCCCCTGGGTTTGGGTAGCTATGGGTGGTAGTAGGGTCTGTGGGCTGGTACAGCCTGGTAAAGTGGTCACCTCTAAATTATGCAATTTCACCTCAAACATGAGCAGGGAGTAAGTGTTTGATTTTTGTGGTGAGTGTGGTGTTTATCCACCTGCTGGATTAAAACACAACACTGATGAACTGCAACTTGGATATAACCTTTGGAATACCACATAGGCGCAGTAGTATTTTTTAGGAATACATTAATCTCATTAATACATTAATTTTTAGGAATACATTTTATTAGGAATACATTAATCTCTGTTGCTGTAGGGCTTTTCAGATAATTGTAAACAAGTCTTTGTGTGTCTTCTCTTACATTGCATGAGTGCATGCCTTCATGCTGCTTACTTTTGAGTCATATTTTGTAAATATGCTATAAATCTCGTTTTAAAGGTCTGTAGAAATGGTTATTTTAACACAAAGTAGAAGAAAAGTAAACAGGGCACCTTTGCAGGGTTGAAGATACTGCTCTGTATCGAGAATTTTCTGTGCTGAGTTAAAATTATGCAGTAATAGTGATAGGGATGTGTGTGTTTTAAGCATTGATGACTGCAGCTGTAAAAGAAATTACTTTCTGCCTGGCATTTCAGTTTTGATATACTTCATTGTTTCAGTAGTGATCCTCATCTTTCATCCTTTTCTTCTAAGCAGATTGTAGCTTCTTTTTTTGTTTGTGCCATTTTTGATATGTAGGAGGGAGGGATATGCCTTGGGTGTCTTGAAAAGCTAAGTTTTTTTTTAGTTAGAGCTCTTGAATTGATTCTCTAAGAGCAGTACCCATTATAGCAGCTATTCTTGTTGGTCATAAAATTCTGTTTTAAATGTTTTGAATAAAACTGAAGGTATTTTCTTACATCTTGCTTTTTGAGTCAGCAAACACTGGGCATGTTAAGCTTTTTTTATTTCTGAAATTAATATGAAGTGTCTTGAAGTAGTCCAGGTCTTTGATACTGGTATAGAAGACATGCTTTAATAACAAAATAGCAATTAATAATATTTCCAAGTTTCATTTTGTAGTTTTATGGTTCAGTGCTGCTTTTGTGTGGTAATAAAGTAAGATTTTACAGCTTGAATTGAGAAATATTAATAGCCTCCTTCATGAGTACAGTTGATAAGCTAAATAAGGTGATTAAAAATGATCAAATTTATACTTGGTCTACTAAAGATTGAGCCTTTTGTTATTTATCTGTAAGAATATAATGTTACATATTCCAGTCTCAATAAGCCAGCTTTTAAGTATTCTTGCTGGGAAAAAATGTAGAAAAGGTTCCTCTGAGAAA
This sequence comes from Agelaius phoeniceus, assembly GCF_051311805.1. Taxonomy (NCBI): domain Eukaryota; kingdom Metazoa; phylum Chordata; class Aves; order Passeriformes; family Icteridae; genus Agelaius; species Agelaius phoeniceus. The sequence continues at coordinate 57,367,108 of NC_135266.1, read as the reverse complement.
GTATTTTTGGGAATTAATTATTATAAAGATGCCAGGTTTTGCTTTTTTGCTCAATATATAATTTAAAAAAAAAGTTTACTTGGCCAGATTCTGAAGAGGCAATCCTAGTCCCAGCCTTTGCTCAGAGCAGGACTAACTTAAGCTAGGTCGCCTTGCTCAAGGTCTTGTCTAGTTGAGCTTTGAATATCTCAAAGATGGCCTGCTCTAGTGCTTAGCCACTCATTGGGAAAGTTTTGCTCTCTGTGTCCATTTGAGATTTCCCAGGTTTCAGCCCATATTTCTTGCACTTTCTCATTTCACTTCACAGCACTCAGAATTGGCTTTGTCTCCTTAAGCCGTGTTCAGACTGTGGGCAGGGCAACAACTTCCTCCTCTGGTCTGCTCTTCTTTGGGATGAACAATGGTGCTCTGCTCCTGTGAACATGGGCTGCAGCCTCCAAAACACCTCAGGGGCCTGTCTTCAGTTTGGGGATGTTCTCTCACAATGGGGACCTCTGAAACTGGATGCAATACAGAGACATTACATAAACATTCTCCCCATAATTTATGGGGAGAGAAATAATGACATTTTTTGATTTGCTGACTAGAGTCTTGCTGCTGCAGCCCAGCATGTCCTTAGGCTTTACCACTGCATGGGGACACTGGTTTGTGTTCAAATTGTTCTACACTGTGAAGCCACAGAGCTGCTTTCTGTTCAGCCACTTAGTGTCAGTGGCTGGAAGGAGGAGTATGGCTTGGCTCTTATTGTTGACCTCTGTGATGTTCCTTTTGGACAAGGAATTGCTATGGTGGTACATCTTGCCTCTTTCAATTTTTACTAGCATGTCATCCTCTACACTCTCCCCCCACCCCCAAAAAAAAATTCTGTTACTTTTTTTGATGAAAAGTTGTGCATCTATTTTAAACTTCAATGTGGTAATATTAATAAAATTTTGCCTTGCTTATGCCAGCACAAGCTATGCTGATGTGTAGGAAAAGAAATGTGGTGTACTTCTTCATTATAAAGCATGCATTACATGGAAAGTCAGTACTCTATAATAACCATTACTAGAATGACTTTTTTTGATCTGGCTGCTCTAATTTGTGAAGTGGAGTGTGTTCAAAGTTTCTGTCCAGAACTGTCTCTAATCAAGTGCAATAACTTATGTTTGTAGTGAAGCCCGAGAGTGTGACAGATGTGCATAGATGATGTCTCAGAATGTTTCCCCAACTTTTAACTACTGGGTTTTTTTCAGTGATTTCCTCAGCTAGATGTTTTTTTTCTTGTAAACTTTTGATGTACTTTTTTTGCATGGATCTGTGCAGTGCTTTCTTGAACCCATGTTAAATTTCAGCAGCCACACAACAGTGAATAACACCTTCATATGCTATAGGAAGCACTCTTTTCCCAGGTTTGCTCAATTTCCTACCTGCTAACTTAGGGATGGTGAGTAGCCAATCCCTTTTTATCTCCTTAATGTGACTTTCAACTGTATGGATATGTTAAATACCCTCTTTGGTCTTTTTCATTGTGAAGAAACCTGGTCTTTCTAGTTAGTCTACAAAAGAAAGGTGTTCTGTATTTTTGGTCTGCTTTGTTACTGTCAAGTAGAGAAGGGCAGACAGGAGCGAGAGCTTAAGAAAAGCAGATGAGGAAAAGGAGAAAGAAGAAGATGAAGGGAGATACATATTCCATCTCTGTCATTATAGAGGAGAGTACCACATGACTGAGAAAATGTGATGTGATGCAGTTACGGTATTATTCAACTACCTAGCCCTCAAAGAAAGTTAATTTCCAGCTTATTAAGCTAAATATAGTGCACGGTAAATTACATGAAAGTTTCAAAATTGCAAGTGTGTGGCCTTTGCATGGTGCCTTTTAGCCTGTCATGTACTTGTGATTTTGGGTAAAAGAGTTGGGTGTCAGAGTGACAATTTGCAGTTAAAAGAAGTAGGACTTGACTTGCACAGTTCTGTGAGAATTGGTGACTGGACGTTGGTATATTCCTATGCAGAATAAAAAAGTTTAGCATTACCATGCCGCCTCTCTATGAATATGATACACCTATTTTACTATTTGACAGATGGAGGGTGTAACCAGTTCCAGTTCTCAGCTGAGAGGTGACTATTGCTTGAGATATCTTATCTCTGCTGGTTCTTGCTTGCCTGCCTGCTCCCATTTTTCCACAGGATGGAGATGTATATTTCACTATGTACTTTTTAGCTTAATATTGCTTCCTAAATGTTGTGGCACAGACTTGATTTCATTATTTCTTAATCAGAATATTAGAGCATAAACTTCGAAACTCTTGTATTAAAGGCAGTAAAGTCCAGTTTTGAGTCATAGCATCATACGATTACTTAGCTCCATTGATGAAATGAAAGCCAAGTTGAAAATAGGCTTTTCAGAGCTGTGGAAATCTGAAAGTGTGGTTGTCTTCAAGCTCCTAATACTAAACTAATTATTGCAGACTTTCCCCTTTGACTCCCATGATGGGGCTGCTGCACTGCCTTTGGTACTCCCCAGCACCTGTGTATGATCATGCCTTCATTTCCTTCATGTGGCCTGTCCTACCCCAGAACACATTTGGCTTCCTCTCACGTCCCTCTGCATTTGGCAAGCACCAGCCTGTGTTATGGCTGGTTTGGAACTAGGCGAGTGCTTCAATTGACCAGTTGATTGCTCCTGCTGGAGATGGATGACAGCCAAGTTCTGTTTCCTTTTTCCACAATGCAACTGCTAATTTGTATGTCTTGCTCCTACCAGGCAGCTGATTTCTGGGAAACTTAGGGGAAACTTAGGTGTCTTTGAGATCTCTGTTTCTTTGTCAAATTTGGCTAAAATTGGCTTGCATGATTAGAATTCGTTTGTGTGACATGGCTGCTGGACAAACTGCATAATATATAATCATTGTTTTTCTGAGACTAATTGAACTGCATTTAAAAAACTTTTGGATTTGGTCACTAAAACAAAAATGAATAAACTAAACTTCATGTGAAACGGTTTATCTATTTAATCTTCGAAGTGTTTGCTCCTTCCAGATACTGAATACAAAAGGAGGGGAGAGAAATTTGGCAAAAGTGCCTGTCTCTGCCTTATGCTCATTAGTTTAGCAGCTGTAGTGTTTCAGTCTAGGTAAAATGGATACCAGCTCAGGCCCTGGGGATTTGAGACATGTATTCTGCCTCCTGTGCTTTGTGAATCTGTAATACACACTGTGAATTTGTTGTGAATAGTCATTCCTCTTTGATGCCATTCCCTCATTTATATATAATCAAACTTTCTTCAGAGTTGCCTCAGGATCTCAGGCAAATTACCCCTTAGGCTTAGTGAGTCAGTCTGTGGATTTGTTTGATTTTTTTTTTCCCTTTGTGTGTATTTTAGCATTTAGAGCAAGTTCAACAGAAGGAAGTGACAAAGGGTCAGATACCTAGCCCTGAAATTGTGGGGAGATGCTATGTTTATGCAGTGCTCTAAAATGAATTCAAATTTTTGTGCACGATGATATTTGGTGTTACAATTATTCACTGCAGTTATTCTTTGCTAGGACAACGTGCAGCTGTGGTAAAATGCTTTTTAATCCCTTCATGCTTTCAGAAGCAGATGCTAAACTCTTCATTCAAGACAGGTTGAAAGTGACTGTTTCTTGAAATATTGAGATAGATAAAATTTCAGCAGGTGCAGGAAGGATTTTATCAGAATTTGTCCAAAATGAAAATGGCTGAGAGGGATGATGCTCTCTTATGATTTATTTTATAGACCATATATGGTTATTGGCAGATAATTATCCTGCAGAACAGGAGAGATTAATTTTTGAAGGGCACTGTTTTCATAGATTTAGCTGAACTTATCTTGATTTATTCAAAATAAGGAAGATGATTGTCCTGAGCATTATTTTGAAAATCTTACTTCTTCCTAACTCTTATGATGAGGCACCATAACTGGTCCTAAGTCCAAGCAGCTGTATTCTATTCTCCCTGGAAATCAGAATGCAGCAGTTGTGAATTGAACTTCACTGTTTATTCTGATGCATTACTTTTGCCCTCTAACACCTCCCTCGGCTGTCAGAGATCAAGAGCAGGTGTGTACTAAGGTTTTTAGCTCTTAATACTTCAGATGGAAGTAGACTGGAATTTTAACTATCTGTAAAACTTGTAAGGAAAACAGAAAACCTGAAGTAGTTGAGCAGGGGTGGGTGTGTATTAACGAAGGATGGCAGAATTGCCGGTAATTAGAGCTTTCAGTTAATCAGCAGTATGCTGAACAGATAACAAGAGCATAAGTCTCCTCTTAGAATGTTTTCACATTTGCTAACATATGAGATCCAGTCAAATGACCCTAAAGCAAAAAGAGAAAAAGGAAAAGCCTTTTAAAAAAGCAGCTAGGTATCTGACCAAATGGCTGTCATACTAGTTACCTGTTCTTGACAATAAACACATGCCTCATGTTGCTCCATTTTTTCTGTGTATCTTTTCTGAACTCTGCTGAAAAGACATCAGAGTGCAGAAAAATGAATTGTTGTAGTTGAAGTAATGTTGAAAAAAAAAGCAGAGACAAGTTTACTTATTTTGTTTTCTTCTACCTTTGTTCTTCACCCTTGTTTCTCTGTCACTAGTTGTTACTATTTTTCTCCTCTGTCACTAATTTTTATCACTGTCCTTTGCATTTCTGTGTACCAAGTTTGCAGTTTTCAGTTGTATGAGGAATTTAAAGAGATGCTTTTGGTCAAGGAAATGTTGGAGTGTGTAAATGCTGCTCATGGCTGGAGGTGAGCATCTCCAGCCTTTAGAGCCTGTAGAACACCACTCTATATCCCAAGGCTTGCTCACAAATTACCCCATTTCACCTCACTGATAAAATAGGTGGAGGTGTGAATATACCTGTAGTTAGTTACCTAAGTTTTGATGATATATTGCCATTTGCCTATAGAAGATGGAGCTGGAGTCGAGTTAATTCAGCCCCAATAAAATTTTCAGAATTAGGAGCAGAATGTATGAATTTAATTCATGTCGAGAATACTTGGATGTGTGTTATTGTGCTGTTTTGTGTGGTGGGACTCTTCGCAGTAAATTCTGTGATTGCAGTTGTTAGCACAGAGATCAGGAATTACCCATTAATGAAATGTCAGAGGAGATACAGGTGTATGTGCAGATAGGCAGAATGTATAGCAAAGACTGGTGAATAACAAGGTGGTGCCTGGTTGAGGAAGAAGTCTGTGAGTAAAGAGGGAGTTCTCTGATCAAATTTGTATGGGCAAAGCAACTTTGAGATCACAGCACTATGACTCATGGCTATTTGACCAGTCTGCATGAAAGCCAAATTTTTTTGTTGTCAAACCATTAACTTCTCACTAGTAAGCAGAGTAATAGTCTTGCCAAAGTGTAGGCAGTGACTTGAGCTTTCAAAGCGTTATGAGTAATATCAAAGAAATGGGAGCAAATTATGTTTGTGAAGAGGGATGCGAAAATGGTCTCATGAGAAGCATTTTTTAAAATTTTATTTTTGAGCAGACAATGTCTAGATCCTTAAATCAGTAAAGACAAAATAAATAGTTGGTCATAAAGGGTAAGCATAGGCTGAGCAAGACAGAAGCCCTTACTGAATTGTTTAGTTAGGCATTCACAGTTTGTCAGTGGAATATAGAGAGGGGGGAGTGAGGTGCTTTCTGCTGAATCTCTTTGTGAATTATATTAAAAGTGTTTTCCTGTGTTCACTGTGAATTAAAGAGCTTTGGTGTATGACAAATATTTCTGAGGCTTTAAGGTCATGAACAAATTTTGTAGCATGCATAGCCGACTTCATGCCATTAATAAAATAATTGAATAGTGTGGGTCAGAATGGATGTGTAAAGGACATCTAGTCCAGCCCTCCTGCCATAGGCAGGGACATCTTCAACTAGATCAGGTTGCTCAGAGCCTCATTCATTACTTTGAATGTTTCAGGGATGGGGCATCTACCAACCTCTCTGAGCAACCTGTTTTAGTGTTTCCTCACCCTCACTGTAAAAAAATTGCTTCCTTATATCTAGTTGTAATCCCAACCTCTTTTAGTTTTAAACCATTACCCCTCCTTGTCCTATCACAAGAGGGCCTGTTTAAAAGCTTGTCCCTATCCTTTTTATAAGCCTTTTCACGTATTGAAAGGCTGCAATAAGGTTACTCTTCTCTTCTCCATTCTGAACAACCACAGCTCTCTCAGACTTTCCTCAGGTGAGGTTCCATCCCTCTGATAATTTTTGTGTCCCTCCTGTGGAATTGCTCCAGAGGGTCCACGTCCTTCCAGTGCTGGACTCCATACCTGGAGCAGGGGGGGTCTCAGCAGAGCAGAGGGACACAATCACCTCCTTCAACCTGCTGGTCCTGCTTCATTTGATGCAGCCTGGGATACCATTGGCTTTCTGGGCTCTGAACATATACTGCCAGCTCATGTCCAGCTTTTTATCCAGCAGCACCCCCGAGTCCTTCTCAGCAGGGCTGCTCTCAATCCCTTCATCCCCCAGCCTGTATTGATACTGGGGGTTGCTCCAACCCAGGTGCAGGACCATGCACTAGGCTTTGTTGAGCCTCATGAGGTTCCACAGGCCGTTTTCTTGAGCTTGTCCCTCTGGATGGCATCCTGTCCCTCAGGTGTGTGGACTGCAGTTCCCAGTCTGGTGTTGCCAGAAGAGAAAAATGGTAAACCAGATGCCAAGGTGCTTTGCCTGAGCACACAGAGTGAAGTGCTCTTTGTCTGCCTCCCTGTATGTGTTACTGAGTATCTCTGTAACAGTTCACTGACGCTGTCCTCATTTTCAGACAGTGTCTGAGAAAAGACTGTTTTCCATCAGGTAGGGAAGGTTAAGAAGTGAAAGGGTGGGAATTCCGACTAGGAATTAAAGCAGAGCAATGGAGAAGGCTGGAGTCAGGATTTTCAGAAGTGTGGGTTGCACATTCAATGCACATCTCTAAATTCCTATCAGAATAACTACTCAAGCCAAAAGAACTGTAGGTGTTTCAAGCAGGGCATTCAAAGTTAAAGCTTGTCTTTTTGATACTTTTAACTAAAATCTAATTGTGCTTCATTCCATTTTGTAAAAGGTAATGTCATCTCCTGTTATGGAAGCTCTTGATGGTATGTTTAATTATTTCATATTTTTTCACTTGGATCCTGTGATCACAATATCCTTACAAAAAAAAAAAAGTAGCAAAAAAAAAAAAAGCAAAAGGAAAAAAAGTTCTAAGGGTGGCATAATATTGTATTTAGTGTGGACTGCAAATAGCAGCTATTGAAGATAAGTGTTACAGCATATTGTGGTATTGCCTATGCCTGAAGTGATGTGAGTAAATACACATGAAAATACTGTTCATGAAGCCTGTCTGACATTTAATGTTTGTATTTTCTCTCTCTTCTGGTATTGTGTGTGTCTTTAATGTAATTTTTGTGTAGTAATACATAGGCTTTGAAAATAACATGTAGTTTTTCAGACTAACCTATTTGATAAATTATTGAGAGCTTTATTTTCCTCTTCCTGAATTTTCTATCTACATGTGAAACTTTAGTTATAAAATCAACTTCAGAAACTTCTAGAGGCAGTGCAAAATGGAAGAATTTTTGTGGTGCACATAGGATGAAACAGTAGAAATTGTAAGATTTTGCATTATTGCTACTATGAACTGTCTGCATACCATTTATTGCAAGTTTGAGTCACACAAAATAGAAGTTTATGGGGGTATCTGTTAAATGAAGAAATTTAAAGCAATTTTTTTAAAGCAGACACCTGAATTTGCAGACTATCAGAGTTTTACAGTTACATGCAATATTTGCTTGTCAGGGGTTTCTTTTAATGTTGAGAAAGTAATTTACTTTTTAGTGTAAAAATATTCTATACTGGACTGTGCGAGCAGTTTATGGCTATAGCTGTGGTGTTGGCTGTTGTGGTGCTGCATGTGTTTGGAGATGGTGACTCCCAGAAGGACAGGATTCAGTCATCCTGATGTGCACTTTCCCCTTCTGCATATTTCTGGAATCTATGGCAGCCATTGGTGCTCTAGGTATAAAAGTATTTCAGTGTTGGAAGCAGCTGTTTCCCTGAAATCATCCAGATCAATTTGCGATATATTCCTGAATCAAGAAGTTCAGACACTGTTGAAGGGTGGTGTAACGATGGGTTAACTTCTTGGGCAAGTCCTCTGCAAAACTGTCTGTAGTAGCTGTTTCTGTCTTCCTATTAGAGGAAAGAGAAGGAAAGAGGAGGAAGCACAAGTTTAGTTCCTCCTAAGAACTTTTTCTTTGACATTCAGGAAACTAGGAGATTTCTTAGGATTCTCAGAAGAGTTTAAATGTGCCTATATGTATTTTTAATTGCTGTTTATAATATATTAATATTTATAATTGCTGACAGAATTTTCTTTTCCCTAATGTTATGATTCTGCCTATTTTGGAGAAACTTTATCTTTTCTGACAATACTGAAAGCTCTTCTTGCAGTTGCATTCAAACAGTAGGTAAATATTAGCCTGTGCATTTCAAAATGTAGTACCTGTGCTCTTGTCTTGATGCCTGTTGTCAGGAATGTGTAGTCTTGGAGTTATGGTCCAACAGTAGACACAAGTTTAATTCTCTGTCCAAATTTAATTGCCTAAAATTTAGATGCCTGTGTTGAGATGGTTACTCTTATATCTCCATTAAATTTACAGAAATAATTGCCTCCAGAAGGCCATTCATCTCTTTCTAAGCTAGGTGTCCAAGATAAGAAAGATAAATTGCTGTGGTGATTGCAAATGGGGCAGTGACTCATTCCGATTCAAATATCCAGCCTACCCTCTGCAGTGAGGGTCACTGAATCTCATCAGAACTGTTCAGATGGCACTGGTTAGTTGCAGATTGCTTTTTCCTGTTTTTAACTGTGTAGGTTTTATTTTTCTCTAGATGTATTTTTTTCATATTTATGTATACATGCTGGAGATGTCCAAAGAGGAGGAATAAGTCTGGTGAAGGATCTGGGGTAAAAGTCTTTAGAATGGCTGAGAGAGCTGGGGTTGTTCAGCCTGGAGAGGAGGCCCAGGGGAGACCTCATAGCTCTACAACTTCCTGAAAGGAGGTTGTAGAAAGGTGGAGGTCAGTCTTTTCTCCCAAGTAATGAGTTGTAGGACAAGAGGAAAAACCTCAGTTTCTTCCCAGGGGAGGTTTAGGATATTAGGAAAAGCTTTATTCACAGAAAGGGTGATTAAGACTTGGAGTAGGCTGCTCAGGAAAGAGGTTGAGTCTCCATCCCTGGAGGTTTTTAAATGATATGTAGATGTGGTACTCGGGGACATGTTTTAGTAGTGGACTTAGCAGTGTTTCATTAATAGTTGGACTTGATGATCTTAAAAGTGTTTTCCAACTGAAAAGGTTCTATAAATTTTTATTTGGAGTGCAAGGCCTTTCTTTGTGCATTTGAAGCTCTGGATATTTGGATGAGTTCCTGTTATTTGCTTCAGCTTTGGTACTGGAGGATCAGTTCAGAGGGGCACTGGTAGTTCATAAAATGTTCCTTTTCATCTGAGCCGTTTTTATAGTAGTATCTGTTTTCTAGGTTGGTTAGCCATAGTTAAGATGGATATAGGATACAGTCCAGTGATTTAATTTTTTTTACCATAGTGGACAATATTAATTGGTTTTGCTTTTTAATTATGTTTTTAATTATAGCATCAAATGCAATATATCACTGTATATAAAATAAATGTGCTTTTCTGTGTGGCATTTCCTTGGAGCATGTGGAAGAAGGTAACAGACTAAGGACTGTGGTTTTGTGTATGTGATCTTTGCAGTATTTTTGAATGCAGGGTATAATAAATATGTTGCTTCAAATGTTTAGTTGTTGATTAAAAAGACTTCAAATTTGCTCATAAAAATACCCACTTTTTGTCTCTGAATGCTTTCCACCTCAAATTCAATTTTCCCTGCAGTACTTTTGTGAGGCAGAGATGTTGTTATCGCTCTTTTATGGGTGGCAGCTGTGGCAGAGGCTTTGCTTTTGCATTGTGAGTGGAGTGGGCAGCGCGCCCATGTGAGCCGAGTGCCAGGTCCTGCCGGCGCGAGGGCTCTGCCTGCTACCTGACAGGCAGGTGCCAGTGCTGGGTGAGGCTGAGGGCTGCCAGGTGTCACACAGCACCCTGGCCTGCTGGAGCTACTGCTGTCCCATGTGCTACTACCAGGTACCTCCACTGACAGCTCCTTAACTTGAGCACATGAAGATTTCAAGGTCCTTGTTCTTGGAGTAGCTTAATTTTTGGCATGTTTCTGTAATTTCTGAATACTCCAGTTCTGTGAGGAAGCTAAAATCTCCGGTCTGAACTGCATTTTTTTAATATGACTTGTTGATTACAATGAGCTGGTAAATAAATTTCTTTTTTAAAGTAGAAAACTTTGAAAACTACAGCTATTTATACAAAGAAAACATTTTTTACAAACATAGGCTCTTTTCATTTGTAAAAAGCTATGTTAGCATTCTTTTGTGTTTAGACTTAAAGCATGACAGCTTGCTTATTGGGTTGTCTGGCCAGATTTTGGTAGCAGGGGGCTACAGGGGTGGCTTCTGTAAGAAGCTGCCAGAAGCTTCCCCCATGTGCATAGAGCCAATGTCAGCCGGCTCCAGGACACACGCACTGCTGGCCAAGGCCGAGCCCATCGGTGGCAGTGGCAGCACCAGCATTCATCAGAGTTAAGTAGGGGGGAAAGTTACTCTGCCAGGACAAATGCTTTCTGACTGAGCATTCTCACTCCAGAGAGAGGAGTGAGAATGTGTGACAGAAACAGCTCTCTAAGGTAGATGCACATCAACTCAGATGCAGTCATTCTCGATCAGCAGCTAAACTTTTAAACTTAAGATCTGTTGGGTGGAGGAGTGAGAGGTGTCGGGAAAGGGAATTAGCATCCAGTAGGAAGAGGTGGAAGCAGGGACACTCTTTCCTTGAGCATCATGACTGAGATTTTTAAGATGTATTATTTAATTTATGAAATAGGTTTTTCTTGGTGTCTGGGAGTTTTGCTTATTTATTGTTTGAATTCCTTTTCTGATGTACTAGCTTAGTTTTGACTAGGAAGTTTTTCTCAATATGTTGAGGCTCTCAGATGTGACTACTTCTATGCTTAGTGTGTCTTGGCTTTATGGATTGAGAAATCTTCATGAATGCTGCATCTGTGGGTAAAATTGGGATACTCTGCTTTGCCATAGCATGATGTTATTTTCTACTTAGCAGAAGGAGATAAATATTAGTATACAGCTGCATATCTCCAAAGCTGTTGAAGTATGCTGAAAATGAATTTGTGTTTAGTTTATACCCTTGCTGTTTTAGTAGGATGAGAATCAAACAGACCTTTGCTCTAACACAGATTGGACTAACAAGTGAGCATTTTTCTTCATGGGTTGCAACAGGGTGAGTTAGAACCAGCATATTTCATAAATCTTGATTAAAAAGCTTGACAAATGTATTTAAGAAGGTTGTGAAGCCCCTGTACTTCCAGTTAAAAGCGGGCACCTCCTGGTAGTTTACAGGGTCTAGGATTGGGGAAATGGTGGTGAATTGCCTAACAAGCTTAGTGTTTGTACAAGCTAAAGTATTTTTATTGCAGAAATATATTGCTTTGTTCAATGAAGGAAAGGAACGAATTTACCTTTTGTAGCTAAAGGTGGTTGTAGCTGCTTGAACTACCTGCAAGCTGCTCTTTTGATGGCAAAAGCATACCCATGTCTCTATAGAAAGGATTGTGACTGCCACTGAGAGGTTCCAGATAATCTTTGCCCTGAATTTCACCACTACAGATAGACAGTTTCCTTTTGTTTTTTCCCCGGGAAAGATATATTCATTCTTCTCTATTGTACTGGTACAGTCACCTGAATTAGTCATAGCAAAAATTTTGCTGTAAGATGCTGCCAGCAGCTACTTGGCTGCCATCCCACAACAAGAGCAGACTGCATTCAAGTTCTGATGCCAAATCATGTGTAGGTTAACCTTTGTAACCCATCTGAAATCAACACGTGCTGTCTTTGGGGAATAAATCTGGTCTATTTATAGGAAAACTCTGTCTGTATTTGATAGCTTGCATGCAAACTATGCAATTAAATCCTCTAGCAGTTGTTGCTGAGAGGCTTCCCCACTGTGAGGCAATGTCTGTGAGAAACTACCCTTGTAGAAAGTAAATCCTTTTTTTTTACCTTAAGATTCTGCATGATTGAGTCATTGAATATGGAAGTATCAGTAAGGTGTCTGTCGCTGAAATAGTGTCATGGGCAGGAACAAGTTATGGTTCCTGTCTGTTCACTTTCATCTGGCATGTGACATGAGTGGCAACACCGAAGTGAAAGATGTGACCTGTGATCTGGGACGTGTGCGAGGAGAGGACTGTGAACACTGGCACTTTGAGCTGACATCAGTGAAACTTGAGATGCCATACTTGAGTGCCAGCGCTTAACACAGAGTAAAGCTCCAGCCCTTAGCAATTAGCACAGAGGGAAAGTTTAAATGACCGGTGTTCTCCAAAACCTTGAACAGTAGGACAAATCTTTTAAGGCAAAGCTTGGTGAATATTTTGTATTGTGATTTTGGTTTTTTCCTTTCTGTAAACTTAAATTAATTAGGGATGAGAAATATGTTTTTCTTTCCAGAAGATAATTCTTTATGTCCTCTTATGTTAAAGAAGCATCGGAGGGAACAGGTTAAGACAGGGGTCTTAGTCTATGAAGTCCTCTTCCTTTCCCGTTTTTGTCTTTGATCTATTCGTCTGCATTATCTCCATCCGGGATAAAGTTAAAATTATGTGCCTGTAGTTGGATAACAAGATTACCTCCAAAATGCCTGCTTTTTACTTTATGTAAAATTGAATGATTCACACTTCACACTTCTGTAAATGTGGCAGCAGAAGAACATTGTGAGAAAAGATTAGTGGGCTTCAGCTATTGTTACTGCTCCTTTAGTTTTTTTCCCCTGTAAAAATGAGAATCTTGAAACACTCAGGCTAACATGGTGTTCTGTAAACAGTTTAATAATTTTCAGTGTTTTTATAGACAAACATAATAAGATGACGAGCAACTGCAAACAGAAATTTAAGAAGTAAGGCAAGACAAGTTTTGACAAGGAAAAAAACAATGCTGTCTTGTTCATTTAATGAAGCTTTGTTTGGGTTTTTTTAGGTACTTAAGAGAAAATGTAGTTTATATACAGTAGACACAGTTGCTTGTGAGATGGGGGATTACTTACAGTATGAGACAATGTCTAACCTGAAGGGTTACAAACACTTCAGCAGCAAGTCTTTAGAATTTAAAATTAACATCAAAAAGGTCTGGAATAGAAGAGAAACAAATGTCTTTCAGTAGGCTTAATGCAGATTTTTTTGTGGGTGTAGGTAGGAGTAGTCACCTGCATATCATAAGGATTCATGAGAAGCAGTTCTGCAGGAAAATATTTCGAGGGTTCTTTTTTAATATTTTGTTATATATGTAGAAAGTATGATGCAGTATCATGCTGTTGAATGGGGTATAAAAAGCAGCTGTCCTGTTGTTATGGTGTTTGTAAGATACATTAAAAGGTTCTTTCAGCTTGGGCAGTGCTGTAAGGCATTAGCTGGAGCTGGTGTCCAGTTTGGGTACAGCACTGTGTGAAAGCTGTGTGGGTGGGGAGAAGGGGAGAAAAAGAAGTGTAAGTAGAGATCTAGAAAACAACATGACCTTCTAGGGAAAGGCTAAAAGATAAGGGTAGTTTAGTTGAAAAAGAGAAGCCTAAGAAATTCAAGTGTTCAAATATTTAACAACTATAGTATCTTCTCATAGATGTCTGTAATACTTGAAGGGCAGTAATGCTTGAGGTGTGGCCCAGGAACTTACATTTGATTTCTGTACCTAATTCTGCATCATCTTCTACAAAATACGTTTGGATAAATTTATTTTGCTTGTATGGTTAATGTGTGTCCAATTCTGAAAATTGAGTAGACCAATTGCTGTGTGACTTAAAGGCTAGAAGATAAATTCTGTATCTAAGAGTGTAATAATACTGCAATGACATGGAGAATGGTGTACTTTCAGGGAAATGTATTTATGTTGTGGATCTTCTCTCTGAGAGTATTTTCAACTACCCACTTGAAAGCTGTCAGGTCATATCTTGGTGATAAAGCCCTGGTATCTTACATGCCATCTTGCATATTATTATATAAGATCAGCTTTTTTTTTTTTTTTTTCTGCAGTATTGTAGTTTAAGAATAAGAACTGTGTAAGTTCTTCCCATGGGGAAGAGGAAGATATAAAAAGGGAAAGAAATAGAAATGAAAAACAGTGATTAACTCATGGATGTGTTTATGCTGCTTTTCCTTTTGCTGAATTTTGATTTGGTTAATGGAATTTACTTTTTCCTGACATGCTTTCATGTTTCAAAATTTTAAATGTTTTCTTTTGTTTTGGCAGAGAACTAACTGTTGTCTTATGGTAGACTTGGCTTTCCTATGCAGTGAAATGCCAGAAGCATCACAGCCTCACTTTGTACCTTTTAATAATAATTTAGGATAAACACTATAATTGCTGTATTTACCTTCATTTTATAACCTGGAAAAGCATAGTTATAAATTACATTAATTTAGAAGGCAGTACCATCAGCTTGAGTACAGGAGGAAAAGAGAAACACTACTAAATTAATTTAAAAATGAAGGTGGTTCTGGAAGTATGGATTGACAAATCTGCTTATGAAGATGCAACCCAGAGTCTGACAGTAAGATAGTGACTTAATTGTATGGTTTTATGCCAAATTAAGAGGGTTTTTTGGTAATTTTTATGTCATCAGGCTACTGCTGGTAATACTTAAGTTACTTGATAGCCTTGCTTTCATCTTTCTCTGCATCCTAATTCTAATTTTGCCTTATCTGTGCCTTGAGTAAGAGAACAGTTTCTGTGGATGACAAACTTGTATTGGGTCAAGTTTTTCAGTGCTGACATCTAATTAGAGACATCAGAGATGGTGATGTTCAGGGTGCTGTGTGTCATCCAACTGCAGACTTCTATCATTTCATTAATTAAGTGGTAGTGGGAATTAAACTTGGGATGACTGATGGTGTTGGTAGACTGCAATGAATTGCTGTGTTTCTGCCAGGGACTGAGCAAAGTCACCTTAAAAGATCCAGCCAATTGAAATCTCCAAATATCAATTGCAAAATTGCATTCAGATTCTTAAAAGTAATTTTTATAAGACTTAGAACTTCTAATTGGGACTCTTGAGGGAGAAGAGAACAAATCAATATTGGTAACAGACTCAATTTCCTACATTTATCTATGTGATAGTTTCTTACACATCTGGTTTAGTGTTGGAGGGATTACTGATTCTCCATGGCTTCCCAATTCATTCATTTGTTAATCAAAATACATGCTAAGTTTACAGTAAATCACCACTTCATTGTTTCTACATGTTGTGTATTTGTTGTGTACATGGTTTCATACATTGTTGTGTATGCTGAGAGCTGGTCTTAGTTAATTCTTGTCTGGCTTTCTGTAAGAAGCTGAGGACTCTAATCTGTCCTATAATCAGCTTGGTTACACAGAGGCCACACAGTTATCAGCTGTTTGCTGTATGTCTTAAAAAGGTTGGCACATTACACTAGAAAAGAATTGTAACATTTGAAAGCATGTGCATTGAACCTATGCTGAAGCAGCAGTGCAAACAACAACACTTCATGCTCTCAGAAGGATGGAAGGCCTAACACACAGAGCATTAAATGTATTCTGAACTGGGATTTGGTATCTTTGTCTCTCTTCACCAGTATTAGTAACAGACTTTACATTTCTATAATAATTAAATGTAGAATATACATGTTAATTAGGTTATTTGTTAAAGGATTGCCAATTCTATTTATAGACACTAAACAGCTTTTGATCTAAGGTATGAAAAAACTGACCTGAAGGGCCAACAACATCATCTATGAAATTCTGCCAGAATTCCAGTAGATTTTAAACCAGTGGAAATAAAAATAACTGTAAGTATGTAAAGCCAGCATGGAAGTAAGAATAAAGTGTGTTAACCAAGGGAAGAATAACTTCAGGATTTTTAAAACTAAGCCTATGTTTTTGCATCTTAAAATGTAATATGTTAATGTGTAATATGTTCAAGGGTTGCAAATTGCATTGAGTTCTTGAAATATTCGAAGATATCTCTGAAAGTTGTCCTAATTAAAGCTTCTGCTTCTAGATTAGATCATCTGTAGCTTCTAGATTAGATCATCTGTAGATTTACTTAGCTATGTCTTGGAAGATGTCTGTGGATGGAGGTTCTGCAACTAGTCAGGAGAATCTGTGCTGTGCAGTGTGAACTGTGGTGGAAGTCTGTTAAAAATTAAGCAACTTGAATTTTTAAAATAGAAAGTTACATGTAGCAACAGTGTTACTTAGTAATTATTTGATTTGCTTTGTTTTATAATGTTGTGTCTTATATTATTTTCAAAACAGATCCTAGTATTCTTTGTGATTTGGACTGCTACTGAGCCATGACTTACTGTCCAGAATGACATATTTTTCATTATATATTTTTCATTAATAACTAAATTAGAGTTCAGCATTGTACACATTGTGTGAGCTTTTTTTTCCTTCTCATTGTGCAGTGTTTTGTGTTTATTAATGTTGAAATTCACCTGACAGCTTATCCTATGGTCATAGAGAGCAGTAAGCTATAGATTTTTGTGTCATCTAAAACTGTATAATCATCACCAATTACCACCTTGCTGTCCAGTCCTTAGCCTTAAAATTTGTGGTATTCTGTGCAAACCAGAGGAATATATCCAGTGTTAACTAATCCTCTAGGAGAGAAACCATTATGTTCATACCCTTCCTTTCCCATGTTTTAGTATGTGAGAAAGGATTCTTCTCTCTTCTTGTGCCTAAATTCATTTTCTTTAAAAACTTTTGTTGAAGGGTCTTCCCAAAGCTATTTTAGCAAGTCTTTCTACCCTCTCCTCCTTGCATCCTTCTGCTCTCCACTCTTTCTCTTCATCTTTTCGAGATCTCTAATAGCTGTGGGTGAGACATCTTCTATCTGCCAGAAATATTGTCTTCCCCCTAAAGCCCAAAAGGTTCTCACAAGGCTACAAATTTTAGTCTTTGTTATAGCTTATATGAGTTTGCTCATGTGTGTCTATGAAAATCCTAGGATTTCATGTGATCAACATGTCTGATGTTCTATTGTTTTCCATTCTTCTGGTAGAAGTGTTCATTTAAGGCATGTCAGCAGTTCTGGATTTTGGCTGCTGTAGAGCTATTGGGTAAACATTTGCTGATCCCAGTGGGATTTGCTGTCACTGCTGTGTATATTCTAAGGCCTTTTATATTGTAATATCAATTTGAGAAACTTGCTTAGATGTGTATTTGAATGAGAACTTTAGTTTGGAGAACTTCCAAATCTCTGTAGAGATTTAGTTTAGAAAGAATAATAAAAAACCCCCCAAACAACCAAAAACCCAAAGAAAACCAGCTTACATAGTATAACTGTTTTTTATCAATCCTTTTGGCACTCATTCATTTGTCATCCTTGTCACCTGTCAGGATTTTTCTACCTGCTTTGAAAAGTCTTTATTACTAACTTTTAACAAAGGAATCCTCCAGAATATTTTGTTCAGTCTTTCTTTTGACTTCTTTTTTGCTTGCTTGATATATTTATCTCCCTTTTTCCTTTGAAAAGCATCTTTTAATATTTTGGTTTTAATTATAAAATCCAGTACCTCTTTACTGTTTTGTCTAAGCTATCAGTAATAATGGCCTTTGAATAGAGTTCTCTGGGAAGACACAAAAATCTGAAAATATGTTTATTTCAGAATGAAATAATAATTCCTTACCGTTTAAATATAATTTTTTATTATTAGCAAAGTTTCTGATTTGTCCTGGGCTTTTGATGGTTTTTTGAACTTGTTTAACCAACTCATTCACTTGAAGATTCTTCATATGGTGAAGTGAGAGCTATATATGCTTTTGATCTTCACCATGAAAGAGTGTGTAGCCACTGAGCAGAACAGGGATCTCAGTTTGATTCGGGCACTCCTTGTCTTACATACATGATGGTGAAATAAGTAACTCCTGTGCCTCTATTCTGATGTGATTAATGATTATGGCTGCACCATGGAACTTGGTTGGTTACTTCGAGCAGAGAAAGTTATGCTCTGTGTCTGCTGTGTTAATTCAGGGCTCAAGAAGTGGAAATAAAGTAATGAGTTAGATGGGCAAAAGTTCCTTCTAGACTGATGCTAGGCAGCTGGTGATTTCATCTTCTATTTGGGGGAAGTTCTGTTTTCTTTCTTCCTTTCAATTGCCTTCATTCCCTACTTCCTACCTAGTGCTTTGGATTTTGCCATCTTTAATATGAAAAATTTATAGTTTGTCAGGTACATTTTGAATATAAATTACCTGTCAAAGTATTTATGAGTAGCTTTTGTTTTAAGGTGGAAAATTTAGTGGCTCTTCACTTATGTAGTAATTGCCTTTGCATATACTCACAGTGCTGCTAGGTCAATTTAAAACTATATCACAAATAAGACCTAAAATTGCAGCAGTACAGTTTTTAAAAACCTATCACATGTAGTTTTGAGATCTCAGTTTGTAGCTTTTTTCCTGACTTTCAGTGATTTCTCACGCTGTTTAGAGATGCCAATGAAGAGATAAACATTACATCACTTAGTGAAGTCCATCTAATTTGAGCTTTTTGAGAGCATAAGAAGTAAACTTATTGTCTGTGCAGCCCTTTCAGAGAGTGCCCTGCTTAGTAGTTCCTTGTCAGTTCAAGACAGGCTTTTCCACATGCCTGTTTTCCAAATGTTACAATTTTTCTCCCTTTCCCAGTTGTCTGCTTGTAGAAGAATTCTAGGTGTCCTGAAACCGGCTTCTTGTAGACCTTGTGTTGTGAGACATTCTCCAGTTTCTAGGATTTCTGACTCTGGGTCAGAGCTTTGCAAGTGGTTATTTTGAATTCTTCTGTTGGGAACTGGAATTCTAAAGGAAGGTTGATTCTGGTTTTCAGTTTTGTGTACATAGCTTAGGTAAAGCGTGTGGTGAATGAAGTATATTGCATTTGTGAAAGAGCAAGTGGAGAGGGTGAGGTTTTTGAAGGTGATGTTATTAGAGATGTGTCATATGGTTGTAAAGGTAAAAAAGCTTTATGTTTTATTCAAGAACCAAACTTTCCCTTTTTTTAAATTGTGAAATACTTGTTAAAGATGTGCTGCCAGCCTCATACTCTAAATATTCCCAGCAGTAGGAATTTTATAGAAGAAAATAGACTTAAAAAGAGCACTATGAGAGGTGCGACTGTAAAGACTTCACTAATGCAGCTGTTAAAATGTCTTAAAATTCATATTCTGTGTGCAAGAACTCAATGCAGAGTATGCTTCAAACTTGTTGTTTGATACTTCATGTTTGGAACAGAGTAATTTCAGAAAGGCTGTGGGGGGGAACCCCAAAATAATACAAGTTCTAGTAATTAAAAAGAGAAGGGTGGTGTGTGGGGTGGATTTAGAGAGGTGTGAGAGTGACTGACTGTCAGGCTAACCCAATAATAGACTTACAGTTCTCCTTGCATGTCAAACATATTCAAGATTAATTCTAAAACTATCACTGTTTATTCCTGCTTTTGTATGACAATAGTCCTTGTCCTTTGGAAATGGATAAGAGGCTGGTTTGTTAAAGGTGACTAAAAATTCGTAATAGAAATATGACTTGGAAGCCCTTGAGGGATTGCTGGGGTGCTCTCTGCCTCTGACACCAAGCAGAAACATGCTTACCACCAAATCCTGTCTCAGGACTACTGACCCAGGGATAAGGCAGCTCTCCTCTCCAGTGTTACTGTAGGAGAGACAGAAAAGGCTCCTTGTTAGGGAGAGCAGTTCCATCTGGGCTCTTTGCCTCTCTAGTGTTGGTAGGAGGGCAAGGAAGTGGCTCCACATCAAGATGGGATAGGTTGGCTGAGGAGCAGGGGGTTACTGAAGGAGAAGCACAGTGGGTGCGTGCGTTGGGCCTCACTGTCAGCTGCTGGACTACTGTTGCTAATGCAGTGAAATAATATTTGCACTGCTTGATATTGAATGTGTTTAGAACTGAAGTGCTTCTAAGTTATTTGGTCTTTATCCCATTCCTACTGAAAGTATCAGGTAAGTGTAAGCCAGGAAGAAGCTAATGCATTGATATTAAGTACTGCATGTTTGGGTTTTGTTTTCATTTTGTTTTTTCTCCTTTTCCTTGGCACTGAATATTTGCTGTGCTTTCTTTAGGTCGGGATTTTACTGTCAAAATAGATTTTAGTGCTAATTAACTTGGATTAGATTTCTCACATTAGAAAAAAAAAGGTGGGGGCAGTAATGACAGTCATTCTGCTTTTATTATGGAATGTAAAAAAATGCCAACTTTTTTATTTGTTCTAAAAATACATTGACTTTCTTAGTTCATGTTTTTTATTGAAAGTCAAATGTCATAGACATCTGAGAGAGGTTTAGGCCTTAAGTTTTGTCAGCTAAACATCTGAGAACATGAGCTTGTGAATGTATATTTTATGAGTTCCTTTCTGGGGTTTCAGCTTGGCTTGGGTTGGAGACTGCACTTAAGGAAGTGGTGTATTCCCAGGAGTGAAAAATTAGGTAGCTGAGATGCAAGTTTAACTGCCTGGGGAACCAAGATGATGTAGTGGCTGTGCACCAGTTTTAGAAATGTCAGTAATATTTTAAAGATACGCTGATATACTTTGATGCCTCTTCACCTGCATGCTTACCGAGTTGTAACCAAAATTCTGTATTTCTCAGTGTGCTTTTTGGATTATTCAAATTGGCTTTTGCTAGCATAAGTGCACTTAAAACTTAGTGGATTTTTAATAGTGATACAGTACAGTCCATTCTATTATTTTAAAATTTTGGTTTGCATCTTTAGGAGTGAAATAGAGAAACAGTTTAGATTAAGTTCCTGTAAGGCAATTATCAAAGTAGTTTGACTGTACTAGAAAGAATGGCTATGGATGCTTCACTGTCAAAACCTGAGGCTACGTGAAAACATCTTCTGGGTCATGCTTGATTTGATACTATCATGAAAAACCTGGGTGAAATACAATGCTCAAAAATGAGATAAAGCTCCTTAAAACTGCAAAGCTGTGAGTGCTCAGGTCAGAGTTCAGGTGTTATTAACAAATTGAAAAAGTGATAGGAAAACAAAAATACAGTTTATAGCAATAGTCATTGGTGTATATGCAAAACACACGAGGAAGATACACCATATGTAGGAGACAAGAACAAGATGTAGGAAATAAATCTTTAAATGCAATTGCAAAATGAAACTGCATTTCTTGGTGTGAGAATATTGATAGTAAAATTGCCAAGAATGCCACTTGAATCTAGGTTTGTCATTCCTTGCCGATGTTTGCCTTGTGGATAAAGGAACAATTGACTCTAATTTTGCCCATTTAGTTCTTTAAACTAAAACCTCAGAAGTTGAAGGGAAGAACAGTGTCTGTTGCTTCCCAGTAATAGTTACACAGGTTAAAGGAAAAACTTAATTGGCGATCTGATTTTTGTATTTGAATAATAATGCCTTAAAATGTGGTTTGTTTTTCTTTTTTTAAACAGCTGTAGTGGATAGCCCCTTAGTGAAATTTCTAACATTTTATGTAATTCCTTTACACAACTGAAATTCAGCAAAACATTTTGAAGCCCTGTTAAGAGAACGCCCAAGTTTTTCAAATAGCTGGTGTGCAGTTTTTCTGTCATGGAACAACACTGACATCCAGCGGTGGTCTTGTACTACTGCGGTCTTTTAAGATCCTCTTTGCTTAATTGCTTCAAGTGTTCTTTTTTCTATCGAGGCGTTGTCAAGTAAGAAAAATTTGAAAGCTTTCTGCGATTTTTTTCCTTTTGAAAACCTTACCATTTTATAGCATGATTGTATAAATCTGCTTCTGTAGCAAAGATATGTAAGGAACATTCTGATTTTTGCATAAACACAATGAAAATAGCTATATAAAATTTGCTATAAAACTCATTGATTTGTGTGGCTGGCACTGAATTAGAAGTGGTAGTGCAGTTTGGGTTTGATAATATCACAGTGATTCTGGAAAAGTTGGGAATCTGAAATGGATAAATTTTATAGAACATATTTATTTATATTAATTTTCCTTATTTGCTTCTTCTGTTACACAAAGCTTCTACTTAATAAGATGTTGATTCTAGAGATAGTAGAAGAAAATTACAGAGGATTTATAGAAAAATTATGTGATAGAAAAAGGAAGATTAAAGATTTGTGTGCATGAGCTGTTAATTACAAAGAGAGAAAGGATGCTTTTCAAGATAGCTGCTCATGACAAATAAATATTATTAGGAGAGTTGTTTACCTGATGGATTTAATTAGAGAATAAGGCTCTCATTTAAAACCTTTCTCTGTGTATGTATACACATGCGTGTTTGTCTGCAGATGAAGTGTTTGATCCAGCAGTATAGAGCAGACAAAAAATGCATCTTGCTTTGATACTGCCAATTTCTTCAGTGTTTCAGACACAGGTAATAGAGTAGCAGTACCAAATCTGTCTATTCAGGCCATATCAGGTGTGATTTGTTCTTCATGAAGTAAAGCAGAACATAAAGGGAGATAAGTAGAGGCATAGGCAAGATTGGTACTATGGTTATATCCTATAGCAGTGGGAAATACTGAAGAGGAGAATGCACACCTATAAGATACAAAAGTGGGTTATTAAATTGAGGTTATACTTGATATGAAGGAGCAGTGGGAAAACAGCTCTGCCTGTCACTGATGTAATATTTTTTTTTGTGTATTACAAAGGAAGAATTACTGAAATCTGTTTTCCATAGAAGCTTGTTGAGAACATTTTGATAGAAAAATTGCAGATTTGGATTTATATGTGAATGATTCATGTAGAAAATGCTGATTCATTACTAATGGCTTTGTTTTAATGTCTCATTTGAAGGTGGGAATGCAGGTACTTTCTAGGAGATGTTTTTTCTGACAAAAGCTGTTGCTAAGCGGATTGTACTGCTTCATGTCTCAGATGAATGAAACTGGAGTGGGGGGAGGAATAGGTGAGATATTCCTCAGGTTTCAGCAAGTGTAATGCAAAAGAATTGCAGTAGAAACATTTATTTTCCTTTCTCTTCTGATCTTTCTCTTGAGAATGTGTCAGAAATAACCATCTCAACCATTTGTGGAAACTTTATACCCATTTGGTTGAAAACTGATTTTTTTTTTCTTCTAATTTATGTTAATGTTCCAAGGCCACAGAATCCCTGTGTGACTCCTGCAGCATTACTTACTAAAATTCCCTTGAAATCCATGTAGTTGTTTTCATAACTTCGATATGTAACTTTTAAGATTGTTTTAAAACATGTAAGAAAGAAGTGTAGTGAGTACTTTATTTCTTGGAAACTAAAGGTAATTTTAGTGTGTCTTAGTTTGGTTACCAGTCCTTATGGTGGGAGGTTATGCTGTGGGGTGTGTGTTGTAGGTTTTTTTTGGTGTCATTGTAAGATGTCAGTGGTCAGCCACTGTGGAGCTTGGCTGCTGGCTCCCTATGCTTCTCACCCGTTTATTTTACCTTTTATTTATTTGCTGTGTCACATTAAGCAGAAGTGCTTAATTCTGAAATGTTTATTTACAGAAGGAAAAAAGAGAAATTTGTTGATTGTGGCAGCAGCATTTCTGTGCCAGGTTATTCCCAGTGTCTCCTTTATTTATAAAGGAGAGTTAGGGGAGATGGCTTGGAATGGGGGTGTGGAGAGCAAGGATTGACAGACACTGCTTGCACAGCACCAGCACAGCCAGGTAGATCTTGGGAATTGGGGGATTTATGGGCGCTTCCAGCCGTGTGATCTGGCTCATGTGCGGTTTAGGATTGCTTCCAACCACTTGGCAATAGGAAGTGTCTTGGATTAATGTAATAGGATCACACTGTAGGTGACCTTTTGTTACCTGAGGTCATGGCATTTTGCAAAACGGGCAGAACAGGTTATGCAGATGATGTGAGGCACTTGAGTGAATATAATAGAGACACAGAGCTGCGGGGCTGTTCTCTTTGACTCCAGAGCAAGTTTTTACTGCTTTTACTGGTTTTGGTTTTGTTCAGGGTCAGTTGTTTTTTTTTCCCTCCTTCCTTGATCTAATACAGAGAACAAAGAAGTGAGTGGCCCTATGCTGTAAAGGTGCTACCTTCAGCATATCACATGCCTTCATTAAGAACAGATAGAAAAAGGCAATCTGATTCCTTCAGAGTCTGGAAAAAGCTCAGACTTAATAATCCTTATGTTGTCGAGGGAAGGATTGTGCCATCTGAAGAGGTAGCTTTATCTATTTTGACTCCCTTTTCATACTTGAGTGAGGTAGATGTATTTTTTTCTGTATAAATAAATTTATTTTAAAATAAATTTAATAAAATTTTTTTTTTCTTAAATAATTTGTGGGCCTGTAGCAGGAAATACTCAAAGCTGAAACTTAATAGTTCTTATAGGAGACTGTACAAACAGGAGAAAATAAAATAGTTTATTTAAAATAAGTTTCTTTAAATTTGTTAAGAAAATATAAACATGTTTGGAGTACTCATTGCTATATGAAGTAGTCTGTATAAGAATATTATTATGGCAAAATGGAAAAGACTGACTTGATAAACACTGGTTTCAAGCTTTCTCCTTACAGCAGGAGAGATCTGTGCTTTGGCTGAATCTGGTGTACAATGTCTCCTGGTTGCAATTTGCTTCCTGGCCAATTTCTGACCATTTTTTACTAAATCTATAGTTTTGCATCCTGTTGCACAGAAGCAGCACCTGACACATTACTGGAAAGCTCTTTTTTTCTCTGTTGAAGTTCTTTAGCAAAATTTGGCTAACAGAATTGTTGATTTGATCTTTTTTTATTTAAAGTAATCTTGATCCTGATCTTTTGCATTTGCCTAATTTATACTTTTATATAATAAGCATCTATGATAACCAAACCAACCAACCCTGAACTATAAAGTATCCCCCCACATTGATATTCACAGGTTTTTTTTTTTGAAAACTCTTAAAATAACGAAGTCAGTCAGGTTTTTGCTAAAAAGCTTTGATGTTTGCTTAAATCAATCTAACAGATGTCCTCAGTAGTATCTTATGATTGGTGTCTCTGTGAGGTTGGCAGAGATTTTGGTCAGATAGGCAATGTTTTTGCTAAGTGCTGTTGCTTAAATTAGCACAAGTCAAAAATTAGTGGTCTTCTCCCATGAGGTTCTCTTTATCCTTCTGTCTCAAAAACTTTCCTAAATAATGAGAGAAACTAAATTGAAAATTCATATGTAAATTTATACATAAAAGGTTATAAACTGAAAATTTTGACTAAACCAGAGCGTTGTTTTGACAGCTGTGATTCAGTCTTCTTCACTTTGAGGTGCAAAAGTAAAATGTGACTCAGCAGTGAATTTTGTAATAGAAGAATTAATCTTGTCTTATATAGAGAAAGTTTAATTGTAGGTCAGATTCTTGTTTAGTTGTTCTTTAAAAATGTTTTTCTCTTGCTGGAAAATGGTAGCGCTTATGTTGGAGTACGCAGCTTAAATAAGTCTGTAAGAGAATTGCAGTCCCTCTAGCTTTAGTAGAATGAAGAATGATGTCATTTGCATTTGGAGCAGTAAAAGAAAAATCCTTCCTTGGCTTAGCCAACAGTCTAAAACTCAGCTTATGGATTTTGTACTCCCTTAGCCCCTGCTGTTCAACTTATGTTCAGTTTTATGCTGAAGATGGCAGAAGGCAAACTGGTAGAGTTTGATACTGCTCTTTCTAGGAAGTCTGTTGGTGTAATTAAGCCACAGTTGAAGCCTTGAGAGCAGGATAGTCTGGATGTATCTATTTCCCCTGGCACAGAGTGGGAATGCTGTTTTGCTTTACCTTCTGACTCCAGCTAATGAGAGCTGCTAATGCACAGGAGTTGCACAAAGCTTCCCATATCATAGTACTGAAGCTTAGAATTACTCAGCTGGGAAATCCTCTATTCCCATGCAGAGCAACACATCTTGCTACCTTATTCTTCTCAAGCATTTGTCTTTTATTAAACAAATAGAATTGTGTCTTCGTATGCTTCTATATATACGTATGCTTTTTTTTTGCCATCCAAATTGTTTATTTTTGGCTTTTCTTCTTTTTGGTGATGGTGGGCTAGAGACTCAGGATTTGCTAGATTCCATTGTCTGACATGAACAGATAAATACCATCAAGTGTCTGGGTTAGAGCACAGCTGGGAGCAGTAATTAGTCTTGGAACACTGGCAGGACTGGAAAGGGCAATGTTAAAGTCACCAGGGCTGGAATCAAAAAGGTCTGTCAAGTGTACTTCCCTTCAAGAATTTTTTTGCCTTGTTTGTATGTTACACTGTGCATGTTATTTTCTTCAAAGTGAAGTATTTCTTGAAGCACCCAGGAATATTTATTTTTAGTATTTTTAGTGTATGTTACTCTTTGTTTCTTAAATCATTCTTTTATTATTTGGGAAAAGGTAATTTCTTGGTGAGTAGTTATTTAAATGTTGAGGAGGACCTATGTTTCAGACCTGGTGTCTATCAATTATGTAATGGTTGCTGTCATGTATTTGAATAAAATGAAGAGCTGTGCAGAAGAAGGCAGGTTGCCAGCTACATAAAATTGAAAACTGGAACTGCAGATGGGGTAGAGTAGGCAAAGTGAACAACAAATGTCACAATTTCTGATCACTCCAGTTTAAAACTATCCTTTTTTAAAGTTTTTTTTTTTTTGAAGGCTAGTATAGGTCAGCCCTTTAAAATGGATTCAGGTAATCAATTCAAAACTTGGTGTTCAAAACTTACTGTATACTTACAGAATTTTTACAGAAAGATACTGATCCTGCACTACCACCATCGGTGTAAGGAAACTACTTAGATTAAGTAATTTTTCATTAATTTTTACATCTATGTTTTACCAATACAAAAGATAGGAACTAAGGACAATCTCATAGAAAGAAGAAATGTTTGTCTCATTGATACATCATGTGATATTCCATTTTTTTTTTCTTTCACAGGTGTCTTTCAGATGAAGGAATTGAAGCTTGCTTAAGTTCATCTGAAAAAGTTAATACAAATGATATTATCCTAGTTGCTCTTAATGTAAGTCATGGTAGTGAAAATGTTTTTTCTGAGAAATCATGCTAAAAATGATAGATGCAATGGCTCAAATATAGGTTTGTGTGTCTAATTAAGTGTGCTATTGTCAGTGTGATTTATGTAAAGGACAGAGTACTTATCTCTCTCCTTGCCTATATGAATTGTGAGTTTTATTTGCAAAGAACATCTATTCCAAACTGCAAAACTTGTAGGAGAAAAAATGAACAGATTTGGCAGTAGGAAAATATTTTTTTTGTTTATGAAATGTAAAACTAAAGTCAAGCTATAAGCAGTAATACAACCAGAAGCGCTATGTAATGACATGAGTATGAAATTTTAGTATAAGTTTGTTGGGATTAAAAAAACACCCTTACTTTGACTTCTGGACATGATACTCCTTAAAGCGCTTTCAGACTACATATCCAGTGTTGTCTACATATTTATGTAACTAAAACCTGGATTTTTTTCTTTACTATAGAAATCTAGATTAGTACTCAAAATTTTGGCAAAAAATTAACAAGGAATGTACAAGATAGCACAACATCTTCAAAGCAATATACCATAGTATTTTTTAAGGATATGAGAAAAGTGTGCATGTCAATCCCTGTTTTTCAGAATTCTAGTATATACATTGTTGGTAATCATTAAGTCTGCTGCCTTTCTTAGTTCATGTATTTGCTATTTTATTTTAACATATCAAATCCCTACTCAGATGTTTTGAATGATTTAATATAAACTGTACTTTATTTGGTTTAATATAAACTTTGTAATAACTATATGTTGTTTCAAGGGGGAAAACAATGTAGTTGAGTGCTTAAGAGAAAAGTATTCTTCCTTTCTGAAATTAGAAATAATAAAATAATGAAATTATGTGGGAGGTGTTGGGGATTATTTTGTTCCCCCTCAAGATTTAACCACTAGGTGGTTTTAGATGATACTCTGAAAAAGAGGGTCCCCTCTGCTCCTTTCACTTATTCTTTAAAGCATGTGTTCAGTCACTTCTGTATACAGGCACCAGTTCATGTAAGGAATATGAAAAGAATTAAAGCAAAATTATAATGCAAAGATGCAAAGAATGTAATGCAAAACATGCAGAAGGCAAGCATTTGATGCCTGGACCAGAGCAGCATGTCCATATATTTGAGAATGTATTGCTGCTTTATACAAAACCCAAATAAAGTATTTGTGAGTTGCTGGGTATTACCCTGCATGTAATCATATGCTGAAATGAGTACTGACATGATCATTTGTGACTGTGTTGGTATTTCAGGTTTGATAGGTAATAAAAATAAATCAGGAATGTTGCACAAGTACTCCAAACCAGACTTAATGGCTTATCACTTTTAATGATTAAGTCAGGTTTTTTTGTGCCCAAAAGATTAACTTGTCTGTTGAGTATGTAGAGAGTAGCAGTGTGTCTTTAATGGCAGGATAATAATGAATTTATGTTCCACTTCCTACAAATTCTTCCTTGATTACTAGAGGCACCTTTCAGGCAGAAGAAATCCAGAAGTCAGCTGACCTTTTTTGTCTTTTTTTGGATGTGTATGTGTGAATTGCTTAAATAAATATGAAGTAGATACACTTATATCTTCAGTCCTTCAAATGTTTTTATTTTGTCTAAGAACTTTGAAGTATTTGTAAAAGTTGTCTACCGCTCCTGCTACTCTGATGGGAAGCTGGAGATTTCAGCAAGGGCAAGTTCTGCCTGAACAACCCAGTAGCCTTCTGTGATGGGGTGACTGCATCAGTGGGCAAGGGAAGGGCTACAGATGTCATTTATCTGGCCTTCTGTAAAGCCTTTGACACAGTCCCTGAGAATATCCTTCTTTCTAAACTGGAGAAAGACATTTAATGAATGGACTGTTAGAGGCATAAGAAAGTATTTGGACAGTCCCATCCAGAGAGTAGTGATTAATGGCTCAGAGTCCCAATGGACATCAGTGACAAGTGGTGTCCCTCAGGGATCTGTACTGGGAACAATGTCACTAAATATCTTCATTAATGACACAGATGAAGGGTCCAAGTACACCCTCAGCAAATTTTCAGATGACATCAAGCTGAGTGGTGCAGTTGACACACCTGAATGATAGGATGCCATCCAGAGGGACCTGGACAAGCTCAAGAATTGGGTGCATCAGAATCTCGTGAGGTTCCAGGACCAAGTGCAAGGTGCTGCACCTGGGTTGGGGCAAGCACCAGTATCAACACAGGCTGGGGGATGCAGAGATGTAGAGCAGCCCTGCTGAGAAGGACTTGGAGGTGCTGCTGGATGAGAGGCTGGACATGACCCAGCCATGTGCACTCACAGCCCAGAACAGAAAGCCAAATGTGTCCTGGGTTGCATCCAAAGCAGCGTGGGCAGCAGGGAGAGGGAGGGGATTCTGCCCCTCTGCTCTGGTGAGAACCCACCTGCAATGCTGTACCAAGTGCAGGAAGGACATGAGCCTGTTATAGCAAGTCCAGAGGAGGGGACACCAAGATGATCAGAGAGATGGACCGTCTCTCCTGTGAGTAAGGCTTGGGATGGTTCAGCCTGGAAAAGAAAAGGTTTAGGGGTGACCTAATTGTGACTTCCCAGTGCCTGAAGGAAGCTTAGGAGAGAGATGGAGAGAGAGACTTTTTACAAGGACATGTGATGAAAGAACAAGGGGGAATAGCTTCAATCTGAGAGTAGGTTTAGGCTGGATATGAGGAGGAAGCTCTTTACTGTGTGGGTGGTGAGGCACTAGCATGGATTGCTCAGAGAAGTCATGGATGCCCCATCCCTGGAAGTGTTTAAGGGTTTGTTGGATGGGCTGTGAGCAATATTGTCTTACCAGAAGGTGTACCCTGCCCATAGGAGGGGATTAGAATTAGATGTTCTTTAAGGTCCCTTTCAACCCAAGCCGTTCTAGAATGATTCTGTGGACCACACAGGAGCCATTTATAGGAGCGTGTGTGCTATTCAGAGACATACAAGTGACAAATGAGTTTCCCCAGTTGTGAAAAACTCAGATTTTCTCAGATTGAAAAACTGAATGTGCTTCCTTGTCATTACCTGGCTATCTTGTGGAACAGAGAGAGGATTGGGCATTTATTCCCTCTATATACTCAGCAAATATGCTAAAAGTGCATTCTTATGATTATTTTCTAATTTGTAATTTACCAGTGTTTCTCACTGAAAACCAGAATAAATGATTTACAATATTTTGGATACTAAGATAGAGTCCTGCTCAGTTTTGGATCAGAGTGCCAGAACAGTAGGCCATTGACATATATTAATGGCAAAATATGGTTCAAGTTCTTGTAGTAATTACATTTAGCACATTTTCTTTTGAAAGAGTTGTTTATGATCATAATAAGTAAGGATTTGTGCATGTAAAAAGACAGGAACTAAAAATACTTTTCTCTAAGTGCCAGATGGAGAGCAAAGATGGATGTTTTACCTCTGTGAAGCCTCACAGTTATGTTTAACCATTAAACATTGCATAGCCATTTGGTTTTGTTTATTTAAAAGCATTTTAATCAATGTTGAAAATGTTAATTTCATTAATTAAAACAAGAATATAATTTAAAAAGCAAATGGATTTCTTTTGTAAACTCTTGAGTTGTTGAATTTTTTATCACACAAAGGAGTGGATTTCTGTTGAATGAATAGTTGTCATTATGGAAAAAATGCTATTCTTATTCCTATGTTATGGGTTTTTTTTTAAGTCCGTATTTTAGGTTAATATTGTCTTGTCTTCTGTAATCATTTCAGACAGATTTAAGAACGATTGGCAAGAAATTCCTCCCCAGTGACATCAATGGTGGAAAGGTGGAAAAGGTAGACAATATTTTTACTTCCCTTTTCTATATTCTGTGATTTCTGTGTTATGACAGCCTTCTGCGGCACATTAGTCTGGTTTTGTCATTACTTCACGTAAAAAAACCCCCAATGTTTGAATCTATTATAGTGTAAAAATGTGAACATAAGCTCCATAAAAGGGGACTTTCTGGGTTTTATTTCAACAACTTTGAAATGATTAAATAAAAATCTGAACAATCCTGGCAACTTCATTTGTTGCTGGAAAGTCATTAAACTGTTTAGTCTTGACATTGTATCAGAATTTCATTTTTTCCCCTCATTATCCTGAGAGGGCAACAAAGCAGGTCAGAAATAAATCGAAGTAGAAGTTTGATTCTGATACACAGTGATACATGTTTATGCTGGGTTACTTGCCTACTGGCATCCATGGCTATAGCTATGCACTTTATGTAATTTTCCTATGGTTGTGTATCCCACAAGTCATGTGGATAAAACATGTTAGATGGGGTAACACTTTGTGCTAGAGAAGAGCATTATACTTGAAACTTGGGTGTGCTAGATTTTAATGCATGTTGCGTGTTTAGGTAAAAATGAAATTTGTCCCCTTCTGTATAGCCTTCCTTAGAACAAAACAATTCAGAGACGGGTAAAGGAAGGAATTTTATTTTAAACTTAGCAGTGGTTCTCACTTCAATTCTTTATCACTTGCTTCAAGTATTGATAGTCTATCACTGATATGAAAGATCTGGGGACACTTATTTCTTATACTGTTGAAATTCAGATAGTGGTAAGTTAAGGTGGGTTTGTTTTAAGAAAGCCAGATTGCTGAGAGAGACTGCTAAGAGCTGTTAGGATTTGTTTATTTTGTTGTCTAAATGGAGTAGTCACTGCTGCAAGCACAGAGTCTACTAGAAAAAGGCACAAACATTATTGCCATTTATGCAAAGCACACTTTAGAGACAGGCCATTGCAGGATCATAGATTTTAGCAAGGCAGCAGTCAGTGCATGCAGCATATTATTT
Organism: Agelaius phoeniceus; assembly: GCF_051311805.1. Taxonomy (NCBI): domain Eukaryota; kingdom Metazoa; phylum Chordata; class Aves; order Passeriformes; family Icteridae; genus Agelaius; species Agelaius phoeniceus. The sequence goes on along the minus strand of NC_135266.1, from coordinate 57,335,224 downwards.
AGCAAACTAACTTTTATGGGAAGAGTTTTAACTTTATCTATATTCATAGATCTTTAGAAAATGATTCTAAAAAAAAACGCAAACCAGACGCTTGCAAACTGTTTCCTGGAGGGTGATAATCCTTCAGGTTTTGGGAAGAATTAAGCAAAAAAAATCTGCTTGAGAAGGACTCCTATTTATAATTTTACCTCAAGCTATTAGATAGTATGCTGAATCCTTGCTCTCTTAACAGTAATTTCCTTTTTTTGAGTCAAATAAGGTGAATCTGACTCCTTAATCAGTGCTGCTGCTTAGCTTTCAATGTATGCAAATGCATTATGTTATAGAGCTGTGTGTTTACAAAAAAAAAAAATGCTTTATGGGAGAGGAACAACTTCTTAGTATAATCTCTCCATGGAAAGTAGTAATTTGTTGTTCAGAAATGTTTCAGTTAAAAATAGAAAGTATGTGCTACTATTCTTCCTCACAGCCAAGACTAATATCAGTTTTATTTATTTATATCTTGAGAACCTATGATGTATTTCCATCTTGCATAGAAAATAACTTTATTTATTTAAAAAATAACTTTTTATCCCTATTATATAATAGGCAAATAGTTGCATAAAAGCCAGGAGAGTCCTAATATGAAACACGGGTATTTGACCACTGTAGATGGTTATCTTCAACTACAGTCATTAATACACAGAGCTATTTCACTCATTCATTTAATATCTGTGGGTTAGAAAAAATCAATATTACCAGCATTAACCACAAGATGGCCACATTTACATAGGATTTGGGAAAACTGAATCCTTCCATTTCTATCTAGATGACTACACCACAGAGATCCGTTAAGTACTTTTGAAGGAATTGAAGTGCAAAGAAGACTATAAAGTTACAACATATAACTTAATAGCTGCTACATTTAAGGGTTACTGGCTTTCTTTTGAGAACTTGTGTCATTACAATGGAAACATTAACTGCAAGAGAAGCATTCAGAAAGGATTAAAGTTGTGATCTCAGAGTTCCTGTCTGAGTACTGGCAAATTGATGGTAAGCAGTTGAAAACATAAGGTGCCAGCAATTTAATTCCTGTAAAGGTTACTCACATGCTTCCCCATTTCTGTTTCATTGTTATTTTGATTGTAGATTTTTGTTTCCTACAGCCTTTTAAATTTTTTTCAAAATTATGATTGGATTTGTGGTTCCTTTTAAAACTGATTGGCATTGAAAAAAGCCTGTTTCAGTGAGATTTTTTGCTACATCAGATCTTCTACTGCCATCATAGTAAAGCCATTGTGCCCCTGTTCTCTTATTTATTAATTTCTCTTCTTTTTATATATACTTACCTACTGGATATCTGCTCTCATTTTGTCTTCTTCTGGCTGCATATTCTGTTTCTTCAAGGTTAGAAGCTGATGGACTGTGCACTTTTTCATCTTTCTGCTGTCATTTAGGAGTTAGAGATCAGTTGAGCAGCCACAGACAATTTTATTTTCAGACAAATTAAAATGACTTAGCTATAGCTGAAATGTGATAAATGGTTGAGATGATTGGTTTGGGCTTGGGTTTTTCAGGTGGATTTATTTTGCTTTATTTTGGTGTTTTTTGTTTGCTGTGGGGGTTTTTGGGGGTTTTTAATGTTTTTTTGTTGGGTTTTTTTGGTTTGTTTTTTGATTTGTTTGTTTTTTTGTTTGGTTCTTTTTAGTAATAATTTTTATTGTTTGTAACATAGGTTATGGTATGTCTAGTAGGGTATCCATTTTTATGTAATCAGTAGACAAGTGACAGCCCTTCAGTTTGTTATGTTTTGATTGGACCATTGTTCAAGGAAGCTATATTTCTAGTTGGAGTTTACAAAGCAGTTGTACTTGAAATTTCCTCTTGATCCAAACAGAGTCTTCTAAGCTGTTTTTTTTGTTCTTTAGAAGACTTTGTCGGTGAAAGTCACCCTGCAGTGAAATCTTATCTGGACTCCATGCTGTGTTTGAAGTGACAGTATCTGTGTTTTTGTTTGTTTGCCTCCTACACTGTTTTCATTCACTTTTATTTTATAATCTCTATCTCAGAGATGTGTGAAGCATCACAACTGTTTCTTTGTAAAACCCATTTTTATCATGTTTTAGAGCACAGAGTACATGAGTGATAGAAATTCAACATGACTGCCTGATCAAATTACATTTTTCTCTGCCTGGGGGCATCTGTTGGTATGTCTAGATATTGCAGTGTGTTTGCTTAACAGTGCTAACAATTTTGTCTTTTCTGTTTGACTTATCTAGCTGGAAGGGCCATGTGTCCTGCAAATACAGAAAATTCGCAATATTGCTGCACCAAAGGATAATGAAGAATCTCAGGCTGCTCCCAGAATGTTGCGTTTACAGATGACTGATGGACACACAAGCTGCACAGCTATAGAATACAGTAGCATGTCAAAAATAAGGTGAACAGCTAACTTTTCCATGTTTTCCTTTGCTACTTAAATGTCCTTGAAATAATGGAAGTGTCCTTAGTAACTTATGAAAATATTGTTCTGCTAAAGAGGCTTCCTTTCTGGATTTGTATATAAATGAGAAATTTGATTTCAGCATGCAAAGGTAGATATGAATGTAATTTACAGTTCTGTTTATGTTGAACTACATCACGGAAGAAAGTGGATTTTTGCAGCCATCTACTGAGTTGTGGTTTCACAGCACACAGCATTTTGGGGGTGTGTGTAAACTTGGGGCAGATTCCCAATTTTCAGTAGTAGCAGATCTTTTGCCTTACCTTTGTATATCAGGAATGCCACAGGCTTGACACTCCTAACCCAGTGCAACTAATGCTGCTTAACCATGGGCAGGTCTTTAACTTGGATATTTCTTCAGTTAAAAGTGAAGGGTAAGAGAGTTGATTATTGCTGAACATGGGGGTGCTTTGTGTTTTTGGTTATGGAGGTGCTGAAAACAATTTCTGCTGTTTAGTCTGCAGAGTCGTGGTGTGCTCTGCACTCTTCTAGTTCAGGTAATTTTGGTTTAAAAAAAAACCCCCTTTTTCTGTCTCTCTGCTAGCTGCAGCAGTTAGATATAGATATATACTTAATTTTTGAATGTCATCTTTAAGAGTTAAACTATTCCTTCTGAGCAGGAGCCAGCTTGCAGTTTAGAGTGATGCTGTCAGAACATTTAATGATATTTTAATTTTAGCTTGAGCCAGCAGAACTTGGAATATCATATTCCAATGCGAATATAAAGAAAGCAATAAAGGAAGGCAAACAGACTCTTGTGTAAGTAGATTCTAGATCACAAAATGTTTGAAGATAAATACCCAGTACAAGACATAATTTGAAAGCTTTTTGATAAAATCTCAAAAATGTTAGAGAACTCATCGCTCTAGTAATGTTGTAAACACTTGTTTTTACATAACATTTAAAGATTTAATTTGTGTTATATGTAATTTTTTCAGGTCTGATGTTAGATTATTAAACTGTAATAATATCCTGTTTCAGTACATAGAGTTACTTTAAATAAATAAAAATCACAATTTTCTTTTATATTATAGGTTTTTCATGACTATAATTTTCATTTATCCCTTTCCCCTTGCCTCATTTTAATTTTTTTTTTCTGTATTTCTTTCATGTCTATTTTCTGATTGTCCATGTTTTTGCCTTCATCAGAACAATCCAAAAATCCATTAACATTGCTATGGGTAAATGGCACTGGTTCTGTATTGGCTGACTCCATTATGAATTTTCCTCACCGTGTGGTATGGGCCTGTGATTGCAACAGTAGCTCTAGCATATTTTAAAGAGATTATTGTCTCTCAGTTGAAAGGTTTTAACTGGCTGCGTCCTGTTTCTCAAAAGAAGAAGAAGTTTCTAGATTGCACTGCTTGTCATATCTTTCAATTACATATTGGAAGTACATGATTCTTTCATGCTTCTGCTGTTGCTTTTCCTAGGGTAGATTCATGTGAGAAGAAGATAAGGTGGCTCCATGTGGGAGCTGGTGACAGAAAGTATTCATATGTTTTAAAATTATAGAGTAGTGAGAGAAGAAGCACTACAAGATGCATGGTTTTTATATTTATTCTAGTATACTCCTAACTCTTAGTAATGTGTAGAAAGGTTCCTTTCTAACCACTCTGTGTGTCTACTAAGTTAAATGTCTAAAAAAAAAATTTGAGATTATTAACTATTTGGAAATCCACTCTTAACTGTAAATATGAGGAACCTGCCTCAAATCAGTTGTCTGAGAATATTATCTGATAATCAAAACAAATCATAACCTTACTTCAGTATTGTGAAATTAGATATTAACCAAACAGGCAATTTGCCAGTATTTATCTCTGTTAGAATCTAATTTGCAGTATGGCATTTTTGTATAATGGGTAGGAAGTGTTTCAATAAAGCTATTGAAAAGTACTGTGCTTTTTGATGCTAATTTTTTATTATGGCATATGAAAATGTTGGAATTATAATAAGAGTAGTTTTTTATATGTTTGTGACAGAATATTAATAAATCTATTGGAATTTTTTGACTCTGTTTCTACCTCTAGCCTGAACACTCCACCTGGAACAAAAATTAAGCTTTCAGGAATTGTTGAAGTGAGAAATGGATTCTTGCTGTTGGATGACAGTAACACAGCAGTTCTTGGAGGTGAAGTGGAGCATCTTATAGAAAAGTGGGAATTACAAAGGGTGAGGTAACACCACTAGAAATGCTTGTCTTACAAGTTGCATATTACATTCAAAAATGTCAAGCTTATTCTGTTGGTTGTGAACTTTTGTATAATAAACTTTTAGAACTGTACTGTCCAAATAGTTTTAGGGCCGTGGCCAAATGTATGCAAGTAGGTCTTACGTATAATGTTGCAAATTAAAAAATTGCAAGTGATCTTTGCATGAAAACTGATTCCTTTCTGCAGGGATATATTAAATTTATGTTGCTAAATAGTCATGGGTGGTATTATGTTGGTAAATAGTCATGGCTTTCTTAAACATTGTGTTTGTTACCAAAATACTATGGAGTTCTGCCTTTTACAGTTACTGTCTGCAGACTGTGTCTTTTTGAGGAAAAAATAATAGAATAAATGTACAGAAAGCCTGAAGTTGGTAATGTTTGGAATAGCCCTGTACCCCAAATTTCATCAGTACTTCAGGTAAATTGTGGTTACAAAGTCAAATTGGAGATTTAAAATTCTTCCAACAAGGCATAAAAATGTGTAAGCTCCTTTACTTTGGTTTCTGTCCCAGTAGAACGAAAGTGGCTGCAGGAATATTTTTTGAAACATTTTCTCACAAACAGGTGCAAGTTCCTAGGGCAGGATTTGTGACCCTACTGTCATTAGTCTCAAATATTTGCCAGATTAACTATCACTACTACAACCACGCACATCTCTGTATTTTTACATCCACATCTCTGAAACAGAGTGGCTGCTTATGGACATGATGGTTAGTTCTGTATGAAGTACTCATTTTATTGTTGCTCCTGCTAAGTTGGGCTCAGTAATTTTTGTTAGAGCTAGCCTTCTTTGGTGTTCAGTTGAACTTCATAATTTCCAACACACTGAGCCAAAATTAATTTGAATTTTAGTTATGCATTCTAGTAGATTCTGTTTGTCATCCTTCAGCCTTTATAGCTAAAAATAAGGGGTTTTTTAAAACGCAAAAGCATTCCTGGTTTTAAATGAAGCTTAAAGAAGTTCTGGCAGAACCATCCCATTTTGTGATTTTGATTCTTACTTAGCATTAAGTCTTGTGAGTTCTCTCTTCAGTTAAAGAAGGTAGATAGATGGGGCAGAAGAGAGAACACAGAGCTAACATTTTCTTAAGAATTCACAAGACAAGAATAGAACTGGTTTGCTTTCTTGGTGATATTTTGAACAGTCTGTTTTCATATTTCTTCTACCTGGACTTCAACAGATAAATTTTGCTTTATACTTCATAATTGGTTTTTGAAATCAGTGTCAATAAATAACTTGGAACAGACTATTTACATAAATAAAAAAAAAAAGCAAAGCATTTAGTAACCAAAGGTGTGCTGCTGACTACAACTTTCAGCACCTGATAGCCAGCTCTCTTGGCTGTATGCAGTATGTGTAAGAGGGTGGTAGCTGTCACTGATTTGCTCTGGTAAGATACAGAAAGTTAACTATTGCCTGCTGCTATCCCCTCTGTGCTCTGGTTCTCAAACTTTTAGAGTTTGCCAGAGTATTTTCTTTTTCTTGTTGACCAGCTCACAGCACATGAACGTGGCCATGTCAGAAAAGCTGTGGGTGACAAGGAATCAGTTTGGACAGGTGAACCATGACCACTGGAAATTGTAGTTCCAGTTCTATATCCAGACTGACAGCTAGACAGATAGGGCTCAAACAAATCTGTAGAAGCCAGATGCTACATAGTAGCAGTTTCCCTTTGAACTTGATGCTTCAATCCTGTTCAGAAGGGTTTGTAGAAGAGTACAGCTGACAAATAAATATAATTGCTAAAATATCTGAGAGGTGGTAAGGACATTGCCACTCCTTGTCTAATCTTGTCATGGAAGCTTAAATAAATGCTGAATTGTGTTTGCATAAAAAGACATAAAACTTTTATTTGTGTAACTATTTCAAATTACTTGTTTTGAAGCTAGTTTTTTATTTTTGATGGCAGTTTTATATTTTGTCTCCACTAGGAAGTCTAAGATGTGTTAATTTGGCTTCCTGTGTAGGTGATGACATAAGGGGGTTTTATACTTAGCATAAAGTTAGTGTTATTAAGCCAAATAGCATGAAACTTTAGAATAAAAGTTGTCTATTCTGTCTTAAGGTATTGCCCTTGCACCTACTTGTCAGCTTCTACTTGTTCAATTGTATTACTGTTTTGTTCCATTCAGAGCAGTGTTTGAAATTGCTTTCAGGAGGAATCAAGTTTTAGTAATAAAAGACTCATAATACAAAGTAGCATATGTGGAATGAATGCAGTATTATCACGCTGCATGAGGAATAAATGTGCTCTTCCTTGTAGATTCAATTTTATCATAAGGTAAATTCTTGCCTGGGAATTTCAGGTCATTTTAAGTGTCCCTATTTAAGACACAGTAAATAAATAAGGAAGGAGTGTAAATGAGACTGTTACTGTGAGATTTGCTTTTCTAGACTATTTGGAAGTATGAGGTGAAGTGTTGTGGACATCTTTAAGAAAAAATACAGTTCCAAATAATTATTGCTTTGTGGTGTTCCTCATTGCTTTGTGATGTTCTGATGGTGACTGATATTCCAAACATAAAGGATCAGTATCTATATGATGTTGCTGGTACCCTTCTTATGTGGGAAGAGTATTTTGTATTGCTATTAAACAAAACACCAGACAATATGTAAGTGAAGTCTGAAGAAATCTGCTGAGGTGATTGGTGAGACTGTTTGGTAGGGTCTTAAATTTTTAACACTTAGAGTTACAGTTCATCTAAAAGTAAAGCTGTTTAGTATACTTCAAGATTTTTCTGTTTTGGTGAAGGTGAGGCTAAATACTGAGATTACATCATGGGAAAAGGAAGTAGTTTTAGGTATATTTCAAAATACATGTATAAAGGAAGGCAAAGGTACAATAGTACATAATATCTAGCAATCATATTGTAAACCTTAGTTTCTTAAGAGATTCTCTAGGAAATATATTTTTAGTGTCATGATGCAAGTAGAGCAAAAAAGGTAAAATAAGTACACTATATGTATTTATAACAAAGTGTATTGTTAATGAGAGTTACTGCTGGGTTATGAGGAAATTTAATTGTAAGTTAAAGAAGATTGTGTATGTTGCCAATTTGCTTTTTATTTGGTGCCATGTGAAACCTGGTTTCTGAAGCAACTGCTCTCACTTCTCAGCAGAGAGTGCTCCTTGAGAAGAAGGTTTCAGATCATTAGAATTCTTTGCTTATGGATAACAGTTTTATGCAATAAGTTGTTATGATTCAAAATTCATGTAGGTAACTGTTAGTAAATAGGCAGTCAGTTTATAAGGGCTTTTTTGCCATTTGTCCAAATACAATTGGACATTTGAGCAGTAATGTCCAATTGCACATTTGAGCAGTAGATTGGAACAGTCTTTTTCTTCTATGTGATTTCTTGATTCTGATTTGGTAAAAAAGAAAAAAGTGTAAATTCAGCTTGCTCTTCCTGATTATAGGACATGAGGAATTAATCCTATGCTTGAGTTCTTGTCTAGCCTATAATTATTTCTTTTAATTATAATTTGATTCTGTATGGGAGTTCATTCCAAAATTGCCTGCATTTATCTAGGTACAAACAAGCAAACAAACAGAAATGCCAGAATAAGTGCAGGGTTTATTGCACCTGGAGTGCCTGCTCTGGGGAAGTGAAGTGGCTTGGCCATGAAATCCTTGTTCTACGTGCTGCTTCAGTTAATAGGTACAGGGAGGTGTGAGCATGCTGCAGTCATCAGCCCTTGGTTAGCTCATATTTCTAAGGCAGCATTTTAACTGAACTGGTTGAAACTAAAGCACAAAAATTTTATGATTTCTGCACTTCTAAGTGCTTTTTTGAATAATTTATTGAATACTTTATCAGTGTTTTTTGCTCTAAGGTATGAGAGAAAGGATTATTCTTTTTCTTCAACCCTGAAAGGAATTAATAGCTGTAAATGATTTAGAAAACAGTCTTTGGCTCCTGAATAAAAGTAGTTAACTTGAAAGGAGTGGACCAAAAGCTTTAATTTAGGTATGTATTAGCTAAATTAAGCTATTACTTAGTTTAAGAAATTCTCTGATAACATAGTGGCCTAAAGCTTATTTGTGTTTTTACTCCATTTCTCACATGATGGATTTAAATCAGTTCTACATCAGGTTAATAAATATATAGGTAAATGTCATATATAGCCTTAAGTAATTAAGGCTTTCTCTGACAACAGAGAATGTATGTAGTCATGCATGAATGTCCGTTGAGAGAAAAGGACAGGAACAAATTAAGCTGATAAAAGAGATGCATTATAGGAAATGCAATTTTAACAGCATTGAGGAGCTGTTCTTTTCTTTCTTAGTAGCACAGTATTTTGTTTCTAGCAGTGGCAAAAAGGAGATTGTTTTAGGGAGAGATCACAGTCTGAGCACTTATACAGCCTTGATGTACAGAATTGCTGTATTCTATCAGGGAATACAATTCTGATTAATCCTTTCTGTGTTTGCTTATGCATGGGATCATGAATTTCACATAATGGTTGAGGATGGAGGTCATCTGGCTCAATCAAGGTCACCTACAGCCAATTGTCCAGGACAGTGTCCTTGCAGCTTTTGAGTATCTCTAAGAAATGGGGACTCCCCAGCCTCCCTGTCTCAGTCACTCTGACAGTCAAAAAAGTGTTTTGTGATGGAGGGAATCTCCTATGATTCAGTTTCTGTCCACTGTCTCTGTCATCTTACTGGGCACCACTGAAAAGAGCTTGTCTCCATCATGTAGATTGATAAGGTCCCCCTAAACCTGAACTTTCCCTTCTTCAGGCTGAATTGGTCCAATCCCTTTTTAAAGGTGCTGTGTGCCTTTACAATCTCTACTGGCTGCATTTTCATTGGACATTGTATGAAAAAACTTCTGCTGCCTATTTGTGTTCTGCTTTGTTCTATTATTTGGTATATAACTGAATTTTCTACATGGGCTCTATGTGCCTTAGTAATTATGCAAAATTCTGTAATTTTCTTTGTTCCTCTGCCTCTCCTCCAACCCTCTTCTTAACTTAGATGGCCCAAGATTTAAAAATATGAATTTATTTTCTGCTGAAAATGACCCATTTTGGAAGTTTCATGTTCTTTCTGAAATAGAGACATTTATCATATAATCTGCTTTCTGTTTGCAATTTATTAATTATCAATTTTCTTTTACAGAGTTTGGCAAAACACAATAGGAGTAACATTGGAACAGAAGGCGGCCCTCCTCCTTTTGTACCTTTTGGGCAGGTATAGTGTACTTCTATTTGTCACTTCATAAAAGTACCTGTATTATGATATCTATGTACCTTGTTCCAGTTAGGTAAAGGCTGTCAAAACACCCTAGATCTTGTTAACTTGGATATAAAAAATGGTCCTGTTTAAAAAAACCAAAACAAAACAGTGTTAATCCTGTCTCTTTGTTGTGCCAGTTTCCAGTAACATTTTTCCTCTCAGTTTCAAACTTAGCTTTATTTAGTGTATGGAGCCTTTGATTTTGCTGGTGAGATTGTGTCAGGACTTATGCAGTCTCTTCTTAAATGCCAAAGAATTTGGCAAGGATCAGCAAATTTCCAAGAATCGTTGTGTTGCATCATGATGTCTAGTTACATGATCATATTCTTTGGAATATTCTTTGGCTACTCTAATGGAATAAAACTTGGGTGGGTCTTTTTTCAAATGAGAGCAGGCAGAAGAATAATTAAACATTTCTTTTGCATTTTCAGAAGTGTGCATCTTATGTGCAAGTGGATAGCAGAGATCTTGATCGCAGAAAGACTTTGCAAATGACGAATACTGTAAAACCTGTTGCGGACAATGATGAATTTGAAAAGCAGAGAACAGCTGCTATTGCAGAAGTAGCAAAGAGCAAAGAGGTTAGAATGCATGTGTTGCAGCATTTTACTTACTGTGATTGATCTTTTCTTGTCAAGTATTTATCTCTTAAATGACAAATGCTTTCTTATATTTGCCTGCGTATAATTCTACCCCTGTATCTTTAAAAAGATGAATCAGACTTGGAGTCCTTTTGAATTGATGGCTATGTTCTTATTTTAATAAAGGTACTAAATGTATCATAATGTTTTATTGTAGATATGATTTTGCTACCACTACTAAAAAATGAGGGGTGTACAATTCTGCTAATAAGATTTAAGCAATAAATGCAGGTTATCAATTTTCATCTGTTCTTTTTAATTCTCAAAACCCCCATAATTCGCTAAACTCGGTCTGAATAAATAGCTAGGAAATTTAGTTCTAATGTGTCAGGTTTTTATGTTCTCCTTTGGTCTTCTTTTTAGTTTATTTCTCAAAGTGCTTAGTAAGTTGTAACAGCTAGAATTACATGCCCTTTTTACAACCTCATTTAGGCACAGGGGAAAAAGACTCCTGACTAATAAATTCATCTTTTTCTCTGTGTGTGTAAATTAGTGCTTTATTTGTTGACCCAGACCATAATCAAAAACCTCAAAAAACCCACTGCAGCAAAAGTTTCTACTTTTTCTACTAGCTAAATATTTTCATTATTTCTGTTTGCTGAAATGTTATTTTGTGCTTATCTAAAGACCAAGACATTTGGAGGAGGTGGTGGTAGTAGCAGAAGCAATCTCAGTGTGAGCGCTGGAGGGAATCGAAACAGGGAACTGTTCCAGAAAGAGAAGATAGCAAAACCAGAGGGGAAGAATGAAGGTGTCTACCGAGAACTGGTAAGATGGAAGACTTTAATGGGGTCTTGAATGTGTAAGATTAAAACAAAACCCCAAATATAACAAGAAGATCAAAACTCCTTGAGGAATGATGGCTTTCCTTTCAATTAATTTTGAGGTCTGCTTAGAGTACTTATGGTGCTTTTGTACCTTACTGAGATAGCTATGAGTTTCACTGTAATTCTGGGTTAAACATTTATTCAGTAAAATTTAAGTATGTATCTCAGAGGTTAAATTCCATTAGGCTTGGGATTTTGTGGGCTTTTTGTAGGGTCTTGATATGGCTAATTTTGAACCTGTATACAGAGTGTTACATCCATGGGGTTCCAGTTAAGAATGTTTTTGATGGCAGCTGTTGAAGTAAATGGGTAACTGGTATGATTTTGGTGCAGGTGCAATGTTATTTTCCGTACTTAATGCTTTTTGATTCCTGTTTTGACTTTTTGTCATCATGCTCTATGCAGTTTGGAATAACGGAGCCTGCGCAAGTAAATTGTTTGCATTTCTTTGCTTTCTTCTGTAAAACCTTTACCCAATTATGTTTTATCCATATTTTAAGAAGTAAGTGGGTTTTGCGTTGTCTGCAAAACCTTTTAAGGGGTTTCAAATTGGAACAGATGGCTAGTTTTGATGCCCATATTATTTTGAGATATTTCTTTTAGTTTTCATATAGACTAGGAGAATTTGTCCTTGAAGGCCTGTAGTAGTAGAACTGGAAACTAATGAATTAAAAATCATACTACTGAAAAAAAAAACCCCTTGATTACCAGATTCTTTTGAGCTTATATGCAAAGGTTTTATATAAAACTAAAATGTTGTTTCAATTAAAAATAAAAGAAAAATTAATGTAAAATCTGGTGTGTTTATAGAGTGTTGTATTTATTATTTTTGTTTGTACCTTTTATTTCAGGTTGATGAAAAGGCTCTAAAACACATAACAGAGATGGGTTTTAGCAAAGAAGCAGCAAGACAGGCACTTATGGATAACAGTAACAGCCTGGAGGCAGCATTAAATTTTCTTCTGAACAACAGTAAACAGAAACCCATTCAGGGACCACCACCTAGAGGTAAATCTTGCAAAGAGATGCTTTAAAACTGTTTACAAGCCAAAAAAATTGTGTGGGGTGGATTACTAATGTAGTTATAGAAGGACATATTTGCATGTTTTCTTCCTGCAAGTTAGAATGCATTGCAAACCTGAAAGCAAATCCCTAAGAAAGACTTCTGCGTATTACATTCTTGTCAACATTTTTGAGTTGGAAGTCAGATGTTTAATTGGCTTTAAATGGGAAATGTGTATCCTAGAATCACAGAAGAACATGGGTTGGAAGGGACATTAAAGATCATCTTATTCCACCTCCCGCACACCCAGCTCCCAGACAGAGAGGCCACCCACTACACCAGGTTGCTCAGGGCTCCATCCAATGTGGCCTTGAACACTTCCAAGGACAGAGCATCCACTGCTTCTCTGGACAACCTGTTCCAGTGCCTCATCACCCTCATAGTAAAGAATTTTTTCATCACGTCCAATCTAAATCTCTCCAGTTTGTAGTTTAAAATAGTTCTCCCTTATCCTATCACTGCCTTTCTGTTACAGAATTTTTTAAAGACAGAAAATACAAACATTTTATAAAGCAAACGAAGGCATGTTTGCGCTTTTTAATTTTTATTGCCCATTCACAAAAAGCCTCTCATGCTCACAGGTAAGGGGAAGGGCCGAGGCCGAATAAGACCTGAAGATGAAGAAGAGCTAGGAAATGCCAGACCATCTGCACCAAGCACACTGTTTGATTTCTTGGAATCCAAAATGGGTACTCTAACAGTAGAGGGTGAGTTACTGAAATTAATCTATCTAAAACAAATGTTGGATAGTGTAGATTTATTTTTCCTAACTCTAGTCATTCAAAAGTTGATTCATAGAACTTCCTCCACGGTCAGTCATTAAAAAAACAACGAGTGCTTGGAGAATTATTCTTCTCAAGAAAGGCCAAATAAGTTGCTCAGTGGTGATTAGATGTTTAAAAGTCGGTAATTTGAAATAAGATGACATAAACCACAATTTTTAATCTGACTGGATTCTTCCTGAATCATGAATCTTTATTTATGACATCATAAGTCTTCACTGTATTTATCGAAAATTGAAATATTCGAAGAAATAACTTTTAAATACACCAGCATTCTGCATTAGCTGATGAAATTTTGTAAACTGGTCAGGTAGTGAATATAACCACATTATCAGAAAGAAGATATTTGAGATATTTCTTGGCAACTCATATTACTTACCAAAGATGCACTGGATTTCTTACGATGAGCAGAAATGAAAACAGTGGTAGTGTTTTTGGCTTACACTGCAAACATTGATTTTTCTTTGGATACATTTGTCTTATATTGAGATATTACAGAACATTATTTAAATGTTCTTCAGACTAACAAAAATAATGTAATATTTATATTACATAAATATTACATTATTTATGTTTGTCTGAAGGACATTTAAAGGAAAATAAAAGAAATAATCCCTGTGGGTTATATAAATTTCTCATTTGTCAGTGTTTTTGTAGTAAGTAGGTAATAGTAGTTTATCAGACTCATGAAATGAGTGAATTGCTTTTTTAAAATGATACTACTGATTGCTTAGGGATACTTATGATCCTTTGGTTTCAGTGCATGTATGTAGACAATAAAGCATAGTGTTATGTGAGTAAAAAGATATATTTATTACATTTACTTCAGTTTATAATCTTCAATATTGTGCTTTAAAGATAAATACACATCGCTTTTATGAGTTTCTTTCTTCTTATATGAAAATAAAAAGATTCCATAAATGTCATAAGAAGAAAAACATAATTTTATTAAAACTTTTTTTAAAGGTTTTATACTCCTTGAGTTACTGAAGGTTCTGCCATATTTCCTGCTATGATAGAGGGTTTTTGTTTTTATGGTTTTATCACTATGCTGGTTTTTCTCACTTTATCTGAGTAATCAATATGTAATCCAGTGTACTATTCCTGAACCATACTTTCCTGAAAAAAATCCAAACCTAACTTGTTAGCATTTTTGAAGAGCTCAGAAAGTGTTCTGATTATTTTGTGAAATTCTTTTCAATCTTTCTGCCTTTTTCTTTTCTGAAAAAAATAGATATTGTACTTTGTAAGGCTTTGAAGTGGTTGCTTAGTTTCATGTCCTTAGCTTTTATTTTCCTTACTCTGAGTATAGCCCATAGGATTGCATCTCTGTTTTTATGCCAGGTTTTAGTTTTGCTTGCAGAGTCCTTTAAAAGAATATTTCAAGAAATACATAGGCATGTGGTGTTTTTTACTTTCAAAAGTGATTTTTTTACTTGCCAAATTTGAGAAAAACTCTGCAGTCTGATGAATTCAAACCCATCCTTAAAATCATATATTAAAAGTTAATTTTCTGCCATTTTATTGCCTCTGCCGTTGAAAATAATTTCAGTTAAATTCTTAATTATTAGTTGTCTTACGTTCAACTCAAACTGAGATGACAGGAGTTTTAAAAGTATTTGCTGATGATCTATCTGCAGTGACCATACTTGGCACTGTGAACTCTTCAGTCATGAAATCTGCATCCAAATGTCTGCAGAAAACAGGAGATATATATATATATATATAACTAGTACCTCCTAAATTTAATTTGATCCTGTCATCTATGAGCAGTAGAGAAACATAGTTTCACTTATAATTAGAAAAGTATTTGGTCAGAATTGAAATGCACATTGGACAAACTGATCAAAACAACTCAAATATGTAATGTTACAAAGCTAAGAATGCCTCTTCATTGATTTTCCTGCACAGTATTACACTAAGGAGTGCTCAGGCTGGCAGATTTTTCTCCATTTATATTCACCAAACGCTGTACTATACCACATATAAAAGAAGATAGATAGATTGTTCTGCAGTATTTCTGGCACCTTGCTGTCCTGCATGGTCTCTAAAATCTCATATTGTTTTTTGGGTGTTGAGAAAGAAAGGGGTTTTCATAGGGACAGTGGTTTTGAATATATGAGCAAGTCCCTACTATTACATGTTTGTGTATGATCAGGAGCAGATGATAACCTGGAATGGCCGTACTTATCATTATTGCAAGCATTAAAGTCCTATACACTTGAGACAGAGTGTAATTCCTTCTAAATGACTGGAAGTCGTTGTACAATCCAAAAAGCAAAAGGCGGTTTTGCTGAACTGTTTTTTAATATTTTTAAATCCTGTACTACACCACATTTTGTTCAAAATCTTATGTGATCTGGGGAAAGTGTCTGAAAAAAAAGAATAATTTCTCTTTTCAAGTACACAGAAGATTGATTTGCTTTGTGCATCCCTCCTTGTTTTTCTTATCTACTGTTTCTAATTACACCTGAAACCTTAGTAGTGTTGAGAATTTCAAAATTCACTTCTGGCTGGGTGGTTCTATTTCTGAACAGGAACTGCAGAACTGTTGTTGAATTTTTTTCTTTGATTTGGTACTTTTTCATACTTGCATTTAGACCAAATAGAAAAACATTTATGAGTTGAAATACCTTTGTATTTTTTTAGGAGGTACTTGTATTCATTTTAAAAGTGAAGACAGCACATTAAGTTTCTTGTTGTTTGCTTTTTTTTTTTTTAAAGAAGTTACAAGACAGCATGTTAGTGTTTTGCCCCATAAATGATATCTTGTGATGTTTTTTATGTTTTATCTCCTCTTTTCCATTAAGGAAATATTGTTTTAAGTAATTACAGCTATCAAAAGTATTAAATACCTGACTCCATGATCTGCTAGCTCTTTAATTGTAAAACACAGCATACTTTAAACATACTTTATTTAAATGAAATGCAAAGAATTAAAACAAACATATCCTTAACTTTAAACTGCATGTTTATTTATTTATTTATTTATTACTGTGAATAGTTGGTGGCACCTACAAAAGTATTTCTGTGTTGAAATTAAGTAATTTGAATTTTGGCAAGAGAAACCTCCTGACTGCAAGAGATAACACAAACAGAAGACAAAATTGCTTTCAATTAGCTGCCTGTGCTTGTACTTGGTTAATTTCCGCTACTGAACACAAAAGATTTTTTCCATTAATCTCCTTATTGTTTTCTTTTGTTATGAGGAACAACTCATCTATCTTTGCCAGCTTAAATAAGTAAACACAAGGATTATCAGAGAGAATAAGATGATACCAAGAGCACTGGCTATAGTATTAATGAATAATGAACATTATTCTTTATCTAGTCCCAAATAAATTAAACATTTGAAATAAATTGGTAATGCAATACAATGTAATTAAAAATATTTATTTCATTTTGTGGTCACACAATTTATTTGAATATCTGGGAGTGAGGGTGCTTTGAGGAGAAAAAAAGAGTCTTACTTTTTTGGAGTTAAAAGAAATTTGTAACATTTGAAATCTGCCATTCAGTAGCCATATTTTCAACAAGCACGGAATGCTATGGACAAGAGATCCAAATTGAATAATAGCCATATTTCTTATTCAGCCTTTCTTCTAAAAATTGAACTTTAGTCAGAGCTAATTGTGACTATCAAGAAAATCACTTTTATTTGTTGTATTGGTATGTTAGCATTGATGATATATGTTACAAGGCTTGTACTTTTATTTTGCCTTTAAATGTAAAAGGGACAAATATAGTAAATTTCATACATTTTAAAGAATAATTTAAAAAATCAGTTTTTTGTTAGAGTCCTTTAATCCAGTTAGTTAAAGTTTGTAGTGAATACAATGCAAAATTTTTGTTCACTTCTTTATTATAACTCTTCTCAGCATGTATTTGGTTTGTTTCAACAGAAGCATGCTCTCAGGTCCCTGTTCCTCAGTGTTGCTACATTTTAGAAAGAATTATATTGATATTGATTTAATTTGACAAACCTATTGGGTAATGGGAATTCTACTTCATGACACGAAGTGTGTGCAAATGTATCACTAATTATCTTCTAATTTTTAAATCTTTTGGTCAGTATGAGATAGCACATGCCCTGGAGGTAGCTGTCTCAAAGTTATACTTCCATACAGTTACACAAAAGTATTATTCAGTCCGAGAGGAGAAACCCAAAACATTGCCAGCAGTGTGCGAGGACCACGCTCATTGAATTTAGCCGCATTATTAAACATGATAAAATCCACAGGAGAGGACCACAGGAAGCTGTACTTTTTAAATTCCATTGTGCATTGAGCAGTGATTTATGAATTGTGTTGGCTGGAATTTCCAAGTGCAGCAGGTCCTGCTGGTTCCTTGTAATCAGGGGAATGTGATTGGTCCTGTAGGGTCCTCTTGCGTCATCACACACAAAGGCCAGAGTGAGTGAGTGAGTGAGTGAGGGTTCCAGGCTGACAAATGCTACTTGTCACCTCAGAACTTCTGAGTAGATGACAAGAACTTTATCATTAACTTTTACATGTATTTTTCCCAGACCATGTTCCCAAACCTCTGGTTGCAACAACGATGACTGGATTAACCTATCCCACTGTTGGAGAGTAGCTTACTACATCTTCTTGTTAAATGCCAAATTAGTATTTGTTATAGCCCTGTAGGAGGCATTACTTTTCTGGGAACAGTTGCTAATGGTTTGTTGGAGTTGAGGCAGGAAGTAGAAGCAGTTGTGGTAGACAACTTGTGAATGAGATCCCTTGATGCTTTTTTGATACTTATTTCTCATAAAGAAACTTTAGAATCCCTTCATTTTTTGGTGATCAAACCAGACAGCACAAAAACACAAAGAACCAGTATTATTATCATCTCCTGGCTTTTTTTGTTGGCTACTGTTGACAAAGTAACATTTACTGCTACTTGACATTTTTTTTTCCATTTACAAGTTTCCATTTACAAGTGACTTGTGCTTGAATGTCAATCAATCAGTTAATGTGTCCTGCTCATTTAAGGCTGCTGTGTATGATGCAGTCCCCAGGAAAACTTTTAGCACAAGAAATGCACCTCTGTAAAAAACATAAGTTTATGGGATTTTGCATACCTTAAGCTTAAACTAAAAAAACTCAGGTGTTTCATGTCAGCCTTTGTATGTCACAGTAAAGAGACCTAGAAAAAAAAAACCACACTCACTGTTTTGAAATTCTCTAGTCACTTTACCTGTAGTCTAACACATAGTATTATTTTAACTTTCCACTACTATTTAAAAAAAAAAAATCTGTAATGAAAGAATGCAACACGCTTTCAAACCAGCTTGTTGCTTTTATGTTGTGATCACATTGTCTTGTGTAGACAATAGCTAAAATTACTCATTACATGTTATGAAATTGAATAGAAATTTCAGTAACTCTCTTGAATTATAGAAGAATATATCTATGTTCTGAGTTTTCCTTGAGGCTTTAACTAAACTGTAACTGCTTTGCATGCATTTTTTGTAGAGTCTTTGTACCTTGTATGTACTAAGTATTGTCACTACATTGTCACTACCTATCTCAGCTCAGAAAATGTTTATTTATTTAGAAAAAGAGCAAAGGACAGCCCTTAAGAGGAAGTGTTTTGAGTTTAAGTCAAACCTAATATCCTGCCATCTAAGAAAGTATTGCCATGTCCAATCTAGTAATAACTCATTCCTGTTTTTTTTTTCTGTTGGAACAGTGACTTTAATTAATTTAATGTTACAGAATATTAAATAAGATGATTTATAAGTGAATTAAGTTAGAGTTTTATGCGCATTTTCTGTAATGGTGTGTACAAGGGAGTAAACATGCAGGGGTCATCGAACTGTTCAGTCATTTTGTGTGTAATTAACATTAGGAGTAGACCTAAGAGCTTAGATTGGGCATAGGAAGAGTGGAAGCCTGAGCATTTTAGTACCAGGAGAGAAGAAGTATAAATTAAGAATGTTGTGAACAAAGACTGTTAATTAATTAATTTGGAAGTTAAATCTTTCTAGATGATAGGAAGTCTATAAGATTGGTATTATACAGAAGTGGAAAAGTGTAATGAAGCTATTTAGTGAAAAGTTACAGATGTAAAGAAAAACAGTACTTTAATGTCTCATTTGTAAAGAAGAAATAAAGAGGTACTTCTAATTTTAAAGGTGTTATTCTAACAAATGAAAATTAATTATACAAGATCTCAAGTCATCTTTGCATTTTTAAAAAGAAAATGCATATTTATGAAACTCTTGTTTCTGAGTAGTATGTATTTACATTTAATGCATTAAAAATGTGATGGGTTTTAGAGTAATATATTATAGAGTAAGATGTATTTTTACCAAGATCATGTTCAAGCTAAGCCTTATATTTGCTTATGCCGTGTTAAAAACCAAAAACACTAGGTAATTTTGTTAAAAATTTTGACTTCTATAAGTTATGCTGCATCACATATATGTAAAAATTGAGCTAGATTCTTATTGGCCAATTTAGTAAATTAAATTGATAAAAATTCTGTGAGCTACTACTAATCTTGTGATGCTTGAAAAGTTTTTTATTAAAAAATAAACCAGGTAAAATTTACATTTTAATTTTAACTTGCCATCTTACATGTAATTATGAAGGTTGATACATTTGCTGTCTGGTATCAGCATTCATTGTTTCTAGTGGTAACATTCCTTTCCATGGGAATGTGTGAGAGCCTGACTGCACAGTCCCACCAGGCCCATGCACACACCAGGCTCATGAACACAAGCAAGAAAATAACACCTTTGCAACCGCCCACATGGCACAAAATGGCTCGTGTAAACATGAATCCCTTTAATGGGTTTATGTTTTCCTTTTCCATCAGCCTTACAGTCTGCTGGCAGATCTCATGCCTAGCCACCCACACACACACACACCCATGTCAGTCTGTCCTGTTCAGGAGATCCCTGACCTGTGGTACCCACTTCACCTCTGGCCCAGCTTGTTGGCTGCTGCAGCCTGGAGCTGGTAGGAGGTTACATGGATGTACTTTATACACTGTGTGAGCCCAAACCTGGGGTCTCCTGGCAGATGGCCTTCGAGACCACATCGGTCTCTCCAGCATTCATGGTCTCTCTCACGGTTCCTTGTCCCAGCTACCAGCTTATCCTACCTCAAATTTGCCAGTTTAAAAACATGTCCCCTCACATACACTACAGAGAATTTAATAAGGAGATGGGACAGGTTACAGTGATCACATGCAGGACTGTATTGACCAGGAACCTACTTATTTGCAGCTCTCCTGTTTAATCTCATTTCTTCTGTATTTTCCCCTGGGTTTATCTTCATTTCTCCCCTCCTTTTGCTCTTCACCTCAACAACTCCATTAAAAATTTCATGTTTGCCTAAAAAGCTCATAATTCCATAAAAAGTTCCACAGATATCCACAGTTCCCTTCCTCTCCAGCAGGCCATAGCATGTTTCTTCTCTTTACTTATATTCATGATAATCTTGTCTTTATTCTCATCAGTTAAGAGTTCTGGTTGAAGCTCTTAGAGGTGGCGCTTGAG
Organism: Agelaius phoeniceus; assembly: GCF_051311805.1. Classification (NCBI taxonomy): domain Eukaryota; kingdom Metazoa; phylum Chordata; class Aves; order Passeriformes; family Icteridae; genus Agelaius; species Agelaius phoeniceus. The sequence goes on along the minus strand of NC_135266.1, from coordinate 57,314,460 downwards.
AAGGTCCTGTCATGGCTCACTGATCAGAGTCTCCAGAGTCCTGGGCTTTGCTACTATTCCTGTTATCTACATTTTGCCAGCTCTGTTCATTTTATCACTTCAGATTCTTGCCTTTTCTCTTTTTTCCTGAATAACTGTTAACAAGGTATTTTTACAGAAAGTTTCAATTCAGATTAGAAGTATTCCCTTTTCCTCCTCATTTTCCTCTCTCCTTCTTTCTTCACCTTGGAATTCTGTTTTTCTGTCTTAAAGGGCTCTTACTCAAGTGGGTTGTTGATGTCCATAGGGAAGAACGAGTTATCTCCTGGAAATTTATGCCTGGCTTTTCTCTTGCTCATAGGTGTTTTGGTTCTAAGTACAGCCCAGAGTACTGTACAGAGTTCTGGGCTGTACTTAGAACCAAATTCTGATAATTAGGAATTGCAGTTCAAATGTGTCTGGTAAATTCTCTGTGTGTACCATTCCATTTCCATGTCACAAAGGTGCATACGTTTCTGAAGAATACTGTTGCTTTATCAGGGTCTGAAACAGTATTTCTAAAATGTATTTGTGTGAAATATGTTAATTGAAATAATTTTTTTCTTTGTAGAACCAAAATTGCAATTTCAGCCAGCACATCAAGTACAGCACAAAGTTATGAATACAGAACAGAATGGCATCAAAGAGAATCATTCAAGACACGTTTCTCGCAATGACATGAGACAACCAAGGAATGAGAAACCCCCTCGTTTTCAAAAGGACTTTCAGAATTCAAGGCAGGCTTTGGAAAGTGGTGGGTTACCAAGAAACAGAGGTCCTGAAAGGCACAGCTCTTTAGAACACTGGACAGACGAAAAAAATAAAAGTGACAGACATTATCCTAGAAATGACAGGTCAAAGGATTTGAGTTATCCCATAACCACTCACCAGAGTGATATTACTTTCAAAAAAAGGGATAACAACATGCAAAACAGAGTAGGAAAAGGAGTGTCTTTCTCAGAATTCAAGGAAAATTCTGCTGCTCAAGATGTGACAGACAACAATAACCAGAAACGTGGGAAAAGGGAAACACACAATTCAGAAAATTTTTGTGATAGGAAGGCACGAACAATAAGTAATGAAGCCTTTATGGTAAAACGTGAGCAGCATTTTGGTGTTAATAATGATTACCAAAATCCAAGTAGGACTGATAATTTTAGTGCTGTACCAAATGGAGATACTGAGCATCATCAGAAAGGAAGACGAGTAGGACCCATCAAATCGTCAGGACCCACTGTTATCCCATCTTTTGATGATAAAATGTTGTATTACAACACTGGTCCCAAAAAGAGAACCGGGCCCATCAAACCAGAGAAAATACTGGAACCATCGAGTCACATGGAGTATGGAAAAAGTTGGAGACCAGGGGATGAATGCTTTGCTCTTTATTGGGAAGACAACAAGGTATGCCTTTGCTAAGTGAGAACTATCTCAAATTGTACCTCTAATGCTCTCTTAGTGTGTGTGAGAGATACTTAGCACACTACCACAGAGACATGGCCTTTTTCATAGGTGTATAGGTGTGTAGTGTGCTTCTTGCCTAGCTCCGTGCTCTGTTTTTTATATTTATGATGTATGTCACTTGCATTCACTGCACAACATTTTTAAGTCCCTAAATCAAGTCCTTGTTTCTGCCATGTACGTAGAGTTTAGGATGTCTTAAGTTCCTTACTGAAGCATTTGACTTAAGTGCTGAAAATTTGAAGGGATGAATGTGGATCTAGGTGCTCATATTCTTTGCTGAGGAGCAAAAACAAAACAAAACTGTGCTATCTAGAATATCTATAATGGTAGATGTGTAATACCTTTTTCTGGAACAAGTCAGCACACAACCTTTAGCAGCACAAAGAAAGAATAAAGTCTGCAGGAATGGGGCTGTAAAAAAGCTGCCAATTTTCTTTCAATCATTACAGAACAGAAACAGCAAAGGCTTAATTTTGATAAGCACTTGTATGCTATCAGGTAAAGAATTTGTGGACAAATTATGCTGCATGATAGATTTGTATTACTGATTTTTAAAAGTTTAAATATTTATTTTCAGCTCTTTTCCCCATTAATGAGATTTCTCTTGCAGGAGGACATTTTGCTTTCTTCTCCTTTGCTAAGAAAGTTTTAGGCTGTTTTCTTTGATTTGTCATCACCTGTTCAAGAGTTGTCTGCCACTCTTCATGGGTAGTTTCTTTGGGCTTTACCCCTTTCTGATAATCTGAGAACTACCTTAAATATTGTTGTTCTTTAAGTACATTTTATTCACACATTTTTCTGCTTTTTAAGAATTTTTTATTAAGTTTATTATATTTATTATAAGTGTTTTCTTTTTTTTTTTCTGTCTGCATTAACTCAGCAGCATAACTTTATTTTTCTCTTTTCTGCTGGTATGACTAAAACCAATGACAAACCATGCAGGATTTTTGGTAGTAGCAACCCATAGTCAGTTGACTGCCTTAAATAGGAATATGTAGCTTGAGTGGATGGATTAGTGTGAAGTATAATGGCATATTACTGAATTGTTTCCTATTTTCAGAGTACTTGCATTACTCTGAAATGAGATCTTGAAATTTTTAAAAGTACAAACCTTGCAAGATAAATACATATGTCATAATCCCAGACTGTTAGGTTTCAGCAGATTAAAAGGTGTGTTTTGGGCAGTAATTGGTTTCTTGGTAGTTTAAGTAAATGCTGCTACTCACTTCGAAGACAATTCTAAAATGTGATGATAAAATACAGTAATGAGCCTTACCATTTAGGAAGCAGTGATTTTTTTGTGTTCAGTCAGATAAAATTGATTTAATACGTTCAAGAAAGTATATTTGCATAAATGTAAAAAACCCAAGTTTTATGTTTAGAAAAAGGACTTTATGAAGAGGCAGTTTTATCATATTTTCATCATATTTTTATCATGTTTTATTGTATGATAACATAGGTATGCAAGTACACACATACAAGCCATATCAGTATATGGCTAATAAGCACTTACAGATGTATATTTTAAGTAAACACCTTACAATAGCATTTCTCTGTATACAGCAGTATTTGTGTTCGTGATTTATTTGTTCTGCTTTCAGGGAGATGAAAATGGGTCTTTTAAATGGTCAGTCTACTTAAATAAGCTGTGTATCTTCTCAATGAGTACTCTAAATACATTCTGCCATGTCTTGGAGGCTGCCATGTAGAATTTTAAGATAGCTGATTTCATATCTAGTACAAATTTAAAACAAAATATAATGCTGACTATGACTAAGTATGTATACACACACAGAGACATATATGAAAAGGAAGTTGTTAAGTATTTGTGGTATTTCTGGTTGTATTTTGTGACCTTTGAAAATTTCTCTTTTAAGTTCTACCGGGCAGAAATTGAAGCTCTCCATTCTTCTGGGACAACTGCAGTTGTTAAATTCAGTGATTATGGAAATTATGAAGAGGTGCTTCTCAGCAACATCAGGCCTGTTCATGCAGACACATGGGTATGTGATAACAAATTGTATTAAAAAATATAAACTACATAGTCTGTACAAAATATGTAACTCTTAACTAATTAATGCCTACTCATGCTACCTACATGTGTAGAAAAATAGTTGCAAAGTACACGCACAAAATCTCTGATTTTACTTGTCTATATGAAACCTGATAGACATGTATTACGATGTGGTATTCTTCCTGTATAATAAATTTCAATTGTATTGTTTGAAAATGAATAATTGATCTGTCAACCAAACAGTTTTATGCATGTTTTCTCTCTTAAAAGTTGTTACTTACTCTATTCAACCCAATTTTTTGTTTTATTTCATGTACATTGTATGTTGTTCTGTAAGGGTTAGGAAACAGTCATTTAAAACATATATTCTGAAGCTTTTCACTACATGTGTATGTATGACTAAAAATACACATCTGTATCCCTTTATTTTGTATCATGATTTTATTCTTGTTCCAATGATTTCTTCTTTGCCAAATATTGTAGTGGTCATGTATGCATCAAAATCTGTTTTATGAAGTTTAGAATGTATTAGCCTTATGGAAGTTGGAAATTTTAAAAGGCTTTATTAGTGAATATCATGGAAGCAGAGATACATTTCAATTAAAACAAATATCAGGAATGCACAATTCTTTGCTGTTTACTCTTACTATAAAAGGCTGCACAAAAAATATACATCTCCATATTGATTCCTTAATGATGGGTTGACTGTGCTTATTTTAAGTTCTTACTTTTGGGTCATAGAACCATGTTACTACTGCTGCAGAGGCTGAACAGTCAGCTTCTGTTTCCCAGTGGTCTTTTAACAAGTATTGTTGCCTGTAGCTCTCAGATGCCTCTGAGATGGCCTTGTTGTACTTAAAAAGATACCTGAAACTCCTCCCAGCTGATGCATTGCTGTTTGTATGAAAATTTACCCTTAATCCTGCCTTCTTTTTGTCCTACTAGCTGACCTGTAAGATGCTAGTTACTTCGGGCATGATTGTATTATTTTAACCCTTTTTCTGGGTTAATAATCAGACTTCTTCATTTGATTACAGTTTTGAGGAGTGGCTTTTATTTTACTTTAAGCCACTTAATGTTAGCTCTCACAGTCTAAGAGTTTGGCCTAATATTAAGACTAAGTTGATCCTGGTAATGAGGTGCCGTTTCCTACTTGATCCTAGGAATGAGGTGGTCATTTTCTCTGCCTCTTCTGCTTATGTCTGACCATGTGTTCTTCCTCATCCCTCTCCTCCCATGTTGTATTGTCAGTCATGTAGCCACAGGATGAAATTGAATGAAATGGACCACATTTTTATTCCCCTGGGTTGTCTTACTTAATTTCAGAGTTAGTTTGTTAAAGCTGACACGAGGGTGGGACAATGTACGGAGAGGCAATTCTGACAGTAAGTACCATAGTCTTGACATCATGCTGCCTCCTGATTGAGTCATTCAGGCTTCCTCTGTTATTACTGGAGACAAAAGAGGAATTTCCAAGGATTTTCAGTCCATTCAAAAGTGAAAAATACCTTTCTCAAGGTTCTTTTTTTCTCTCAAGGTAGCCTAGTAAATTCAAACAATGACATTTCAGATCATTACAGTTACACAAGATAAATGCCAATCAACATCTTCACAGTAAACATAATTTTAATGAGTTGTTTTCTGCCAAATTGCTCTTTTGTTGCTAGAAGGTCCTTGCAGCTATAGGATATTTGCAGAAGAAAGTTGATTAGGACCTACCTCTTCACTTCTTTGTTTTTGGGTGCTAAGCATAATCCTCATTATGCATTTGCAGTTCTTAATCACCCGTTGATACTCAGCTTTGTCTTTTAAGCTGAACACTGTTGGCCATTTTTCTTTGTCTCAGTGTTCTTATTATATATAAATCTAGATAGCATGCATAAATGCAAAATAAAGTTATGCTGCTTAGTTCTTTGACTTAAGATTCAAGTAACTTGGGTGTATTTCCTCTTTACAAGAGAACAAAACAGATTTTAAAGTGACTTCAATAATTACTTTTCTTTTGCTGATCAATGCTATTGGCCCCAAGGAGCATGTATTACTGGAAATATTATGCTGATTTTTATTTCAGTTGTTCCACATAATTTTCAGATAGCTAAGTCCCTTTTTCAGGTGCTTGGGTCCATCAGTGCTTTTCAACATCACCTCCTAAGGGCACTGGAGCAGGCAATTCCCAAAAGTCAGAAGTCAAGCAGGCAAGACAGAAGGCTGGCTTGGCTGAACAGCAATCTTCTCTTGGAAATATAGCAAAAAAGAAGGTGTATGCCCAGTGGAAGCAGGGTCAGGTGGCATGAGAGGAATACAGAGATGCTGCTTGCCACTGTAGGGAGAAAATGTATGCAGCTGAACCTCAATTGGAGTTGATGCTGCCAGAAATGTGGGGAGTGATAAAAAAAGAGGGTTTTTTCAAATATATTAATGGCAATAGGCAGTGTAAAAATAACATCAGCTCATTACAGGATGAGGATGGTCTCCTTACAAACAGGGACAGGGACAAGGCAGAGGTGTTTAAGGCATTCTTTGCCTCCGTCTTCAACATGGGTGATGGACCAAGGGAGTCTCAGTGCCCTGAGCTGGAGAACCATGACTGAGAGAATCAGCAACTCACAGTTTACTCTGGAATTGTGTGAGGTCTGCTCGTCCAGCTGGATCTGTTCATTTGTGGAGCCTGATGGGATTCATCCAAGAATCCTCAAAGAACTGGCAGATGTAATCACATACCCTCTCACAAAGATTTTTGAGTGGTCTTGGTAATCTGGACAGGTCCCAGCTGACTGGACGCTGGCCAGCGCTATCACAGTTTTCAAGGAGGTCAAGGAGGACCCTGGAAACTACAGACCTCTCAGTCTCACTTCAGTGCCTGGTAAAATGATGGAAAAGATTATTCTGGGAGGTATTGGAAAATACCTGGAGGACAATGCACTCATCAGTCACAGCCAACACAGCTTTGTGTGAGGAAAGTCCCACTTGTCAAACCTGATTTCCTTTTATGACAGGGTAGTCCACCTAGCTGACCTAGGAAAGCCAGTTGATGTAATTTTTTTGGATTTCAGTAAACTTTTGATGCTGTCTCTCACAGTATGCTCCTGGACAAAATGTCCAGCCCACAGCTTGATAATCACATTATGTGGTGGGTGAGTAGCTGGCTCTCAGGTCAGGTGCAAAGGGTTGTAGTGAACAGGGTGACATCAGAGTTTTGGTGACTGGTCACTAGTGGGGTTCTGTAGGCTTCATACTCAGCCCCGGTGCCCTTCAACATCTTCATTAACGACTTAGACATAGGTCTCAAAGGAATAAGTTTGCCAATGACACCAATTTTGGAGTAGCTGTCAACTCCCTTGAGGGCAGATATGCTCTTCAGAGGGACCCAGACAAATCAGAGGGCTTGGCAGTCACCAAATGTATGAGATTTAACAAGGACAAGAGCTGGATTTTCCACCTTGGATGGGGCAACCCTGATGGTGTGTGTACACTAGGTAATGAGGGGCTGGAAGCAGTGCTGCAGAAAGAGACCTGGGGATTCTGTCAGTGGCAAGTTGAGTCATCACTGTGCCCTGGCAGCCAGGAGAGCCAACCATGTCCTGGGGGGCATCAGATACAGCATCATGAACCACTCAAAGGAGGGGATTGTCCTGCTCTGCTCTGCACTGGTGTGGCCTCACCTCGAGTGCTGTGTGCAGTTTAGGACATCTCAATATGGGAAAGACATTAAGCTATTCGAGAGCATCCAGAGGAGGGTAGCAGGCAGGGTGAAGGGCATTGAGGGGAAGCCTTGTGAGGAGTGGCTGAGGTAATTGGGTTTGTTCAGCCTGGAGGAGACTGAGGGCAGACCTTGTTGGGGTCTTCAGCATCTTTATGAGGGGAAGGTACCTATCTCTTCACTCCTGTGACCAGTGACAGCACCCAAGGAAGTGCATGAAATTGCATGATTCAGGGGAGGATGTCAGGAAGAGGTTTTACACCCAGAGAACACTGGAACAGACTCCCCAGGGAAGAGGTCACAGCACCAAGCCTGACAGAGTTCAAGAAGCATTTGGACAATGCACTCATGCTCATGGTGTGATTCTTGGGATGTCCTGGGCAGGGCCAGGAGTTAGACTCGATGATCATTGTTGGTCCCTTCCATTCAGCATATTCTGTGATTACACGATTCTTGGTCTTAACTGTCTGTACTGAAAACTTGTAGAAATACACTATATGTGAGTTCTAATTTAGACTCCTTTTTGAAAGAGTTGCTGATACTGAGAGAAGATTTAGTGAACTCTATCAAGGCATAAATTTAGCTAGCCTATGTCTTAGAAGTGATTATTCTTTATTGTTTGTTTCAGTACTGTTTGTTTAGGACTCATGTTGACTTTCATTTTTTGTCCAACAAATACAAATGGATGATAGTATACCACTGGGAGGAAGAAAAAAAAGCAAAGCAAAATGTTGCTTGGCTAGTCACTTGAAAGAATAGCCAAAGTACCACAGTGACCTTATTTTGATGACGTAACATATTATTTAAGCACCTCAGCTTCTGGTCTGCTTTTGGCAACTTTTTAAAGTGATTTTTGGTTTGTTTGGTTTTTTTGGTGGGTTTTTTGCTTTGTTTTGTTTTCTCTTCTTAACTGTAGATCAACTCTGCCTCATATTCTCAGAATACATTGTGCTTACCACCTTAATGAAAAAAGTATAATAATTGATTGTGTACTGTCCATTATGCAGTTTGCTGAGAGTTCTTGTAAGTTTTCAGTCTCTCTGACACCTTACATGCAGCTCTTTATCTTTCTGATGGCTAGAAGTAGAAGATAAAGCTGAATTTTACATTAGGTAAACCAAAAAGGTATTGGGGATTTTTTTTCAATAATCACATACAATACCAATATAAATACATTTAAGAACACTAGAACTGCATATTATTTTTCTTAGAGCCTGAAAATATGTCCTAGGTATGGAATTCATCGATATTTTTAATAATAAAACATTTGGGTTCCACTATTCTAGAGTTCTTATAATGTCCTCTATGTAACACTACAATACTGTATTCCAATAGTTCCCTCAATGTAGCAGGGGTCACTTAAAGTATTTTAATCCAAATAAAAAAAAAATCACTGAAATGCTATTGTAGAAATAAGAACTGCTTGTTTTTTCTTGTAAATGATGTAAAATTATACTAACAGCTGAAAAGCATTGAAAGGACCTTCCTGAATCACTTAATAATTTGTTCTGTGGAAAAAAAATAAAGTCAAGATAATACTTTAAACTCTAAGTCTTAATTTTATTCTCTATTTTGTAGGATATTTTTCCCTTAATAAATTATGAAAATGTACAGTCTAAGTGTTTATCTTGTGACATTTTTCCCCAAAGCCAAGTAAGTCTTTGCTTTGTTTTCCATTCTCTGTTTCCTTAGTAATGTCATCGGCTTTGTTCCACCCTCTTTATGCTACAATTACCTTTTTTTGTTTTCTGCTGCTGTATGAAGGAAATAAAAATCGTAGTGTTCCCTATGTATGCATGTAGTTTCACTTACATATGTCACAGCCTCAACAGCTTGTTCTCTAAACAAGCTGGAATTCTTACAGATACTTTGAGTACAATTATTTTAATTCCTTAAGAATTCCAATTATGAAGTGAAGCCTATAGTTTAGCTTAGTTCCTCTTCCTGCAGTATCTTGCACTGGATTTCTGCATAAAGATAAAAGAATGCAAAAATTATTACTAAGACATAAATGTTATACATACTCCTAGTTTTTCTAGAGTTTCTTTTGTTCTCTGGAGACTGAAAATCCATTTTGCAGGTTTTCTCAGCTCATTCTTCCAGTAAGGAATGAGCTGAGGAAAGAAAATAACAGGATCTTGGATTGCAGTTAATTCTTGCTGGCATACAGTTCAGAGTTCAAGTTCGATAACATTGTATCTTGTCACAGAGCTTTAAGAGCTTTTGTGTCTGTTGAATTACCTTAAACTGTAATTCAGGGCTTGATCATAGCTTTCCATTTCAGGTAAGTGAAGAGGTAAACTCCTCTTAGTTTTCTGAAGGTGTTTGAACCTCCCTCAGCAGTGTAAAGAGCAGTGCTGAAAACCACTAAATGGTAAAGGTTTACAGCTGCTTCTTTAAGCTGGAGAAGGCTTTTGCCTACCTGTTTTATGGAGGTGTTGAACCCATTCAAATGTCTTTATGACAGGCTAATAACTACTTGAAAGATTGGGTGCTGTTTCTTTATGGCTCTTAGGCCTGGATGCCCTTGGCATCACACTGTGGTCTTTTTGTGTTGTGTGTAAAGCAGGAAATCTTTCCCACTGAATAATTAAGTAGGTGCAGTAGATAAATGTGTCCAGGTTGGATCTCTTATATAGCTTCTGTCTTCATTGACTACACAAAAACCAAGGCTGGTAAAAGACAATGGTACAGTCTACTTAATTAGTTCTAAGATTCCTATAGAAAAAATGTCCCTGAGTATTGCATCAGAGAAGACTTTGATGTCTTTACTTCTTTGGCTTCTGTACTGTTAGGAAAATCTCTAGAATAATTTTACAGTTCAAAATAATTCAGTGACTCAATTCATTAAATGAAGGATGAGTGTTTTGGACTACTCATCTTTCTGAGTGATGGTGGACATTTGTTGAAATTAATCTAAAACATTACTAGTGTGACTTTAGTTTCCACAAAAAGCTGTCTTTTGGCTTTAAGAAAGAACTTGAGCTGTAGGCAGTAATTTTGTTGGGATGTGCCTTACTTTCTATCTTATCAAGATGGTGATTTCCCTGTCCTCCTAGACTGAAAAATTGCTTCTCATAGTATAACTTAAGCTTTTTTTTTCTTACCTGAGACTTTTTGTATTCACTGGAAATACTGTCTTAAATTCCATTGCGTCTTTTACAGTACACCATGATACATACCCTACACACAGTTTAACCTTCAGGTTCTCTCAGGATAATTCTTTATGTAATTATTTATTTCCCCAGCCTTCTTTTAAGGGGAATTATTTTGAGACAAACTTTTTGGAAACCACTTACCCTGATCAACTGCTAGAAATTGTTTTTCTTTAGCACCTTATCCTCTGGGAAGCTGCATTGTTTTTCAGACTTCAACTTGTTGTATGCATGTTGGAATAGAGATAGACGTTCACAATTTAGCTATTCCTCTGAAAGTTACTAGCCCTTAGCTGAAACATGGTAACTGACATTGAAAGGTGGTTAAAGAACAGCATTTTACTTTTTAATGAACTAAAAGGAGGCAAATTTCAATTGAGGAGGTAATTTCTACCAAGTGGGCATAAACCAGGGGCTTTCAATTTTATAGTTGTATCATTAGGCATTGTAAAACATATTTGAGTCTTCACTTTGAGCATTTCATATTCATCAGACTAGGAAATATTGCTACTAATTATTATCGGCTCTACAATTCAGATGAAGGACATATTCTTCTTGGGGTTTACAATTATTGAAAATAGTCGTGGCAGTTAAAGCAGGACTCTTGGAACATTACACTGTTCTTCTCCTTCTCCTCTTGTTATTAATTGTAATTGCGTACAATGACAGTTCTTTATTTGGAGACTGCATATGGGCTCCTTCCTTGGGTTATTTTGAGACTGTTTCTCACTAAATATCTTCCTTTAAACTGAGTTGCAATTTCGTTTTGAGATAGTTTTTGATCCTGCTCTAGTGTGAATAAAGTTCTTCAAAATCTCATTTTGAGAATTCTGAAAGATTCTTTGCTTGAATTTCTCTATATTGCCTGTGTTGAGATTGAATATGTTGAGTAAAAGAAGTTAGTTGAGTAAAAATATCTGGTCTGTTCTTGCCATCACTGTTTCTCTCCGATTTCCCAGTCTTGTTCACTTTCCCATGTTCTGAGTTTGTCCAAATTTCATAGATTAATTAAAAGGACTTTAAGAGGAAATGAGAGGAATTGGTGTAGTATTCCTGACCAGTTGCTTTCTGAGGAAGGGAGACATGTTACTGTTCATTTGGTATTGCAGAATAGAAGTGATGATGAATATAATCTGTGGAGTATGTGGGGTATGTGTGTGTAAGATTACATATACATATACATACACGAATAAGATTCCAGATTTTACTCATGTATATGTATACAGCACATGTTCAATAGATATGTTACTTAATGTGCTGAAGATTCCTTATACAGGGATGCTTAATATCTGGAATGCTTGAGCATTTTTCTTCCTTCTTTGATGACCTGCAGGTGTTGTCAGTAATAATATCTAGAAAAATAAGTCTTTTATAATAGAAGAACTAAAAAAAGAAGTTTACTCTGAAGGCAGTTTTTTTTCAGCAAGGTGGTTTGTTTTTCTTCATAAATGCTACACATAGAAAATTACTCTTTTACTCTGTTTTTTGGGGGGATAAGGGGAGAAGGAGGGAGATTGGGGGAGTTCAGTTGTATGTTTTTTGTGAGTTCTGTTTTTTAGTGAAGATATCTTTGCCAAAGGGAAACACATGTTTCTCTAATGGGAGCGAGTTGGTTAATAAAAAAGCAATAAATATATGATGGCTATACAGAGGGACTTTTTATCCATGTTTTGTGTATTTAATGAGTATGTCACACATATTGAACATCAAACATGGTAGGATCTTCTAACTTTCCAACTTGGAACATTTGATTATGCAGGCAGATATTAGGGGCTATCTCATTGCTCAGTTCAGATTCTCCTATGCTTATGAAGCCTATTTATAATTGGTCTTTTCTTTTTGTAGGGCTTTTTTGGTTTTGGTGTTTTCTTTTGTTTTTTCTTCCTTTGGTAACTAATTGGAAGTGTTGCTTCTGACTTCTTAGTGAAAATCTCGAGAGGTTATTTCATGCAGGCTCAAGTTGATAAAATCTTTTGCAGAAAAAGTTTGCATAGTTATGTAATGGTTTCCTATTTGAATTTATTCCTTCATCTCTTTTCTGATGTGTTTATTTTTGTTCTTCCTCTAGACTATTTGTTCTCATATAGGACATCCACTGTGGGTCACAAGGCATACAGGAGCAAATGAAAGCAGTGGTGTTTGCCATACTCTTTGTTCCTTTCTTGACAGAGGTCCCCCAGTGTCCTGTTTCAATGTAGGACACTGCTGAAGAATGTTCTTGAATGTTCTACAACTGACAGTAAAATTTTACAATATATTGGATGCTGTATTGCACTAAGCCAGGCACAATTTTGCAATTGGATGCAGGCTTGTGGGATTTCTCTTCTTGCTTGCATTCCTTCCTGGCCTATTCCAGTCTCACTTCTTTTCCCTGTACAGATAATCAGCCTCTTTTTGATGATGTCAGACACATGTTAGGTTACATCAGCAATCCTCACAGCTGGGCATTTTGAGGCCCAGCTGATGGAAATCACATCATAAGTCACAGAGTTTCATCAGTGTCTAGGGAGAGGAGTGAAGCTGAGTCCCCACTGAGAGAGCTGAATCTTCCAGAAGTTGAGGCCAGTTGAAGGAGAGAGCTACTCAATAAAAGTTCATCACTCAACCTGGAAATGGACTTCCTTCCATATCAAAGTGGGAAGGGAAATACTTGTAAATGTGAGTAAATTGGTGCTGTGGGGTTATTATGTAGTAGTTTTATTTTTACACATGGAAAGTTTTTTAGGTTTTTTTACTTTGTTCCTAACATTATGTAGATGTAAAAATTACTGAAGATTGGATATTACAGTTTTAGGATATTAGAACTGCTTAGGTTAGAAAAGGCCTTGAAGATCATCAAGTAAAATCATTAGTCTGGCACTGTAAAGCCCACCACTAACCATATCCCACAATTCCACATCTACAGGTCCTCTAAATACTTCTAGAGATGGTGGCTCAGCCACTTCCCTGGACAGACTGCTCCAAGGCCTGACAAAGGCTTTTGTGAAGATATTTTTCCTTATATCCCATCTAAACCTCCCTTAGCACAACTTGAGGTGATCTCCTCTTGTCTTGTTATTCGTTACTTGGGAGAGAGGCCTGACCCCCACCTTGCTACAACCTCCTTCAAAGTAACTGTGGAGAGTGATAAGGTTTCCCCTCAGCCTCATTTTTTCCAGGCTAAATATAACCCCAGCTTCTTAGGATGCTTCTCACAGGACTTGTGCTCCAGACCTTTCACCAGCCCTGCTGCCCTTCTGTGCCCATGCTTCCAGCACCTCAATGTATTTCTTGGAGAGAGCCCAGAACTGGACAAAGCACTCAAGGTGTGGCCTGTCCAGTGACAATCACTGCTGTGGTCCTGCTGGCCGCACTATTGGCCCTCTTGTCCACCTGGGCACACATTGGATCATGTTCAGCCACTGTCAGCCAGCACACCCTGGGGTGCCTTTTCCTCTGAGCAGCTTTCCAACCACTGCCTCCAGCCTGTGGAGCTGCCTGGGGCTCTTGTGACCCAAGTGAAGGACCTGGCACTCGGCCTTGTTGAACCTCTTAAAATCTGCCTCAGCCCATTGATGCAGCCTATCCAGATCTTTGTAGAGTCCTTCTACCCTCCAGCAGATCAACACTCCCACCCAACTTGGGGTCATGTGCAGACTGACTGAGGGAGCACTAGATCCCCTCGTCCAGATCACTGATAGATATATAAATCAGAATTGGTCCCAGTACTGAGCCCCGGCAGCACTGTTTGTGACCAGACACCAACTGTTCTGTCCTGTAGCAGTGTAAAAAGTTCCTAATGTTTATAAGCATATTTTGCCCATCATCATCTTTTGAACCTATTGTAGAACTTGCAGGATGATGTGGTGTATTTTTTTAAAGTCATGGTTATTCGCTAAAATATAGGTGACCCCGACACAATTTGGCAAATTTTATTTTAAAATATAAAGCATACAAGATACAAGAGATATAGAGATCCTGACTTTCAAGTTAAGATACTCTCTTTTTTATGGGTCTGTTCTGTGTTGTCTCATGGGTAGATTCTGTTTCAAGTCTCTTTTAAATTGCTGTGTCCCTGCACTACCTAATGCAGTTTTGTTTCAGTTTTTAATTGGGTGTTTTATATATATTTCTTTTGAACTTTTCTGTATATTTATGAAAATAAATTTTGCCATGTTTAACTTTCTAATTTTTTTTGTGTGCGGTCAGTCATTCACAATCAATTCACATAGGTGTTTGTTTACTAAATATACACCTCTGTCTCTGTGTGGACTTTGGGATTTTTATGTCAAATTCTGTCATGGGTGAGGTTGTACACATGGCCTTCTTTTTCACGTAAAGTGTCACCAAAGCGCTCTTATTCCCTGTTAAGATTTTGATAGTGATTTTGTGTCCTAACAGGAAAGTATTCGATAATTTCTCATGGCATCCCTGAGTGCTTTCTTTCTCAGATTTATGTTGGCAGGGCTTTCTGTTTGCATGGCTAAAGCAGGTTCAGCAATACAGCAAATACTTCCCCCTACCTTCCACCCTTCTATGGACTCATAGAAGGTTTTTCTCACAAGTGCATTTTATGCAGAGAAAATGAGTGTTGATTTTTTTCCCCCAGTCTATGCAAGTATTCTTTTTTGCTATAGTTTAGGACTGTCTGTATTATCAGCCTGGCAAAAACACTTCCAGTTTGGGGCTTTTTTTTGGATGAATGGAGAAAACCTGATGTGTCCGTTGGTTCTGTGTTAATTTATATAGAATGTCTTACTTTAGTGTATCAGCTTTTCTTTTAGAAATTGAAAGTAAACCTTTAAATATTTATAGTTTGATATTGATATTGCTCAGTGAAGAAGCTTTTCACTGGTGAAAGAGATATGGTCTGAATGGCTTAAATATGTACTTGTAAGGAATTTCTAACATCCATTGCTTTTTCTGTATTGAGAACTCAGTGAAAATTTGCAGGAAAGTAGGTCCATTTCCACACAAACTGCACAATAAAAGTTGCCTGTTTATTTCCATGTGTGCCAGAGGGAATGACTGCAAGTATGAATAAACTGTGCAATACCCTTAAGGTGAACCAATAAGCCAGCAATATATCTGTGGGATAATCATGCCCCAGGCTTACATTATCATAGTTTTATGGAAATGTATTCAAAAAATTGTCTATGTAGAAAACTAATAATTGCTTTGTTTCCAGAGCTGAAACAATGAAGTACAAAGAAATGTCTGATTCCAAGTTAATTATTTAAGTTATTGTTGCTTTTAGTTGTCGCAGATTAAGTATGCAATTATTTTCCTTGCTCATCCATTTATTTTCCATTTCTTGATTTTTTTCTGAAAAATCTACTAATTTTCTGCTGCTTTCTTTCTAATGTTTGTTGCTTCACTCAAAACTCAGGATGTGTATGGTTTTAGCAGAATCATTTAAAAATTAGCTGGTTTTGAAGCTCAGGTTCTTTATATTTTCAACAGAGGAAAATGAGATAATTCTAATTAAAATTAACAGTGTATATTAAATTTTTCAGGATTACCAAATCATTTTATTATAAATCTATTACCTTTAATTGATGTGTAATAAGGCATTAGTTGAAAAATTGCTGGTCCTGACAGTACTTACAGAATATATAGAATATATATTATATTATTTATAAAATTTATAGTATTTATAGAATTTTACAAAAACTGGCCAAGAAAATACAAAGTTTTCTGACGTTTGGTTAATGAAAGTCAACAGAAAATATTTATTATCATTATATTATTTCAGATGCTAAAGAGAAGACTACTCAGAGAAGGGTCATCTTGAAATTATTATTTGGAACATGGGAAAACAACAGTTATTATGGGATAGTTCCATGCCACTTAGTTTTACATACCATAGTTAGGAGCATATTTGCTTGTGGCCCATCTGTGTTCAGTGGAGAAAAAGACATATCCTCATAAGGATAATTTCCTAAGTGTAAATAAGGGTTACAATGTGTATATGTTTTATTGGTTTTCTATTTATTTTTTAAATACCATTACAGCAAGTTTGTTGTAAGGTCAGTAGCTGTTGAAATTGACTGCTCTTGGATTAGGGAATTATTAACTGGTTTTCTCTCTTGGATAAAAGGCTTTGTACAGAGCTTATTTGTGTAGTACATCAAAATCTCATAGAATTTGAGAAGCAGTGAAGGAGAAAGACATCACTAGTACAGTAGATTAAAACATTTTGTGAAGGGCTAGGGATTATTTGTGAAGGGGTAGGCTGCATATAGAATGGCAACGAACAGTAACTTTGTAGTTGCAGTTCAAAACCACAGGGTATTTTTAGTACCTGATACAGTACCACACAGCAACTCAATTTTATGCATTTGAGGACAATTAATTTCCTTAATTGTTGCCATGATACATTTAACATTTCCATTTCTGCCACTACTGTTTTACCTAATACATAATTTTACTGGAGTGAAGCTAGGGCTAAAAACTTCAACAAAACTATTGATGGCTGAGACACAAAAGTCAAACCAGAGTTACCTATGGAGGACTGTACATGCAGCAAAACTGGGTTTATACTCACGTATCTGTACTAATTACCTAAGGCTTGCCAAGTCCTATATGCAGTGAGGTGCTTATTGGGTCATGAGGTTCAAATAGGAGAAGAGCTTTTATACCCTTTAGATCCTTTACAGTTGCTTATCCTGCATGTTCTTTATAGACAGAAGATAAGGCAGTAATAGGGCTACGAGTTTATTTTAATGATCAGTGAGGGGTCAGCTGTATGCAGATCTCAAACCTCACTTGCTCTTCTCATTCAAGTTTTCTTCAGGAATTTGAATGCCCATAGGCCCAGTCTAATATAGATGTGTTGTACACTGGGGGGAAAAAAAGTGAGCAACTGCAGGCTTACAAAGGTTACTCTGGGAGAAGATTACTCTGTAAAAGGAATGGATATTTTAGGTAAGAAGCCTATCTTGCAAAGAAAATTGATGAAGAACAAATATGTTGAATTATTCTGTAATAGACGCTTCAAAAAAAAGTCAGTACTTGGTTGAGACCCTTGAAAAATCTACATCAGTCATACTTCCTCTTTTACTTAAAATATTTACACATCATTTGATAGTAATTTCTGAAATTACAGCCTAAAGCCACTCTAAAGTTGCATAACAAACCCTTTTTTCCCCCCACAAAATCCTGCTTTATTCTTAGTTATTATGGAATTCAAAGAATCTATTTAAGTATTCTAATAAAGTAGAAGTTCCAGAGAATACTGTAAACACTTCAGCAAATTAATTTTTTCCTTGCAAATATGGGATATTTAATATATTGAATATAAAATAATTAAAAATTAATTACATTTAGCTGTTTCTCAAAATACTTGTGAATTTCTCAATTTGGCCATAGCATGAGTTTTCTCTGCTTTTTTTTTTTTTTCTTTTTTCTTTGATTCATCTGGATAATCTTGCAGTCTCTTTTTGATTGATCCAAGCACTGGTAAGTAGAAAATGCAAAAACCAAAACAAGTATTCAAGGAGCTCAACAGTGGATGATTAGGCAAAAGAAGCAAAATCTGAGAAAGGAATTTAACCAAGAAAAAAGAGATCACTTGGTGTTTTAACAGCAGGAGACAGCTGTTGCCTGAAGAGTGGGCAGTGCAAAGAGGCATTAAATCTGGATCAGGAAATGGAATTTGAAATGCACATGAAAGAAAAAGTCATTTTACAAAGAAGCCAACACTCTCTTTGTACTGAACCAGCAAGTTCCTGATGCATTCAGTGTGTGGGTGAAGTTAAAACTACAGCTTAACTGAAACAGGGGCTTGACACTACCTAAATGGAAAATATCTTCTGCTTTCTTTCTTTGCCTTCTGTCTCCTCTTTGTCCCACAGTCCCTGGCCCCACACTGCTTCTACATGCTGCTTCTTCATGCCTCCCTGCACAGGCTTGGGTGTTCATCCCTTAATAGCCCACAGAGAGCTATAATTGAAAAGCTTCAGCAGAAGGCCCCAGTGAATGAAGCAGAATTTTCTATCTGTAAGCAGTAATAGACAGAGGTAACTACTTTGTAAGTGGCAAAAGTGCAGGAGCTGATCAGCTGTGACTTGCTACTGCTTCCTAAATATGTGTGAGCACAGCATTAAGCACAGCTTTTGTGTCAATGCATAAGTTCTGTCTGGTTCTTTACTGTACTCCTTCTATTCATTCTCAAAAATTATGTATGTATGAAATATTTACTTCAAATGAATGTGTTTTAAAAAATAAGTCTCTAAACTGTTCTTTTGAATGCAATAAAAGAAGTCTTTCAGTTGAAATTCAGAGAGAAATCTTTTAATGAAGTATAAATTTGCTCTAATATTGTTCATTTGAAGAATAAATTGGTTGGTGAAATATGTTAAATGCTGGATTTATAACTGTATTCTGCAGCTGTGAAATCCATTGACTTTTTTATATAAAAGCAGGATGGTAGTCACTTGTCTGGATGGAAGTTACTTGTTGATTCACTAAGCTCAGTTGGTCAAATATGGTGGTGGTACAACCTCTTCAGAGTATATGAGTACAAAATATAAGCACTGGCTGTGCATATGTTCCCATTTTACCCTTCTTTAGTTGTCACTGGTCTTATGAGATGGAAAAAAGCCATCAAAAGTTCTCACTTTTCTTATGAGATGGAAAAAAACCCATCAAAAGTAACAGCAGATTTTTACAGCAAAACTTTGAATGGAAGATGAATTTTCAAATTACTTATCCTTCCTTGTTTGTCCTCTTTTTTTAAATACCTAAAGAATGCTGGCATGTTCCATCCTCTCTCTCTTCATTCTAATCTGTTAGTGCAGAAATAATTCTTTGTGCTTTTCATTGTTTGCATTGTGAACCTTTCCTTGCTTTTTCCTATGGGTCTGCCAGTTTCTCCTGTCTTTAGCAGTTGTGCTTAGTGCTATCATTTAATCTGTGTTCATAGTCCGAGGTGGGCATTGTGTAAGTACTAACAGAGTCCTTGATCCTGGAATTTTAGATAAATAATGGAAAATAAGCTGAAGTATGGAGATAATAAAATAGATAAGTTTTTAGAGCAGTATACTAATATAAAGCACCTACTGATAATAGAAGGAGAATAAAGATGCTCTAAGAGACATTGTGGTCACCTTTGCTTTATAAAATGTAATCTAGATCTTATATGGATAAGAATAATTTAGAATGAGTCACAAGCAACTGATAAATTGAAAGCAAGCAGTGAGAAAGATTGGAAAAGTAGAGTTGATAGCAAGATGAGTGACCTAACTGCAGTTATAATGGAAGAAGTATAGACATTTGAAATTTTTGGTTGAAAAACAGAAAAAACAAGAGAACATAAGATACACAAAGTTTTGCCCACAAACAGTGCATGCTGTTCCAGAAAATGGCAGTTTTTAGTAGGTGGAAAAATTTTAAAATAAGGTGGGATAAAAGTCCATAAAATGGTATTTGTTTCTTTAAGGTAGTAAGAAATTTCCTTAAAATAGAAATAAGGATAAATAGGCTGTGCCTGTTTTGCTTGAACAAGACTGAGAGTGAAATCTTAACAATGTAGGGAGGGTGTCCAGAGGAGGGAGCCAGGCTCTTCTTGGTGGTCTAGCCAATAAAACAAGAGGCAATGGGCAGAAAGTGAAGTACAGGAAGTTCCACTTGAATATGAGGAAGAACTTCATTATTGTGCAGGTGACTGCACACAGGAACAGATTGTCCAGAGAGGTTGTGGACTCTCCCTCACTGGAGATATTCAAGAACTGTCTGGACACAATCCTGTGCAGGGTGCTCTGGGATGACCCTGCCTAAGAAGGAGGCTGGACCAGATGACCCCCCAGTGGATCCCTTCCAACCTTTATCTGTTCTGCAATTCTGTGGAAATGAAATGGCAATAAATGGTGAAAGATCAGCAGTGGTGAATTGAGGGTCAATGATTAAGAAATGATGACAGAAAAGCAATTCAGTTACTTGTAAAGTAAGAAATTTTTAATAAAAATATGACTTGGCAAATTGTTAATTCGGAGAACATTAGAGCCATTTAGGATCACATGTGAATAGGTAAGATCCAAGAAATGACAGTGTGTCATCTGAAGAGAAGATGGCAGAATTCAACAGGACAGTCAATAATTGTGTGGAGCCACTTTGCATGGAAAGGAATCAGGGAACACTTGAAAGGTGTTCTGTAACTTGTTTTTTTTATTACAATTTGCTGCACTGCTCACATCCACATTTTTTAGATCCTCAAGAAAGTGAATGTGATTTCACATTTCACTCTTGACTATTGCAGTAAAATTTCTTAATTTGGAATGCATGCATGTGAAGCTTTTCATTCACTGTGTAAAGACAATTACAAAAATAGAAGTGTATCATACAAATACTGGTTTTAATTTGGCTTTACTGAGTTCAAAGGATCAACAACATTAACGTTGAGATTTGATGAAAATTTGCTGCTGTAGAAATTTACTCTGATGTGCTTACCCTCAGAAAGAGGTTGGCTGTTACAGTTGAGATGGTATACACTGAACTATTTAAATTCTGTGCTATTTTCAGCTTTTCTTGTTTCTCAGGGTACACTGAAAGGTATACTCTGAAAGGGTATACTGAATGGTATTTGGACCACTTCAGGCATTTAGTTTAGTTTTTAACATTTGCTGCTAGTGCAGCTTGCATTGTCAGTGATGGGAGATGATCTCATATACTAAGTTGAGTGTTTGAACTAGGGCTAGCAATATTGCAAACTGTGGGGACTTTTGTGTTAGACATCTAATGCTCTATTGATTTTTTTCCTTTTTTTTGATAATCAGTGTCTCTGAACCTCTTTATATGAGGGAATTTATAGTACTACAGGTGGTAAAAAAAGTACACTGAGAACTGAGAAAGGTTTTATGGCAGAACTCTGTTTCTTGGCCTTCAGCTACAGTGAAACTAAGAGATATAAATCAGTTATGCTGTATTTAGTGCTGAAAATCTTCTTTCTTCCACAGTTGTTTCAGGCTCTCTGTAGTAATGCTTAATCTGGAAATATAGCTGTGACCACAGATGTGCCCTCTAAATAGGAGACCTTACCAAGAGGAATGTGGTTGTTTGTAACTGTTACTTTAAAAATGCATGTTTTTTTCATATTCATGCTAATTCAGAAAGAGAAGTTTCTTGAGTAAGATCTCACTTTTCACAACAGAAAGAAACTTAAGCTGTAGGTTTTCCTTTCTGTTGCTTAAAGTGAAATATTTTACTGCTTTGACTTGCTTAATCTGTTATGTGCATGCTGTACTCTGGCAGTTCCTGGGTGTTGGAATTGTTGATAAACTTCTAATGAACCATTCAATGCTCTTGCTTTGTGTTGCTTTATGTTCCTATGTTGTGAATAAAAGGGATTGAGAGTTACATATCCAGTACTTTTTCAAAAAGCTAATTTCTTCCAGCAAGTTCCCACTAGACCTGGTGTCTGCTACTGTATAAAGATATTAAAGAAATAAAATCAAACCTGTTTTTCTGAGACAGTATTTGACAATCATACTCATTCTTGGGAGTTTTTTTATTTTTTCAGCCTATAATTTTTTCTTTGATATAAACTCTTACACTCTTAAATTTTTTCTCTCTCTTCAATGTGTACCACATTCAGATATTCCACTAGATGAATGTTTTTCCATTCGATATTTCTTGACCAAAATAAATATGTAGTTATTTTAATATTTGTAAGTCATTCTCCAGTATCTTGATTATTTTAAAATTTATTATTTTTTCACCTCTGAATACTTTATGAATATCTTTCTGGTTTGAAGATGCCTAGGAGTAACTGAATATTGCAGACATTTACCTCCCCTCTCATTATTCAGAGCATATATTTATTATTGCTGCACATAGAAAATACATCTCTAAATTGTTCACTCTACTTGTAGGCTTTTTTCATTATTATTGCATCATAGATTTTTATCTAGTGTTTCAGATGTGTTTATTAAGCATGCATATTTCCAGATGCTGTTCCTTGTAATTCTATTTCCTAATTCTTTTATTTCATTCCACACACATTTGTGAACTCCTGAAAGTTGATATTTCTCTTGATCTGGCAGGTTATTGAAGTTTTTTTGCTTCTTGAGTTTGTTGCCTGTATGACTCTTGGAAAATAATTTTTATTTAATAAATATGATTTTTTCTTCCCTGCAAATATTCAATAACTTCTGTTGCCCTGGGGATTGAGTTTTGAGATTTGTCAGCTTGATGTTGTTAGCTTTCCTAGGCTTGAAAAGCCCACTTCCATCCCTCACTTATTTTAGTAAGTGGTCATGGGCACAGAAGCAGCAGTTGCTATGTGTGCATGGATTCACCCCTCCATGTGTATATCTGTATGTGGTGTGTGTTTGTATGTGTGCAAATACCAACTCATGTATCGTGCATTTCCCACCTCTTTCGTTTAAAACAATGCTATTTACCCACAGGAGGAGGAAGAAGAAACGTATGAGCAAACTCTAGAATTCCGCAGAGGAGGTGATGGTCAGCCACGGCGGTCCACACGACCCACTCAACAATTTTATCAACCCCCCCGAGCTAGAAACTGATTAATAAGAAAAGAAAGGTAAATATAAGGTACCAGTGCTTTATATATTGGTTTAGATTTCAAGATAAACAAATCTGGACTGTTCTATATTTTTCTTAGGGATATTGGTATATTTATGATAGAAGTTGGATATCTGTTTCTCTGAATTTTGTGTCTTAGGAGGACTTAATATATCTGTGGGAAGAGGGAAAGCAATAAAAACACTTCAACAAATAGCTTTTGGCTTTTGCTTTATGTCAAGACTCATATCATCTCAGGAAGCTTTTTTCTGATGCTTTTTCACCTGAGAGCAGCAGCAGCAAGATTCTCTGACTCACATATATTTGAAGCAAGCTTATTTGAAGCAAGTGTCTGCAGTCCCTGCTGAGCTCAGGATTGTCTAGCTCTGTCCAAGGTCCCATATTCTACTTTTTATAAGCCATTTATGCAAATAAATATTCTTTCTGCCATTTTGCTTGCATGAGAAAGAGAAATATAAAATCTGAGTTCACCATTAAATAGGGAGGTGCACAGAAAACAGATATTTATGATACTCTGAATCTTGAGGATATACTTGCATCTATACTTTATTAATTACCAGAAATTAGGGGTTATATATCTTCCTTAGAAAAGATACCTGCTACATACATTAATACATTTAAAAAGGTCAGCCAGATTAAACACAGTAATTTCACTGAACAAATCTCATAAGCTGTGCTGCTTTCATTTCACTGGTTGATCTTCTAAATCCTTAATTTACAAAAGACAGTCAAAAGTCTATTCTGACTGAAGAAAGCTTTGATAAGTCACTAATATTTGATGTACACCCACAGTGTGTCTTTTTCTTGAATGTGATTTTTTTTTACTAGCCAGTTTGTTTTTACCAATCTCTTTTTTGTTCTTTTCATTACTCCAGTCTTCCACATTTTGTTGGCTTAGCACATGCAGTTGATCTTTGTACCTTTTGATATTTCTAAGATGCAACATGATTCTATTTTTTAGAGTATATGTTAAAATGTATTTTTCATTTATGGCAATACTGGCAATGTAAGAGAGGTGATAATTGTTCTATTTTTGCCGGTATAACTTGTATTTCTATTTTAAGTACTTGTATCAATCACTATTAGTAAATATGTCCTGAGACAGTTCATGCAGAAATTATTCTGGAATATGCACTGAGCAGAGTTTTAACCAGCACAGTTGGTGCTGTGCACAGGGTGATCAGTTGAATGAGAGATGTGAAATGTACACAGCAGTCAAAGCCAGGGAATTTTTTTGTTTCTTAGGTAATATTTTTGGTATTTCTCTAGTTTTACAGTATAAATCTGGAAAACTCTACGTAGCTTTGGTCAGCTATGAGGCACCAGGGAGAGTGGTAGTAATGCCTTTACCTCAAGAACAAGTTACTTCTTGGCAGATAAGGAACAACCTTTCTAAGGCAGAGATGATTTTTCCTTGCAGGTGTTCCTATACTTTATTTTAAAGAGTATAATGGGGTCCTGATTTAAAGAGACAGCAGATTTAGTATCAAAACTTACCTGGCACAGAAAATAAGTCTTCACAGCTTTTCCTTTCTATTGGGCTTTCCCAAAAATAAGTGGTTGGTGCAATCAATTCTTCACTGGTTTTAAATGGAGGCAGAAAATCAAACACAGTCCTTTTCTAAATTGTTTTCAGTTTACCTGGACTTGTACAACAACGTAGCTTTAATGTCTTGACATGTAAAAGTTCAGGAATATTAAATGTCGCTTCCTAGAAGTGGATTTCTATATGGATTCTGCCTCATTTTCATTTCTTAGATCTTTTGAGAGCATGGCATACTGTTCTTATTTCAAGTTTTTAATAACCTGTTAAATGAAAACAGAATTTATTGGGGAAGTTTTAAGGGATCCAGTGAGACATAATTTTATCACAACTTTCCACTGCAGGATGCTTTACCTCTTCAACAGATCTTTTATTAGCAACACCTTCACTTACTTAAAGGGAGTATCTCTCTATTATGTTAAGTAACCTAATGTCTTTTTCCTAAAGAGATGGAAAGCCATTGATGATTCTTATTTTATATTATAAATTGGTAAATTCCATAGAATTTTAATGTTGTAGTTTGTAACATTTAAAATTCCAAGGTATCTTGTTCTCAAAGGCAACTTAAGCAGTACTAAAACTGGAGTTTGCTGGCTATATTTGTATTGGGTATGATAGGGATGTATCAAAGATGAAGCATGAGGTCCATACAGTCAAAGTGTCAATTCATACCCAAAACCTTTTAGATCTACCTGTATAATCTTATATCGCTTGACAAGGAGGACTCAGTAATGCAGTGGTGCATCAGTGCAGAAATGAGGCTGTACTGCTTCCTGGATTGGTGTTCAGTACACTCATTCAGGTGTTGCATATGGGCATGCACATCTGGAATAGGTATTACCAAATAATCACTTCAAAATCTTTGTCTGTACTTCAAGGGGTCTTAAGTGGAAGAAGGTTCAAGATTTTAAAATTCTGAGTTGTTTTTTAAAAGTGGAATTTGGATCAATGCAGCTGTTCAGTCTGGGGAAGAGTCTAAAGGGATCTGATTGCAGTATTTCAGTTTTTAAAAGGGGACTTCTAAAAAAGATGGAGAGGGACAAACACTGCAGATTTGCAGGAAGTCTTGACCTGATGATTTTTATGAAGATAGATAGACAAAGTAGAAGTATGGGATAGTCAGTACCTCACTGTGGTTGCAGTTGACATAAACATTATCATTTATTAATATCCAGCAGTGTGAGGTGGAGAAAACTAAGTCAGCATTTTAAGTCAGTCAGGGGGAATTTTATGTGGGTATGAATCAAATACTAGGTTTAACAGGTTGGTAAAATAAGATACTCCTCCTAGAGAGTCACGATACAAGAATTAGAATCTAACAATAATAAAAATACATCCTGAGGTTACATTTTCTATGTAGAATGTCTTAATAGTCTGAAGTTGAAGTGGAGCAAATAATCAGAAATGAGTGTTTTCAAGGGCCAGAACTTTTGGAGGAGATTGAAAGAAGCTATGAGTGTGTATCTGTAAGTGCTTGGTCCTTATATGCTTTTTAGGTCTTCCTTTACTTCATGACAGAACTAATCAACACCTTGCCACCTTTGCTATAAAATCTGTATTGAAGTCCTTAACAATGGAGAAATTGTGGTTTTGTGAGAGAGAGGTCTTAACCAGAAAGTGTTCTTTGTATTAGACCGATCATATTTATTGCATTGAAGTGTAGCCTTCTGATTTATTCTTTTAAAGAGCTGTGTCTCTGTAAGTACTGAAAAGCAGATATTCACTCTTTTGGAGGAAGGAAATGAAGTGACAGTGAAGCCTATGTTGCACAGATCCCAGGGATGGGGGGTGCTTATAGTTTCTTGAGTGCCAATACTTTTTGTCTTTATCTGTTGTATTTTAGTTCTTTCATTTAGAAACCTTCTTGGAGTCGGGGGGAGTTCACTGGCAGCTCCCAACTTGCTGAACACTTCTTCTAGAAGAAATTCTGGGGTTTTCCAAGCAGCAGGATGGAACAAAGAAAGCTCATGTGAGCAGAAGGAATTTGGACCTGACACCACAAAAGACTTTTTTAAAGTTCTTAGTTAAATGAAGCTGAATACTTTTTACATATGAAAGAGGCAAATTGTCATTGCTACCATCAATAAAACCACAGTGCACTATTCTATTCTTTGCCTTGTATTCTTTTTACTGAGCCTCCATTGTTAGTTAACATAATAATGTATCATGATTTTTTCTTAATTTTGAACTGATTTTACTTCTAATATTGCTTCTAGTAAAGTAAAATTAAATATTTTCTCAAAAGCTGACAGGGTTGGGCATTTCATTTAGATTTTTGGTTAGTATTAGTGAAACATGTTAAAAAAATTCAGCTAATTGTACAGTAAAATTCTGAATAGGCTTTTGACTATGTTTTTTGTGTTTATTTTCCAAAGTTGCTAAAAGACAAACTATAGATTTGCTTATTGTGTTTTTCATGATCTGTGACCAGAGGGTCAAACGGGAGAAAGAAAGAAAATAATCAGTTTCAATAGTACTTTTCTAAATAATTTGAGGTAAATATTTTCTTTATAGGAATATTTATATTAAAGAAATAGAAACATTTCTAAAAGGTACAGAAAAGTCATTTAAACAAAAAATACTGAAAGATGCACATTGGTATTTTAAGCATAAATATGTGTATAAATGCACACGTGCGAGCTGTTGGATAGTAGATACTAACTTTCTTGTAATTTTAAACTATGCTTTCATTGCTTCATATTACTAGAATTTTTTCAGTTGTCATTGATGTTTCAAAGAATCTTATGTCAAACTACTTTTCATTCTAAGCTGTATCTTTGAACCTTATGTGATTATGACAAATAGTTGAAATTTCACTGTTTCTTTAACTGAGAAGCACTCAAAATCTAGGTAACCTGGAAATCCCTTTTAAGATTTATGCTGATCATTTAAGACTGAAATAGCACATGTGTTTTGAGGTAGTTTTGTAGAGATAGAATTATACCTGAGAGATGTATTGATGGTATAAAGTCTACAGTTAATTCTGCTGAATTTCTCTCTGCGTGCTCATACAAAACTGTTTGAATAGAACCTTGTTTATTTGGATGATAAGAAGTTTTATATTGAGGATGTAATTGAATGTATCTGCAGTACAGAATGTGGATTATTGTCTGGATGCAATCAAATCTTACCAATCACATAAATTTTTGCAGAATAGTAAGCAACCAAATGTTTTGCTGTTTTAATGGATCCTAAACAGCTTCTTCATAATTACAATGAACCTTACTAATAATTCTATAGGCTTTTCGAAGTTTTAAACATGAGTGTTAAAGTTCCTCACTATCAACTAATGCACAACAAGTTTTATGAAGTTTGTTAGATTTACATTAGAAACCACTTTACAAATAGTATGAAACATCCTGGTCAGTTCTGCTAAATTGTACCAGCAAATAAATAAACTGTAGATCTAATACATTGCATGTTGGATACTTTACTTCCAGAATCATTGCTAAGACCACTGACAACAGCTATTCAGCTTCATTAAGAAATGCAGCCATAGCATTGTTTTAAAAAGCAGTTTTGACTTTTCTTTGCAAAGAGGATGTGCGTTAAACAAGCCCTACAGTCAGTGTACCAAAGCAAGTTCTGAAATTAAAATAACTTTTATGTTCTTTTGGGCTTTCATTCTTGCTGTGGACTAAATCATAAAATAAAGAAAACTACAGTCTGATTCAGTGAACTTTAAAAAATAATGCCTAGTTATGAAATTTTAAGACTCTACAAATACAAAGCAGCATTCCTCTCTAGTGGCTGTGGCATTCTGAGATTATGACATGTATGTGCAGCTGTAGGCAAATGAAATATCCTTGAGAATGTTATTTTTCTTTGTGAAACAGTAAAGACTATTTCCTGGTCTTTTTAAGGGGGCTGTGTATCTAGAAAGCCAGAGTAAGCAAACAGATCCAGAGTCTTCTTCGAAAAGTCATGTAGTCTTTGTATGTTTTATGATTACGTTCTGCTTTGGTTTCAATTGAAATAATATATGCTGAAAGTTCTGCCTTTCAGGATCTGAAGAACTGTTGTTTGAATAGTTAAAAACTTATTGCATCAACCTGTTTTGAAAAGCAAGAATTCATATATTAATGCTTATTGATTTCTGTATCTGGAAACAAAATGCCAATAAATTAGGTAGGTATATAAATTATATTCTTGATTTGCATAGTCCAACAAAACCAAAAATACAATTATTTCCCAGTCATACTGTAGTAAAGTTTGCATGCACAAGAGTAACATTAATTTATTTATCTTTTGTGTTCAGAAGAAATTACTGTGTCTAGATAGGTCTTCAAAACTGATGTGAAAGTTAACTTCCAGTTCATCAAAAGCAGCAGCAAAAGCAAGTTCCTGAACTTGGTGTGGCCACATTTGTGTGGTTAAAGGGAGAAAGGTGATAAGGGGCACCAGATCTTGGTCATGCATGCTGTTTATTTACTGGCTTGATTTGTGGCTCTGTATTGGAGTGTTCTTGGCTAGCTGTTGCTAAGACAAACCTGCCACAGAGGAAGTTTGCCCTTTGCAAGGTGGACATGAGCCAACCTGTGCTTCTTGACCTGTGAACCGGGTCCCTGGTTCATGGCTTTGCTTTGCTAGGATTATAGATAGGGCTTTTGAGAATTTCTGTGTTGAAATTAGGAGTGCAATTCAAATGAGGTGTTTTTCTTGCCTTGGACTTGTGTATAACATCTTTACTGAATGAAAAAAAAAATCAGAATTTCTTGTTTAAATTATTCTAAAACTTATATGCTAAGTTGGTAATACTGTCATTGGCAAGGTTTTTTTTTTCTCCTTTATATTATTGAGAGATAAAATAATTTTGAAACAAAAAGTGTAAATGATGTGGTTTTATCTTACAGGTTTTCAGAATTTTGTATTAAAATCTGATTGAAATCGTCATGTTTGCATTTAAAATTCTTCCTTGGTCTAACATCTTCTGATAGATACTCACATGTATATTTTAATATAGCTTTTTGTCACTAGCAGGTACTTTCTTTTTAAGTCTTTGGCAGCAACTGTGCAAAGCATTTTGAGGATTGCTTGTCAAGGTCACTTTTCCAAGAAACTGCTGGAATTTTCTCTTCAGAATCTCTTGGCTTGAGCCTTATGCAGATGAAACTTGTTGGGAATATGGCTTTCCAAGGCAGTATTAACAACATAATATATATTCATTGGGATGCAAAATGTTGATATCACAGGAAAGACAAATCTTATGTATAAGATGTACTTGGCATTAGATACATGAAGATTTAGCTTGAGATAAATCTGAGGAATATTTGCAAGAGAACTCCCAAACAGCCAAAGTAGCTAATGAATGTTGGTAACGTAAATAATCTGGTAGTGTGGGGTGTACAGTCCCTTCTTAGCATTATGGTTGGAATGAGCTTCATAGAGAAAAAGCCAGTGCTTTTATGCAGACACAGGAATATATCATTTGGAATAATTCTCTATAAAGATACATTTTTGAAGAACAATTCTATTTCAGCTGTCTTTTCATCACATGACTTGATCCAACTCTAGTAAAATGCTGTAACTTTCTTGAAAGTAGTGTAAACCTGAATAATGAATGACCAATTACACAATTAAGTTCAGTTTAGCTTTCTGCTGCTATACAACTATTGGTGTATTCTCTTGGGTTTTTTGCCTCTTACTGGAGGAGAGCAGCTAAACCATGGAAGGTACTCCAAACTTGTAGGCACTGACCTTCTCATAGCATGGTATGCACGTGAAAGGCTTTGTGGTGCTATCCTTAAAAACAATGGTAAAGACTCATGATTACTCTTATTTTCAGTATTTAATTCATATCACTTTCTTTATGTTGGCCTTTTCTGGCTTTAAATTCAATTTTGTTCTGAGAACGATTCAAAATAATGTAAAGGAATAGAAATTATATCAATACTTAATTTTCCCACAAGATTGAGAGACCATAAAAAGTCAGTTTCCATGTAAGCACATGGGCTGTTGATGGGCAAAATTATGTCCTGGTAATTATGATGTTATGAGTGAAACCAAAATCTAGTATATATTGAAAAAAATCTTACATGTATTCAAGTAAACAGGAACTGTGGGGAGGAAAATGATTAGGTGTATAAGACCAACAGAGAACTATAGATTGTGTAAAAAAAATTTGGCAGTTGCTTCTATGGAAAATGTTTATAGTCATTTTCAGTAGTGCCTTGCAATTTTTCATGCAACTTGACTATTTCTATCATAAAATGAATGCGTAGGTAAATTTTGTGCAGAAGATATTAATGTAATTTTCTGTTTAGTTTGTCATGAGATCTTGAATGCTTTGCATTTATACCATGTGTTTCTAAACTGCAAAGGTTAAAGAAAATAAATAACATTTTATATTTGTTTTATAGTCAAAATATTCCCAGGTATCTTTTGTTAGTCATTTGATGAATGGGTATGCCTCTGCTAAACCAGCTATAATCTAAATTGACTATGCACAGATTTAAGTCTCAATCTAACTGTATTTGTGCTGAATATTTTTCTGTAGCTATTTCGCAAAGGAACTTGTTTACAATAATAATAAAAGTGAAAAGCAGAATAAAGAAGGAATGCTTATCATTTTGATAGGCCATGAAGGAAACCGTGGGGTTTTGTTCACTGGGGGACTAGAATAGCATATGCAAAGCCCATGTTCCATGTATTATTTGAATGCAAAATAGCTTTCTTCAAAATTGATATTTTAATTTTTTTTTCCTCAGTCTTCTAACTAAAAATTATTTTAACTCAGCATAATTCATGGGATAAGACAGGTCATCTACTCTGACATTTCACTGCTCTTGCTGTATCAGTATTGTGATCAAATGCTCCCAATAACAGATATTCTTGATGGCCAGGTACTAAGTGTGTTTTTTATTTCAATTTATTGCATTAAAATGTTTATAAAAACTTGAATTAACTTTGTACATGGCAAAGATGAGACATGATGTATTGACTTTCATCACAAGTAGGAGCTCAGTTTCAGTGTACTTCAGTTGCAGAAACAACAATAGAATTCAGTTATGCTGCTCCATTTTGCTTTGTTGCGTTAACTTTGATCTCTCATTTTCCAAAAGGAAATAAATTCTTACAGCTGTACATAAACCACTGAAATGGACCAAGTTTAAAACAAGAAGCTGATGCCTATTACATCTTTGGAAAGAAACAGAAAATTGCAAGAGTTGTGATATGTGAAAACTTGCCATGCATATCAGCCAAGAATCTTTATGCTCTGTGGAATTGGGCAAATTTTTCCAAGATAATGAAGATCTGAACAATTCCTATATAGAATAATTGTATTTGAAAACAATTTATTCCTGTATTTCAGTCTCTGTATCCTGCGAGGAACCTGGCTTTCATTGCCTCTGGCACTTTAGCTTTCTCACAGCACGCAAGAAGCCAGGCAATGATTGGGAGTATCAGATGAATATTGATAGGAAGTTAAGATACTGATGTTGGTGTGTGAGTTCCTCCAAACTTAATGTGAGAAGCTGTACCCCAGAAGATGTGAAAGAAACTGTGACACTGTGGTTAAATAGCTGTAAAAGGTGAATGTTGTATCATTAATTCATCATTAATGTGTTGCAAAGTGCAGTTGTGCACACTGGAACAAGGACAAGACAGGTGGAAAAATAACTTTAAGTGATGATATGGTAACATTTTTTTCCAAATAGAGTTTGCCATGGGCTGAAAAGTATACTTAGCATCTTGAAATGCAGATACTAATGGGCAGAATGTACAGTATTTATAGAAAGAACCTCAGATTTAAGATGGTTTGAATTGTCATGCGTATCACCACCAATTTTTTTATTTCCCTGTTTTTGCAGTAATGTGATTTTTTTTGAGGCAGGTGTTAAGGAGGTCTTTCACACTGCTTGCCTGACGTGCTGGTGAGATGCTGTTGGTGTCTAATAGGCCAATAAAACCAGTCTGCCACTAGATTATTTATTTTCTCTTTTCATTGGTGGTAAGAGATAACAGTAGCTATATATTATTGTTCCCTTGATACAACTGGAGACCATTCTTTTAGTAAGGGCAGACCATGTAGTCTCTTTTGGTTAAAGTGTGGGTCTTATGCTGAAGGCCAGCCAATCTGTGTACCTGAATTTATGTACTTGTCTGACCAAAGCCTTGACGTCTCCTCCTGTAATTTTTCTACCACCTGCAGTGGAGAAAACATTAATGAATGATGAGTCACTCTGTTTCTTTGTTATGTGCAATTATGGT
This sequence comes from Agelaius phoeniceus, assembly GCF_051311805.1. Classification (NCBI taxonomy): domain Eukaryota; kingdom Metazoa; phylum Chordata; class Aves; order Passeriformes; family Icteridae; genus Agelaius; species Agelaius phoeniceus. Next base: position 57,281,830 of record NC_135266.1, on the reverse strand, counting down.
CTGTTTAGGCAACAAGTTCCCATGGAGTCCATGTATCTCTCCAGAGAATGTGTGTCTGAAGTGTTTGGGCCACAATGTTCATTTGGGCCATTTCTGCTCTGATATCTGTAAGCTGTTAACCACTGCATTTTTTTGACTTTTCCCTAAGTAACACAACACCTACAACTTTAGCCTAATCTAGTACAGAATACTAATGATACTTGGTTTAGATTTTGTATGTTGGGTTTTTTTGTGAAAAAAAAAAAAAATCTACTGCTTCACAGGAAAATATTCTACTTTGGGATGGACTGGGCAGGAGTAATACTACTATGTACTTTTGTCTCAGATCCTTACATCAAAGGCTGCTTATCACTGCTACTTAGCATTTTAATATCATATTTTTAAGGCAATTTTCACTTTGATCACATAGGATGTAGACTTTTATCCAGATACATTTTCAGCATAGCAAATAGCACTCTCCTGAGTCCTTTTCATATGAGGTCCTTCTTGAGTTTTTTTATGGACATTGATTAACTTGTCCCTTTGATAAAGTTCCTTAGCTCTTGAAAGCACTTAGCTCTAATGCCCTATTACTTCTATTACCAGATTGTTCCAGAATTTAATTCCCCAGAAGGCTAAAAATCTTCTAATTACAGCCTAAAATTATTCAATTATACACACTTGTGCTTGTGTCACTGTTGATCTTCACATAATGAGAGCTCTCATCTGACCCTTGAGGTATTTTTCTGGACTGTGCTGAATGACAGTGTGGAAGAACAATATTCTGTGAATCATGCTCAAAAGCCATTTGCAGTGGTAGCACGCTGTCACAGCAGGTTCTGTGATTCACATGGTCCTTCATGCTTATAATGCATGCAACAATTTCTGTTCACTTGTATATATCTTCACTGAATTGATTAATTCTTTAAACTTATAGTCTTGCATGCCCTTCTTCTAGTGGGCAGGGAAAAAGACTCTGTGGTGTTACAGCAGTTTAGATGGGACCTCAGGAAGTGCATGTCTAGGTCATCCTCATACTCAGAACCACATCAGCTATAAGATCAAATAGGGCTCACTGCTCATTGCTCAGGGCTTCATCCAGTTAGGCCTTGGAAACGTTCAGGCATATGGAGGCACAGCTTTCTGTGCAGCCTGCTCCAATGTTTGACTCACTGTCCACAGGGGAAAGAGTCTTTCCTTTGCTTACATGAGTCTGTCTTACTTCAGTGTGTGGTGGTTGTCTTTTGTCCCCCTGCTGTGCACTGCTCTGGAAAGCCTGGCTCTATCCTGATAAATCTCCCTATGGGAAGTAGGTCCCCAACAGCTGTCTTCTCTAGGCTGAACAGGCCTCTCCTCTGACCACTGCAGTAGCCCTCCCCTAAACGCTTTCCAAGTTATTGATGTCTTCCTTGTATTTTCAAACCCAAAATTGTATGTGATATTCTAGTGGGGTCTAATGAGACCTGAGTGGAGGATATCCTTTATCTACTGTCTGTGCTCCTCTTGATACAGCTCAGAGTACCGTTGGCCTCCCTTGCTGCCAGAGATACCCTTGGCTCATGTTCAGCTTGGTGTCTACCAATATCCACAGGTCTTTTTGTCACAAAGTCCTCCCCCAGCCTGTACAATTGAAAGGGGTTCCTCCTTCCCAGGTATTGGACCTTTTATTTGTCTTTTATTTAGTGAGATTCCTGTCAGCCCATTCCTCCAGCCTGTCTGGGTCCATCCAAATGGTAGCCCTGTCTTTGAGCATATTATTTTGTTCTCTCAGCCTGCCTCCAGTTTGGTTGCCTCCAGCGAACTTTAACAGCAACCACTCCACTGCCTCTTTCAGGTCACTGATAAAGATGTTGAATGGGACAGATTCCAGGGCAGTCCCCTGTGGTACAGCTGTTGGTTAGTGGCATCCAGGCAGACACATAGCATTCAGTGACCAGAGATCACAAAGGAACATTGGCAGGACAAAGCTAAGTTGATGTTCTAACAAGAGGTAATCAAGTTATTGGGGCTCAGTCTGTGATAGTCTGTGCTACAGAAGGCAAGTGAAACCTTTTGCTCAGTTTGGCAGATCTGCAGTAAGACTCTGTGGCAGAGACTACCTGTTACTACAGCATACCATGTGTTAATTTCTATTCTAATTACAGTTTCTGTGAGTCTTTTTTTCCTATCTTAAAATGTCTCACCTTGTAAAATATTAGGAGTATCCAAATCCAGGCCTTTTTAAAAATTATTCAAAGTAAAGAAAGATAAGGGCGTAATTGTGATGGAAAGAATTACTTGGATTGTTCAGTCTCTAAGCCTGGCTGATCTGGCTGCTACTGTGAATTTGCTCTGACGTGTTTCTAAAGTTCTTTGACTCATACTGCATGTATGCCAGGTGACTGTCACTCAACAGAACAAAACTGTGCTCTGCCAGCAAATATTGGAATTCTGTGTCAATCTGCTGATGTTTCTTGATGAGGTGTTGACCTGAGTGGTGGTTAAACTCCACCTTGAAAGAGTGAGCACACCTGATACACAAACTTGGACAGTAGCAACTGAGCCTAGGGTAGAAGAGGCTACTTATTCTGTTGTTGATGTTGTCAGTACGAAGCAACTTTTTAAATCCTAAATATACTCTTTGGAATGGTTTGAAGTAGGGCAGGGAAGACATCCACTGATGGGGATATGTAATGTGATATGGTAGGACCCAGAAGCAAAGTACTCTAGTGCTGTCAGAATAAAATCTCTCAGCTAGCTACTTTGGTTTCCATTGTGGAATAGAAATGAGTGTCTTGGACAATGTCAGGACCAGGGGTAGCCTTGGGCACAAGTTTAACAAAGTCTGATGAGCATTGACTTGGCAGCAGAGAAGCTGGGCTAATTTGTCTATTCCCAGCAGTGGGACCTGAGGAACAGGGAGCTCCAAACTGCCTCCAAAGAAAGCTGAAACTGTACAAATCATGAGGGTAGGCATATCCTGAAGTACCCATTTAATGAAAAATAAATGCTTGTTTCCTCCAGGATTTGCTCTGATGGGTATGTTTTATTGCCAGCAGTTACTAGCAGGCACTGTAACATATATATATGTTTATCATAAAACTTGGAATAGACTGTGCTGGTCACAGGGTAATCTCAAAGATTGGAATATATAATTTTTTATTAGTTTACCACATCACTTTAAGTACATCTCTTACTCTCTATTTGCCTGTGGCCTGCAGAATTGAAGCATTACCTGAGGATTTATGCGAGAATAAACTTTTAAGAGCATACATTTATTGAACTTTTTTTAGTCTAGTTCCTCTAGCTGCTTATTTGAGTGTTCCAAATATGAAAGTTGTTAGCATATTTAAAACTTTACTTTGCATGGAGGTTCATATTGTGTGTTCATTTATTGTGAGCTATGATATGCTGTGAATAGAAATAACCCCAAATACTGTCTGAAAGTCAACATCTATATGTGTTTAATTGAAGGAATTATGAAGGAGAGACCTCAGCTGTGCTTGGCAAGTTCAAAATTACTTCCAGTTTATCTAAAGCCACGTAATATGAAATGAACAAGATCAAATTATAATGCTATGGTTCATTGGGTGCATTTGATTAAGATCATTGTTCATTCACCTAAGAGCTGTCATTTAATACTTATATTGTTGGAGAAATGCACAACTTGGAACCAAGTGCTGCTTACCTTTCAAAAGAAGAGCTATTTCTAGAACACAGTTCCCCATGAATATATTAGCACAGGTAAACATGAGCCTGGACTACATTGAAATATATTCTCTGCCTAATAACCTTTTCCTCCCTGAGTAGTTATATTGGTAGAAATCCTCCTACTGCAAAGTCTTATCATAATTTCAAGAGTCGTTCCCTTTCCCTTATGGAAACAGATTACAGTAGTATAAACACTATGACTGTACCAGTGCAGCCAAAACAGAGTGATTTTTATTAGTGTCCTTGTGACATGTATCTGTGTCCTCTGTCATATCAGCACCTGGCTCTGCTCTTGGGAGTGTGTTGGGTGATGTTTGAAACAGCTGGCTCACCAGCTTCAGGGAGCATTAGGAGATACCCAGTCCCCAGTGGTGGGTGCCTCTGCCCTGTGGGAAGACAAAGCTTTGTGCTACTCTGCCACACAGACTATTCCTTTTGAATACCTCTAAGTCGTAAAGACTTTTTTATCATAGTGCAGGAAAACTGCAGTATTAGGCTATGGTGTGATAGGAAAAACATACCAAAAAAGAATGTCACAACTGCAAATAAACATCTGTCTCAAAGATGGTTTATGAACTCTGCAGATACATTGTTGAAATCATCACTTCTTACAAGACAATAAAACTTTTGCTTTCAGAAATAACATTTACTTGGGATCATGGGTTATAGCATCAGTTTCAACACTGATTATGCTCTGATTTCATACCTTTGGTTTTGAATTGTGGCTTCTCTGATACTCTGGGTAATTCTAATGTTCACTATGATTTATGGATAATTTCCTTCTTCCTAGGAATAACATTTCTCTTCCTGCTGATATCCCTAAATTTCAGTCTTAGATATGTTAAAGATAGTGGAAATTTAGGTTTGTCCAGGATATACAGAAATATGGATTAGAAATTCTTTTATCTATAGAGTAAAAAATTCTGAAAGAAGATCTGAATGGCTTTTGTACTCCTCAGCTTAAGAGAGGTCAACTTGAATGACTGGAAGCTCATGGAATTTATATGTTGATCTTGATAGTACAAAGCCAACATTTCTATTGTGCAAGATAGATAAGCAGATAAAAGATAGATAACTTTTTTCCTAAAGCAAGCAAAGAACTAAATCAATCCCCCAGAACCCAAAATGAAACCACACCACTTTCCTGCAATGTCCTTTTGTGGCTTCTTCTTGCTTTTTTGACTTTTAAAGTATGTGTTCTAATAAAACATTTAAAATTACCTTTCTGCGCTCAAAACACAGTAAAGAGTTGTCACTGATTATGAATGTTGATAGATTCACTATATAAGCTTATAAAACCAGAAATGTTTTACCTCTGATCTTTTACTTACAAAACGACTGCTCATATGAGAAGCAGTGTATTGAGAATTTATTTTTAAATGTTTAATTAGAAAGTGCTTAATCCAAACCTACAAAATTCCTTTCTTTTTCCCCCAAGATACATGGAAAATTGACAAAATGTTCCTCATTCTAGTGCATGTTTTGAGAGGTAGAAGAAAGGGTTAATCATGTTCATTTGGACAGAAAGCACTTAGTCGGGCAAATACACAGGTTTTGCCTCAAACTTCTCAACACAGTGTTCTTCACATTTCCATCTTTGAGGGAAGGGGAATTAATGGACTTTCTAAAGTCAGCGAAAAATTGATCCTAATTCTTCGGTGGTATTTGTGTGGAGAATATCTAAGCTGCTGTCTCTGATGTGTGTTCTTCAAAGTGCTTATGTTGATTACTTGGATTTTCAGCACCTCTTCACAGTTTTGTTATTCTCTGGTAATTACTTTGAGAAACATCCAGGCAACCTTTCAAACTGAATCCCTTCAGTTCTAAATGAAAAATGTCTAAATCGAAGTTTCTCAGATTGTGCAGAAATTTAGGAATGCAGCTTGTTCATTAGGGATAATTTCAAGCAGATGCTACTAACAGTGATGGAGAGGAATATGTCTGGCAGCTGCAATTTCCTTTTTGCCTCAGATGATTTGTTTCTGTAATGGCTTTGTAAAGGCATCTCACTTCTAGAAAAAACTTCTTTGAAATGGAAGGTACAAAAACATGGAAAAAATTAAATTGGATTTATTTCCAATTTCAGTTATATTTTCCTTTTTCAATAAATGCAATATGTTACACCTCTGTCCATACTGGCTAAAATTGTATTGCATTGTGTTTCAACCAGAAGTGCCCATGATTCCGTCTGTAGCCTTGGTGTGTTTGTATCTATTGCTGTATTAGAAATCTCCTCCCAAATCCTTGTGCATTCTGTGGTTTATGGCTCATCTAAAATTAGTCATTGTCATCATTGCATCAGTTAAAATACAGTAGTTGCCTTTTTTAATTGCCTTATATTTCAAGGACATTTTGTGTCCTTTTCCATCATTAATAAGCAGATTGTTGTTGATTAACAGACCTGGATTTAGGTGGCAAATTTAACAGTTTCTTTGGAAACATGAGATGGAAGTACTGATCTACAGAGTGTAACTACAAGGCTACCTTGTGGGCCGTCCCTTCTTCCTCCCTGCCTCCTATCCCAGGGATACAAAATTAATAGTGCAAGCCAGCACTTTGGATATTCTGACTACAAAGGAACAATCCTCAAAACACCCACATGGAGCTTATTTGTTGTAGGGTGTGCAGTTTTGGGGAGAAGACCTTGACTTTTCACAGGGAAATTTTAGCATAAGTAGTTAGTTCACAGCATAAGACTGAGTGAAGCACTTGAACTTGAGCTCTAAACAGAGTTCTGTGATTTGCCAGGTGGAAGCAACTCTGGCAATGTGCTTGGCATTGGCTGCCCAGCCAGGGACCATGTAAGTGCAGGGTGGTTTGTGACTCCTGGTGTTGGTACAGCCCTTACCATGGGAACTCAGCAGTGGGTTGTGTTTGAAGGCTGTACATTCCCTGTCTGTTCCTTTTGCAGGGCAGAAGGTCCTGGTGGATGGCCACAAGGCAGCTCTTACAAGAGATTTCTGGGAATTTGCTGCTTTGCACTCTCCATGTTTGTGTCACTGGACTTGTTAGTCTGAAAGCCCAGAGGAGGCAGTGGAGGCTGCCTGACTTTGCAGAGTGGTTTACCCTCCTAAAGTGATGTGCCTTACTGTGAAAGGCAAGACTGGAGCAAAGGCAGTAATGGACAAAATGGCAGCACATGAGTAAATACACATGATAGAATGTCTTTATGTCCAGCTGAGGTGTATACTTCTGTGTTGGGGTGTCAGTTTGAGTGGTCAGTATTTACATAGGACATTTTATTTTCTTGCTGGTTTTCTTTTTTTTTGAACACTGATTCTATTTGTGAAGTGATTTAAAGAAAGTGATTTAATCGAATGTAATTGCTGGTTGCTTTTTCAATCCTGTATTTAAGATTGTTCTCTTTTCTAGTAATAGAGCAGTAAGTCTTACTGTGAGTGTGTTTATTTTGCTTTGCTATTATTAGTTCCAGGAACCAGATATAGTTTGGATAATTTGCAGGTTTTCTGTTACACAGAATTTTGCCTTTCTCTATATTCCTTCTCTTTCTGTTCTTAGAAGGTACTTCTTGCAGAACATTGCAGAAGTTTCTGGTTAAATGGATTGCAAGGATGAAATATATTTGTCCTATTTCCATTTTTATTGCACAAGGAATCTATTAATCTGTATTTTTATTGGTTTATAAAATAGAGTGAAATTCAACTACAAAGGACTGTTTTTCCCAGTGTCTCTCTTGTTTTCATATAAAAATTGTTTCTCTATTCCAATTTTCTTTTATATTGCAAGGAAAACCTTGCCTTTTGTTTAATATGTCTTTTCTTGTCTGCATTTGAAGGGAGATAATTTAATAAATTTTGGAGTCAGAATCAAGTCACGCAAATGGAATTGAGTAATCCTGAGAAAAGATTTGATAAGTCGATTGTATTAATGTGACTATCCAAGTTGCTGTGAGTTTCCAGACATTTAATTAGTACCTCTGGCAGCATACTCTTTTCAGCTTTAGGTATCATTTTCTGCTCTTCCAAATATCCGTAGTGACTTCAGTGCTTAAGAGGTGAAGCTCAACTCCAGCTCCTCTCTTTCTCACCAGGGTTCTGCCTTTGCAGATAATTTGATTTCTTTTTGGAAACACAACTCTTTGGGGAGCAGGGCAACCAGCAAGTATATAAATCTGCACATGGCAATGCTTGTTAGTTTGGGGAACACAGCATACAGAGTTCTGTGGTTAGAACAGAAAATTGAGATGTACAGTTTCATTTGGATCACCCTGCTGCCAAATGTACCATTGTGTTTCCTCCATGCAGCAATGCTGGTTGGAAACTACCTGGATTCATCCTGTGCTGGTGGCTTCAGCAGCAAGTTGTTGTAGGGCTTTTGTGTGTAAGAGTCATGTGTACACAGAGACAGTGAAAAAAAAGACACTGATTATGGAACTTAGTTTGAATGGTCCATAAACATTGATATCTATGGGGTTTAGGGTGGCAGATGTGCAGGTTAGGATCCAATTCCTAACATGACACACACAGAGATCACATTATTAATAAATTTGGAGGTTAATTTGATAGAAAATAAAATACATGAATGTACAAAGAATTTAATCAGATCAGAGTAATATTCCCAGGAATTCCTGTGAACAAAAGTCCCCCAGAACTGGGAGATGATGCCATTACGATTTAGAGAGCCTTATAACAATGATGACTACTAAAGGCAGAAGTTTCTAGGAGCATTAGGAAAAAAGAAATAGAGTGAAGTCTGTGTGTGAGAGGGAGGTTTGCTTTCTCATATTAATAAAGTGAGGATTACACATGTCCTTAATGTCTGTGAGTGGAGTCAAGGTTCCTGATACTGGGCTTGGACTGCTTGCTTTCCATCCTTTCTTCTTTTCTTCTGCTTCTCCCTCTCCTGACACTTTGCTATGTGCAAACTTCATATTTATGTGAAAACCCCCTGATTCTTGTGGAGCCTTGCCAGATTTACCCGTGCTAAAGAAGGACCCTTAACCTGCAAGCTGTGTTTGGGGCAGTACCAGACGACTATAAAGGACAGTCCTAGGTTGAATCAGGAGAGTGGCATGTGGCTTCTTCCCTTGGGGGGGAAAATATGGGAGGTTTTCCCATTATCTGGGAAATTTTTTCCAGGGCTGGATCATCAAGAGCTACCAGCTCTTGCCATCTCCTTCTATGTACTGGCAGTTGTCCACAGACTGAGGCTGTAGCATCATGCCTGAAAGGAGAATTGCATGATCATGCCTTCCCATTCCAGGTCCATCACTGGTATTGCCATTCCTGAGCTAACACACACAGCATCCAATTGATACAGAAACTGATGAGACTGACCTCTGATCAAGCCCATCTACTCTATTGCTAACAGCTGCTGGCTGAGCATGCCCTTAGACATGGCTGGGCAGAACCTCAGTGTGTAACCCATGGATCTGACCTTCAGTTTCCGCCAGTGTGGTTGTGAGTCTGTCAACTGGTACAAGCCAGTGTTCTTGCTGGTTGGTTGGGGATTTTTGTTGGGTTTGTTTGTTTGTTTTCTCCCTTTGGATGTACAGCAGGACTTTGCTCTCTTCCAGGTATACTTTTCCAGTTTCTCAAGTTTTCCAATTCTAGTGGAGAAATTAGGACAGATTGAATGTAATTATGGCAAATAGTAATGAGTGGAACAGTCTATTGAAGAGGAAAGTGCATTCTTGTCAAATCACTCAGAAATTTATTAAGAATGGGGTGATGATGGGGAGGAAATTGTTATAGGTTTGTTCCTCACAGGGATAACTGAAAGGCATTAGGGTTATGGAAAAGATTCCCTTCTGTGAATCTTGGAAAGGGGAGTGGCTCTCTTGACTGACAAACAGGTACAGTTGATGGCAGTCAGCTCAGAAGAACTAAGTTTCAGTTTAGAAGTTTCAGAGTTCTCCACATTAGGTGAAGAAGGCTTTCAAGGATAAAACAATCCTAGGTGAAGGTGAAGGCTATCAAGGATAAAACAATCGTTGACTTCAGAGGGGTTATAGTCAAGAAAGGGGATCTGCAGGGCCTTGTTTGATTATTTGAAGCAGAGCAGTGTGCCCTTGTTGCACAGGTGGCTGTTGGTATCTTGGGCTGGCTGCCAGCAGGTCAAGGGAGGTGATCCTGCCCCTGTGCTGAGCACAGATGAGGGCACACCTGGAGTGCTCTGTTCTCCTGTGGGTTCCCAAGTACAATACCAACGTGGATGTACTGGGGAGAGGGCAGGCAAGGGCAAAGAAGCTGGTGAAGGGACTGGGATAACTTACATATGAGGAAAAGCTGAGAGAGCTGTGACTGTTGGGCCTGGAATAGAAAAGGCTCAGGAGGATCTCGCCACTGTGTAAAAAATACCTGCAGGGAGGATGCAAACAGGATGTGGCCAGGCTCTTTTCAGTGGTGCCCAGTGACAGAACCAGAGGCAATGGGCACAAACTGAAGCACAGGAGGCACCCTCTGGGCATCTGGAAATATCAGGATGACTGATCATTAGCACAGATCATCCAGGGAAGTTGTGGAGTCTCCATCCTTGGAGCTATTCAAAAGTTTCCTGGACCATATCCTGGACAGCCAGCTCTAGGTGGCCCTGATTGAGCAGGGGTGTTGGGCCAGATGACTTCCAGAGGTCCCTTTCAACCTCAACTACTCTGTAACTCTGTGATTTTGTGAAAAAAAGAGTTATTTTCTTTGAAGATGTACTTGGTAGAAATACCCTTTTCCCCCCTTCTTCTTCTCCCCCCCTCGCCCCCACCCTGGCCTTTGTTAGAGTGGGGGAAAAACCCCCAAACTTGAAACTTTTCTTACTCTGCTGGTTAATAGGAAATAGAACCAATTTATACAGACTAAAATGCAATCAAAGTGGTCAGAGTAATGAATAATGAGTATGTGATGACAGGAATAGCAGCAGCTCTTGTCCTATGTAACAATTATAGCAGCAGTTCTTGTTCTGCCTAACAGCTCCTGGGAAAGGGAGACCTTAAGTGGGTGCAAGGACACAGGAATCTGCAATATACGGGAGAGTGTTCACAGCAGTGGATAAATTAAAATCTTCCTGCTGTGATATCTATGACTAGCCCTGAAATGGATTATCCTTTTAGGGATAATCATCATTAACTAATAAGAAGCATGAGATTCCTAAGACTATATAACTATTCTAGTTTGGTTTGAATTAAGATAAGAAGCCTTTGTGAAAGCTGGAGGCGATTAAGTACAAGGTAACTATGTCTTGGATTTTAGCCCTTCAGGAGTGACTAAGGAGAACTCCTGAACCCTGAGTCTGAAGATAGAGGTGAATTTTCTCTGAAAGAGATACAAGTGACCTTAGAACAATTGACCTTAGAAAATCCCTCTGGGTGTTCCCAAAGGGAATCTGGAAATGAGATTGTTAGAGTTGGATTGGATGCTGGGCCTAAGGATGGCAGCAGTAGTGGTAGAAATTCAGCTGAAACTGTACCTACACAACAGACCACCAGAAGTCTCCAGACTCTAAGGCATTTCACTTCTAGGAAGGGAAATTTTTACGCATTTGAGACAGAATCATAGAAATCCTTTAAATATTGAGGAAAATGTCTGGAATTGCTGAATAACACAAATAGGCTTAATTGACAATAGATTGAAAGTATAGATGTCTAAATACTTATTTGACAAATATCAATCATCCATTTGGGAAAGAAAAAAAGAGTTTTTAACAAGGAATAAGTCTCATGTAAATTCAGTCTCTCAACGTTTGGGCAAAAACTGCATTTATCTTCCAACTATTCTGGTTTTTATTTGGTATTCCATTTCTCAGAGAGGGCTTCATTCTCCGTGAACTATCCCTGAAGCTGTTCTTGCTTGTGGGTACTCACCCCCACATTTTTTATTTCTTGTGTTGGAATTTAGAAGAAATTAAGAACTGCTTTTTGTGGGTTTGTTTTGTTGTGTTTGTTTGCTTGTTTTTAAGAAAGATCCACTTAGCTGAATGATGCCTAAGGAATTAGCTTCTGGGCTAGGAGAAATACACAGGTGCTGAATCTGAGCTCTCTTTCCTCTTTGCTGTTACCTGAAAGTGGAGGGCAATTCATTACTCTTTGCCTGTCTCTACACAGTCAGGTCTTTTCATCTTCTGTCATTGTTACCTATGGAATGAAGACAACCAGAGAAGGCAAAGCAGAAGCTGTGCTGCTGGCTGTGGCTGCTGCCTGCAGCCCTTGGCAGTGACCAGTGAGCTGTTCTCTTGTGCAGGTCTCTTTGCAAAATAACCTTCCTAGGCTGCAAGTAAGGGCCATGCAGACCCTCCCTCTGATTTGAAAAGTTCAATAGGGTTTTTGTGAGAAGCTGATTTTAATTGCCTAATAATTTGAACAGGGACATAGTGATTCTTGTGTCATTGGATCATTAACTGAATGCAACAACAAATTAATATAAATTGGTTATGAATACATGGAGGCGGAAAATTAGGAGTTACCTAAATTATCTTTGAAGCAGCCCAGCCAAATACTCAAGTTCATTCTGAATCCTGTGAAATTTACCAAGGACTACCACAGACCCCCAAGTGTCTTGAAGGTTATGGAAACACTTAATCTTGATTCTACAGCTTAACAGTACAGTCTGTTGTGCTGTTCTTTTCTCAGGAGTGTTCTAGCCACTCTCCCTTCCTGGCAGTGGCTTTCAGCTTCAAGGTCTGCACAATTCAGTATAATTCCTGATAGCTATTCGGTCTCCACCCCTTGCCTTGGTTCAGCTGGATGTCAGATGAGGACATAAGTAACCATAGCCTTGTTTCTGGCAGCACCTTCTTTCATCCTGTCCATGTTGGTCTTGGAGGACCTAATGTTTTTGTACTCCCCAGGTGTCCAATTCCTAACCCCATTTTTATTTAATTCTAGGTAGACTACTGGCTAGATCACCTCTCCTATTGCACAGACCCCTGACTGCTCCCTGCCCAGATTAACAATGTGTCAGAAGTTTAGCTTTCCCCCTTGTTGTTCCAAACACAAATCCTAGTCACAACTCTGACCATAACCTGAATATCCTGATTTTGTAAGTCGGTTCCTTGAGTACAATTACTGTGACTGGAGAGACTGATCTGTCCCAGAGTTACTGGTCCCTGTTGGTGCTGTAGGTCATCTTAGCTCTGTGTACTGTGGATGATTGATTAGGAAATGGATTTCTTCCATTTCAGCCTTATAAAAATCTAAGCTCTCAGACAAACGATTTAATGTTTTCATGGCAAGGACCAGGGTAAAAACTATTATCAAAAATCAGGTATTCTCTATTCTCTCTGATGTGTATGTTTTACCAATCCATAGCAGATCTCCAGTTCCTCCTATCCCAAGCCATTAGAGTTTCTGTGTAAGGCTAGAGTTAGAATGATGAGGTAGTTATAACCATGAATGTATAGAATCATACAATGATTTGGGTGGAAAGGACCTTAAAGATCCTCTAGATCCAAATCCCCTGCCATAAGTGGGGACCTTCCACTAGACCAGATGGCTCAAAGCCTGATCCAGCCTGGCCATGAAAACTCCCAGGAATGGAGCAGGGAGAAGGAAAATGTACATGGGTTCCTCTGGCTGCACTGAAGGCACTTTGCATTTAAGAGTTTCAGATCACTCTCCAGATCTTCTTTCTTCACAGCAATGTAGGTTTCACCTTTGTGTATCTCTTTAGATGTGCACACAACTTCCAGCTTCTTCATATAGATGCATGTGTATGCTATTTTATTTATTTATTTATTTATTTATTTATTTATTTATTTATTTATTTATTTATTTATTTATTGTGAACAGGGAAAGGTGTGAATCTTCTCTGTGGGGTTAAAGAAGGAGGAAACACACCTAATGCATGAAGAGTAGGAAAGGACTTATCCAAATGAAGAATTCACTCTCACTTGGGACCACGGTGGGCTGGAAGTTCGATCTACTCAGAGTGCCAGAATAGGGAGCATACAACCTCCCTTGTTATACCTGGGATGGACAACAACCAGTGTAATTGCTTACCAGTCAGGGTTGGGATTAAGTTTAGGGATACCAGGTTCTGAAGTGATTGATTTATTGGTGGGTTTTGCAAGTTTTGAAGGGGTAAGTTGGAATTGTGTTCTGGTAAGGCAGAGTTACCACTGGGATGTTATTATAAGGTGAGGGTTATGTTTGAGTTGGGAACAACATGGCATAAAACCTCATGTCTGCTGAAATACTGAGGTATCCTGAGGGAGAAAAGGACACTAAAGAGAAGTGAGCTGAAATAAGATAGGAAAATGAAATTAAATTTTTTCAGATTTGCATGTGTCACTTTAGCTCAATTTACGTGTTTCCTTAAAATGAAATTGCCACCATAGGTTAAGGGTATTTTCCAAATAACAGTCCTTGTGCATGGATGCAGAGGTCATATGCAAGCCATACAAAACACACTGAATCTCTCCACTCTTGGCGTGGCAGAAGCTTTAGAATAATGTTTGTTTGAAAAAAAAGCATAATTGAGTTTTTCCTGCATCCTTTATGCAAGAGAAAAACAAAGACAAGTTTGAAAGAATGAAATAGAAGGCTTAATAAAATCCTAGAAGGCTTAATAAAATCCATGTGGAGACTGAGAAAAATCTCTGGTAGCTCGCTCCAGGGATGAAGTCTGCCTGTTCCACAATGAATGGTGACTTTTCTACCTCTGCTTTGCTTCCTCTGAAAGAACTGTGCAATTGTTTTTCTTCCCATGCTGTGTAGTGTATATAGTATGATTACATTCATCATACAATGAGATTCCACGTTGTTATGATTTCATTTTGATGTAGTTTGTTTTTTAATCACATCCCTTTACCTTTTCTAAATCAATATCCAATCACTGTTGCTTCAGGGGAAAAAATAGCAATTCATTAAGACTTACCTGAAAGAAGAGTGAGTTTTATCTCAGTAATGTGCATGACAAAGTTTAATGAATCATTTAAATATTTTTCATTATTTTCCACCTCTTATGCAATGGAAATATCATTTTGGAGTTGACAGAGAGCAAGGTAGCAGGACTAAGCCAGAAAACCCATTTATAAAACACTTTTTACAGGGCATCCTATCTAAACAGGTAATTTTCCCATTCTTGAGAAGGTCAGTCTTACTGATGTTAATTTAGCAACCACCAACACATGTTTTTTTCATGGTTTGAACCAGTCTTTCGGTTCTTGTGTAAGAGAATCTCTCAGTACTCTGAATTATCACAACTTTTGAAATAATGGTGTTTGGCTTTATCCCCAGCTGTTTTCTGTGCATAAATGGATGTTTTCAGCTATCCAATGAGAGAAGGATTTTTTCCTTCTATAGTCCCAAAGGTGGACCCAATGTCCTTCAAGTAGTACACAGGTAAAGGATGGGCGGCGATGGACACAAGCTGCATCAAGGAAAATATTAATTGCCATTAGGGAAAAAATCATAGGCAATCAGATATTGGAAGATGTTGCCTCAAGAAAGTGTGGAAGATGTTTGAAAACTCTCTGAACTCAATTGGATAAGGCCCTGAGCTACTTTATCTAATGGCAAAGATTTCCCTGTTGCATGGTCAGACCAGATAACCTTCTTAGGTCCCTTTCAAATTAAATTAGTGTATGAGACTCACCAAGAAGTAATCAAGATGCCTGTGCTGACTAAGAACTGACCTTATCAGGCAGTATTGCCCCTATTTCAGTCAGCAAATTACTTTACCTGATAAAAAGTGCAGCATTTTCTAACTCTAGAGCTGTTACCTGTAGCATTGTCAAAGTTGATGTAAGTGGTCTGTATCTCCTTAGTCATTGCCAATAACGTGCAAATTACTGTCTTTATCCTACCATATCTGTTTTTTTTGCAACTCGCTGAGGAGGGAACTGATAAGGATGGTAATTTTTCTTCAGTTGGATGAATCTAGGCTGTACTGTCACATATGTGTAGGAATAAATAGGGGAGATTCAGCCTGAGACTAGTGAAAATCTCAGTTCTTCAGCTTATAAAAATACCAAAGAATCAGTAAAGCTTCCTTACCATAGTTTCCCTCTGCTTTTAAAATTGTCTTTTTCACATGGCAAATTCTGATCTAGCAGTGAAACCCAGGTTAGCAACAGGGATGATTCATGTCTTCTGGGCATTTTCTACAAAGTTTAGTTCAATCTTCTAAAAGACAAGAAAAATAAGGAGACTGGAGACTTTGACTAGCAGTCGAGGCCATTTCACATACATCTTTGCAGAAATAAAATTATAAGGCTTGAGGGATCAGTCTGGCAAAATATAAAATTATGTGCATTGGTATACATTTCCATTTAAAACTAGGAGTAATTTTAAAAAATGAAGCTAGGCGGAAATAAAACAGTAATGAGTTGATCACTCTACGCTGTAAATTCTTGAAGCATAGCCTAATGTGTAAGCAACCATAACCTTTGGGGAAAAGAAATAGGGCACCCAAGGCTTTCTTGCCCTTGTCTGGGTTTTGTGGTTTGGCAGTGGGGAGAAGCTGTAGAGAGAAAATCTTGTAAGCTGAGTCCACGCATTTATTTTTAGTTTTATATGAGGCATTTACTAATGGCAAAATGTCCTTGAGGTTAGGAAGAGGGGTTTTTTTCCTTGGCACAGACAAGTTTCTGCATTCCAATTTTGTTGTGATGTGTTCTTTCCAATTAATAATAAAGCATTTTGAGAGGAAACAAGGGAAAGCAATGAGACTGGGGAGGCCAAGTTATTAACCCAGTGTTATTTCACCCTTATAAGCAACAATTATAGTCTAGAGCACACAGGTACCATCAAGTTTATCCCTTAGACCACAGCCAATTCCTTTCTGCTACAGATTTTCTCTCCTATAAACTCTGTGAGTTAAAATTATTTCAAAATCCAAAAACTTGCAGGAAAGTGGTGCTAGGGTGGCCAGGGAATGGAGAATCACTCTTTCAGAACAAGTTGAAAGAAGCAGGTTTGTTCAGGCAGCAAGAGAAAGTCTGACTGCATAGTAGAAATATATCCAGGGTAAAAGCTAGGAATCAAGAGTTAGAAAAGAATGGTAAAAAGTGAGTCAGATGTATTCATTTTTCCATGGGTAAAGCTAGATTAGACTCTAGAAGAAGGTTCCTGGCCTTCGGGAGGGCAGAGGCTTAGGATGAATTTGCTGAAGGTGAAATAGCTTGGTTGACTCCATTAGAAGACACTGACCTTGATTCAGGAGGTCCTGCTAAATCCTATCCAGGGGAATTACAGAAGAGTATGGAGCTGTGTGTGACTTTTCTTACCTCTCTCCAGAATATTTTGCAGTTTAAAGATGTTTCAGTCACTAGGAGTGATTTTTCTTGCCTTTGATACACAGATGATTATTCGTTCTGTGGGGAATGTGACTTAAGCAGTAAAATGCCATTCACAGGTGATACAAAATGCAAAATTGTGTTTTGTTTTGACAGAAAGCTTTTCAGGAGGTTCATTTGACTAAATCAGTCATTGTCTCTAGACCTAAGATAATTTCCTATTTTTTTCCTGAAAATTCCAAATTACTTTTAGAGTACTTTAAAAATATAGAGAGAATCCTATTTGTCAGTCTCACTGAGATTGAGCTTGTGTAAGTCTCTGAGTTTGTAATTTTTGTTATCTTCTTTTTCTTCTTGCTTCCTGGCCTTTCAATAGGAAAATATGTTTCCATGGATGTACTATTGGAATAACTTTTTCTACCTTTAAGCTGATTTTGAATTGATGAATGTGGTCATATCACTGTTTATCTTGCAGTAGTTTTTCCTGGCATGCAGCTTGCTACCTTTTGATTAATTTCTTTATCTCCTGGGATGCAAATATGCATTTGTGAACTTTGTGTTGAAAACCTGTCACAAACTTGATTTTTCTTCTGCTTTCTAATCCTTAATTAAGCATATTGACATATTGTTAGTAGGGATGATAGCCTCCTGTCAAAGAGCCAGCAACAGCACTGATTCTGCTGTTATATTTATTTATGAGACATCACAGTACATGGAATCATCACTTTGTTCACTGAAATCTTTGTAAATTAGGAGGAATTGATCTCTTTCCATGTGGAGAAATCGTACCATTCCCATTCTGATTCAGAGAGAATCTGGCTCAGAAGTAGGTAGGGGTGACCTCAAAAGTTTGGAGAAAATTAGTAGGTGAACTTGGTAAGTTTTTTAAATGACTTCAAGAGTAAATGAAACACACCAGGGCAGATTCTCAGCTGGTGTAAATTGCTATCACTCCACTGAAGTGGGTATAGCAAAAGCAGTTTAACCAGCTGACAGTCCCTCAGGTGTGCCTTTCTTTCTTGTTTTGCTGCTGATTTTGAGATGAGAGGACTCCAAGTGAACCTTTGGACCAAATTATTCTGTTGGGGTTGGAGCAGGTCACAGATAAAATAAGAGTACAGATCAAATCCAAGCTTTTTCCACATGAGTTATACCCTAATCATGGCTTCATGCATTCTCAGAATTTGATTCCCTGCAGCCTTTCTCCTGCTTCTGCCTGCCCCTGATCTGGAATTAAATTGTTATCAGAATCACTGTAGCATATGTTGTATTACTGTGTATATCAAATAAAAGTTGGAAACTTGGCCTATTCAAGCCTGGGAATAATCTTGTCTACCACAGAGCACCTTCTGAGAGCCAGCAGTTCATCCAGTGAAAACACCAGCATCTCCCAAATGCTCCTACAAATGGGACTGCATCTTAATATTAATAAAGCAGTGAAGTATTAAGGCAACATATGCTGTAACTGTGCAGTCTGCAAGTGAGTTAACTCCTTCTAAGAGACCTGATCAGATTTCCTGATGATGAAGCAATGCTGTGCTTTGTCAGATGACTGCCTCCTCATTATCCAACATGGCATTGTGGGGTTTGTGGCATACTTTGTTATGTTTGAAACAAAGGTGAGGATTTTTTTTTCTTAAAAGAGAAACCAACAAAACCAAACATAATTATTTTTGGTTTTGCTGGAAAACATTTTAAAAATGATGCTGCTAACTACTCAAATTTAAGTCTTAATTATATGGATTCTGGCAATACTGTTCTATTTGCCAAAAAAATGGAGAATTTTGGATAAAATAAATTAGCTTCTAGAATACTTTTTTTAAAAGTAAGTTCATACTTTAATTTTTTTTTATCTGAATAGTTTATAAAACTTAAATACATACCTGACTTAGTACCCTGTTTCTCCATTTGGTGTGAAAATTGTTTCAGTGGGTGTAGTTCTCTGTTTGCAGCCTCAAGTGTGTGATGAACTGCTTCCTGCTGATAATTGCCTTTTGTAGGGGCAGGGCAGCTCTGTGAACAGATCCCACAACAAGTAAAGCCAAAATATCATTCAGGAGCATGTGACAACCTGATTTCACCAGGTCCTGCTGAATTTTGGGAGGAAAGATGTTGAAATTCCAGGTTGGTCCTTAAAGGCCCAAGTCCCTCTATGCTCCATCTCCCTTCCTTGGTCACAAGCACATGAGAGGTATGTTCAGTAGTGTAATGAAGTTAAATGTTTTTAATTTTTGGCCTCAGTTCAATGGTGGGTTTTGCCCCAGGAACACAGAGTCTATGTGTGTGCACATGCTCGTTTCCTGCTGGGTCTGATAGCAGAACAGGGCTAAGTTCCCTTCCTGCTCAAGCAGAGAGGTTACTCTGTAAAATGAATCAGACAGATTTTATTGTGAGATTAATGTAAGAGTTAACTATCCAGTGTTATCACCTTTTTAGAAAATGCATTTATTTACCTTAATTTCTGTTTTAAATACTTTTCTGTTAGAATAGAATATTTTATTCAAAGTGTTTACTCTCCATATTAAAGTACTTGTCTATTAAAGTGGGAAGCTATGCAGTATAGCCATCCCATTATAGCTATTAATTACTCTGTAAACTAAAGCTATGGGTAGGAGTGTTGTGGGCATGTGGTGAGAATATTATAAGAAATAGAAACTTCATGTTATACAGTGAAGTAAGGCTTTTTTTCCCTCTATAAATTGATTTTTTTTATAAATTTCCTTGGGGTTTGGTTTCATTTAGAACAGATAATTGTAGAAATATGATTTTTAATGTATTCTAGTTTAATATTAATAAATTGATACAATGCTGATGTAACCATTCATTTTTTCACAAGTTAGTTTTATTGACATCAGTGAAAGAAAAACTTCTTTATTCTTTCTCTGTAATTATAGTGTTCACACTATTTTATTTTTCCTGTATTGTGAGCATTTAAGCATCGAACAGCTTGTTTCAACCTTTGAAAATTCAAGCCTCAATGAAATATTTAAGTACAACCAGTTTTAATTCTTGCTGAATGGAAAATAATGAAAGTGCAGAACAAAACCATGTTTTTCTTCTGACTTCCTAGTAATTAGTCTTTGCCTTCTTTTTGAAACACCAATGTTCTGCCTATTTGCTCTTAGAATTTAACTACATTTTCAGTGCTTTGCAAAAAATTGCAAATTGAGACAGGCCTAGTTTCTTCATAGTGTTTTGCATTTTAGAAATATACCATTAAGGAATAATTTAACATGCTTTTCTCCTTTGTAAACCATGCAATTTAAACTACAAGAGAGGTTTTCTTCTATTGACACTTGAATATACTTGTACTTTATGTTGAAATCAAGAGGATGTCTGCATGAGGGCTGAGCACTTAAAGTTTTGTGATGTGGAAAGGTTTATATTCTGAAGTGACTAAAGAACCTAGAGATCAAACTGAAATCTGCGGAATTGTAGGAGAAAATCTTAGGAAAACAGCATGCCTCCAAACACCTGAAAAGCAAACCATCTCAGATTCTGTTTCCTTGACCTAGTTTGTCCTTGGATATTTAGACAAACCCCCCTTCTCAAAGTCAGCATGAGGCAGAATGAAATTGAGTGGGAACAGATTGAGCAGTCAGAAGTATGAAATTTGCTCTGAGATAAAGTATCCTCATAGGAGCGCTCCTCCCTTGGGCTATGGACACTGTAAATTTACCTGGTAATGCCAGCTGACTGAAAGAGTCCCTTGGTATTTCTCATGGAGGCTTCCCTTGTTGCTGGAGATATCTCTTGTGGCTTAGGATCTCAATTTAGGCTTCATTAAGTGCCCTGACGCAAGAAGGATAAGAGCTGATCCATGCTTTGATCAATGCTGATCAATGTTGGCATTAATCCACAGGCACTTCTAACAAAAAAGTTCTATTTTCTCTGATGCTGTTCTGACTCATTACAGTTAATGGCCTTTCCTGAGAAATGCAGCAGTGGTTATTAAGAGATGAGGTGAGGACTCAGAAATGAACCAGAGGAGGGCTGGCTGCCTGTGCTTTGAAACTCCTGTAGTATTTACGTAGTTACACACGTATGCGGCCCGAATTCTTCTGCTCTGAGTGAATTTATTTTTAAAAGCTCTCCTATGCAGCTGCTTCTCTGTCCTTCAGCACAGAGCAGCTGTTCTGGCCTCGCTCTGCAGCAGATCACACAGTGGTTGGCTTCACCCCATGGCAGACCAAGGACTTGAGCTTGGGCTCCTCCAGCCTGGAGAAGAGGAGGCTGAGAGGAGACCTCATTGCAGTCTGCAGCCTCCTCTGGAGAGGAAGAGGAGGGGCAGGCACTGATCTCCACTCTGTGAGAAGAATGACCCAGCCACTGGACCCAAGGGACTGGTGGCCTGAAGTTTTTTATGTTGGATATTAGTAAAAGGTTCTTCACTGAGGCGGTGTTTGGGCACTGGAACAGGCTCCCCATGGGTTGGTCACAGCACCAAGCCTTGACAGAGACAAGAAGCATTGGGACAATGCTCTCAGGCCTGTGGTGTGACACTTGGGGATGGTGCTGTGCAGGGTAGGGAGCTGGACTTGATGATCCTTGTGGGTCCCTTCCAACTCAGCACATTCTGTGATTCTGTGATCTGTATGGCAAATCTCAATGTACTTTCCTCAAAGGTAGAGCCAGAGGCGCTGGAGAAACTGAGAAATTGCTATGATAACTGTGTCCCACTGGAGGGCTCCCCTGCACTTGCAGTAATCCTCCTCTTTAATGGCTATCTCAGTTCTAGGGCTGTCTCTTCTCTGCAGTGCAGTGCACTGCAGAGCTGCTCCCCTGCAGCAGAAGAAATGGGTTTAGAGATGGGTTTGTGGGTTTGTGTGCATGCGAGACTCACTCCCACACTCTGTGGGTAGTTTTTATCACTGCCCTCAGTATTGCTATCAAGAAACTGATGTGCTAAATCACCTCAGAATCTGGTACTACTCGTATTTTGAATTTTGTGTTGATTCCTCAGTGAGGTTGGCTAAATATCTTCACTGCTTCTTAATTGATTACAACTTTAGAATGGCAATGGCAGTTATTCTGGAATTGTTCCCTTTATTGTACTTCAGTTTTCAATAGAAACCTTCAGTACAATCCAACTACTTAGAAGTACTCCAAAGGGAAAATGGCTACACAGCTACACTCGAAGTTGACTGCTTTGCTTTCTCGGTTGTTTTGCTTTAATATCATTTAACAATAAAATAAAATCATTGTTCAATTTAATTTGTGATCAGTTTTAAATTTTCTGTTGAGATTTCAGGTAGCTGCTGAGTCTTGAGGAGTCAAGTGCTTTAGAAGGATACTCTAACTAGAAAGCTTCAGTGATCTCACAGAAAAGTGTATGAAGTGAGTTAGTGATCTGTTTGTGTGTAGCCATGCAATAGCTTTCTACAGTTCTCCATTTTGTCTGAAATGAGTTAGATGAGGCAGGATCTGTTGGGAAAAATCAGTAATTATAGTGAACTTTTGTGACTATTGTAACAGCTGCTCTTAAAAGTGTTAATTATTGGCAATTTAATTTCTTTACAAATACATTATTTTCAGACTAGGTTTTATACTAGCTTACCTTGAAATTTAACTAATGTGCCCAGTTACTTTTGGATTCATGATTGTCTTTTTCCTGCATCAGCTGCACAGTGTTTCAAAAGTCTTAAATTTTAAGTTGGATGCAAAAATTCACCTCTTCAAGAAAGTTCTTAGGTCATCTTTGGTCTTGTCTTTTAAAGATCACCCTAGAGATCTTTTAGAGCCCGTCTTACTGACTGTTAAATGATGGACAAGGACTTCTGGGGCTGTTGACTCTAAATCATGATTCTCTCCCGTAGAAGTTCACTACTATGCTTTGCCTGTATGTATCCAGAAATAAGCTTTAAAATGCATATTTTTAATCACAGTGGCAATTTCTTCTAAGCCATCTTGCTGCTACATATTGCTTCTTAGTCCATAAAGCAACTTTGTGTAGTCCTTTCCTTTCCCCAGCCCCCTGCAAATGTTGAGGCTTATTCTGGGATTTAAAAAGAATTACCCTTCTTCAGGTATTTGTGTATTACTTGAGAAGGGCTTCAGATCATAATTGAAAAAAAGTCCACTTGTACAAAGAATTGTTCAGCTGTGAGGAAAATTATTATTGATGAAACTCCCCTATTCAGCCAAGTTCTTAACCAAGGGATATGGTGTGAGTTCATGTGAATGAATTTTTCTTCATCCTTCTTAATGCTCTGCTGATATTATTTACTTCCAATTTGTCCTGATGAAGGAAAATATGCACAGCAAAGTACAGTAAAGTTATCAAAATGTTTAATGTTCTTCACTTAAGGAGGGAGCAGCCTAGAGAACCATTCCTAATTACTTTGAGCATGGAGATATTAAGATTGTGCATTAAATAGAAAGCAATTTTAGTACAATGATGAGTATCATCCAAGGATGTTGGAGCACTTTTTTGGTTTATATATCCTATGTGCCTTGTAATTTCCATTATAACCTAGGAGTCCACTAGAAATACAACTGCTCATGTTGACTCTTTACAGTTAGAGAAGAGTACCTGTGTTGTCTGGGAACTCTGTTAAAATTCACATTGCAATAAATATACCAGGATTCTTTTCCATTAGAGACATTGTGGTGTCAGTGAAGTATAACATACAAAACAATAATGAATAGACTGTGCAGTTTACAGTTTCTAAGCTGCACAAAATGTTAGGTCTATAAATATATTTTAAAAGATACACGAGCAAATATTTAAAAATAATTGCAAATTCTTCAGTGATGTAGACACATAAAATGAAGGAATTTTGCTGGGGCATTTATAGTGTCTCCTGCTGCTCTGCCAAAGTTATTAGCATCATACATGAGACCTGCAAATGCTTGCAGTAACTGGAGATTTAAGGTTTAGAACTTGGAGATGTGGGAAAAAGATGTTGTAAATAACTCCACAGGTTTCAAATCTAACAGCATGACTCTGCTGCTTTAATACTGCTGCCCTTGGCCAGGAGCATTTGCCACTCCCTATCAAAGCTTTGGGATGGCTTGTCTTTGTGAGTACTGTAGTCAAAATATCCAGGTGAATGCTTCTTAATGTGCTTGCTGACTAAAAACATGTACTTTTCAGAGCTTAAACTGTTCTGTGTATCCCCCCAAGAGCTGATGGTGTCACTTAATTTACAGAGCAAAGTGGGGAATAGGTCTTTCAGTGTTAGAAGCTATCCTTGCATCATCTTTTGTTTTCTCCAAAAGGCTGAATTTGTTGCCTGTTGTCTTTGAACATCTCATGATACCGTTCTTTAGAGGGACAGTAGGGCATCTTCTTTGGGATCACGCATGCAGTGAACACACAGCTGGAAACTGAACATTCCTTGCCCCCAGCCCTATGTTACACTCTTTTCCCTGCTGGCAAGAGTACCATGTATATACATAAGTAAAGAAATCCTGGTAAGCTATTTAAATCCAATTATCTTTGACTTTTAAGCTTACATATATTTCTCGGAAATTAAGAAGGTATTCAGAAATATTTTATAAAGCTGTTTGTTCTTTATATGTCTAATTTTCCCTTTTTTTATTTTTGAATAAACTTGATTCAAATGTTGATTATGTCAAGAAACATTTCTGCATTTTATAGTTATGAATCAGATGATGAGACTACTCGAAGAGTTTCTCTGCAAAAGTGAAAATGAGTTTTCTTTAAAATTTTTCTTCAATGGTTATTAAAAATTAGGCAAAACATACATCTGTGTTTATCCAGAGTTTATTACTCATCTTTTAATGAGAGAGTTAATTAAAAAAATTAGAGAATTATTATCTTAAGATTTACCTAGAGGGAATGCTTGAATCATGCCTCTTCTATATGGAGTTGCTCTTTGTGTCCTTCTGGCTTCATTCATATGAGCTGTGACATGGAAACTGAAGTGTGACCCTATCCAAAGTTTGTGGGAACTGAAGTGTGACCCTATCCAAAGCTTGTGGGTGTTAGGGTCTCCTTTTACATCTTAGGACTGTTGACTTTACCTGAAGAAGCTTGTTGCTTCTTCAGAGGACATAGAAATAGATACTTAAATGAATTCAAAGTGTACTGAGTTCAGCCTATGTGTGCAGGCAGAATCTGACAATGTGGATGCAGATGTCAAAGTACTCTTCCTCCTATCCTGTAATTCTGAACTGGGGATGAACTAAAATTACTCTGATAGATGATTGATCATGTTTCTCTGACTAGATTTTGTCTTGTTCCCCAACATTTTAGCTCTTAATAGGTTCTGATACTGTAAAAAGAAAATCTTATCGGGTTCCATTTTATAGGAAGACATGGTTACATCTCCCTTTATTTTTTGACATTGCTAAAGCAGAGAGTTGGTCCAACTGTGACTCTATCAGCTGTAAACAATGCTCTTTGCCTTTGGCCAAATTTTAGTCTCCTAAGTTTTCACTTTGCCTGGAGTGAGTCACTGTGACAAACAAATCCCTGAAAATAAGAACATATAATGGCAAAGCTGACAAGACCCTTAACAATAGCAGAGCCATGGGCTTTGGTATAAACAACATAATAGCACAGTGGATTTGATTGTCATCCTGAAATTTCACTCTTTTGTTTCATTTCTTGTCCAATTGCCTGCATGACTATTTCACAGCAACACTTCCTGGCATATTCCAAAAGCTATGGTTATTCATTGGCAGGCTCCAGCCATAACCCAGCAATAAAGTGTACATTGGGATGGTAACTGTTCTTTCCTCTAAAATAGAGTAAATATAGAAAATCAGAGCTGGCTGTGGGATAAACTGGTAGTTAAATCCAACCTAAACAACTAGATCTCTGTGATGTGCTGGGATATTGGGGCTTGTCAGCATGGGGGGCTGTGAGAATGCCAGGCCATATCTAATGAGTCATAGTGTGGAGCTTAAAGAAAAACACAATCCCTTTTCTTCTTCTCTTCAACTCCATGTCCTATTTGAAGTGGAAAGACACTGGATGAGATGTCCATGGTACAGCTCAAAGGCAGTCTTAGTCCCCAAACAGGAACTTCTCTCTGCTTCTCTATTGTGGTGGGCTGACCTTGACTGGACACCAGGCACCCACCAAGTCATTCTGCCATTCCTCTCCTCAGTAGGACAGGAGCAGAAAATAAGATTGAAGCAAACCTTGTGGGTTAAGATAAAGGCAGTTTGCTAAAGCAAAAGCAAGGGTCATGCCCATGCAAGCAAACAAAAAACTCAAAGGATTTTATTCTCTACTTCCCATGAGCAGGTGATGTCTGGCCACTTCCTAGGAGGAAGGGCTTTGGCCTGTGTAATGGTTACTCCAGAGGGAAAATATCACAAATATCATCACAAATGAATAACAAATAATGAATGCCCTCTGCTTCCTCCTCCTCTTTTCCCTTTTATAGCTGAGCAGACACCATATTTTATGGAATGTCCTTTTCTCAGTTTGGGTCAGCTGCCATGTGTCCCCTCTCAATATCTTGCCCACCCTCAGCCTGATGGTGAGGATGGAATGCTGGGGAGGCAGCACTGATGCTGTGCCAGCCCTGCTCAGCAGCAGCCAAAACAGTGGTGTGTTACCAACACCTTTCCAGCTACCAGTGCAGAGCACAGCACCGTGAGGGCTGCGGTGGGGAAAATGAACTCCATCTCAGCCAGACAAAATACACCTGTACAACATGCTGGGCAGCCAACACCTCTAAGAAACTTTACAGAAGGAAACAAAGATGCAGAAGAGAGGAAAGTTGTTTTGTATTTAGCTGCCAACTTCTGATCTATGAAAAGCCTCTCCTTACTTTTCTCATTTTTTCTCTCTAGACCAAGGTCTCTGAATAATATTTTTTTTTTTGTCTCAGCTGCTTGAGATTGGGAAGAGCAGTGCTTTGATTGTGGCTTTTCTTTTTGAATATTTGCAGTAGTTCCATGTCTATTGCCTTTCTCCTAGTTGGAAATGTGTTAATTAAAGCATTCAGGAAAAGTCCAATCCTATGTAATTAGCTCATGACTATTAAGATCAGTGCCCCTATGGAGCAGCATGGATGTTCCTATTGCCCTTCAAAAGAAAGTAGATCTCTGTTTTGCCCCAGCCCTAAATAAGGATAGCAATGCTGAATAAAGATACAAGGTTTTAGTCATGGGCCCGCTTTAGGTACTGTACCCAGCCAAGCATCCAGGAATGATTCAGAAATAATTTGACTGACAAGCTTGTAGGGTAAATTTCAGGTAAATGCTTCTGGTGCTTTGTGCTGCTACTGCAACACAGCCACAGAAGCCAGTTTGAAACCCATAGTGCTAACATAATTCCTAATTTTTGTTTATATGCCATAGGCTAAGTGACTGCATTTTATTATCTGATAATTAATGAGCTCTTCAGTCCTTTGCATCATGTGCAGAGGGAAAACCTCAGATCCCAGGAGGTAGGGATGGGAGAGAAGGAAAAAAAGACTATTCCTAGACTGGATTATCTCCATTAATTCTTTCCTTTATTCATGTTCTCAAAGTTACCATGCTAATAAATTGGAAAGATTAAGATTCCAGACTGGAAGAGATTCAGGTCATACTGAAATATATTAAATGTAGATTTATTAACAAAATTTCCTGTTTTCAATAACATGCTCTCATACTTCACCTGTCCTTGACCGAGTAAGATACAAAAAAGCCCCATCTGCAGTTATTGTGAGGTTACAATTCAATAGATAATCCAATTATATGCCTTTCTGAAGCTAGGTCAGGATCACACACAGAATTGTATTGATTACATTTTAATGCCAGCACTCTCATGGCAGCAGAAGGGCAAAACACCAGTCAGCTGCCACAGAGCAGGTGGGTTGCCATGTGATGTATTGCAGTGCTGTGTAGAAACTTTAGGCAGTTTCAGTGGTTGCTGAGTTATTTTTGATACCCCTGAAAGGTAACAACTCAATCGCCACTTTAACTTGTTGATCACCACTTGTTGATACTATGGTTAGCTTTTCTCTGTACTGGTGCCCTGTCTTGAAGCTGTGCATTTTATTGAAGAGTTCTGATGAATGTTGTGATTTGCTCATGTTGGGAGAGTCCCAAATGTTGAGAAGCAATGTAAAAACTCAATTCTTTATGCTAAAGATGGAGTGAAATTTCAGCATTGAAGTGCAAGCTTGTAATCCACTTATCTTCTGTCTGATATAAAAGAGTGTGGGTTTTTGGCCAGTGCCTAAATTTCAAAAATGACCTGAAATGTCTTATTCTTGGTTTTTATGATGGTGCCTGCCACTTGCCAAAGTGGAGTGTATTCCACATTAACTTTCTGTTTATGTTTCCTTTTTTAAAAATGTTGCAGAACAGAAGCTGGAGCTGTTAATGATGTGAGAGCCTTCACAGCTAACCTGAAAATCTCTTCTCAGTTTGATGGGAATCATATTTGCATCTCCCACAAATTGCCTTAGCTATTAGGCAGTAGTCCATCTGAACAGACAATATTTCCTCTCCTACCGTTGAAGGCTTGCTGACGTGCAGGAAAAAACATCAGGGCTCTTCTAATCTATCTGTCTGTTCCTCTTACTTCAACCTCCCACCTCAAATCATATCTCTTTTTTCTTCTAATGCTTTTTGTCACTCGATTTTGTGCTCTACCCTCCAAATGACACCGTGCACTTCAGAGCATTATGTGAGCAGAGTGCCAAGGAAAGAACCACGGTGGGAAGCAATGATTCTCAAGCTGCAATTCTGGGAGTATCAAAGGTCTCTAAAGGCTTTTCTGAACTTAGGTGAGCAAGATGTCTTAAGAATTGGAAAAGAATAAAAAATAGTGACTGAGGATGTAGGAAGGAGCTCTATGATTTTCTCTGATTAAGATGTCTGTAGAATGAAATGTTGGCAGATTTTCTGGGCTGAAATAAAAGCTGTGTTCCCTTATGCCTTCTTTTCTGGAGTAACAGGGCTGTGATGTACATTGCTAGAAGCTATCATGTGTGGCCTAACAAAGAATGCAGTTCTTCCATGGATGTCATAATCTACCCACAATATCTGGAAAAGAATATGAAAAAAATGAATGCTCCAGATAAGTTTTGTTAACTACCTATGGAAATGGTACTGCTATGTACTGGTATATTGCAAATTCTATATTAACACTTCCTTTGTGGCAATGAAAGTGATTTAGCATTTTTTTCTGGGAAACTATTAGGGTTTTATTGTTTTAGTAGTTAAGGGTTCGGTTTTAACTTTGAGGAGTTTGCTCACAACTGAGCTTCGTGGAATTCTTGATAGATTCTTTTGATAATTGAAGATGAAATTACAAATTATACGAAGCACAGAGAACCTTGTGTGCATACACACACACGCACACACACACATGTAAGTGTGCATATATGTGTGCACAGACAGAGAATTGTGTATTTTAGAAATATCTCTCTATGTGTCTCTATATATACATATCTTCATACACACACACTCTTACATATACAAATGTGTGTTTTCCCCTTTCATATTATGGTCAGAGTAGTGCTGAAAAATATATTTTGCAAATCTTTTACTGAGATAAATGTAAATGTGTTGAAATTGAAGCTGTAAAAATTTCAAACAAAGATGAGAAGTTATTTACTATCTGAGAAGTGGCATTGCTTTGATAATACTCAAGAGACTTGACTTTTTCACATCAAAATAAAGAGATATTTTAACATTTACTGTACATATTAGCAATACAGCATTTAGTAGGTTATATTTGAGGACTGTATGGGAACTGTTTTGATTTAATCTTAAAATTCTGCTATGAAATAATTTTCCTTAATGTGGAATTTTAGTAACTAAAAAAATATCTTATACTCTATTATTGCTTTTTCTACCCATAGTAGATTTTGAAAGATCTTTTGGAATTGTAGACTATTCAGGATCAAGAGCCTAGTATGTATTTGATGAATTTCATGTGATGTACTTGAAGAATGGGTTCCTAGGAGGGCTCAGATGATGGAATAAGGAACCTTTATCTCTCTTTCCTATTGATACTATGCATTATGACACATGCTCAGAAAAGTAATTTTTTAGGAAAAGAAAAAAAAAGGAAAAAGATAACTAGAGATTAAGCACTCCTAATTTCTGCTTATGGTGCATCTCTCACTTTCCGTTCAAAGCTAAATGGCCTCATTTTCTTGAGTATCCAGCATGAATGGTTCAGCAGGCTGTGCCTATGAAATCCCACTCTGCCTGGTTGCTTTGCATCATGAAGTTGGGTTATTATCTGTCTAATGTATTCAATCTCATGGGTTAAGGAGAGAGAAAGACAGGGGCTATGAAGTTAATCACTGCAATCTCCTCTAGAGAAATAGCCTGAGAAGTGGTGGTCTCTGCTACACGTCTGAAAACAGAAACAAATCTGTGTGCTGAGATTAAAGGTGAACGGGTTCAAAAACCAAGGCTGTTTGCCAGAGAAAGTCCTGATTATAGCAAAGGGGATCCAGATAAAGACCTTTTGTTACCCTTTGTTGTGGCTGTCAGCTATCTTTCATATCATGACTAAGGTAATCACTTAGAGTCTCAAAGATTAAAGTAAAAATCTTACATCAAAATCCAGCAGCTTTACTGAGAAATCAATTGGAAAGCAGAACTCCTAGGCAGTGAATTCAGTCAAACCACGGCAGTAATCTTTATTTCCTGCCCACAGGTTCAGACTAGCCTTGTGTTTTAAGGTAAATTAAGTTCTATTTGGGACGGCCAGCATAGTCTCTCTGGGAGAAAATCCTGTTCTTGTCCATGCCACCCTTTGGATGTAAAGAAGTAGTTCCAGGTAAAACAAACAATTACTCATCTGCTTCAGTTTAGTTTTACTAAACTGTTAGTTCAATTTAGTTTAGTTTTTAGTTTAGTTTAGATTACTTTACATGATGTTCATAAAAGAATGCTTAATGGTTAATCCAGATTTTCAAGATAAATTCTACAAAAAGGTGGGAAGATTATGATCTAGTACAGACAGTTTCTCTGCCAATTTTTCTGGTTAATGCAAATATTTAAACCACATGGTTGTGGGGTGAAGCATCAACAATACCCTCAGTGGGTATTGTTTGCCTCTGCATTAGATATTTTAATACATGCCTTGGAGCCACTGTCTCATCCATCTCAGAAGGACTGGTAACATTAATTTAAATATTTGTGTGTAGACAAATCAAAACTTTTTAAACTTGCTGATACTGTTTACTATATTATGTTAAGCTTCAGGGTTTTTAAAAAAAATAATTGAATATATGTCACTTTCAAATATATGTCACTGTATTTATTTAAGGATTAGGAAATATTGTCCTTTATAATTTTGTGCAACTGTCCACATGGCTAATAGGACTCATCATGGCATGCAGGTGGAAGAGCATTTTGGTACTTATGTAAAACTTAATATGTATATTTTAAGGGAATTGTTACAATGTGTGAGGGTTACACATGGATTGGAGAGGACTAGAAGAAGGGTTTAAAGGACCTCATTGAGTTTATTCAATTTGCTCACCAATAGAGTTGTCTGACAGAACCTTGTGCTTAATTAACATTTGCCATATCCTCCTAGAAAGCCCTGTTTTTAATGTCTGTGTGAATGAACTCTCTGTCCTAAGAGTGCATGTGTGTGAACATGAATGAATTTAAAACTGGACTAGCCAGTGAGTAGGAAAAGAGATAGTGCCACCAGCTGGAGTGAAACCATGAACCTCCAAGGGCTCACAGGTTTGTGTGTCCACAGCTGGGGAAACTAAAGGATCAGGGACCAGCTACGGGGTAGATTGAGTTTCCAGGCCAGCTACTGGAGGGATCAATACTGCACATGCACATATGACAGATGTGCGTGTTTATAACTGCATCCATGGTGTTCACCTGTGGTGTTCTACTAGCAGCCTTCAACCTTGATCAGCTGGAGAGGAGGAAGAGGGTGCAGGCTGCCTGTTTGTGTGAGTGCCATGTGCTCCCTGCCTGTGCTGCTCTGTGTGGTGTGTGAGAGAACGGATGTATCTCTATCTGTTCTCTGCATAAGACACTTTTATGCTTACTGGGAATGACTGCTGAACCTCATCGCTGGCTGGAGATGGGCATATAGAGTGCAGCAAGCTTGCAGCTATCAGGTTTGGCAGCTTCTAAGAGAGAACTCTGATCTGAGCTAGCAAAACCCTTTTTTAATTAAAAAAAGAAGGAGCTTATGTGCTAGGATCTATTACTGCCAAACAGGTTTAAACCTCCTGCTTGTAGATGGTGGTTTCTTCATATATCCACTAACATTTCTCTCTAATCCTTAGAGACTTTACTTAAGACTGCCTCACAAGCTATTTTCATAGAATAAGCAGACTTTGAAAACAGCTGACAAGCAGAAGAATCACAAGTCATAAACCATAAAGAATAAGGGGACTCACTTTAAGCTGCCTTTTCTTAAAAAACAGTGGAAAAAGCAACACTTCTGCTTCTTTATGTTTGATATTATAGCAATGATCACTTTGCTATTAAAATTATTACTGCAGCTGGGGAAATGACTAGCAAAGGTTCATTTTTTTGAGAGAGTTTGGAGGTGGGATGGGAGGCTGCATGCTAAACTGTAGGATCTAGTTTATGTTTCCTGGGGCTAGAGGCAGTTCATGTTCCCAGGAAACCGAAAAAAAAGGATCAATTGCTTTTCCTTTTGAAGTACAATTGTACTTCTCTTGCTCTACCTTCACCCAGACACCAACATTACTGGGCACAGAGAGAAAGCACCTGATCCAAGGACTGCTGAAGACAATGCCCCTTCTCAGCTTAGTAGGCAGATTAGTCTGGCTCTTGTAGAAAGGTAAAAGAAACTTGCTGTGTTCCCAATGCAGAGGATTCTATTAGCTGTGTCCTTTTATTTAGTGTGGTGCTATAGAAATTCACTGCAGGTGGTATGAACTTGTATAATTTTAAAGCTCTTCTAAATCTTTCTGCAATGCTTCTACTCATGGTATGTGTGTACTCTCTGTGTGGTGCTCTCTATGTGGTCTCACCAGCTGATCTAGTTTATTAAGCAAAATAAAATATGAACCAGGAGAAATATGCTGTAAAAGAAAGCTTTGCTAAATCATACAGAGCCAAAGGAGAACACCCTTAGCATGGCCTGGAGCTCCTGATCCTGCTCTCCTTTCAGCACTGCTGTGCCCAGCCCTCTCAAATGCCTTGCCTTGGTCCCCTGCAGAATGCCATTGTTCTGTGCCTTGGTTTTTTCTTTTGGCTGACTCTTTGGGGCACCCAGAGGAATAGGCCTTTTCCCTTTTGCACAGTCACAGGTCTGAAGGCAACATGCTTTCCAAATGAAATCTCCCTTTGTAGGGCTAATTACCTCGCATGTGAAGTCTAAAACAGTTTCTCACTTTCTCACTCCTGCAGCACACTGGTTCACACCACTTCAAAGAGTAGAAATATTTATAATGATTCATATAAATGTGACAGGTCCTGGGCCAACACAGCCCACCACTTGCTGGAACTTGGTTGGGCTGGCAAGTATGAGACCATGCTCTGGGCTTCACAGTCTGTGTACTTAACCACCTCTGCTGAGAGGGTTTCCTTTTCCTTCGGCCTTGCATGTGTCTAGTCACAGCTTTCTTGCCTAACACCTTCTTGCCCATAAAATTATTAACTAAGAAGTCATGATCTTTTCATTAATCTCTCAGTTTCTACCAGGCTCACAAGATTTTCCTTTTTTAAATTTTTGACAGTGGTCTAATTCTTTTTCCTCCACTGCCTTCTCTAGTTTTCTTATTTTTGCAGTCAAATCAGATGGTTTCCTAGACCATTACACTTTTCTGCATTGAGGGTAAACTGGTTGCCTCTGATACTAGAGGTGGACCAGATTCTTTGTTTGTTTTGTTTTTGTTTTTTTTTTTTCCCTCCAGGTAATTCTATAAAGCATCCTTTTAGCAGCTTCTAAGTGGAAAGGGTCAAGGTTTCCATGTGGATGGAAAATGTAAAGTCCCTTTGGTCTTAGAAACTCTCTTAAAACTTTGTCAGTGCTTATAGAGTATTTCATGGTTTTAAACATTAAAATTGACATCACAGCTCATAGAAAATTTTAGTTGGAACTGTTCTATTTGTTGAAGTAATTAAAAGCTAAATACCTCATTTTTGTAATAGAAAGTGTGCAAAACTGAGTATTCTTATCTGTTACAGCCTTGCAGGAGCTGTAATTCCATATTTGTTTCATTCTCAGCTGGATTCAAAACTCTTGAATGAAGTAAGTTCTCTGAGGGGCAGGTGACTGTTACTCAATTAAATTGTCAAGGAAGACACGTTGTAACAAATAGGAAAAAAACCAAAACCAAAACAAATCCAAATCACTGACAGTTGCCGCAAAGGACATCTGTCTTTGAATGGGGGAAAAAGTTGCTAATTTGAGACACAAGCTTACTGTGATCATTTAGGTAATTACATTAAATTATGGTTAATGTAAGTAATTATAGTTATTTAGCTATGACATAATTCAGCACACTTAGACTCAGCCATGAGATGCGTTTAGTGTCTTGCCCGCAGAGGGGAATGCACTCGCACAAAGTGTTGTCTGCATCTTGTGTGAGCCACTGCATCCAAATCTGGCACAGAGTCTCCGGTGCTATTCACACACCCAGGAGGCTCATTGAATGACAAGTGATTGAAATAAGAAAAGGATGCTATGCACCTTGCTTTCTAGCCAACGAAGGTTAGTCCTGGGAGTAGATTACCTAACATTAGGTCTGATGGCATTTAAAATCTTATGCACTGCTCTGCTTTTTTATTCTCTCCTCTATTATGCTGCAGTGTAGTATTTCCCCTTATCAGGATATATTTTCTAATAATCATTCAATGTTTTCATTTTCAATAACATAATTATATGGCTTTTTTTTTCTAATTATAGCTACTATTTTTCTTATCTGACTAAACCAGAGAGGATTATTTTCTCCTTATTTCTCTGATGTGATGCCTCAATCAGAATTGCATTGCTTTTTTTGTTTCCCTGTCATATTACATACTAATCTAATTTATTCCCATTTCAAGGATTCAGGGCTCTTCTGGGATCAGTGCCTTTCAGGTTCTTCTCACCCAGAGGCTAATAGTTAAATTATTTTTCCCAAATGTATTAAAATCTAATTGTGCAGAGAGACTTACATAACTGCTTGTTTTTGTTCTTTGTGAGTATTCCTATTGGGGCAGATGGGACTACTAAGAGTGCATAAGAACTACTTGTGATATCAGGCTTTTATTAAAATGGATCTTGACTAAAAGTAAAAATGATGTCATAATATTTGCTTCCAAGTCTCTTAATGCTCTGATGAACAGGTGTTCATATTTTGTCTTAGTTAAATAAGTTGTATCAATAATTTCTAAGTAACACCAAAATGAATTGTTTAATTAATATGTATTGCTTTAGCCTAAGAATGTTTTATGTCTCTCAAGGCATTTTTTTTTTTTAATGGGAATGTAAATTTAAAGTCCTAACAAAAATTCTGCTTGTTTTTTAAGGAAGTTAAAATAATTTTTCCCTCTTCATGCATTATTTAAAGCTGACAGATGCTTTGGGTATTCTGGTTGCCTTTGGAAGAAAAATAACATTTCCGATTTAGGTTTATAATTTAAAATGAAATATCTAGGTCTCTCATAGTTAGTGTACTTTATTGCTTTCTGTCTGATTAAACATATTAGACTGAATTATCTTTACAACTCCCCAGTTTGGCTCTCTCTAATGTTCTAGACTACTTTGTTGAGATATATTGTCTTCTATGTCTCTAAGAACTGTCATTTCTCAGCAGCTTGGAAAAGTTTAGTATTTTGGCCCCCTTTCTTTTTTAATTCTCTTCTTGCTAAAACCTTTTGATATGCACTGGCTCATCCACAGTTATTGGATTCAAAGCAGGATTTAATATTTGTGGCCCATGTTATAGAATAGAATCGAATATGTTCTAGCAGTGGTGCCCCTCTTCTCTAAATCTCAGAGTTTATGTAAAACTCTGATTTATAAGGAAGTGTGTCTGCTGGAATCCTGATTCAACCATTCATCCTCACTTTTCAAATCTCTAAAACCAGTGTATAATAGAATGTTTGCTGAATAGACAAGGATGAAAGGATTTGCTTATGTTTTGTTGTGCTGCTTTATAAGAAAGTCTAGAGTAGCTGTAGGTTAACAAATAAGGGACTCCCTTGGCAATTTTGGTAGTTCTTTGGAATGTCTCAGCTTTTACTTCTTGAAACACTTTGAATGACCAGATGATGAAAGCGACAACAGGAAATTGAACAAGTTTGTTAGCTGGTCCTGAATCCAGAGATTTTATCTCCACTAAGAATATAAAAAGTCAATGTAAGAGATACAGATTAAATTTCTTTTTGCTGACCTGTTTGCTGGATTTTTCATTCTACCAACATTGCCTATGGAAGGAAACAATTTTTTAATTTTCTATTCTATTTGTAATACCTCAATCCAGTGAGACTTTTTCAAACATTCATGTTTTCCATCATGTTTATCTGGGTTCACTCTAGAGAGAGTCAGTGATATATTTTCTAGGAAATCAGAGTACCAGGCAAGATCAGGTCTTCCCCCATAGTCTTGTAAGAGTATTTATGGCTTTGACAAGAAAGACAAAAATGTATCCCTATCCTGTGTCATTGTGAGTATCTGCTAGCCAACAGCAGCTTAAGGAAGAGTACATGAAGAAAGTCAGTATTTGGTATTTTCCAGAATATTCTTTTAACTTCAAGTTGTTAATGACAGATGGACTTACCGATTGAGGGGTGTCTTTGCATTTAAAAGCTCTTGATGATTTTTTTCCCCATGATGTTGTCCTGTTAGTGTTCAGCCTACTTAAACTTTTGGCATTGGTGAACCCCAGTAGCAGTGAATTCTACACCATGGAGTCAAACAGAGGAGATAAAGGAAGGTGGTTTATTTCTTCTGACTCCTCCAGTTTAAGCAAGCTCTTCTCTTTCTTAACAAAATTCTTGGTTTCCTCTCTAGGATGTTAGCACCTCATCTTTTGGTACAATATTAACATTCAGTTCTATTGCTACAGTTTTTGCTATAAACACGCCCACACTCTCACACATCACTTCCTCAAGGACTATTCACATAAAACTTGCCATGCTTTGGTGGCCAGCATTCAAATTCAATCAACTCTGTCTGTCTAATTTTTCTTGTCCCAGATTGCAAGCCTTGGTCTATCAGCTGCTGGATGAATTCTCCTGGGCAGCTGAAGGAGAAATGAGCCAGCTGCTGGCCCTGCCCTGTTAGAGACCAGGTTATGTCACTATAATTTAAAGCCAATTGCTTCCTTCCCAGGGCAAAACTGTCGCTGGGAGCAGACAGACTGAAAGTGAAATTTGCTTTTTATTATTTTAAAAATAGTAATGTATGGGTGTTTTAAGCCAGACTGGCTTGGACTGAGCTGCCCAATTTTAGACGCTTAATCTAGGACTGTTCTCACTGGCTTCTCCCTGGTCCTTTGAGCAGAGTTAGTTAATCTGCTCAAAGGACCTCTCCTATTTAGGCTCCTCTTCCAAATTATTCTGAAGAAGCTTGTCTTTTCCTACTGACTATAAATAGAGTGTGAGGAAACTGGAAAACTAACTTGAACATTAAAATCTGTTCACTAAAATTAGGCATAAATAAGTGTAGGCAAAGGAGGACAGGAGATGTTGAGCATGGCAGAGTATGGGGAGATTTCAAATGTGCTATTTATCTGATCTAGGTTGCTAGTTCTGGGATGTGAGTCTAGCAGTACAGTAATGACTAAACTGGCTCTGAGATTTTTGTGTAGTAGCTCATGACATGATGTCTGAAGTCCTTTGTCTGGTTCTGCTATGCAGTCCAGAAGGGGATCTGTCTTGTTAGCATCC
Source organism: Agelaius phoeniceus (assembly GCF_051311805.1). Classification (NCBI taxonomy): domain Eukaryota; kingdom Metazoa; phylum Chordata; class Aves; order Passeriformes; family Icteridae; genus Agelaius; species Agelaius phoeniceus. The sequence goes on along the minus strand of NC_135266.1, from coordinate 57,244,213 downwards.
ATTTGAAATATTTTAATCACGTATAACTTTGTTCTCTGCTCCCAGCAAAACATCATGTGCTCTTCTTTACTGTGCTTGTAAGACAAAAACTTCTTTGAAAGCAGAGCCCTCCTTGTTTGCTGCTGTCATACTTTGATGTTCTAATCTCAATTCTGCCTCCTTTATCCTTTTAATAATTCATTATAATGTAATTTATAGGTGGTGGCAAAAAGTGAGATCATAGCACAATGACAATTTAGAAAGTTAAAGTTTAATTACTATTCATTCACTGTACATTAAGTCTACTGAAAGAGCAGTATACTGGATTGATTGTTCTCTATTAATCTGTGTAGGAGAAAAAGTTTAAGCAAGTACATTTGAGCCTTGTTCTGACTTTCAACATCATAGCATAAATTAGCTGTACTGTGTGATGCTGCAGATGGTATATATGCTATTTTTATTGACACAGTTTTTTTCCTCTTTAGCTTTAGTTTTTTTATTGCCCTTTATAATCACTGGGCAATTGGTATAAAAAAAAGTAAAACACTCAAGCCCACAGAGAGACATTTTTAATGGGATGTATTTTTACAAGGACAAGCTGATCAAAAGCAGTGAGAAATAAAACTTTCAAATGAGGTGCATACCTCAAATCAAGAAGGCAATAATTCTAGTTGCCTGGTGATGTTGGCAGGAGAAGACTTGGAATTTATTTCTTTGTTAATTATACCTTTTCTCTAAATAGCTAAAACCTTTACATGTTCATCTTTGAGTGTCCCAGTGAAAAAGCTCTCCTGTTAAGAGAGAGAATAGTTGGAAAACAGACAAGAACTGCCTTGTAATTCTGTGATGTAAGAAAATGTACTCCATAAACAATATGACTCAAAAGCTATCAGCAGCAAGATATGCATTATCTCACTTTCTTTATAAAGTTATGCAAACCATTGTTTTTGTGCTTATAAGGCCTCTGCACCTTCTACTTATTGCTGTACTACTGCTATTTGGCATTTCTGTTCACTGCTATGGCCAGCTGAAAAGCTGCCTGATGGAAAAGGACCCAGGGTTGCTGGTTGACAGCCAGGTGAGTCAGAGTGTGCCTAGGGGGGCAGGAAAGCCATTGGCATCTTGGCCTGTACAAGCAACAGTGTGGCCAGCAGGACCAGAGCAGGGATTGCCCCTCTCTGTTGGTCACTGGTGATGCTGTACTTGAGTGCTGTGTCCAGTTCAGCTCACTGCAAGGACAGTGAGGTGCTGGAGTGAGTCCCAAGAAGGGCAGTGAAGCTGGTGAAGGGTCTGGAGCACAAGTATTATGAGGAGTGACTGAGGGAGATAGGGGTGGTTAGCCTGGAGAAAAGGAGGCTTTGGTGAGATCATATATGTTTTGGGCAGAAAAAGCACCACACTTGGTTCATGCAAAGGTATACAGAAAGAAAATGTCCACTCCTTTAAGGATCTTGTTAAAGATTTTTTCAATGGATAAAAAGAGATAGAAAGAAAAATAGAAAGCTGGCTACTAGGAGCAGTGGGGTCTCATCATTACGTACTGTTACCAATGGGGACTTCAAATTTTACACACTGGGTGGGAATGGTGTGTCCTGAAAACCAGATATGGGGATACAGGCATGAGAGAGGTGAGTGAGGGGCTCAGTGCCAGTGGCTGGATCAGGACTGCAGACCACAGCCCTTGTGCTGGGGTTTCTGTACCTGCCCCAAACAGTGTGTCTGGGGGGTGTGTGTGTGCATTTCCCCATAAACTCCATGGAACAGCTGGAGAGTAGAGGGACCTTGGGTCTGGGCAGAGGTATCAGGTAGATGGAGGGTCTGTGCTGGTATTTGGGGGGACCTGCCCTTGTTGGGTGCCCATGGGACAAGTGTGTGTGTTCTGTGTGTGGTGAGCACCCAGAAAGACCAGCCCATGAGTCAGGGACCCATGGGATGAGTGAGGGGGACCAGGATCTCAACAGGGCTGCAGGGTGGGCAGAGGGACCATGCTGGTGCTCAGGGGATCTGCCAGTGTGTGTGTGTGCTTGTGAACCCAGGGAGTGTGGGGTGTGTGCTGCCCTTGTCACCCTCTGCCTCTGCAGTGCAAAAGGAGGAGGGGACGTGTCCCTGTGTGCCTGTGCCTGCTGTGAGTCCTGAATGGAGGGGCTGCTGGGGGCTGTGCCTCATCTGTGGCTCTCTGTGTGACCACCTGCATCTGTGTCTTCTGTCTGGATTATGTGCTCAGCTTCACTCTTGGCTGAACCTGCAAAGGGGGACAGCAGAAGACACAACCTTTAGCCTGGCAGGACCCCAGGTCTCTGGGATACTGGGTGGGCTGCAGCAGCCAGCCAGGAGGGGTCTTGAACTAGGGTGGCTGGAGGTGGTGACCACTTTTAACTTCTCTTAAGATTGCAAGGCTGGCCCTTGTGTTTGTACAGGCTAAGCCAATTCTACTGAGTGCAGATAGGTAGAAGCTGTATGGAGACACCTGCATTTCTTCCCCCCTCCTACTTCAAGTTTTGAGCAGGAGTAAAAATAAGATGGTCTCTCTCAACCAGGTCTCTGCTTCTGGGCTGAGCAGCAACAAAGATGGGGGCTGAGGTTTGGGCCAGCTTTGTTTCTGCCTGATCATTATGCCCTTTTGCTTTACATAGGGCATTTCAGAAAACCTCCCAGAAGCAGAAGGAAGAGTGCCCTTATTTTTCAATAAGTTAAGAACTGTCTGGAATTACTATTCATGAGCTTCATCTCTGGGGTGGTCAGCTGATAGTGTGATCTGGTGTGCTGGCCAGCAGCATTCACAGAAAACATCTGGAAAAATGCTTTGTGAGCTGGTTTTGGTCTGCTGTTCACACTTCAGTCACCCCTGCTCTGCTACCTTAGGAGTAGGAAATATGTCTCAACTAAGACTACCATGAGGAATAGATCTGTCAAAACACTATATTTAAGAACTAACCTTTTTTTTCATCTTTGAACATCCAATTGTTGCTAGAGACACATTTCTGTTGTCTCTTGCCCCATGGGCACACATTAGAACACCAGATATTTTTCAAAAGAAACTGCATGAAGAACTAAGTTTTCTTTTTTTAAAGGTTTTGTTGGTTTTTGTTTTTTGTTTTTTTTTTTTCCCCCAAATTAATTGCCAGTTCCTTAAACTGCTTTATATCCAGCACCTGAGTGAGAATATACTCAGCTGGAAATCTGAAAAAGGTCATTTAGCTTAAACCTTGCTTGATATATGTTTGGGGATTTTTTTGTGATGCTTAATACTCAACACATAACAAATAAGATGCCACCTTCTCATATGAAACTGCCAGAAGTGAAAGTTCATAGAGAAATAAGAAACAGTAAGTGAATCATCTCCTTGTCAGACAGTAAATTAATTGGTAAAATCTTTTACAGGCTGCTTGAGGTGTCTAGCTATGTATCTTTTTTTCCCTCAGGATGATTCAAGGAAACTAATTTCTTCAAAACAACCTTTATAATTGCCCCTTAACTTAAAGATACTTACAGTATGCTAAATTGTTCTCTGAAAAGAAAAAATGCAGGAGAAAAAGGAAAAAATGAAAGGAAAAAAAAAAAGAGAAATTTTATAGGAGAGCAAGCAATTTAGAAGCCTTTGGCTTTCTGTCAATGAGAAGAGATTAAACTTGCATCAAGGAATTAACATGCTGATGGGGCACACTGTACAGCTGAATCCTAAAGAATGCATTAATAGTACAGAAAAAAATTCCTGTTACAATTCCCAGTGATCTATACAATTAAGGCAACAACACTTACGCATTTTCTCCTGTGCTGGCAGAGAATGCTGCATGAGTTTCTTCATTAGTATGCATTGTTGTATGAACTGATTCCCTTGTGTAGCTGTAGACTGTCAGTGGCAGCCACAGGAGGTCTAGAAAATTTTACAAGTGTGGGTCACAGAATGATCTGTAATTAAATGTGGCAAATAACAAGAAATCTAAGTTTCTTTTGGAAGTAATATTGTTCAATTGATAATGCAATGACACTTTAATTAAAATTTCAAAATATTTTGCCTAGAAATTAATATTTTCAATCTGCTGAAATATCTATTAAAGCAATGTAGATATATTTAGTTCTATCTGAATTTTTTACTTTTAGAGGTTCATTTTCCTATGAACCAAAAAGCCTTTGATTTCAAAGTATTTGTGATACTTTTATGTGAATTTTCTTGAGAACTGCATGTCCTGTGCATACCCATGTCTATTTATTCTTCCTCTAAAATCACCCTTCCTGAATGACTCTTTTGATTCATTCCTGTGGAAGTTGTTTCTGAGAATTTGTTAACAAATATAAATATGAGTCATCTAGAAAAGAACAAGAATCCGTATGGCATGTAAAATTTGTAAAATTTTGAGTAACAATTCTTGCAGGCGTATTTTAGCACTTTACGCTGTTATGATGTGCTGACTATTACTTTTAATCACCATTTCAGAACTTTTCTAACCTAAGCCAGGGTGAAGTTCATGCTGTAAACCTCTGCCCTTTGTTCAGGTATGCATACATAATTATGTAAATGTATAAATATATATATATATATTTACCTACACATAAGTTTTATATATATATATATCTGTATATCTTTAGTGAAGGGAAAGAATTTTAAAGGGCTACCTTATTCCTATTCAAATTCACTATGGAACTTTTCTTTTGTCATTATGTTTCAGCAGGAGAAGCCATAAGGGCTCAGAGTGACTTCTTTGCGATTCAAAATGAATCACATACCTTTAAGAGCCGAGGTATAATCATACCTTTGACTTTTCTGCTTTCATCACATTGATTTTCCAGATAGAAATTGATTATGTAAATCAAGTACTTCAGCTTCTTGGTTCATATCAGTATTTTTATTTAATTACTCCTTGCAGGTTTTAAAGGAACATTTTATGAATCTGCAGTGAAAACTGTACCTTCATCGTCCTTAATTTTCCACACAATCAGCGTTGCTGAACCACAGTAATGCACCGCTTCCTGTGACTAATTTTTCACTTGGAAATGTGTCCTTGGTCATGCATCTACACTCTAAGATAGATACAACCAATGTCAAGAATTCCACTACAGTGTGTTCTGTCAATTGGTATCTGTCAATCTGTCAGCTGAAACTTGAAACATGACTGAATGTGCTCTGTGGTGTGGATCTGTAAGACACATTAGCAATAGTTTACATTCAGTATTTGCAGCATTCTCAGTCATTACAGTGTGTGTTGTTGAATGCATATTAAGAATAATGTGTTATGCTCAGCTAACTTTTAACATACTGGTTGACACTTCCCCCACCCCAAAAAAGAAAGCTGCTGCCTTTTCTTTCTTTGACACAACATAAAATACAAAATGCCACAACCTGTCTTCACAAAATGTTACTGGTTTGATTTAGGGTCTCAAAAGCTACACACATTCTGTGTTGCTCAGGGGGTTTGTAAAAAGAATACCCAGCCTTTAGCAGGAGGGTGTCACCTTAATTTATTACCATCTGAAGACTGCATGGAAGTTTATGCAAATTGTGTCAATGGCTTCAGTCCTGCTCCCAAGGGGCAGATACTCACATCATAAAACTGCCTTAACAGTTACTGGGCGTGTTTGATGAACTTCTTCCATGTACAGAATGTAGAAAAGTGATATTCTGTGAGCAGTTCTGAAAGTGAATGGCTTCAACACCCTCCTAGAAGTGGTCCCACCAAAATGGATTTGAGACACATTTAATAAAAATATGGGAAGAGTTCATTCCCCCGTACTTGTCTGACCCCCTTCAGGGGTGGGTAGTCATTTTGTTTTCTGCAGCTGACAATTCACACTTGAAAGTACATCTATTTTGATAAAAAAAAAAAAATAAGACACGGACAATGCTAATTGTCCATGCTTCTCAATCCCTCACCCTTCTATGAACTCCTTTGGTCACCTCTGTACAGGTCAGACCTTTTGGGAAGGTGGGGAGCTGGCCTAGCCCTGAGCAGAGGTTATATGATCTCTCTGTCACACACATCCGTGTGACCAGAAACCAAGCTGTAGTGGTTAAAAACAAAGAGCCACTGGCACTTCAATGACATTCCTCTAAATGCACAGTTCCTATTTCTCTGTAAACTTTTACAGAGGCTGCAGCTGCTTTTTGCATGGGTACCATGCTCCACAGAGCTTCTAAGATCCCTCAGTCTTCTTAGTGGTAATAAATATGATCATCAACCAGTCCATCAGGATGAAAAAATAAAACCTAATGCTGCCTAATACTTTGGAGACTTCTTCCCCTTCTCTCCCACCACACACTTTAGGTCACTCCAGAGCTGGGACAAAGCTTGACTTCTCTGCCCAATGCTCACAAATCTTGATACCCTGTTTAACTATGAAATTTTCACTGTTCTGCCTGGCTAATTTTAATTTTTCAGTTTCCAGCCTCCTGTTATTGCTTTATTTCTGGGCTCTGTTAGTCTATTTTTCATTCCACCATGGAAATCCACTCCATTAAGGTTTTTTGGGTGGGCTCAAGCATGTCTTACTCATAGCAGCTTTTTGTCTACATTAAGTCCTCATAATTTCTAGGCAGATGACAGCTGTTATTAATAAGGGATTTTTTCACTTTTGCTATTTTGAGCATCAAATAATCACAGACCTACAGAATCATGGAGAGTTTGGGGTTGAAACAGACCTTAAAATCATCTAGTTCCAATCCCCCAACCATAGATCAGGACTCCTCCCACTAGACCAGGTTGCCCAAAGCCCATCCAACCTTACTTTGATCATTTCTAGGGATGGGGAATCCACAACTTCTCTGGGCAACCTATTCCAGTGTTTCACTACCTTCCCAGTAAAGGATTTCTTCCCACTATTTAATATAAAAAGTTAAAGCCTCTCCTCCTTTCATTGTATGCAGTAGTAGAAAGACCCCGTTCTCACGTAGCCCCTTGAGGCAGTGGAAGGAGCTGTAAGGTTTCCTCAGGGCCTTCTCACATCCAAGCTGAATAACCCCAGCTCTCCCAGCATGTCTTTATAGGAGACATGTTCCAGTCCTCTGGTTATCTTTGCAGCCCTCCTCTTGGACCCAATGAGTCCATGTCCTTCCTCTGCCGGTGTCCCCAGGGTCCAGATTTCTTGTATCATTGTGGTCTATTTGTAGCATTTTGTCATGTAGCTCCTACCTTAGATCCAGAAACTAGACATTCCTCTTATGTTCCCCAAAGGGCCAGACCTACTTATGTCTTGAGGCACTTAGCAGCATTTCTTTTCCTTGCAAAACTTGGACGTTCTATCCTTATTTTGGAAAGGAAAAAAGTAATCAATCTATCTTATCACAGTCTAGTGATTACCTCGCTGATCCCAGAAATGGGAGATCTGGATTTTGTTGCTGTGGCTGGGGCTGTCTGAAGAGCCTCCTCACTGGAACAGTTCCTCTCTCCAGGTTTTATGCTCAGTTGCAAGGGGACTTTCCCCCACTTTGTGCTTGATTGGTCTAATTAGGAAAAATAGCATCCTTGGTTGTTATACTCCTTGCTTAAGGACTTCCCTGACCTGCAGGACTCCATCTTAATGCTCTGGTTTACATGAAGGTCATTGTGCAATACTTGCTGGATTGTAGTTCAAAATGCAGCACTCTTTGAGAGACACTGACTAAACAATTAAAAGACTCCAGTTCTTGCTGACATAGGTGTATCATTTGCTGTGTTCAGCTTTGAAACTGAGCCCACTGGACTGATTGGTTTTGTGATATGAATCTTCCCCAATTAAATGAACTCTGGCCAAAGAAGTTGTTATATTGACTACCAAAGTGTGAGTTTTTAGTTTGGTGAATTATCTTCTGAATGACAAATAGGGATAAAAATTGAGCAGCAACTCAATTGAGTCCAAAAGCTGTTGCAGTTGATTATTTTGAAATACTTGATGAATGACCATAACCAGTGAAAGTGTATGCAATATTTGTAAACTGTCTTTGACTACTATTTAGTTCAGAGCTATAACACTGATTTTAAAAACACACCATATCCCTTATTTTAAACCAACTTCATTTCTATACTTCCGTCCTAAGGAAAAACAACTTCAACAACTAATAACATACATAATTATAGAAAAATAGCATTTGGAGTGGTAAGCAGATGGTGATTGTGGTAACTGGTTCTGGATATAATTTATGACATTTCTCTGGCCTCAAGATGAGAGGTGTCCTATGAAGTCTCTGTGGGAATGAGTTGATTACTCTCTACCTAAATTATTAACTGCAAGAAAAAGATGTTGTAATGTCCTACTTCTGGGGATCAGTCTGAGATCCAGCAATGAAACAAATACTTATGTATACTGTATGGAATTTCACTTGGACGTTGAATCAAGTTAGATCTTGCAGGAAGAATGGCTGTAAACATGTAATGTGGTAGTTTCTTCCTGTGACACTGGAACTGCGTGGTTTCCACTTCTCTTAGTTTTCTAACTATGATGAGCCATCATCTGTTATGCTGTCCTTGGTGAGTGTCCACCGAGTGTTCCTCAGTTTTTAATGAAAATTAATGTATAGCTAACCTGAGAGGTACCTATCAGGCTCTAATACTTTTTTTTTTTTTTTTGTTTACATACATTTATTGATATTGGCCTTGGATCTTTTTGATTTATCTAAGTCTGCCTCAGCAGACAGATTGACCGTCTGAGTACATTGACCCCAAAAATGACCTCATCACTTGGGAAACCTTGAGGCACAATCAGCATTGTAAGTGACGTGGGGGGACAGTGGAAGGAGCTCTGCAAGCCCATGAAAAATGGTAACAAGCCTACATAAACGTGGTCATGTAGCCTTGAGAAATACAATATGTTAAAGAAGTTAGAAGTACTGTGTTGTCAACAGCACAGCTTTAGGTGCATAAGGAGACTTACTAAATTTAGTAGGGTAAAGATGAAACAGGCATGTTCAGGCTTGCAGGAACTTCTGTGTTTATCACTTTGCTACTAGTAAGTTTCACATATTTTCTTCAACTTTTTTGGGGGGTAACTCTATCCCCTCATTTCATGGAGTCACAGAATGAATGAAGTCAGAAAAGACCTCTGTAGATCATCTGGTTCAACCCATCTACTCAAGCAGGGCCATGTCCAGACAGATATTGAAAGTTGCTAATGAGGGAGACTCCCTGACCTCCCTGGGCAATCTGTTGGAGTGCCTGTTCTCTGAGTTTGCTATCTGTAATAACAAAACCTGCCTTTTTTTTTTTTTTTTTTTCCCTGCTTACTGCACTTCACTCTGGTTAAGCTGTTTCTACTGAGACTTTTAAAAAACTGTTCAAAATAAGACAGTAGTTGGGAATATCTATGAATATGTGACCTGCAATGAAACACGGAAACTACGGGAGTGAGAGGTGATACATATGGAGACTGAAAGCAGCCAGATAAAAGTTAAATGTACAATGTAATGTAATGTAAATGTTTAAATTTTTGTGGTACTGAGAAATGTCAAATCTGACTCTTATATTCTTGTTTCTAAACCACCAGCTCCTTTCTTTGACTAGTTAGGAACATATCCTTTTCAATTTTTGGGGTTTTTTTCCTGTTTCTATTCATCATGGCTTATTGCAGTCTTCAGTTTTTTAGGAAAATTCTGCTATCTCTTCAACTGTGGTAGTATCAGAGGTTTATTTGTAAATTCTCTTGCAATGTTTTCAATTAAGTAACACCACTTCAGAGTTACCTTAACACTAAGTGCTGGTGAAATTCAATGCACATACCTTTAGGTCCTTACCTTTTAATTAACAGTCCATTTCAAGTTGTTCTGCCTTTCCTACAGGTGAATTGTATTGTGGCTCGTTGAGTCAATCATTAGGAGGTTCTGGATTATTAAACTCTTCTTGTTTCTCACTTTATGAGATGCTGGATTTTGTGGCTGGGACAGCAAATGACAGATGCATTTAAGTCAGTTTAAATCATAATATCATATAAGCTACTACATATATCCAATATGCTATTTTTTCTTGTTATGTCACTTCCCTGTCAATCATTTTTGTTATCCCATAAGTTTGATTTTTTTTCTGACATTGTAAGTTAGCTACCTTTAAAAGAGCTATTGATCCATTGTACTTACTAGTTTGAACAAGTCACACTAACCTTAACTATATTGTAATTTTCTTGTGCAGGGTTGATCCATTAGCAGTCTTAGGAACTCTGTAAACCTTATCCTCAACCTAGATCAATGAAGTGACTTTTCTTTTTTATGTTTTGAGTAATAGAAAATAATCCCTCCTACAAAACATATGTAAGGAAAAGAAAAAGTAATCAATTTGTTTTTTTATACCTGCTTCATAAAAGAAGCCAGGTTCTATCTGCATTCTTCATATTGGTGGATCTCTGCAAGAACCATTGTCAACACTGTTGTGCTGTGTTATCAATAGTTATGAGTCCCTGTCAAAATTGACATTGTTCCAACAATACAGTTAACCTCTTCTACACAAAATTAGATAGATTACTAAGAAAAAATATTTTTTCTTTGGTAAACTTGCTTTGCCAAAAGAGATTAGCTGGCTTATAAACCTTGTTGAAGGTATAGATGTAACATTACTGTATGACTCTGAGCTGCATGTTTTCTTATTGAGCCACACATTTTATTATTCTTTCATCAAATGCCTCTCTGGAAGTTGCTGCCATCACTCTTTCCCACGGCTAGTATTTTGAACTGGAAAAAAAGAAAGGAAAACTGTTGAGAAAATGGAGACTCTGAAGAGATTTTTATTTCATAGGATGTCCACAGATATGTTATTCCTGTCCTTTCATATGGCTATTTCTAGGCACCTGAGATACCATGTATTTATCAGAATGGTGATTGCTCTTGGTAGTCCCAAATTTTAATGATGCCAAATGTATACAGTTGAAGAATGTGAGATGTAAGAAATGTAAGAAATGTGAGTTTTTGAGCTATATAGTAGGGTGGTGGGGTTTGAATTTGTAATAAGATGCTAGAAAAGCAGAAATCTCCTTTATGGCTCAGTCTGATGTGTAGTTGGGGGCATTAGCAGGGGTAGGAGTTTTAGCATTACTAAGTAGTAAAGAAGATATGAAAGAGGAAAGAGGGTTCCTGTCAAAAGAAAAAGGAGGAACTATGCTCAGGAAAAAGCTTACATGAAGATATAGATGTCAATCATTTAAGTTAGCCATAAGTCAAAACACAAGAATTCTGTGAAGTTTTGCTTAGTTTCTATGTCAAAAACAGGGTTAAAATAACATCTGCTTAGAGCTAAGCAGGAATTGTGCAGCTCAGTAGGAAAGAAGTTTATATTTTTGGCTTAAAGCATGTAAAAACAATCAAACACATCAACATGGAATGCAGGAGTGCCTACAGACTAATATTTGAACATCCACTTGCACAGCAATTTGCAGAATACACTCACAGTCCAATTGGAAAAAGGAGCAACAAACAGCCCTGGACCTCACTGTAGAGTTTTTCAGCATATTAGGGTTTATTTTTACATGGGCGAATTCTTTATAATATTGACTTGGACATTAAAAAAAATAAGGTAGTTACTGAAATTTATCTGACCTTAATAAATATATGAATGGCCACTTCTTTTTGTAGTCTTTCTCATCAACTCACAAAGGAAAAAAACTCTGTATGGTGAGTACAGTACTAAAACATGGGCATCTAATGATAATATTGGGGTGATCTTGTAGATTGAGCAAATGGGGTCATCTCTATACAAACAGGCAAGCTCTTACCCACTAATTAAGCGTTGTCTTTCCATACAGAGGTATCTGCAGAAATATTCTTTCAAGGGATTTGGCTAAAACTGGGAAAAATCTATAGAAAATGTTAACTGAATCAGAAAAAAAATTTGCGGATTTAACATGGAAGTTTCTGCTTTGAGTAGGATTAGCTCTGTACTCAGCTATCTATGTCCCAGAGGATTTCGCAGAATTTTTCAGCTGGCTGTAGCTTGCATAAGTGCCAGCTGCTGCAGAGATCAAAGGTTGGAAAGGAAGGACAATATGTGTCCTTCCACAATAGATGTGTCATGCTATACTTTGTGATCCTAAAATCTGCAGCAGTGCATCAGTATATGTTTATAATTTGTTGCAGATGCACCTACTAATTACTGGCTGAGCACCTATATTTTAGATAAAATAAGTACTTTCCAAAGCAAATATAATTTATATGTGAATTCATATATGATAAGATAGATTATATAAAGTTTTTTTTTTAATCTCTTAAAAATGGAAGCTCTCAGAAACTTTGGATATTTTTTACAATATTGCAAACGCCCAAACTGTGTTTTTTATTCCCATGATACAGCCTAGGTAATTTACCAAGATGAAAGATCTGTATAAACCATGCCTTTCAAAGTGAAGAAAAATTACTTGCCCTGCTCAACTCAGTGTTTCTATAGACAATGGAGAAGAAATCTGCAGCAATGAATGACTTTTCATAATGCAGTGGATTTTTCAAAGAGTAAAGTTGATGTTAATGTAAGTACTGATGAGACATTTTGAGACTCCCTTGCACTATTGAAATTTGATCTTCTGGCAAATCTGCTGCAGGCCTTGTGTGTCCAAATGTAACTGAGCCCAGGTTTGAGAAAAAAATGGATATTGAAGGAGTCAAAAAGATTTCTACAAGTGATGCCGCATAGCTGGTCTACCAGAAACAAATGGATGTACCTGATTCTATGGCTTTGTGGTGAAGTATTTTGGAAAAGTACAATTTAGATACATGTATTCCCAAAGGATTATGTAATAGTACAGTATGTGAACTTTGAAATCAAGGGAAGTTTGCAGAGGTATTATTAAAATGAAGGCCACAAAAACAAAGTTGTTTTGAGATGATTTTGCAGGGAAGTGAGGGTTTGCATGGTCATGTCATGCTTTTTTTAATCGGTGCACCTCAAAGTAGAGATGCTTTTGGGCAGAAGTTCTTCACCCAGTGACCTATTTTTCCATTCTAAATAAAACATGTTGCCTCTCTGCACGAATCTTACCTTGTTCATTACAGCTGGACCAGCTTTAAGCTGAAGAAATATCCATAAAAAGATGCATTAGCAATACAACTTACGAATGTTGACTTTCCGTTTTGCTTCCAAGAGACACATTCTGAGAATAGTATCAGGTTAAACCAGATCTTTGAATGTATTCACAAATTCAGGAGATCAGCTACTTGAAACAATTTTTATTGTTTGGATACTTGTGTATCTGGTTTTTTGACCATTTCCTAAAAAAAAAGAAAACAACTAAAAAAAGAAGCGCTGTCAACTTTTTGCTGTGTTTGCTACTAATTGTATGTGCGGAGTTTTTCTCATGTTATGATGACATTTCCTCCAGGAAAGCCAGTACTGGTCACTATCCTTCACTGGTGAAGGATGTGACTCATTCTGTTATTTCCTGCTACCTTGATAGCTAAGGGGAAGGTTTTGATTAAATTTAGATTAGTCACTGGGTTTGTTACTATCACTGTGCTCATTTCTGTCTTACCAGGAAAAAACGGATGTATTTAGATATCTAGGGGCAAGGACTGAACAGATTATATGCTGACTTTAATGGATGAGTAACAATCAGTCTCAATCTAATATCTGATGGACAGCTCTGTTACTATAAATACAAAGTGTCCCCCTTTGCTATCAGTTAGTCTGCTGGCATTTTAAGCTTGAACATTGCAAGCCATTCCTTCTTTAATTAATTGAAGTTTACCTGAGCATGTCTCACTATTATAGCTGCATGGAACTGTTATTCAGCTATTTTTAAGCAAAAGATTTTGAGGGAGGAAGAGGAGGTGAGGAAGGACTCAGATTTTCCAGGAAAAACAGATGAGTGTTCTGTAAAACAAGTTACTACTGGAATACCCTCTAAATGAAAAATTCATTCTTCCCCTCCTGAGCAAATTTCACAGGAAAAAAAAAGCACTTGAAAAGGCACTTTTAAATTCTGTAATCAAATGGGCAGAAATCCAATCAGATACTTCCTTGAAAGTGTGTTGTAACCCACTGTTTACAAAAAAGCTGGGAATGGAGCAGCCCTTCCTGTTAAGTCATGTCACATTGTTCTGCAAAGACTTCATGAAACCATAGCTCTCAAAAGAAATTTGTTTTGAAGAATATATATTTTGACATCACAATTGATCAGATTTTGCATCATGCTTGAGGATTGCTACCTTGTTTTTTTAAATCTTATATTGTGCTAATGTTCCCTCTATTTTTTTCTCTACAAGGTCTTTGTCTCAGCCCTCAGTACATTTTTAAGTTAACAGGATGATAAGCTGCTTGTGTTCTTGGACATATAATCAGGAACCACAGAGTTATACATCAATCAAACATGCCAATTACACATGTATTTGCCTGGTGACATTTCATCCTTGGTTATAGTTGGGAAAGAAAGGAAGAGGATAAGAATAGTTCATTCAGTCCTTAGCTCTTCTCCAACAGAAATTGGACAGAAATGGATCTGGAGAGCTTTTGTTGACAGCTATTGCCAGCTGCTCAGTGAGAAAAATAATAAGAATTTTGAAATATTTTCTTTAATTATCAAAGCCCTTTCTTGACTAGATTCAACACCTGGTTTATAGAGATTTTCTAAGGCAACATCTCTGAGAACTCTTTGGCTCTGGCTTTCTCACTTCAAACATATACACTTTAGCCTCCAGAGCTTCATGTCTCCCTCCTTCTCTTTCTGGGTGGTGTATTTCACTTGCCTCCTTATAGTTCCTGCTCAGTTCCTCTTGTAGCTCTCTCTTTCCCTACATCTCTTTGCTGTCTCCTTTATGCCAGTGGTCACAGTCAGCAGACTCCTTTGCTTTATTACAGCCATTCAGAAGTCTCATACTTGTATGACTTTGCTGGATTAGGTGCCCTGTGGTACAAAGTTCCTGATCTGAGGAGTTTAGCTATGAAGATGATGGGTGTGTTATAAATACCTGAGCTAGAGAGGAGGAAAGATCTAAACTGGATAGATGCAATGCAAACAAAAGATAAAGGGAGGGAAGCTGCAGTGGAAGAATGTGCTACCAGGGCACACTCTCATCTGCCAAGCCATTTCTTTTCCAGCTGTAAATTGGCAACATATCTGTAGGCTTTTTGAATCAAGTCAACCTTAAACCCACACCTGCATCTTTTGTAATTAAGCAGTACATTGAAGAAATAAGATGCACTACTATTATTATTATTATGCACTACTATTCAGTAATTTACTTATAGCTCATCTGATCAGAGGGTTATTAGGTCTTTGTTCTATCAAAGTTATAAGAAAGAATTCAGGGAAAAAGTCTAAAATAAGATTTTAGGCCAATTTAGGTGAAAAAGTTATGGCTGGTTTTTGTTTTCAGATTAAAATGTTTGTGTGCTTTTGGTAGGAATGGGCTTTGTGTAAAAGTATCAAACTTTTACTCAGAAATTGATTTTTTTCCCCTCTAAGGAGCTAAAACCATTAAAATCTATTACTCATATGCACTGACATTCAGTATTAATTTTATGTCCCACAGTATTGCTTTCTTCAGGGAAAAACTAACATCCATTTGTTGATCAGTGATATACAGTCAGCACAAGGTGCATGGCTGCTGATTAAATAACAAGCACGTTAGGATTTTTTTTTTAGTGGGTGCTGACAGTAGCTGCTGCTGCTGCCTGACAGTCACTTAAGGGCAGTTTGCTTGCTGCACTGGTAGACCATCATTGCTCAGTGTGTACTTTCAGCCAACAGCCCAGAATTTTTTGAAATCGGGGAAGAATCAACTCCTTCCTCCATGACTGAAAATAAACAGTATGGAGGCTTTCCCCTCAGATTCTATATTAAAATCTAAGTTGCACATTTATTCTATCTTGGCTAGGCATCTTTGTTAGATAGGCTGAGGAGGAAGAAGGGAGGAAGTGAATCAGGGACAGAGCTTCAGAGGGCATTCAGCTCTTATGTGTGAGTGAGTTGTTTCATGCTTTCTGTCCTCCATGGGTCAAAGATGTTGTGTCCAAGTTAGCTGGAATGGTTACAGCTCCTACTTGATGTGCTTCATGAAACAAAGTGGGCTAAAAGTTGTTTCTGAGCCTCTGAACCAAAAGGCTCAGGACAGAGGTGTGTGACAGCGTGTCTGCGCTCTGGCATTGCGTGTGGCACCTGCATGGGCCAAGGCAGCTCTGAGCACAGGATAAGAAAACTCACTTTCCAGCTGGGCTGCTAGTTCAGCCACAGCCCTGCACTGCTCTGCTTTTCCATCTGCCATTTCTCAGAGAGCTTTCCTAGGAGCCTGGTGCTCCTGTTGGCACATAGTCCATGCTGCCAGGTGACCTTATAGAGAATTTCTCTCTCACCAGCAGAAATTCAGCTATTGTTGTTGTTACCGGATTTCTAAAGTCCATACCTCTTTGGTGTATTCTCATGGCTGCAGATCTTCACTGACTCCTTCTTCTGTATACTGTTCTCTCTCAGGTCAGGGCTCCTCCAAGGCTCTCCCTGACTGGCTAACCCACCCCCTTTTATCCCAGTTATCTTCATTGGTCACAGCTGCAGCCCAATTAAGGACATCACAGCTGCAGCCCATCAAGGGCAACCGGGACCTCTGGGGCAAAGCCTCTATACAGATATTCAAATAGATTTCCTCTACTATATTTCCCCCTTTTCTTTTACACAAGTTAACAGTTGTACAGATGTTCAAGTACAACACCCATATTTCCCCATGACTCACAGGCCACATACAACACCCATATTCTCTCATGACTCACAGGCCACATACACACACACATAGCTCCTTGCTCAAAGGCCATACTTTTTCACAGCTCCCTGTCCCAAAGGCTATGTTCTGTCACAGCTCTTGGCCACCACAGCTCTCAGCTGTCTTATCTTCTGTTAACTATCACATTGGGGTCACCAATTGTTGTTGTTATCAGAATTTTAAAGTCCATACCTCTTTGGTGTATTCTCATGGCTGCAGATCTTCACTGACCCCTTCTTCTGCATACCATTCTTTCTCAGGTCAGAGCTCCTCCAAGGTTCTCCCTGACTGGCTAACCCACCCCCTTTTATCCCAGTTATCTTCATTGGTCACAGCTGCAGCCCATCAAGGGCAACCGGGACCTCTGGGGCAAAGCCTCTATACAGATATTTAAATACAATACATTTCCTCTACTATAAGCTATGAAAGGTGAGATGGACTCCTTTTCCTCCTTGATTAAACTCATCTATGTTCAAACACTTTATGGCAGTTTGCACGGCCCCCTCAGTGGCAGCTTGACCTCTCCAAGACAACATCCATTTTCCTTAATGCTCTCTTGTGATACTAAGCCTTCATAAAAAAAGTTCAAAACACTCATTGCGTGCTTAGCCAAAACTCACCCACAAGGATTTTTTTTCACTGCTTTTGGTTGGTTTCTTTTTATTCTTTAAATCTTTATGTAGTGGTCAAAAGCAGAGAACAGAATGGTTAGCACAATTTCAGAAATCTACACAAATTCTGAGTAACTGGTTTGATCAAATCCTTGTTTTATGCTTGTAAGTGCGCAAATGTTGTTACAAGCCTTTGGAGATAAGGCTGTACCTGATGCAGTGCAAATGATTCTTCTGAGGCTTAGGACGGGAATAGCTCTAGGATACTTCCATTAGTGTCACTCTGAAGGGCCATTTTATACCAGAGATTGATGTTTGGTCCCAGTTTATTATTCAAGTTAGGTGAAATACCATATATACAGGCCTTCATGGCAGATCTGGACTCTCTTTTGGTAGCCCAAAAGACCTGTTTAGATCAGGCTTCCTCTCCCAATGTAAAAAACAATTTTCTTTAAATGGACTCACTTCGGTAAATGGATTTACTTTTGATACTTCATTTTTTAAATGGGGATTTCTTTTTTCAAGAGGCATATTTATGCCCTCAAAGAGCACTATTTCAATGTTTACACCTATCTGTTTGTATTTCATTGCTTCTGCTGGTCAAGAGGAATGATAAACTATGCATCTCTCATAATATGTATTGATCTTCCTGGAGATGATTTAAACACCTATCGATATTCTTCTGGACTCCATATAAGATAAAATGCTGTGTCTTCTCTCCATTTGCAATTCTTATTGTGGCATGAAATCCTATCACATTCATTTTCATTCTATTTAGCAACATTTCAAAAATATCTATTTATTTTTGCAGTTAATCAATTAATAGAAAATAACTGCACTGGATTTAGGCTATTTTTGTGGTGTTAACTTCATTGTTAGTGTCCAAGTTCTCTTTTGAGTAGTTTCCCTACTGCTAATGGGCTTTCCAATAGGAGAACTCAGTCTGTCTCTCTGGTACTGTTAGTCCAATGAAGAGACCACAACAAATTGTTGATAAAATTTACTTTTCTGTGACCAGAATGTCAATTATGATGGATTGACTATGATCTAGATTTTCAATGTAATGATGATCCCTTTTACTGTTTTAAACACTTAGCCTTTAATTTGCCCCCAGTTTTCTCTGCTATTTATTTGAAAATCATGCCTGGATCATTGCATTCATAACTGCATTATGTAAATAGTGTAAACAGCCACAGCAGTAGAGGAGTCCTGACCTTCATCTCTGCCCCAGCAGCTCCACGGATACTTGGTTTCCTTCATTGTTCTCTTCAGGATATTGTTCTCTTGGATAGGTTTTCACTGTTTTCGAATCTTTTTTAATATAATTGATTAAAGTGCCTGTATAAATTGAATTTCCCATGTGGACTTTTTAAAGCCTCTGGAACTTGATAAGCTTTTGTAACAAAAGAAGAAATGTTTCATGTGGCTTGAAATCCTCCTTGCATAAAGGAGCATTTCATCAACCATGGTCTGCTCTGCTGAGCTCTGCTGGCACAGTGACACCTGAATCCCATAGTCTAACTAGCTTTTTTTGTCCTTGCCTGAGGGTAAGAGATTCAAGAAAGTTGTTTTGTTGTTCAGCAAGGAAGATACTGCTGAGCCAATGAACTAAGATAACATAAAAGTCCCTCTCTTCTTGGAGAGAACTCTGCATGGACTCTAAAGGGTTTGATACTCTTTGTTTGTGGGGCTCTTTGGAAATAGTTGTTTTAGAAAACTTAGAGTAACTAGGAAACCTTCAAGAATCTAAGGTGATATAAAAAAGTGTTGCGGGGACAAAGGAGTGTTAAACACATCTCAAGTTTAATTGAAAGTAAAGCTCAGAAAGGAAAATGAGCTTAAGCTTCAATCTTCAGGGCAAAAAGCCTCAGTCTTCTGAGGCTTAGTGTTTCCAGCAACAGTGACAAGCAACAGTTAAGGATGAAAGCAAAATGTATGGATGGAATGAGAGCATTTTCCACTACTCTCACTTTGAAATGTGCCCATTTCTGTGTCTGATCTGCAGCCATGAAGTGGAAGGTGTGCATATTTTAAGGCAGCAGGAAGGAATTGTAATTATGCCCTTGCAAGGTCTGTGAACATTATGTTTTTATCTCCCCAGGAGTTAGATTTTCTTAAAGACTCTCAACTGCTATAGCAAAACTCAATCAAAGAAAAGTCTCCCCTCTCCTTTTTCAAGACCTGAGACAACAGAGGAAAAGAAATTGAAAAGTCATAGGTGCAGGCTTATCTCATGTTTCTTTTATTTCAGGAACGCAAGACACACCTGGTGATTCTCTAAAATCAGGCTTGTCATTTAGAGACTGAGAAGCAATGACAGAGCTGTGTGATGTACAAGTATCACTGACAGATTAACCAGGATCTGAACATATTTTGATGAATATCAAAAGTGAAACTGTAGCTTAGTACAGAATGATAACATTTTCAGACTTTTGAAAATTTTCTTAATGTTCTTCCACATCTTATACATGAAATAGACTTGAATAAGTTCAATACATGGTGGGCAGTCACATGGCTACATGTAGGTTATCACTGCTTGCCAAGAAACACAGCTCTGTCAGTGTTAGCCAGAGTGACAGCTGGCTGAGAGCACGTTTCAGTGCTTGGAGTGTCATGAATAGAGCCACCCATCCATGGAGGACCTGGGGGTGCTGACTGACAGCTGGGTGAACATGAGCCAGCTGTGCCCAGGTGGCCAAAAAGGCCAATGGCATCCTGGCCTGGATCAGCAATGCTCTGGCCAGCAGCACCAAGGCAGGAATATTCTCGTCCCTCTGTACTGTGAAGCATTCCCCCACCCTGTGTGGCACTGGTGAGCCTCCACCTCAAGTCCTCTGCTCAGTTTTTGGCCCCTGGAGTGCTGGAGTGTGTTCAGAGAAGGGCTACAAAGCTGGAGAAGGGTCTGGAGACAAATCCCATGAGAAGAAGCTAAGGGAGCTGGGGTCGTTCAGCCCAGAGGAAAGGAGGCTCAGGGGAGATCATGTCACTCTATACAAAGTACTAGGTCTCTTTATCCAACAAGTGGGAGGATGATTCTTCACTGTGAGGATTATGAGACACTGAAACAGGTTACCTGAGAAGTTGTGGTTCCCTGGAAGTATCCAAGGTGAGGTTGCATGGGGCTTGAACAAGGGGAAGATATCCCTGCACATGGCAGTGAGGTTAGAAATAGATGATCTTTAATGTGCTTTGCAGCCCAAGTCATTCTATGTGTCTATGATTATATGACAAAAAGAAATGTCCTCAGGCTGTGCCAGAGAAGATTTAGATCAGATATTAGAAAAAATTTCTGCACCAAAAATGTTATCAAACACTTGAATAGGCTGCCCAGTGAAGTGGTTGAGTCACCATCTTTGGTGGTATTAAAAAGTTGTGTAGACATGACACTCAGAGACATAGTTTAGTAATGAACTTGGAAGTAGTAGCTTTCCATTTGAACTCAATGATTTTAGGGGTCTTTTCTATGTAAATTATTCTATGTTTCTTTATGTATGATCGTGGATTTATTCTGATTTATTGCATACTTGAGATATCAGGAGAAGTTGGAGTGAGTTTTATTGCTCATATTTTTCCATCTGCAATCATGAATAGAACTTAGGTTTATTGTCAAGAAGAAAGGAAGCAATATTCCAGTGGTGCACTGTGGTAAAGGACAACAAAACATGTGCAGATGCTCCTCTGTTCAATTCATTGAAAGATTGCCAGGGGCTTGGGAAAGGCACTTGTTTAAGCTGTCAGCAGAGAGTTTTAAAAGGTTTGCCTGCATCCCCACAGACAAGGGAGAGGGAAAGATCCAGACCAAATATTCAGACAAGTATTTGTCTCACCCATTTTGAGATAGAGCTCTTCAAGCTGGTGGCTAGCTTGATTCAAATGCTTCATCATGTCAGCTTAAGTCTGCATCCAGCTGCATAAGCCTTTGCTGTAAGGATTTCTTGTAGTGTTAAGAAGTAGCCAAGCATGTTTCCTTTGGGCAACTGGCTTCAAATTGTTGTTTCTTAACAATTCAAATCCATTTGTATCTTTTACAGAAAGGAAAAAAAAAAGAAAAACAACAAACCAAAAACAAAACCAAAAAACTTCAGGGCATAAGTTCAACTCTTTTTGGCAACCCATCCTTCCCTGACCCTGGAAAAGCTGCACAAAGCACAACCCAAAACAAAAGCAAGTAGGGTAAACGTTCAAGGCAGATTTCACTCCTTGGAAAGCACCACTTTTGAAACAATTTTTGAAACAATTTTTGAGCACAACTTTTGAAACAATTACCTCTTTGTTTTTTTTGTTTTTTTTTTTCCCCGAGAGTGAAAGAATAATCCTGTGTAAGTCTGGTAGCTTGAAGCCTGAGGGGAATTTTTTTTTTGTTCCTGATCTCCAGTGAGTTGGAAACCTGTAAGGGCTTTCAAGTTCTGCTAGGAAGACAGGCCAGAATGGTCCTATGGGCACACTGAAAAGGGTTGATTTATGGGTCTTGAAACATCTAGGAGTGTTTCTCTTAAAGCCAATTAGTTTAGAAGTTGGAGAAAATGTGAGATTTATAATTATGCTGGAGAAATACAAGCCAATTGCTACTCATGTGTAATGATAGATACCTTAACTTGATGGCACAGCTTTGTGGTCCATATGTCAGAAATTTTAGGCAAGGAAAGCTTGGTAATTTTTTTGTGAAAGGAAAGGACAATTTGTTTGTGGCCTTCTTTCACTCATGTCCTGCTGTTAAGAGATAAAAAAATTATGAAGGTGGGCAACTAGTTTGGTCCATTAGGCATACCCACAGCTGGTGGGGAAACTGCTCATGAGGAGGGGGAGCACAGGAAGCAGTTGGGGTCTGGGCTGGCAACAAGCCTGGACAGTGAGGGGTTTCCTTGCTAACCACACCTGCAGGTGATGTCAGACACCCTGGCCAGTGACAGGCAGCACAACACATGATGGGATTGAATAGACCTGAGCAGGACCCTTTAACCTGACAGCATGAGCCCAGAATACATTGTTTTTCATGCCATTGACACAATGTCAGTTCAGCTCATGAGAGCTGGAGATTCAGCAGTGGTTCATGGTTCATTACTAGAGCAGTTACACACAGCTAAAGGAGAGGAGCTCATTAGGGAGTATTCCCCCTGTATTCTGGAAGGTAATTTGCTTTTCAGATAATATTCCTATTGTCCCAAAGGTTACATCATCATGCTTTCTCTTCTGCCCTCCAAAAATATTCTGTTTATTTAAATATTTTGTTTAGTTGTTTTAGATTATTTTTTGTGAAGATACTGTTTAATGGATGATCAGACAATGTAATTGCTGTCCTTGGCTTCTTGTGCAGGGATTAGGGCACTAGTTCTAGAAAATCTGGAATACTATCCTGTTTGTAAGTGCCTGGCAGAAAAGCTGTACTTCTAATATATACTTACTTTGTGAAAAAATAAAGAAAAATGAAAGAAAAGACATAGTAATATGGGATTCATCTAATCTAGTGGGCAGTAAAAATTTCTTGAGTGTCACCTATCTTTTGAAAGTAAAATAACTGATAGATTCTTGCCAGTAGGTGAAAAATTCAGTTACTGCAGGTAAGAAGCTGACAACATGCACAATTCAATTCAATCCAGTTCAATTTTAGTATATTGATGGGCAAGTTGCACTTCATAATGAGGAGGTAAAATATGCTGCATTACAAGATTTTTTTCTTGCAAATCTCTTAGAGAAGGGCTCATGTATCCTGAGGAGTTTTCAGATGATATTTTCAAAACTGCTGATACAAAATATAATCAACATTTCTAGAAAAAGAAGAATGAAATAAATGTTTTATTACCCTCTTTTTCAAATAGAAAATATCTGTCATATATGTATTTTCTTTTTTTTTTGGCTAATTGTTTTTAAGATCTGTTTTCTATAATTTTATTGGAAGTTCTTGCTTTATTATAAAATAGGAATGATATTTCCATATTATTCACTTCAAAGAATGATTATGTAAAGCACTTTGCCAACACTGTACACATACAGTGAAAGTAAGTGCAAACGTGCTGGAATAAATAGGCATGCATTGTCTGTGCTGATTAACTTAGTAGTTCTCTAGCCATTCTTGTTTTAGAAATGTGTCGTTTTCTCCTGCTTTCCCCAAAGATTCTTAACATATCCTTTAAATTTTAAGTCATCATCAAAATCAATTTGCATTTCTCTACCATTCTCCCCTCTGTATTGTGTACCACCAATCTAATCACCAGCAAAGTATTGCATGAAGAACTGCAAAGTATTGCAAGAATATTTTCACTGTGCTATTTTGGGTTTCCATTTTTTTATTACTAAACTTTCTAAGAAATAAGACTCACTCCTGGGGTAGGCATACATGTTAATTATGGGAATCTGCAGGCTGATTCATTGGTTTGTCTTAAAAAATGTATATATATATATTTTGATTTCAATCCTGAAATACTTGATGCTATCGACATCTTTGACAGTCATAAGTAGTAACCAGGGTCCATTATTTAAGTTTCCACAGAGTTACTTGTTTTAAAGCTACTCTGAGTTTAACTTTACTACCAAGGTTGGTCCCCCAGAAACTATGCTAACAGCTTTCAACTAGCTAAAATTTTGAACTATACTTTAAGACTGCTCCACTTTTTAAAAGTTGTCACATAGCAAGGCATAACATTTCAGGGTAATGAGTAACCCTTTCCCTTCTGTTCCACTTCATTGCATTTCTGTGGAAACCTGCATTTAAGGTGCAAATGCCTGAATTCAGGGGGACTCTAAGTTAAGCAGGATGCTGACTTTAGGATTTAGATAATTTGATGATGTGATGGTGAGAATAATGGAAGTAAATAACTTTAGTAGTCACCAATCTTTCTCTAGAATTTTGGGCTGAAGACTAGTGTACTTAGATAAGGTTGTTAAGTATTTTCTTTAAAATCCCATGGAAGATACTGCAGCAGGAAAAGTTAGCAAGAACTGAACTACAGATAGTAACCTCTGTGGAAAAAATAATTCCATTATCTTTAATGGAGTTCAGAGGAAGAAAGATAAAGGCATTTCCCATTGTTATTTTAAATCCTCTAAGCATCAGAGAGATACATGTCTCTGTGGTATGAATGCAAAAAAAATTAGAAAGCACAACTATGAGTTTTTTTAATACACATAAGGTTCTTGACATTAATCTGTCATTGCAAAAATTTTTCAGCTACAAGTATTTGTCTTCTGTAACTGGAAGGCTTGACTGACTTGTTCATGAATGTGATGGGTTTGGGAAAAAAAAATATCCCTAAGTGGAAACAAAGGTGAAGCTTTTTTTTTTTTTTACAGTCAGAAAGGATGTGACAGGTAGAAAGTGATTTATAGCAGCTGACATGTGGAGCTGTTAGTCCTGCTTTGATTCTGTATGTGTTTTTGCCTCTGGTGTTAACCCTATGTCTATCAGTAGTTTCTATCAGTTGTCCCAACTTAAGAGCAAGAATCCAAAGTAACATCATCCCACCAAAAATTGATGTGATTTATCATAGCACAGAGATCTCTAGAGGGATGACTGGTGAAAGGCTGTCATTCTGTGACTCTCAGAAAGATTCATTAAAAAGTCAGAGGAATTGCAAGGGTTGGTTCGGCAAAATCAGTGTTACTGAAAGCTGTAGAAGCTTCTCTTGCTTGCGTGCATTTTGTGACTTGCACGGTCACAAAATTCCTGGTGGAAACTGGCAGTGTCAGATGTAAATTATTGAGACACACTGAAGTGCATGTTTGTATAAAGATCAAGACAGACATGTTTGCAAATTTGGCCTTAAAGAGGTAATATTATTTAAAGGCAAATTATTGAAAAATGGTTGAAAGTGAGTCCTAAACAGGTCTGTCTCCTTTATATAATGAGACTTTGTTGTAGGCAGATTAACTTCTACCTATGATTCCTATTCGACTATATTCAGTGGAAAAAATGCTTAGTTCTTTCTCCCACACAAAATCAAAAGTAGTTCCACACAAAATCTAAAGTAGCTCCTTTTAAAATCAGATAGCAACCACCAGCAAATTTTGGTATGAGGGGTTCATTTTTCATATATTTTCAATTAAAAGTGAATTTAATAATATGAAATGTTTAAGAAGATTGTCAGCAAGAAAATATTCCCTCTACACCTTTACAGCAAAAGAATATTGGGGTTTTGGAGGGCTTGTTATTTGTTTGGTTTTTTGCCCTCAGAAATAGTTCTTTTGTAGGAATGTAAAACAAAGGTACTTGGTGAGTATCTATGCTCTGTAGAAATAGGTGACAATGGTACAACCATGATGTGATCAGTGAGGTCAAAGGTTTTTGTAAATCATGAATTTTTCTAGATAAGGATTTTTCTCTAGCACATGGGCAGAGGTTATGTCTGTTCTGCTTGTCTGTGAGATGAATCATAGTATGAATATACCTGTCTTTTCCCTATTGCTTAAGTGATCTCTTATAAGAGATTATACTGTTTAGACAGCAAAGGTTAGATGAGATAAATCTTTCTGCAAACATTTGAAGAGAATAGTCAGCAGATAATGAATTCTTCTGTAGTGTAGCATTTGTAAAATTAAAGAAGTAAAGTCTGTTGTTTTTAAGGAAAAGAAAAATATTATAAAAACCAATGATACTGTTTTTGATTTTTTTTTGTAGGCAACCTAGAGAAATTTTACTAAAGCTGTACTCATACCAAGGGAAATTAGCGAGGAAAATTAATGATGTTCCTATGTCGCTTAAGGCCAGCTTTTGTTGCCATAGGGTGCTATTCTCAGAAACACATGGATAAAAGGACTTCTTTTATGTAGCCTCCCTTTTATAGGGATATTTTCTCGGTGTCTAGGCAGTCCAAGTGTAGAGGGATAGAATACAAGAAAATAAAGATAGTGTAGAAAGTAATCTTACCCCTAAGGAGTTGCAGCTGGGCCAATTATCAAAGATTAGGAACAGGCCTGACTTTAACAGGCCACAGCTGTGACCAATGAGAAGAAGAGTGCTATAAAAGAGTGGGGTGGCTGGTTAAGAAGGGGATTGGAGTCAGTTGGCTATTTTGTGAAGAAGAAAGAGTCAGGAGGAGTGGCAGCCCACGAGAAACACCACGAAGGTATGAAACTTTTGCAAAGTGGAGATGACAGTGTGGAACCTTTGTGATAAGATGGCAACATCTGAGTGCTGTTGTCCATTTACTATATGATCTGCCTTAAATAACTTGAATGTCACTCGGGTAGATAAGTCTTTTTTAAGTGGCTTTTAGGTGACCACAAAGCATGATGTGCTGGTTTTCATACAGAAGCTCTGTGGGTAAGGTAAGTTGTAGGAGCATGGTATGAGTTAACAGTAAGTGGTGTTGGCCTTGCTAGGAAAGGAAGTAGGTGACATTTTGGCATGCATCTTTGCCTCATGAGTTATTTCACTGAAGAAAGGCCTTAGATTCTATGTTCCTGTCACCACTATTTCAAAATGGCCTTTCTGTCTCTCACAGCTGGGGATTCTCTGCCCATGGGAGGTGGCAGATGGTGGGAATTCAAGATCACCTCCAAAGCTTCCACTCAAGCATAGGGGTACTGGTTCAGTAGCAGTAATAGGCAGCAAATTGCATCCTCAATCATATTGTCACAGACACATTTAGGTTGGAAAGAAACATTAAGATCATCATGTCCAACTGTTAATCTTAGTATTTGATTAAACTGTATCCCTAAATGTCACATGTATACATCTTTTCAATGTCTCCATGGATGGTGACTACCCTGGTCAGTCTGTTACAATGCTTGATAACCCTTTTAGTGGAGAAATTTTTCCCAATATCCAATCAAGACCCCTTTGGTGCAACTGGAGATCATTTCCTTACCTCTTATTGCTTGTTTCTTGGGAGAACAGATTAACCCTTAGATTCCTATAGCCTCTTTTTAGGTAACTGTAGAGAGTGATAATGTCACCCTGGAACCTCCTTTTCCCCAGGCTAAACAACTTCAGCTGCTCCTCACAGGACCCTCTAGATCCTTCAAAGCTTTGTTGCCCTTGTTGGACTTGCTCCAGAACCTCAATTTCCTGCTTGTAGTGAGGAGCCCAGAACTGGACACAGGACTCAAAATGTGATCTCACCAGTGCCCAGTACAGAGGGAAAATCACTGTTGTTGTCCTGCTGGCCGTTGTTAATATATTTAGAGAAACAATTTTTGTTGTCAGTAGTCAGGTTAAGTTTTAATTGGATTTTGTCCTGTTAAGCTTTCTCCCTGCATAACTTCACAGCATCTCTCTGGTCCTCCATAGTTGCCTGCCCCTTTTTACAGAGGTGATGCACTCTATTTTTTTCCCAAAGTTCTAGCCAAAGCTCTCTGGTCAGCCAGGCCAGTCTTCCCCTCTGGCTCATTGTTCAGCACAGGGGGACTGCCTGCTCCCATGTCTTTAAGATTTCCCTCTTGAAAAATATCCAGCCTTCTTGAGCCCCTTTGCTATTCAGGACTGCCTCCCAAGGGACTCTCATTCAGGCTCTGAAACAGACCAAAGCCTAGTCTGTGAGTTCAAGTTGGTAGTTTTGATAAGCTCCCTCCTTACTTCTCCAAGAATTGAAAACTCCATCTATTTAATGATGATTTTGCCCAAAACAACCTCCAACAGTTGCATCACCCACTTGCCCTTCTCTGTTCACAAAGAACATGAAGCAGGTCTCAGATCCTCTGAGTGCTAATCAAGTACTCATCTCACTGAGGCCAAAGATTCTCTGACTATGACTTAATCAAAACCTTGTAATTTTAATGGTAATTTCAAGAGTTTTAAACATGGTTAATCGGGTGTTTTAGTAACAGGGTGTTTTTTACTGTACTATTGAAACTTCCTAGGCAACTCATTTGGTTGCATTCTGAAAAAACTTTGATAGAATTAGGAAGCCAAATTGGAAAGCCCTTTATAGTGAATGGGTAAGATAAAAGAATTGTCCAAGCCAGTGTAGGAAAGAATCAAACTTCTGAGTTAAACTGTGGCAAAGAAGCAAACAAAACCAGGCAGAATGTTATATAAGCATTCAAGATTCAAATGCTCAGGTCTGTGGTGGTTTTTTGTTTGTTTTTTCTTTTTGTCTCTTAAAAAAAGTGTAAAAAATAGTAGTTTTTCAGGGCAATTGAGTTACCAGCCTGTAATGATTTTGTTTTCAAAGCATTAAGGCCAAGCTATTTGCATTCATCTATGATGAAGTGGAAATAGGATTTGTCAACTAGTCATAAAAGCAACAATAAATTAGTCTGTCATCGCATAAAACACAAAGTTAAGCTCTACAGTAACAACTTATGCTGGGATAATACAGAGAAAACAATGCATGTGGAGAAGTAAATTCTATGGAATACTAAAAATAAGGATTTTAATATTAGAATGAAAGTAAACTATTAAAAGACATGGAAAAGAGAATTTTGAATGTACTAAGTGACAAGACATCAAAAGAAGCATCTGAAAAAAGAAACTGAATAAAAGAGTTGAGATGTTTACTAAGTATCAACAAAAATGAAAAGCATCCTAAAGACAGAAACAACACAATTTGAGAAGGCAACAGTGAATAAATTAAAGTAAACAAGCTGGAGCAAGGAGGAAAGGTCTTTCTATAAATTGCTTTACTCTGGGAATATGTCCTGATCAAATGAGATGGTTACATAAGACTGTCAAAAGGCACCATTAAAGCTATTACCCACAGACTGCTCAGCTACCATATAATCAAAGTGTGTTAAAGGATTCTTTTTGATAACACTGGCATTAAAAGATATCATCAGATGCAGCTATTACTGTCTTTAATAGAACCACAAGTAATATGAAGTGAAATATGCTCAGTAAGATCAACATGTTGCTCATCATGGCTGAGGTTTGTTCTGTCATATTGCTTTAAAACAGACTGTTTATTTCATTTAATAGTTATAAAGAAATACCATCCAATAAGAATGTTTTGATTTATCCTTTAAGTAGTTGGTAGAAAAGATGGCATTAAGTCAGACTTTCATCTCACAGTTCTATTTTCATCTTTTTTTTTGCGAAGATGTCAGTGAACAAACTAATAAAAAAATCCAAATTCAAATGCAGCTCAAATCCATCATAACATGCCTTAGCAAGCTGTCATTTACTTCCACTGAGCATGTAAAACACTGCATCAGATGAATCTGTGCTTACAATCTCTAGAACAAAATGAAAGTTAAAAAAAACCTCATTGCAAGGTTTCATTTTTCTTTTGAGTCAATTGTAAGAAATGAATCCATAGCAATTAGCAATGAAGCATTAAAGAATTGCAAGAATTTCACTGAAATTACCTTTGCAAATAGATTCAAAGTTGAAAATCTTGAAACTGAAACACAAAAGTCTTTTGAGTGAATTAGTGCAAATAATGTGTTAATGGGAGATCTTGGGAGAAAAATGATTGTCAAGAACAGTGGTTGATAAGTAATTGGTTTTCAGTTTTGTAATGAAGGAATTAGTCTGATTGGAAACAAAGAAAGTTTCTTCTCTTTTTTTACTAAAATGTAAAGGTTAACATACTTCAGGTAGGATTTTTTTTTAAATTCTTATATAATTGTTTGGGATGTATTTTAAAACAATGTAAATTAAGTGTTTGTCTACTTTAATTAGCTCAT
Organism: Agelaius phoeniceus; assembly: GCF_051311805.1. NCBI lineage: Eukaryota > Metazoa > Chordata > Aves > Passeriformes > Icteridae > Agelaius > Agelaius phoeniceus. The sequence goes on along the minus strand of NC_135266.1, from coordinate 57,214,435 downwards.
TATGAAACTACAGGTTCATTTTCTGTCTTGGCTGTGATTTCCTTTGACATAACTGGGAACCCAAATTCCTAGCTTATTTGTTGATATATGTGTTCAGACAATGAAATGTAGGTGAACTGTATCCTGTTTTTCCATCGTACACAGTTAAGTCTATTAGGATCAATAGCATCCCTTTCCTACTTAATAGGTGGAAGGAATTACTCTGTGGAGGTTTCTCTATTTACTTCTATGGCCAAATGTTAAGTGAGATCTTTTAAAAAGTGGCTCTCAGACAAGAAATTCCCCTGTTAGGATGATATTGGCTCCTGGCTACATGTAATTACCATTGACACAATTTCATGTCATACGTGTGAGAAAGGGAACACAACCCTTTGCAAAATATTCCGTAAAGTAAGAATAAAAGCATTTATGTGCACAGTGGGCCCGGACATCAAGAACCAAGGAAAGATCTTGAACTTTGATCTTGCATCTACTGGATTAATACTTTAGTTCTTGAATAACTTTATAAAAGATTGGGATCATCATACCAATATCTTTTAGTATATAAATTGGGGTAAAAAACAAAAGAACTGTTGACATTTTTCAGTGAAGCCAACTTCTGTTCCCCAGAATTTCTATATGATCAAGCAGAATGCTTTTGGCTGAAGCAAATTTAATTATTAAAGAATTATATTTGTCAAAAATATTGCAACACTATATGATAATAGACTCCCTATTGGCTTTTTTTTCCTTCATATGATCAAAATTTTGCTGAAGGTATCCTGCCACTCAAATAGTCTGTATTTTATTAATTTTGAAAAGGATTCCACTATGCATCAGCAAAACATTTAATGTATTCAGCTCACCAAGAAGCATTACCCTTAATTTTTTGCATGATTTTTATTAATTTGATCCTACTGCACATGAACAGCTTGATCAGAACTGAAACAAAATGAAGTCTGCTTGAAAAGTTGTGAATATTTGCATAGGCAGAAAATAATTAGCAAAGCTGGTGCTAAGCTAACCCTCTTTGAATAAGTTCTCAGAAACCAATTTTTGCCTCATATATGGATGACAATTTGCAAGCAGTCACCCCTTTTATTACACTGAGTTGCTTGCTCAAAGAAAAATGCCATGCTATGAATTGCTAACATCACTTCCCACAGTAGCTGTGGTCTCCTTGGGGTTCTTTTGGCCAAGTACCAAACTAGCTCTGCTTGTGACATTTTGTTTGATAACACCATAAAGTGGTAAGGCCATGGAATGTATGCACTAATAAAGTGTTTATCCTTTAATGTCTCCCAGATGCTTGCCTATAGCTTTTTCCAGAAGTAAAGAGAATGTGTTGGCAGATGATCTTGTGTTTATATTGTCTGCTGGGTCTATGTGATAAGTCACGTTCTTTCCTCCTTTGTTTTTGTAGAATCAGTAAAGCAAGTGCTGCCTTAAAGGTCTGTTCCTCCATGTGTAACAAATGCCAGGTCCATTAAATAGCTAGGATCAAATGGTAATAAAACCAGAGGAGAGAAGAACCTCATTGAGGGAAAAGAAGTCAATAATTTCTGTGTTACATGAAATTACAAAATTCTGTGAGGCTCATAATGTTTAACTCCAGGGAGTTTTGCAGTTATTAGAATGAACAGAAGAGCTCCCAAATTTAGGGGATCATTCAAGACACAATGTTTATTCTTCCATTCAGTAAGGAAGGGCATGATGCTTGGGATTCTTTATTACTTACCTTTTGACACTATTATTTATGGTAGTTGATACAGGTGAAAATGGCACATGTTGTGACTGTCTTTGTACTTACAGTTTGCACAACTATAAATCACCAGCAGGATCAGTGAGTGCTGTGGGGCAGTAGAAAAATAAAAGCCTAGCTTTTCACCCAGGTAGGAGTATCTGTTCAGATAAGGCTGAAAATCAATTTAAAAAATCAATTGAAATATTCTTACAAGTCAGTAAAATTAAAATATAATGTAAGAAGTTTTTCACTCTTTAGTCTGTGTGCTGGTTTTGGCTGGCATGGAGTGAAGTGCCTTCACAGTAGTTGGCATGGAGCTGTGTTATGGGTCTGTGATCAAAACCATGTTGATATCACAGCGATATTTTAGTAACTGCTCAGCAGCCTCAAGGCCTTTTCTCTTTTTCACCCCACCTCAGCAGTGACGAGGCTGGGTGTGCACAAGAACGTGGGAGAAGACACAGCCAGGACAGCTTACCCCAAGTGACCAAAAGGAAATTCCAGACCTGATGGCATCATGTTCAGCATGTAGAGCTGGGGGTAGAAGAAGGAAGGGGGAGACCTTTGGAGTGATGGCATTTGTCTTCCCAAATCACTGTTAAACACAATGGAGTCTTGCTTTCCTGGGGATGGCTGAACACCTATACATGAGAAGTGGTGAATGAATTCCTTGTTTTGCTTGTGCAAAAAGCAAAAGCTTTGCTTTACCTATTGAACTGCCTTTATCTTAACCATTAAGTTTTCTCACTTTTGCTGTTCTCATTTTCTCTCTCATTTTGATGCATGAGGAGTAGGTGAACAGTTGTGTGGTGCTTAGTTGGCAGTTGGAGTTAAACCAAAACACTTTGTCATGAGATACCAGGTAATATTTTTGAAAATGTTTAAATGCTTTTCAAGCCCAAGTACTCTTTCAATTGCAATACAGACATTTAGGCCCAGACTATTTACTCTTGTCAAAGCACTTCACAGTGTATGCAATTTATTCTGTCTGTTATAGCAGCATCTGCCAGCACAGTGATCATCATCAAGGATGTGATCTTTGCTTGACAGCAGAAACTTCCATTATACAAACAGTTGTACTGTCAAAACTGAACTTCTGCTGAATTAGCTAATTTTACTTGAAAGGATTGGAAGAGAAAATGTTAGTGTAGGCACTGACTTGTCAGGATGACACCGAATACCTTCAGGTCTGAATTTTTCCTAGTTCAAAAACAGTTTTAAATGTGTGTGTCCTATTTCACAGAAGTGCAGAACAGCAAAGGCTCACTGTGCAAGATCCAGGACAGGTTTGTGGGCCTTCAAGTTTACCTGTGGAATGTCTAAGTGTTATGGACATGGTCCTCCAGAGTCCCACATCTCATATTAACATGCCTCCCTGTGCACTTTCTGAAGCACTTTGGAAAAAAGTCCATACAGTCAGCACTTTGAACAAATTGTAGCTTAAAGTCAGCTTTCTAATGGGAAAGCTTTCCTGAGAGAGCCACTAAACACCAAGCAGGGACAATCCCCAGATGCCACCTCCTGCATATCCCCATAACCATGCAAGAACATAACTTCATCTACTGAAGAGCCACAGGTGAATGAGGATAATACAATCTTATAATCTTTATTTAAAACTCCACCTTTTTGAAGTGGAGAAACAGTAGAATTCTGATTCACTAACAAACTATATATAAAGATAACAAATCTCAAGAGAACAAGAGACACATTTGTCTCTAGTACCTGAGGGGAACAAATCAGCTGTTTCTACCTGTCACATGGGAGGCTATAGGTACTTTCCACATGTTGCACTATAGCTGTGCAAAGGATGATAACCAGTGTTGAAGAACATAGCAACAATCTGATGGTTAGGATTGCCAGCTACAGGGCAGAGAGAAACATCATTAACTGTATTCATTGCCTCAGATTAAGACTTTTCAAGAAGATATGCTGTAGTCATATGCCCACTTTTTGTTCAGTTTTGAAAAGAACCAGATGAAATATAACCACCATTCATATGCAGAAAATCAGTTAAAATGACCTAACAGGTCCCTTTTGGCCTTTGTTTCTGTGGTTCTATATGACAGAGCATTAATATTAATTGGAAATTATCAGGTAGAGTGAATAAATTCTGTAAAATTTACTTTTCATTGACCTAATTAAGAATTAAACAGAGGTGTAACATTGAAATATATGAGGAGCTAAAAATAAAGTAAACAATATAGTATTTGCATTATTACTATGTTCCCCTCAAAACAATTGGTGTCAACTTATTTTAAAATATATTTAATGTTTTAGGAAACCACTGTCTTCAGAGTAAAAAAAAAATAAAAGGATACTTTCTGTACCTAGGATAAAATAACAATTATGGTTAGCTGGGTTTTTCTAGAATACCATAGAATCTTAGAATGGTTTGGGTTAAAAGGGAGCTATGAGGTCATCTAGTTCCAGCCCCCCTGCCATGGTCAGGGTACATCTCCCCCTAGCTCAGGTTGCTCAAAGCCCCGTCCAGCCTGGCCTTGAACACTTCCACAGATGGGGCATCATGAATTCTCCACACAACCAGTTCCAGTGCCTCACCATCCCCACGGTAAAAAATTTCCTCCTAATATCTAATTTAAACATACCCTCTTTCAGTTCCTCCTTTTCCTGTCACTGTATTCCCTTGTCCAAATTCCCTCTCAAGCTCTCTTGTAAGCCCCTTTTAGGTACTGAGAGTCTACTCTAACCTCTCACCTCTCACTTCTCCACACTGGTCAGCCCAACTTTCTCACCCTGTCTTCATAGAAGACCTGTTCCATCCCTCTGATCATCTTGGTGCCCCTCCTCTGGACTCATTCCAAAAGGTTGATGTCCTTCCTTTTCTGAGGATCCAGAGATGAGCGTAGCATTGAAGGCAGGGTCTCCTAAGAATATCTTTTTTGCCTAATCTGGAGAGTGGAGACAACTGAATTAAGTGATTAATTTTTTGATGTGTATGCTGAGTCTAATAGACGTGCTTTATAATGTTTCTTTATAGGATATGGCCAGTCCTTTGCATGGAACAGGATTAGTAACCACAGTTAGTATGGTGGTTTAAAAAAATAACTTACATGCGGTGTTTTTTGGTCATTATTACTCAAGACTGTGTTTAAATCAATGACCTTGTGTTCATAAGTCAGTTCTATTAAGATCTCTCAAATGATCCCTAGCAATCAGATGGTTAACTTCCTTTATTAAAATCAGTAAGACCTTCTTAGCCTGGGTAGGAATGGGATTTCAGTAGGTGCATATAACTCTTTTAAGCTGGTTTACTCGTTTTCCTTCAGAGACACAGCTCTGCCAATATTCTTCACAGCACACATGTTAATTCAGTCATGGATTCCAAGCAGCAAACTGAGCAGTGGAAATCTGGGTATGGAAGAAAGAGTAGTTTTTTGTGGGGGATTGCATTATACAAGGAGCCTTGATAAGAGCCAGTTCACTAACCTGTCCTAGTAACCAGGGTTCAATCTGTGCCATCAGTAACAAGGTCAGTATAGATGGACTTCAGGCAGCTAAAAATTCACTCAAAAGGGAATATATTAACTATATTTAGGGACTGTAGCTGCAATCAGATCTATGATGAAACAGAGTGTGAGACAAAACAATCACATCAATTTAATTTATAAAAGTAAAAAATGGCCATGAACTTCAAATATTTTAAGGTCAGAAGTCACTGTTTGATGTCCTGGTTAATATAGGTCATAGGACTTCCATGAATTAATTAACATTGACTTCTGTAAGACTAAGACCTTTACTGTTTGTGTTTTCCCTGTTACATGTGACTGTTGAAATCACCAGATCAGAAAGAAATTTAAGATATTTTTCAGTTCATTCACTTCGAACTTTTCAATGCTTTTTGCAGTCCACTGCATCAATGTCATGTGCTTCTATACAGGGAACTCATATGCCCTTTGTCATCTGGGCTCTTGCAGGAGCATGATTCTTATTAGCTCCAGGTAACTATGTGAAAGTAAAAATGATAGCAAGCTGATATTTCACAGAGAAAGGGAGGGGAGACCAAGAAGAATGAGTTAGACGTGGAATGGCATAAATGTGTTTTCTCTTGTCTCTGGATCAGTTTGCAGACTAATGGGATAAGCAGGTGAGAAAGAAAACATCCTTATCTGTTTAGAAGGTCAGTGAAATGGACATCTCTTCATTACTTTTTACAAATTATTCTCCTTTCACATTTTAAAGGAAACTGAAATCTTCAGTATGCAAAAGTGGGAAGGAGTCTTATCGAAATGATTAAAAACGGATACCTTTGTGACAATATATGAATATGTAGATTATCTAGGAGTTCTTCCCATGTATGTTCCCTTTGCCTGTGCAGACCTGTAAGCATAGGGAAATCTGTACCTGAAAAAGTTGCAGTTGCATTTACTAACTACTACTGGACTTGTATTTTTTTTTTTTTTAGTATTTTTAAATTGCTTTGTAAACAGATGCAGTTTGGAACCCACAGCAACTTGTAGCAACTAATTCAATATGTTAAATACATACTGTATGAAAGCACTCCTCTTTTATTTATTTTGAACTAACTTCTTGATCATTAAACTTGATGATCTAGTTTATTTGATCATTTCTTATACTGGACCTTTTCTTTTTTTAATTGGATGTGACTGAGCTAGTGATAATTTTTCCCCACAGCAGCATGTATGGTGCTGTGAATTTGTGATCTAAACAGGGCTGATAACACAGAGATGATTCAGGGATGACTGCACTGAGCAGTGCTTGCACAGTCAAAGCCTTTTCTGCCTCTCACCCCATCCTGGCAGTGAGGGGGCTGCGTGTGCACAACAAACTGTGAAGGGGACACAGCCAGGACAGCTGATCCCAGCTGATCAAAGGGATGTTCCATAAATATGGCATCAAGGTCATTGATAAAGCTTGGGAAAGATGAGTTCATAGCTATGGAGTTTTTCTCAAGTAACCATTAAGTGTGCAGAGATTCTCATTCCTGAAGATGGCTGAACACCTGTTTGTAGGTGAATTTCTTATTTTGTGTGTGCAGCTTTGCTTCATCTGTTAAACCGTCCTTATCTTGGTCCATTCTATCTCAGCTTTTGCTGCTCAGATTTTCTCCCTGATCCCACTGGAGGTGTTGGTGAGTAAGTGACTTAGTGGGTGCTTAGCTGCTCACCAGGGCAACCCACCACAACTGTCTGACAAAATTTTCAGCTAGAGTTACTATATTCCTTTCTGACATGTGAGAACTAGAACTACATATTATTTGCAAGATGCAAGTGCATCACAGAATTGAATAGTGAAATAACATATTTGTCTGATGTGTTATCTCTTCCTTTCCTAATATTTTTTATCATTTTGCTTTCCTGTGTGATAGCTATGGGCAATTTTCTTAGATTATCCATTGTAGTGGAGAGACTTTTTCCTCAGTGGTAATTAACTAGTTCAGAACTCATCACATTTCATGCAGTTTAAGACTGATTTTCCCCCATGGGCATAATTTTGCATTTATTAAGACAGAATTTCATCTGCTAATTGCAGTATATTTTTAAACCCCCTGTAGGAGTCACAGGGCCAAATAGTACATATAAGGTTCTCTTGAGAGATACTCTTCTACACCAATCAAGGTGATAAAAACTACAAAGAAAAAAGGCTCCAGGAATTTGAACTAGATTTTCCAGAAATCAATGGCAAGAATCTTTTTGTGCATAATTTTTCTCTTGGAAAAATGTATGCCACAGTGATTTATACTGACAAAAGAGAGTGATCCACTTTATCTTCAAATTATGTGACTGTTATCTCAAGTTATTAAAAAAGAAGGTTGGTGCTGGCAATCCTTTTTCTACCTTAATAATCTAAAAATGAGCAGATAGTCTTCTTCCATTAATGAGAAATATTACATGTCTTTCACTTGAGAGGTATAGTCACTTTGAGCTACACTTTTCTGACACTAATACCTGAGTTCAAAGACATAACTAAATTGGACTGAAAATACACAAGGCATCTATGACTGAATAGTTTGCTCAGGTAAAATAAAAAGGAGATTAATTTCTCCTTGAAAACATTGGGAAATCCCTTATTAATCTAACATATCAGACCTAAGAAATGTGCTCCTACTAATACATGTGACAATTTTGTAAAAATATTTCAAATTTAAATTTAAACATGTTTCAAAGGAAGTTGTCTCAACCACATGTGATTGCTTTGCTGCTCTTGCAAAAGCAGTTATTTATTCCTTTTCCAGAATGGAGTCAATAATAAAGTAATGGTTAAATATTGGATCATTTCTGAACAAAAGTCAAGCCTGTAGCAGAACAAATGTAACAGTATTTACTGAGGAGACTGCATATTTATAAGACAATGGCCTAGGAATCTTTCAGATCTAATTTCTTGCTTTTGTTCAAAAGCAAAAGGTCAAAGCAGGAAGACGATAAAGTATGCATGGAGTAAGTTTTAGAGTAGAATATCAGGGGTAGTTATTTTTATTTTTCTTTATCAAATGTTATATTTTTTACTAATCTATGCCCATTGACACCATTTCAGGTCCCAGAAGTGTTGCTGTTTTGCTAAACAACAAGCAACTCAACAGCTGAAGGGGAGGCGTAAGATGTGGGTTGAAAAATAACGCTTATTCACAGATCTTCACGTTCTCTTCCCAAATATCTATCCCTAGCCCAAATTTTTTCCTACCTCTCACAATGCATTAAGTATTTAAAAGCATTATGTAGACAGGCTCACCCTGTAACAAGAATCAAAGACATAAAAGACAGAGACATCAAAGACATAAACATGGCAAAATACAACTTGATCACATGTGTAGTGGGAATCCACTTTTCTTGCTGCACTTTTTACTTAAAAAAGCATTAAATGTGCATTTGGAGCCGTGACTGTCCACCATGCATTGTTAATTGTAGTGGCTTTTCTGTCATGCTTCCTCCATTTTGCTTCCCTACCAAAACCCTGAAGTGCTCAACATAAGGTGCACATCAAAGATGGAGAAAAAGTAGCAGGCATGTTGTAGAGGCTGGCAATACTCAGCTGGTGGCAGCCTGTTGGGATCATTTTCAACTTGTTGCCAGAATTGCCTCCAGGCTTTGCTGTGATCCACATTTGGGACTTGGCCCAGGAACAGAGTCAGGATGCTGTGAAGTTTGTCTTTGATGCCCGTTATCGGCTGTGCCTACTGCAATGCAGGCACGGCCAAAGGTGGGGTCCGGCAGCTTTCGCACTTCTGGGCAAGTCCCTGATCAGCTTTCCAGATTTTATCTTTCTGGCCTCTCCCTGATGCAGCTATGCCTGCCTGACACTTGCCTTTCTCTCTACACTGTAGCTTTCAAGAAGACCTTTTCCTCTGTGATTTTCTGAAATAAAGCAGCTGTAAGACTTGGAAGCAATGATGTTTTCTGCTGGCACATTTCCCCCCCACCAGGAATAGCAGTTACATAATGCTTAGAGCTAACAGGCAAGGTGACAGCTCTCACAAAGGACACTTTGGAGAAAGCTTCTGTCAGCCTCCTCAGCAGCTCCAAGGTGCTGAGTTGCCTGCATTAAGATCTGTTGACTGTGAGTTTGCTGTGCTCTCTTTCTAGCTTTTTTTCCTCATGTGGGAGAGTATTCCCCTTTCCTAGTTAGATTTATGCTCCAATACTTGAAAATTAAGGGGTTTAACTTCAAATGGCTTGGCTACTGAACTAAAGGACTGTGTGTGAAAGCTCTTATCAAGGACACAAAACATGTGTAACAGTATCTTATTCAATATTTCACAGTACTGCTCCCCTGGGCTTATGCTTAAACACTAGTAGGAAAGTCCAGACTTGATCCCACTTTGTCGCTTAAGCTAAATCCTCAGGAAGCTGCAGGTTAGCTATGGTCAGCTATGAACCAGACAATGACACCACAATTAGCTCTTTTGCAGGCTGTAAATTGAGGACGTAAGTTCATTACATGACATTGCTCTCCAAGCTTCATTTCTTCTCAGAGAACAGAGGAAATGTTTACAGCATGTCTGTGCCATTTGATGTTTGTGATTAGCAGACTATAGGTGACCAGGTTTGAGCTTTTTATCCTAAACTCTCTTACAAATAATGTAAATAAATGAATATAATTATTCTCATCCCAAAATGTCTCTCTAAACAGGTCAAGGGAATGGTGATATAAGAGTACTAAGAGAGCCTACAGTGAATCTCTCATCTGTTGACATCTAAGTAGCATAAACTTTAAATTGAGGTGAATCCAACTCTAATCTATTGCTTAAATGTCAACTGGATTCCATATGGTAACATTTTTATGTAGGAAAGCACTAACTAATTGTAGTTTGGTTCTTTGAAAAAATTAATGAGAGAAGAAAAAATGTAGGTTTCAGTTCCAGGTTCAGACTCCTGACTATAAGGTCTCTGCAGGGCAGAAATCTATATGTGAGCTACAGATTATACAGTTAAGGGGCATCTAATTAATACAGGTAGTGCAGCTGAAGCAGCTCTTTATCTGGGGAGATGAGCAGGTCTTCCTTAGACTGAGCTCTGAGAACTCTCTTTTCACTGGCTGTAATAAAAACTAAGGCACCATATAAATAAATAACAGTGATATTTCATCCAGTGATTTAATCTTAGTAGGTAGATGAATGACTGTGCCTTCCATGTTTTTACTCATGGTCAGGCTTGGAACTGAGAACATGGGCGTGTGCTTTTATCTGTTTTTGGCTTAGTAAATAATGTCTCACTCATGCTGGGCCAAAAGGTGTTATAGCCAGTTTAGCATTTGCATGCTTGGAAGGTATAAAGACTACACCATACTTTTGCCCTTTTTGTGATACATATCTATCACTCTAGGAACTGTTATTCCTTGACAAAGGAATTCATATGCTTTTCTATGACTCTTTGGAATGGTCAGCTGTGACACTGTCACAGCTTAGCCAAAATTGCTGTGTTAGAGTTGAAAATGTTGAATAGTGTAGATATACTATAGGGAATTGATGGGCATAAGGGGAACAATATTAGTTCCCAGCTGGAGACCTTCAAAAGTTTTTACAATAAATGCACATCAACGAGAAAGGAAAAAACTCATGCTGGGAGAACATTTATTGTTATTTCCACTATACTGTTGGTTCAGGAGTTGCAATAGCTCATGCTAACTCCTCACAGAAGAGCTGCATGGCTCATAAGTGCACAACCTTTGTGAATTTATAACTCAGTCAAGATCTATTGATCTTTATAGTTTCAGGGCTGAGTGACCTTAGAAATATATAAAAGCTTACAGCTTATGGAGTTCAGAGTATCTTCTGAAAACGAGTATTTGCCTTCTAAAATTTCTAAGCTTGAGTTTGTAATTTTTCACATATTCACCCACATATAGAACCTGGGACCTGACTGGGGCCTGGAAAAGCTCAAGAAGTCTTGCCCTGCGTCAGTCAAACACTGGTATCAGTACAGGCTGAGGGATGAATGGACTGAGAGGAGCCCTGCTGAGGACTTGGTGATACTGGTGGATGAAAAACTGGGCATGAGCTGGCAATGTGGTTTTGCAATCTAAAAAGCCAATGAAATCCTGGCCTGCATAGAAAGAAGCGTGGCCAGCAGATCAAGGGAGGTGATTCTGGCCCTCTACTGTGCTCTGTTGAGACCCAACCCAGAGTGCTGCATCCAGCTGTGGAGTCCCCAGCACAGGAAGGACATCGACCTGTTGGAATGAGTCCAAAGGGGGGCCACAAAAATGGTCAGAAGGATGGAACACCTCCACTATGGGACCAGACTAAGACAGTTGGGGTTGTTCAGCCTGGAGAAGAGAAGGCTTTGAGAAGACCATTTTGTGGCCTTTCAGTACATGGAGGGTGCTTATGAGAAAGATGGGGACAAGCTTTTTATCATGGTCTGTAGTAATATGATAAATGGCAATGGTTTTAAATGAAAAGAGAGTAGATTTGGACCAGATATAAGGAATCAATTCTTCTATGATGAAGGTGGTGAGACACTGGAACAAGTTGCCCAGAAAATTCTTCACTTTTTTTGAGTTTTATTTATACAGATATGAAAGTCTGGCAATGATGGCAGTGTACAGTAAACTAATGTTCTCATTTATCCATTTTGATGTTTAGTTTCTAACTATGCTACTAAAATTAAGCTGAAATATTCCCTTAAACTTGCTTAAAACCCCATTTTTTTTTTAAATAGCATTAAAATTGTACTTTAGAAAGATCTCTTTTCTGCTTACGAACTCTGCTCATGGCAGTGTAGTTTTCAATTCAAAGCTCTATGAAGTACTGCCTGGAAATATCCAGCTCTGTGGTGAGTTTGGGTGATTATTTGTTTTCTAAGGCAAGTGCGGTTCTGCACCTGACAATTTGAGGAATAGAATTGTTTTGTAGAGAAAGACTTGAGGATCCCAGTGGGGAGGAAGTTCAAGAGAAATTAGCGCTGTGCCCTTGCAGCAAAGAGGGACAACCTTGTGCTGGGCAACAAGAGTGTAGGCAGCAGATCAGGGCAAGTGATTATTGCCATGTATTCAACACTCACAAAACTATATTTCATTCCAGTTTTTGGCTTTCCAGTTCAAAAAAGACATTGACATACTGAAGTCTCCAAGCCAATGAGGGGACTTGAGCACTTAGAATACAAGGACGGACTGTGAGGGCTGAATCCATTCAGCCTTGAGAAGAACAAGTCATGGAGACTTTGCTATTGCCTATAACTTCCTCATAGCAGGGAACAGAGAGTATGGGGCAAGCTCTTCTCAGAGATGTACAGTAGGGGCACTGGGCACAAGCTGGAATACTGAAAAATATTATTAGAGAGAAGGAAAATTTCTTACTGCGAGAATGGTCAAATACTGGAGCAGGCTGTGCAGAGGGGTTGTGGATTCTTCATCTATGGAGATACTCAGATCCTCACTGAATATAGCCCTTAGCCACCTGCTTGATTTGCCTTGCTTTGAGTAGGCCTCAAGGAAATCCCTTCCAATATAGCATACTTTATGGTTTTGTAATTCTATAGGGTGGGAATATAAAATTGCAAAGGAAGTGTATTCTAAAACTTGTGCTGACCCGAGTAAAATTTTTTATTTAAATGAATGCTACGTTTGTTCCTTGGTTAAATAAGCCATTTAACCTGTCCACAGTGGAGAAATTGGTAGGTGGCATCTCAGCCACATCTTAACTTACTGAATTGATTATTGGTGGGTATGGCCACACAGTTTGTGCTGTGTCGTGCAGGGTTATCAGCAGCATGAAGGGTCATCCTGAGCATCTGAAAGGTCAGACATACATGTAAGATACAGGACAGCTAATCAGCAATTACAAGTTTGCTGTGGGTCTACATCTTGTATGTCTGTGCGTTTAGCTAATAGGGAGTGCACCAGGGAATGCATGAATGAATGAATGAACAAACTAAAAGTACCCACGATTTGTGGGGGCTAAGTGCTTACACTTCAGGCTAGCTAACATGGCAAATTATCACCTTCATATCCCTACCTAGTCTCTTTTTTTCTCCTTTTCTTCCTGTTTTCTTTTTGGTGCTCCTACTATTCTCTATTATCTTTCATCTATAATTCTTTCAGGTGTTTTTCCTTATTTTCCATTCTCTCCAGTAGTTCCTCAGATAATCTGTTACCTAAATTATCACTCTCTATTTGTATTTGGTTTTTCTCTTGCTTAATCTGATTGTGAGTTCTTTAGTGTAGATATCGAACAGATTATGTTGAATATTATTGAATTTATTAAAGGAGAAAAAAACTTGTTTAAGGTATTTAAGCATGTGTTTGTCAAGTACCATGCAAATGCATAAAAATAGCTGTGATTAATACTAATAATATTACTGTTGTCATGGTTAATAATAAGTGTGATCAATACCAATATAAATAAAATTCGTCACTAGTGCAGTTGCTCAATGAAGATGGTTTTGATAATAATAAACACTGTCATCAAATATTTTTCTTGATTATAGAGGAGACATCCTAGTAATTTGCCTTGCTCATAATTTACCTGATGTAGGTAAAATATTAGATGTTTCAGTAATTACTAATGTGCTTCAAGCTACTCCTTTATTGAGAGGAATAATTACTGCTTGCTTCCATTCATCACTCATTTTACACTGCAGCATGGACAAGAACATATCAGAATGTACGTATTCAAGAGTGGCTCACTGAACCCTTGGGATTTTATTTTCTAGTGATTTAATGGCTTAGCTCTGTAAAGTATATATTTTTTTTAATTATGTATATTTTTTTCTTTAAGAAATCTACAGTCACAAAAGTGACGGCCCTGACTATGATCTATAAGATGGTAAATGTCTACATTAATTTTATTATGTCAAAAACAGTTGGAGCAGGGAAAGTATTAAAGAAAAGCCTTACACATCTTTTGTGTTACTTTTCTCAAAATATCAGTTGATGGCTAGCATGGCAAGCAGACTTCTGTGCTAGATGGACTTTTGATCTGACTATGCAGCAACTTGTGTGAGCATTAGATCCCCTTGGGTAGACACCCCAGAAATCAGCCAACAGCTGTACCCGAATGGTACATAATGAGAGGGGTGTGGAAAATGCCCTAATTCAGAATAGCTCATGGTCTTATGTGTTGGGCTTTCCTTCTGGTGGAATGGAGCAATGGGTAGGAACATTGTCAAGGAGAGGTGGATTAAGCCTCTATCTCCTTCAACTGAAGGGTGCATTCTTGGCACTGTTTAAAATGAGGTGGAGACCCCCCATGTTCTCAGTTTGGTGCTAACTGCAAATCTGTGTAGGGCATTTCTTATCTGCCTGACTAGGTTGGAAGAAAATGCAGTTTTTGAATTGTCCTCAAGTACAAGCCTCAGAGTGCTCTTCAGCAGCTCAGCTGTATGCAGACATTTATAAAAAATCAGTCTTTGCACACCTGGGAAGAATTAATATTAACCAGCCAAGATCTTGCCAGGAATAGAACCTTGAATTCTACTTTTGTCTCATGAGTTTCTTTTTCAACACTTGTCTCAAGAGTTGTGGCTCAGCCACTGATGTTATTAACTATAGTGAGTAAATTAATTAAATAAAACCAGACTAGATTTATTTTAGAACATATTAAACCAAAATTGCTTTCACATTCTCCTTTATAAAATATTTGATAATAATTAAAATAAAACCCATCAATTAAAAAAAATTGATGAAATTATATGTATATTTCTAAATAATTCTACCAAGTTATTTAAGCTACGTTTCATAATGTTTGGTTTGTTATGAAGCAATAGCTTCATACTTCATGCATTTTACAGTGCAAAGTTGTTCTAATTAGAGTAAACAATAACATCACATTTTAAAAATAAATAGAAAAGGTTAAAATTTATTTTGAAATTCTTAGCGAAGGAACAAAATAGTCCTGTGGGAGAGGAATTTAAAAATTTGAAAGCACAGCTCTACTCCAAAGCCAGGTTGAAGATGAGTATCTGGGACATCCCTAAATTGTGGATTAGCAGAACAAAGAAGGTTTTTCTTTTTCTCTGAGCTTGACTTTCATTGTGTTCTTAAAAAAACAAACAAAAAAAACCCCTCCAGAAATCCCAAACCCTTTTGTAGTGTCTTTGGAACTTTTATGTTTGGACAAGAAAAAAACGAGTCATATGCACCCAGAGACTTGAAAATGATGGACAGCAACTGGTAGTTACAATTAAACATTAATTAGATAATCACTCTGCTTTATTTTGAATGTTTGTGCCATCCCAGAAATCTCAATGTGCTATGGTAATTAGATAGACTTTCTGCATAAATTAGGCTATATTAAGACAGTTTATGTGGATAACAATATCTTCATAGACTTGATTGATGATCACTTCCATTTTAATTAATTAATTTTTATGTGAGTGATAGGAAAGTCATTCAACTGCACCCCCGCATTGTGGACCTGGGGGCCTTACACTGAAGTGTTTTTCAGTAACAGAGGTAAGTTAATGCCTGGGCAGACTGAATTTACATAATAAGTGCCATTTTTATGTACATGTGCAAAAAGAACTCATTTTTTATTGTAATATGACTCACAAACATTCCCAAAGGGAAGAAATCTGTTATTGCCTTGTATACTCGTTCTTATACATGGTAATCATTGCATGAGCAAACATATGCACCAAAAAAATCCTGTCTCTTGGACTATAAGCAGTAATTATCTCTGCTTAATATATCTGTCACACTGTTGGTAACCATCTGATGGGGAATGCTTGTGCTACTTTGCATTCATTCAGGCTTTCAGTAATTTTTTGAATACTTGAGAAAATTCAGTAAAGCTCAGCTGTGCCTGAAATATTAGAGAGTGCTACAAAATCTGCTTGATTATATCAGTCAGTACTGCATCAGAGATTTGCAATTTCTGCACCACAAATAGATGCTCAAGTGTGCTCCCAAACTGAAACAGGTCATGACTTGTACTCTGCTCTACTGGAAATTGTTTGGCATTTACATGTTTGTTTTCCCACTGTAATAAATATCATGCAATAAGGATAATTGGTTTTAATTCTGGGATGACTTGTCATGAACTTGATACTGCAAACTTGAAGAGAGGCACAAGATAGAGCTTCTCTCTGGTGGTTTGCCAGCCTGTCTAGGGACAAGTTCTGCTGACATCCAGAGAATCTCCAAAAAGATGTGTCAGGAAATGGGCAGCAGCAGACATTAAGGTTAAGATTCCCAGAGGAATGTGTGGTAGCAAAACCTAGCTTTTTAGGTACATTGTGTCCCTGCCTGAGGAGTTCTCGGGAATTAGATACACAGACATGGGAGCCTTACTTTTTACCAATGAGATGTTTACAAATTAACCACAGCAAAGAAGAGAAGAAATGCTGGTGGTAGAAATAATTTTTCATATTTCCAAGAAATGAAAAACCTGTTCTGAGACTACCAAAAGTGCCCATCTTCAACTGGGACCTCAATCTCTTTTAAAGTGAGGCTAGAGACTTGTAGCAAGGTATGATCATAAAATTTCTCTGGGACGAGTATCTCTCCTTTTTTTCCACGAGTTCTGTGGTTACAGTGCACATTTGACATGGGAAGAATTTGTTGAATACCTGTCACTATATGAGAAGTTCTCAGAGTGCTTCAAATGAAGACTTTGATCATCTGATGAATTTCAATGTGAAAAGCCTTGAGAACAACTTGTTGAGTGTGGACCTTGAAGATCTACCAGCTCTTTGAGAATGCAAACACCCCTGGGGACATGAGAAGGGGTTAGTATGCCAGTGCCAGAGCAGGAAAAATATCAGGCACATTAGCCATAGAACGACTTCTAGAGATGGAAAATGTTGACTGTTCACAAATCAGTGGGGTTTTTGGTTTATTTGTTATTGTTCCTTTTAGCCCATCTATTTTTCTGACATGTTGAGCTCAGTAAGAATGTAGAAGTGATTAGGAAGGGAGGAAAAAGTAGTTCATCTTGAGATAGTCCTTATGTTCAGAAAGCATTTGGGAAGAAAACATGCAAGAAGAACTCGTAAAAATATTCAGCACAGATTTACTCATTCCATATGTCTGAACGTGTCTGGTTCACAATGTGCACACCTAGGAGCTGTGGTGTACTGAGCATTACAGTGCAGTCTCACTACATCAGAAAAGAAATTTGAAGTCCACTTTTCAGCTTCAATTACTGATTTTGACTATCTAAAGAAATCAGAGATTTTTCATATTTAGTTGCAAAACTGAGAATCTTTCTTTAAAGTCATTCTCTTTCTTGCAAACTTTTGAAAAGGCTGAAACTGATGGGTTTCTGTGCTATGTATATGAAATAGATGTCTCAGCAAACATGAGTTCATTGCTTTTCACAGCGTGAAAAGTGCATGGTAAAGTTAAGTTCTCCTAGCCTCAGAATTTTTATTCTTTGTTACAGACTACCACCTATAGAAAGAGGGAAGTTTATCCCTTATGAAATAGAAGTCATAACCAGTCTAGGACTCAGTTTTCCTGCTCTGTTCCATGGGAATTTGTTAGACCAAATCAGTTCAGTTGGTTCCTATCTTCTGAAAGTAATCACTAGCTGTTATTATAACTAACTGTGCCAGTGAAAGAATGTTCCTATGCACTTAAGTCTCTACTGCTCACACTGTACCAGTTTCCAGTATTAAAAAAGACTAGGGACATTTGAAATAGTTGTTTACTGGGGTCATCTTATTTTCAAGGGTTTCAATATAGACAATATTTCAATATAGACATTCAATATATGATGTGGGCAGTTCTGTATCAGTTACTTGGATGTCAGAGAACAGTCCTGGACATTTACTTCCGTAGAGAATAGCCTCAATGGACAAAGTTGCTTAATATTCAGGGGCTTAAGAGGAGAAAAGACATTAGGCTGGATCTCTTTCCATTTCTCCAGCTCTTAGGGAGGCTCCCTGTTCAGTAAGTGATCCATTGGTTATCATGTCAGTTGACTCTTTGTTCTATTACAGCTTAATTATTCTTGCTATGTTGTATGTAAAACAGTTGAATTAGAGAAAAATCCCATGGTGAAGAGCTGAGTCGAAGCTGCTGGTTAGCAAAAGCCTTTTCTTCTTACATTATCTTTTAATCTGTTGTATTAATGTCACAGGCAGGATCCCCTTTAATTAACAGGAAGACAGGTGATGTGATACACTATTCTTCAGCTAGAAGCAGGAGAAGCAGATATTGATTGATTAGAGTATGGCACTCATCATGGAGACCCAGCATGAGAGCTGTATCAGAAGGATAGGGGGGCAAAGACCTTGGGCCCCTTTGATGAGATGTGACAGAAATGCCAATAGTGAAAGAAGCCAAAACTGGTATCTTTGCCCATTGCTGTGACTGGCTGGGCTCATGTAATATTTCACTAAACACAATAATTACTTCTGATGTTTTTGGTGTTGACAGAAGTGATAGCAAGAACTCTGAGCATTGCTTGGCTTTATTCAGGGTGAGACTGGCAAGAGTCAGAAATTGCTTCTGCATGAGCTTGGGTTTTATCCTCAGAAGACTCTTCAGCACCACTCCAACACTGTACAAGCAGGTTAGTCTCTCTGTCTCAAACATCCTGCCAGTAGGTTCCACTGCAGCTGCTTTTGCTTTCATGATAATATGAACAGCAATTTTACTGCCTTGCTATATTTAAAACCAGATGGTGGGCCCACTTACCCCCCAGGCAAACATTGCAATTCCTCCTTTTTCAGATTTTAGTATTTGGTTGCTGACTGAAGCACCAGGGTTTAGAATCATTGCTGCTATACAGCACCACATTTCCTGTAAAACCCCTTTTATGTCTTGTACACTTATATATTATATCATAGAAGCATATACATTCTGCTGCTAACTAGAAAATATGAATTGTAGTCTAAAATACATGTATGAAACATTAAAAAATAAAAAGCTCTGTAGCAGAAAAATAATTCCCTATTTGCAAGTATAATTTGGTATTATGAATAGAAGCAAAGACGGACAAAATAATGACATTACCTTTTGAATCAGAAATTACCAATTATGATCAGTTCTGTTGTATTTAGTAATAGAACAATTCCAAACTATTTGTTTACAAGATGTATAAGTATTTGCAGCTCTTTTTTCATCCTCATTGACCTCATCTCTTATTTTTTCTGTCAAGGGAATGATAGCACTCAGTATGACACAGAAATTATATATGATGCTCACTTTGAGGCTAATGGTAGTTCACAATGAAATACCTGCTGGCCAGAGCTCTTTATAGAGAGGTTTTCATATCTAAGATCTGTTGTGATATTACCATCTTTCATTACAGTCTTTTGATATCTTCTGTGCTACAAATTTCATCTGGTTTCTATGTAAATATCAAAAAGCAATAGGGTGGACTTCAACTTATATTCTATAGGACATAATAATATAGTTTTAATAAGTTTTAATAAAATTGTAGTTTAAATTAAAAAAGTTTTAATTAAAAATAGTTTTAATTAAAATTGTCTCTCATTCTGAGGCTTTGGAAACATTTATTTTATTTTTCCTGATGTGTTAGTTCTCTGTTTTTTCTGTGACACAAGTTGTCATTTTCTTCTGTGTTTACTTTTTGATTGAGGATCCTATGAGCTCTTCCAGTGTCACCCATCCTTCTAGCCAAAGGCAGCAATCAGCAGCTCAGAGCTGCTTCATAGTAATGGACAGTTTTCCAAACCAGGGGACTATTAATGCCAATAGAGAAAGTCAGCAAAACCCAAACCCTGTAAAATATAAAGTGGAAACCTGTTTCAAGCCTATTAAAAAAGCCAGGAAAACCCAAAAAAGGGAAAAACCCTCAACCATACAAAAAAACATCTTCCCACAAAAAAATACCAAGTAGCTGTGGCTAATGCACATGCAACCTGAACCTAATAAATTATGCTCCAGTTATTGCTGTAACCTGAGAATTACCATGATTGCTCCTAGTTGTAAATAAGGATAGAGGACTTCATAAAAAACTCTTTGTTAGCTAGTCACATTGTATTGGAGCTGGAACAGTCTATGTGACTGGACAACCTTCAAAAAACTAAAACATAACCCTTCAAAAAGATTTAATCACTCTATAGAAGTGAAGTGCTAAGTACAGTCCCTGACAAAATTAGCTCTTTTAGTGAATACATGCCCGGTCATTGACTACACGTACATTACATTTGCACTTTGGAAATGCCCAAAACCTTGTTATGGGAAAAGAAAAACACCTTATATGTAAACTCATTAGCATCATTATAATTAGCATCTAAACATTTTCATCAGTGAATTGTTATTAGGCCAAATGTAACTATTAGAAAATAAAAAAGGAGTCATACAGAAAGATAAATGTTAAAAATTGTGCACACACTTCCCCTTTTCATAGAATCATAGATTCACAGATCATTGCAGAATCACAGGATGGCTGAGTTAGTAAAGCACCCCTGAAGAGCACCTAGTCCAACTGGCCTGCTCAAAGCAGACTGAGATAGGTTGCTCAGGGCCGTGTTCCGCCAGGTTTTGGGCATCTCCAAGGATGGAGACCACAACCTCCCTGTGCAACCTGTGTCTCCCTTATGGTGAAGAATTTTTGTTATGTTTAATTGCAAATTTCTGTATTTCAATTCTTGCCTGTTGTGTCTTGTCCTGTCCATGAGCATCACAGAGAAGGTTTTGTCTCTGTCTTCTTTACTCCCCATAAGTGGTGTTTATAAACCTCTTAAACGTAGGATCCTCCTGAGTCTTTGCCAGGCTGAGCAGTGCCAGCTCTCTCTGCCCTTCCTGGTAGAATAGATGCTCCAGGAGTTCTATCATCTTCATGTTCTCTTGACAAACTTAGTCCTGTTTGGTGATCCATGTGTTTGTTGTACTGAGGAGCCCAGAATTGGACCCAGAAGTTCAAATATGGTGCTAGTATGTAATTTTGTGATGTTCTTTGCTTATTTGATTTTATACTGGTGGTGTGGTTACTCTTCAAATATTCTTCTAGATTCTAAGCTGAATTATTTAATTCCATATGTGTGTGGAATGTACAGCCTGCTGTCAAAATTCTGAACCCATTGTTGGAAGAAGTATGATAATAATGATAGTTTTTTCTTCTGTACTGTAGGAGCCGTTTGGGATCTTGTTTACTAGATCTACAGGTTTACAAGTGCTACACCTTGCTTTTTTGTCTCTGGTCTCCAAGGTTTCATTATATTTGAACTTATTTTAGATGGTGCTTTATCTATGTTGTTTTTTTCTTATTTTTTACCCCTTAAACTGCTTTTACCAAGCTTCATGTCTGCAAGTTGATTTTAGCCTTCCAGTTTCTAGATTTTCAGTGGAATAGAAATCTGTGTCCATTTTCTTGTCATTCTGATCTCATAATCACTTTACAGAGGTGTTATTAGCTCAAGGTCCTTACTGCATACCAGACCCATGTTCTGCTGCACTCCATTGTTATCTCAGTGACATGAATGTTTCACTTTGCAGGAACATCTACATTACTGACTTTATAAAATTATTCTTACACCATACAGAAATTAGTAAAAGGAAAATGAATTAGGTTTATCCACTTGTTCATTAGGAAAAAAACCCAAACATGCTACATTTAAACAAACTAGAGCAAAGCAAAGACTGGTCAAAATTATTTCAAGCAGGGCAAGCCTGACGAACTTGAGTCCTAAGGAGCAGCAAACTCACTTTGAAGCCTGTGTTTTTAGTACTGCTAGCAATACCAATATTACATGAATTCCACTTCAGAGGATCCAGAGGGTATTTCTGGATCTTGGGGAAAATTATAAAGGGTGAATAAAGGATCTGAAAATTGGGAAAGGAATATAAGTACACGATTTTTCTCTAGTCTTGAACCAAATTTTCCAGTGTGTTTTGAAGTGCTGGCTTGCTGAGAGTGTCAAGTAGTTGATGCTGTGACATTTAATGAGCAAGCATCTATAACTGAAAGTTCAAACTTGATTTCTTTTCTTTTAAGGCAGAACTTGAAGGACTGAAAAATCAACAAGACTCAATCAAGTTGGCAACATCAACAGAAAAGACTTGGCCATTGTATTTGATATATGTATGAATCATGAGCAGCAAAATGTACATAGAGTTGCAGAAAGTGCACAAAAGCTGTTGTTTTGAAAGTAATACAGCTTGAAGCAGCTATCTCAACAGGGCCTTTGTCAAATAATAGTTTTCTGCAGTGAATTAATTACTTGGCTAAGTATGCCAACATACTTAAAGGAGTGGTCCTTCGTGCATCTGTTCCAGCGCACTCTGGAAAACTTAATAGAAACATCTCCAGAAGCAATCCAAGATTCATATACTTATAAGATTTACATGCTTCAACAGTGCTAGAGCAAGATAAAAGCATCTTGGCCTCACAGGTAAAGGTAATTAAACCTAACAACTCTTGGCTTCACTCTCTTGCAGTCCTCAAAATTCTCACCTCTAAGTTCACACTTGGAAACCAGAATTAAGGATGAATGAAAGGTGTGGGCTTCCACAAGGCCATCAGAGAATTTTTGACTTGCTGGCAGTTCTTAATGGTTAGGCTATGATTTCTTCTTTTGTGAGCAACTTTTCTTTGCAATCACCTGATGAGCCTGTCAGCAGAGGAGGCCTAACGAGATTCTTTGAACTAGGCTGGAGAGTCTCTAATGACTACCATTTGTTCTTAGCTAGTGATCCTTTCAAAAATTCATTTTGTGTGCTGCACCTAATCTACCTTCTTGACAGCTCCAAGCACTTAAATGAGCAGAACTTTTCTCTCCTGAGGCTGAAACGGAACCTTTGTTTACATGTAACCTGAAAAAAGTATTCTTCAGAAAACTTAAAGGGGGTTATTTCCTAGGGAGAAATAGAAAAAATAATCATCTTGTATAAGATCTCATTGACAAAACCCCAAAACAGGGTCTGAGAATGTTATGTATCTGATATTCAGTAGCAGATTTTTTTCCTCCCTGATGGAATGGAAAAGAATTTATTATCTGTTGATTTACCTGAGCTGCTGTTGGCTGCAATATTTTCATGGGTCATTTCAAAGTGAATTGTAAATTTCTCCTAAGACTGTGGTTCCTGGGTGACTTTTTATTTCCCAGAAGCTCAGAAATCTTCCCTCTCTCTGAATAAGAACCCAAGTTCATTTAAAAAAACATTGTCAATTCTCGTATTTCCTTTTTCTGAATCAGGCCTCTTTTATATCACAGAGCCAAAGAAACTAACTTGTTAATATTTTTGGTTGAAAGTGAATATAGATTAAGCAATCCTGCAGTTTTATCTCTGTGTAGAATATATTTTATTGTCTGGAAAGATTTACCCATCACCACATTCTTACCATATTTTGAAGTGTTTTTCCATTAAAGAAATTTTCCTACTTCCAAAAGGATATATTACATTTTATTGTTATTTCCAGTATTGTAAGAATACCAAGATAATTGCAATAAAACATTCTCTGCTCTGCAAATAGAAACTTCAATTTAAAAAAAAACTTGAGAAAACTTCTGCTGTGGTTACAGTCACTTTGTCTTCTACTGGAGTTAATTTAGCATTTAGAGGGCAACTTCTCAGTCTGTACAAGTACACAGAAAGAAAATCTGACAAGGAATGAAACTCCAGACTCTGGCACAGCTGTACTGAATGCCTCCTCTGTTCTGCCAGACCAGTGTAGCTATCTTGCTTTTTCTTCTGTGCACTCTGAGAAGCCTAAATCTAATTAAACAACAGACAAAAACTAGACATGCAATTGATCTGTGAGAGGAGAAAGGGGAATAAATTAGCACTGAAAAGTTTAAATTGAAAGTAATTTCAGTATATTTATCAGATTGGCCTTTGAGGAAATCTGTTTGTTTTGGAAGCCATTTTTACATTTAGCCAAGAGAAAATCCAACATTTTCCCCCCACCATGCTTTTTCCTTTCAAAAGCAGAAATCAAATGCTCTTGATATGCCTTCAGCACTTATCCTACAGAGCAACAAAAAAATAAACGCCTTCCTAACATCCCATTCTTCTTCTACTCTTGTACCTAATATTCTTCCACAAGAAACATATCCTTGTCAAGACATTTTTTATACAGCTACATTTAATGCAGTTTCTCTTTGTGAAGTACCACCTGGCCTCTTAAATTCGGCTTTGGCAGAGCACTTTAAATACTCTGATAAAGTATATCTAACCCATTAAAAGGCCAAGTCTGAGTTTCATGATTCTTAGTGAGAGAGAGAGAATGAGATTAGAAGGAGCTTGAACTACCTTTCATATTATCACATTGTCATTTTAAAAATATATTTAATATCAATCTTATTATGAGCATAGTCTGCAGCATTATCTTTATGATTGCACAAATAGGCATAGAGTGCATTTCACAGTCTATTTTTAAAGGGGCTTGCTGAGTATCTGCTCTGACTCAAAGCACATTAACATGCAAATAAGGACATAAATCTTGAGGAGAAGGAAACGCCACAGAAACTTGGCTGTAAATGAACTAAGTTCAACAATCAGTCAAATATGTACTATATTGACTCAATTTTTGGTGCATCACATCTGCTTCTAATCTCTCTAATCTCAGCATGTTCAATGTCCCCAGAGCTTTTATTTGACCTGTTGATGACATGATCAGAGATGTCATGGGAGGCAGCTAGGCAGTACAAATGAGCACTGGGTAGGGATGCTGTTAGGGCTGTGGTAAATCACACTTCAAAATGTTTGATAATATGCCCTTGTAGTGTCATAATCTCAGTGTCAAATATTAGCAATTTTTCAAAGCTATGGGGTATGATAGATTACCTCTGTCTTCCCTTGTATCTTTTAGAACAGGATCTCTTGTAGTTCTTGAAGACTTTCTTCAGATGTTTCAGATCCACAGCAGGATCTTTTAGTACCTCCAGTAAGTTACATAGTCATTGCTATTAAATAGCTTTTAAAAATGCACACTTAGTTATTTTTTGGGACTTCCAGTGATTCATAATTCATTTAGAGCACAAATTATCATTCATATGGAGGAAACATAAAAGAATATATTGATGATCTGCCCTTGAAAGAAAAAAAGATTCTGTTTGTAGTGATAGTTTGAGATAGGTTATGACTGGAAATTGGCTGAAAAAATGGCTGGAAAATGATGTAAAAGGCTGTTATTCTCTCCCTCTAAGGAAAGGAAGATGCAAGGCATCTGCTGCAACATAAGAACGAGACTGAATTGCATATACAATTGGTGAATCATGTTGGAAAGTGGTGTAGTCTGTTATTGATCATGAGGGCTCTGGAATTTGGAACCAAAGGGGAAAAAAGACCTGAGGATACTGAGCTATAGTGCACAGACAACTTTGATTTGGGCATTTTTCTATAAGACCACTATTCATTTAATCTCCTGAAGAATGTGAGGAATTTTTCCTGAGAAATTTTATGTCTCACTCCAGGCCATATTTTAGTGTACATGATTTTACTCTGAGTGTATCTCTCTCAATTTTTTTTCTTTTGATAAAATTGCAAAACCAGAGACTAGAGTTGATACAGAGACAGAATGGTAAGTGCTAGCAGATTGAGACTATAAATGTCTCCATTCAGAAGAAGGAAAATGTTATTTTTTCTGGTGATAATCCATACTTTAACATACTACAGGAAGATGAAAAGACTCTAATTAGATACACGTGTGAGTACAGAAGGAGGGTGAGTTCTTACTAAGGAGGCTGTCAAGATGTAGAATACTTGCAGTGGTATCCATGGTAGAATGAAAAGTCAAAATATATAGATAGCTGCATAGAGAAGAGTAGGAGACTCTTGTGGTCCTATAGTTAAGCTTTCCACTGTAAGCGATAAAACTATTTCTGCAAATTTTCTCTACTGATAATCAGAGAATAAGAGTATATACCCTAAAATAATGCAACATGATCTAAAAATTTTGATTAGACTCATGAAAATATATCTTGAAGAGAATGGGATAGCATTCCTCAGACTGTATGTCATACTTCAAAAACACTTTTGATGGTTGAATATTTCCTATTCATTTTTGATATGAATATGTTCTTGACCTACTCACTAGGCTGTTGAATTCTCTGTATTTTGTGTGTCCCACTATGCTTTCCACGGTTTCCAGCCTAACTGGCTTTTGTCTTATACAAGGTATTTCTGTGGTGTAGTCTTTCTGGCTATTTCTTCATTGAAATAGGAACTCAAAATCTACCTGTCTTAGACCTACAGATCAACACTGCACAGATTTTATATCAAAGAACAGACTTGTCTTGTAGGTTTAAAGGCACTGACACTATTGGGGTTATATGGGTTTGTGGAAGAGTAGAGATTTGCCTTAGTAGTTTAGATAATAAAGTAATGGCATGAAACTTTGTCAGGGGAGGTTTAGGTTGAATATCAGGAAAAAGCTCTTCACCCAGAGGGCAGCTGGGCACTGGAACAGGCTCCCCAGTGAAGCGGTCACAGCACCAAGCCTGACAGAGTTCAAAAAGGGTTTGGAAAATGCTCTCAGGCATGTGGTATGACTCTTGGGGCTGTCCTGTAAAAGGTCTGGAGTTGGACTTCGATGGGCCTTGTAAGTCCCTTCCAGCTCGGAATGATAGCTCTTCCACAGAAAATTTAAAAATAGCAAAATACCTCTAATCTCTAAAATAAAGTGGATGATTTATCTTGAAGTGGTTTATTTAAATCTTCATAGAATCATGGAATAACACAATTTTTAGGTTTGGAAGTGACCTCTGGAGATCATTGAGTCCAACCCCATTGCCAAGGCCGGGTCATCTTGAGCAGGTTACACAGGAGCACATACAAGTGGGTTTTTAATATCTCCAGAGAGGGAGACTCCACGACCTCCTTGGGCAACCTGCTCCAATGCTCTGCCACCTTCAGCATAAACAAGTTCTTCCTCATGTCGAGGTGGGACTTCTTGTGGTTTAGTTTATGGCCTTCGCCCCTCATTATGTTGCTGGGCACCACTGAAAAGAGTCTGGCACCCTCCTTTTGGCAACAGCCTTTGAGATATTCATGTATTGATGAGATCCTTTCTCAGTCTTCTCTAGATGAAACAGGCCCAACTCTCACAGTCTCTTCTCCTATAAGATCCTCCAGGCCCCTCATCATGGTTTTGGTCTCTGCTGGACCCTCTGCAGTGGCTCTTTGTCTTTCACATACTGAGCAGCCCAGAACTGGATGCAGCTCTCCAGATGTGACCTCATCAGGGCCAAGCAGAGGGGTGCTATCACCTCCCTTGACCTGCTGGCCACTCTCTTCCTGATGCACTCCAGGATACCACAGGCCCTCCTGGCCACAGTGGCACTGCTGGCTCATGATCAGCTTTTCATCCCCCAATGCTCCCAGGTCCTTCCCAGCAGAGCTGCTCTCCAGTAGGTCAGCCCCCAGCCTGTGCTGGTTATTCCTCCCCAGGTGCAGGACCCAACACTTGCCCCAGCTGAACCTCATTAGATTTCTCTCTGCCCAGCTCTCCAGCCTATCAAGGTCCCACTAAATGGCAGCACAGCCTTCAGGTCTGTCAGCCACTCCCCCAGTTTCACATCATCAGCAAACTTGCTGTGAGGGCACGTTCTATCCTTTCATCCAGGTCACTGACAAAAGAGTTGAACAAGGCTGGACTCAGTATTTATCTCTGGGGAATGCCACTCACTACAGACCTCCAGCTGGATTCTACTCTGCTGGTCACAACCTCCTGAGCTCTGCCATTCAGCCAGTTCTGGATCCAATTCAGTGTCCATTCACTTATCCACAGTTCCTGAGCTTACCTAAGAGGATATTATGGGAAACATTTTCAAAAGCCTTGCTGAAGTTGAGGTAGACAACCTCTACAGCTGTCCTCTCATAGTCTTGTCCTGCCATGTTTTCGTAAAAGACTATCAGATGGGTCAAGCAGGATTTTTCATTCGTAAATCCATGCTGACTACTTCTGATGACCTTTTCTTCTATCTTAGGTAGTGTCAGTGTGGGAATTCAAGATGGACCTCTACAATTAAGCACCAGAAACTCAGACAGAAATGACTACAAGGACACAATTTTTAACAGTTTAGCTGCAATTTTTGGATATTATGATAATGGAAAGGTAAATTTGTAGTACTGCTAAATCCACATTGAAAATGAAGGCGGTAATACGAAAACCAATGCAAAAAATTAATAATTTTGGTATTGGTTTCCCTCCTTCTATGCAATGTTTTATTTATCTTTTTTTTTTTTTTTAATTTCCTGGTGTCCTTTCTTGCTTTCCTATGTACTGAATTAGTAGTGATTACTTGTATTATCTGGCTCATCACACAGAATGAAAAAAAAAAACAACAATGAAAAAAAGCATCACTGAAGTACTATTTTGGGCTCTACTGCCTGTCACATAATGAGTAACTTGGTTGAAATGAAATGCTTTCATTATGAATGCTTTACAGTCCTAGGATCTCCCTGCTTCATTATCTTATGTAAGACACACTGAGACCAAGTAAGTGTGATGAGACCAAACAAATGTGATATGATGTGTGCACCATTTTTTCTTCATTTCATATTTTGAAACATCCTCTTGCTACTGTTGCTAGTACTATTTATTGGGGGATTTATTTAAGCAGGAAAAAGAATTTGAATTAATAAGAGAGAAATTCAGCTGCTTTTATTTCCTGTTTGCCTGTAAGAGCAGTATGCTTTCCTTAGGACAGTATGCTAAAATGGATCAGGACTTTTGTGAACAGCCAATAGACCAAATAGTTCTGGAAAGCAGGAAGTCAAATGGGAAGCTCAGTCTAACAGATCAGGTGCTGAATAGTCCTTATTTTAAGAGTGTGGATTTAATGAGGAGTACAAAAATAACATCCCTTAATTAAATGGACTCTTTCTGAAAATTAGAGGTCAGACATTAAAAGTAAATGGTATCCAGTTATGCATGTGTAATTTGCATACCTATTTCTTTCACCCAGTACAATTTTATGTCCTCCCTATTGGAGGAATCATTAAAAATCTTTTTGTTTTGTTTTTTCAATTTGAAAATATTTTCTCTCTATTTATATTGATATATTTAGGGTTTATTTTTCATTAATTTAGAAAATCTGAAAAATCAGGGTGTCATTTTCATATGCATTAGAAAATAATAATGGAGTCATAGAATAGTATTTTCTCGTCAGAGAAAATCAGAGGAAAAGAATTAGAAAGAAAATTCTTTCATTAAGGCAATTGTAGCATTTCTAATGCAAACTGACTCATTTTCCCTGCCCTTGCCATCATTAAGGTTACTTCTGTGTTGAGTGGAGGCATAAGTGGTTGAAGGACCATGGTGCAGTTCAGGAAAATATAAACAGAGAAAAATAATAAATGCAGACAGCACTTTCATAAATATATATCATCTTTTGAGATCTTATCAGCCTTTGACCTATGCTTCATTTTGTTTTGGCAAAGGTAATAAGCTTTAATAAACTAACTGATTGACTTGAATGGCTGACAGGCTTTCAAGCATTTCAGGATTTAAAGAAGATTTTCTGCACTTGTCTTCTCTAACTGTGTCAAGTGGTTTAATTAAAGAGGTTCTTCCTCTGTATAAACCTGGCTGAAACTTTATCCTTAAAGACAGTTACCATAACACTACTAGATTGTTTCTCTAGCATGATAACAAATTTCTTCATATATTCCAGGTTTTTCTAGGTATTGTGCTGATCTTCCAAGTCAGAGAGACACTGTGTCTTCAAACTATAAATTCAGTTTGGTATGCCTGAAGTGTCCCCCTGTTGCCTTCAACTATTGCATAAGAATACAGAGTATAATCAATTTTTAATTTCTCGTCTATTAAGATCAAATACCTTGTACTTAAGTGGTTGAACATCCAAATTTTTTGAGCAGTAATATTTCAAAATAACATTGTGAAATTGTTTCTCTGGCTGGTACCAAGCCCTCATACACATGTAAATATATATATTGTAAGAAGTAATTTTAACAAATCTTATATTTTCATTCAGTTTTTGAAAGGAGGCATATTGTACAAAGAGAGAGTGTATGTCCTTGGCAAATAATACCTACCTGGGAATAAATGGGTTTGAAGAAATCAAACAAAAAGAGGGATTATTAGGAAACCAGCAAGCTGTTAAAAGAACAGTCAGGCAGACACTGTCATAAAGATTTGAAATGCTGCAGCATCTTCTTTTATGGCAGTTCTCATTCAGAAAGGTCATGATTGTATGGAGAATGAAGGGTTATCTTTTATGATCTCTAGCTATTGAAAATAGTGTAAACAAATACATGCAAGGAATTGGAAAATATTTCTTAGACTTCAGAGGCTTTGCAAGACTTTAGTTGAGATACTGAAGTGCACTGCTCATAGGAGGTGATGAGAAGATCAGTGGCTATTAACCATATCCTGCAGATTTTAATACCTCAGAGAAATGGTAGCACAAATTACACACGATAACTTCCCAAGCAAAATCCTAAAGTCCTAGTTCTCTAAATGTAGCCAATGATTGATCATGCATTTAACATTACTGACTTGTCTAAGCATCTCATCTGTTGAATATTCTGCTGTCTGCCTGTAAAACTGTGGTGACCAAAACTTTTGCCAAACTACTTGCAGAGAACGGGAGGAAAATTTTAAGACTGTCTTCCTTCCCCCTCATTTACCTCTGCTGTCAACCATACTTAATCTAGGCAAACTTAAAAATGATTCAGAGTGGGGAATTACTATATTCATTTTAATTTATAAGGATTATGCTATCCTCCACAATTTTGTTTTTGAAAAATTTTGAACTAGGGAATATCTAAACTTCTATGAAACTCAAACAACCATGTTAAGCTTAAGAAATATATTTTGCTACATTGAGTATAACAAGCAAGAAAATAGTCTGAGCTATATATTTCATAACTAGGTTCAAGGATTTATTATAAGTCATGTTTGAAAAGATGGCAAAATGTAGAGGTGTTTGTCTGCATTTTTTTTGTAGTAGTTGGTTATTAACAACAAGGTACTTATGAGAGAAAGATTAGCTAAGAATATTGTCTTGAAGAAGTAGAAACTATAGCCTGTAACTCTGTATCCAAAATACACACTACAGCGTTCAGGTTTAATGTATTTTTTTTAAAGAAGAAAAATACCTTGTGGATTTTTAGTAGTGAGGTTTGTAATTTTTGAGTTTACAACTTCTATTGATGCCAAAATAGCTGTGGTGAGCTGAACATGACTGGCTCCCAGCTGCCCACCAAGCCACTCTACCACACCCCCTCCATCAACAAAATTGAGGAGAAAATACAACAAAAGATTGTGGATTGAAATAAGGGAGTTAGTTCAGTAATTAATCTCACAGGCAAGACTGATTTATCTAGGGGAAGATATACTTCCCCAGTATTGGTCCTTCCCACGGGTTGCAGTTCTTCACAGACTGTCCTAGTGCAGATCCCTACATTGGGGTGCATT
The DNA here is from genome assembly GCF_051311805.1 of Agelaius phoeniceus. Taxonomy (NCBI): domain Eukaryota; kingdom Metazoa; phylum Chordata; class Aves; order Passeriformes; family Icteridae; genus Agelaius; species Agelaius phoeniceus. The sequence goes on along the minus strand of NC_135266.1, from coordinate 57,182,996 downwards.
TCTTCAGGAACGGGGTGCTCCAGCATTGTCCCCCTACAGGGTCTCAGGTCCTGCCAGCAAATCTTCTCCAGCATGGGTTCCTCCCTCCACAGACCCATAGGTCCTGCCAGGATCCCTCTCCAGTGTAGGCTCTGGTGGGCTCTCCTCCACAGGCTGCAAGTGGATGTCTGCTCCCCTGTTGACCTCCATGGGCTGCAGGGGCACAGCTGCCTCACCATGGGCTGCACCATGGGCTGCAGGGGAATCTCTAGTTTGGCGCCTGGAGCACATCTTCCCCCACTCTCTCCACTGAACTGGCTGTCTGAGGGGCTGTTTCCATCACATATTCTCATCCTTTGACTGGTATTTGCTTTTGCTTAGGATTCCCCCTCTTTATTAACTTTGCTATCCCAGTGGTGCTACTGCCGTGGCTGATGGCTTGGTCTATTATATATATATGTATGTAGGGGGATACAGTGTAAGTAAATAAAGGTAGTATAGAAAGTAATCTTACCCCCTAAAGAGTTGCAGCTGGGCCAATTACTAAGGATTAGGAGCAGGCCTGATGTTAACAGGCCGCAGCTGTAGCCAATCAGAAGAGTGTTATAAAAGAGTGGATTGGTTGGCTGAGGGGAGCTGGAGTCAGCTGGCTGCTGTGAGGACAAGGAAGAGTCAGTGCCTAGAGGAGCTGCCTGCAAGAAATGTCAAGGAGGTATGAAACTCTAGCAATATGGAGCCCTTGCAATTTAATGACAATAGAACACTTGTACTATAATGATAACATTATATATTTATATCTATATATACACGTAGCTGGCTTTGACTCTGTTGGACATCTGGAATACTTCTGACAGCTTCTCAGAGAAGCCACACCTGCTGCACCCCCCTCCCTGCCTTGTCTGCCACTTTTCTGAGTTTATCTATGCTTAAAGTTTATTCTTTCATAAAATAGAGCAACCTAATGTGTCATGCAACTCTTCATTTCAGTAGACAGGATTATGATGTTATACATAGGAGATGATGGTTTAAAATGAGGACACATAAACTCACAGAAATAAAGTTCCTTTATTTTTTTTTTCTTCATGCAAAGGCCTCTAATAACAAGAGATGTCAGAAAAAGAAAATTACAGAGAGCCTGTGACATACAGGTTATTTTTTGGAAGAAAATATTTCTTGAAGTATCATTTGTTCTCTAGGAAAAATAGTTAAAGCTTTCAAAAAGCATTTTATATTAGCAAAGTATTAATATCATGTTAGCATGATTTTATTTTGTGAATTTTGCAATATGCAAAGAAGAAGAACCTAGTTAAATATAGATTTTGGTGTTTTCGTTACCTGGGGGTTTGAGAGGGCTTCATAACAAAATAAAGCAGTAAAAGAGAAGTGTGAAAAATAGCTTGTTACTGGATAGGATTAAGGGAGAGTAGTGTGTTGTAAGGAACCTGGTCCATATTTAGATCAGCTGTGACAGTGTCTCTTTGAGGTGATGTCACATCACTTTCACTAAATGTCTTAGCAGACTCTTCAGTTATACTCATATGTACTATCCCAAATATAAAAACACTATAATTTTTTTTGAGGAGTACTGCTTTTATTTTCAGCTTAGTGTTATCATACAATCATGATGACAGTGGAAACATGTTCTGAAGAATTTAGAAATTGAATGTTTGAATTTATATTGAATTTTATCAAGCAGAGGGTTTTTTTTTATATAGCCAAGGTATGTGATAATAGTCTGCTCTGACTAGTGTTTTATGTTCCTCCTTAAGGAAGACTGTGATTTAGCCACCATTTACCTCCTGTTTCTTTTCTTTAGAGTATAATGCTGCTGAATGTAAGATTTGTCTAGTTCAATGGAAATCAGTGGAGACATGGGCCAGTATTTTTTTCTCATGTGCTCTTGGAGATGACTGAACAGAAATCCACTAAAAATCACTGCCTATGCACTTGCATGGTTTTAACGTGGTCAAAATTTGGCAGAATGTTTTTGCTTATTCCACACCACTTCCTTCTTGTTTTCTTACTATGTATTGCTGAAATGTAGTTCTGTGGCTTGCATTCATGTATCAGAAATTAACTCTATTTCATTGAAATCAATAGCAACTCTCCTAAAAATGTAACACTGATATGGCAATGAGTCTACTAAAAAAGAAAAAGGTCATTTCTCATGGCTGTGCTGCTCTGTTCAGCCACTCTTGCAGGGCAGCCTAGTGAGGGTGCGTACACTCACCTACTTCCTTCCTACCTACCCTGCTGTACTGGGTTTGTGAGGACAGGATTTGGTAGCCAGGGCCAGGATGCTACAGAGGTAGATTCTGTGAGAAGCTGCCAGAAACTTCTCCCATGTCTGGCAGAGCCAATGCCAGCCAGGTCCAAGATGAACCCACTACTTGCCAAGGCCAAGCTAATCAGAGATGATAGTGATGCCTCTGTGATATTTAAGAAGCAAAAAAAATATTGCGCAGAGGTAATTGCACTCAGAGAAGAGTGGAGTGAGCATATGTGAAAGGAACAGCTCTGTAGACATGCAGGTCAGTGGAGAAGCAGGGGAGGAGGTGCTCCAGGCACTGGAGCTGAGATTCCCCTGTAGCCTGGAGTGAAGGCCCTGCCCCTGGAACTCATGGAGGTCAATGAGGCTGTAGGTACCTACAATGAGGCTGCAGATCCATGGAGAGAGGAGTCCATGCTAGAACAGATTTCCTGGTAGGACTTGTCACCTCATGGGGGACCCATGCTGGAACAGGTTGTTCTCAAGGGACTGCACCCCGTGGAAAGGCACCTATGCTGTAGCAATTTGGAAAGGACTGTAGCCTGTGGGAAGGACACTCACTGGAGAAGTTAATGGAGAATTGTCTCCCATAGGAGGGACCCCAGCTGGATCAGGGGAAGGACATCTCTGCTTGAGCCATGGTAAACCCAGGTATAGTGAACTGACCATAAATCCCATTGCCCAAGAGGAGAGAGGAAGTAGAGATCAGGAAGGAGCAATGGGGGGGGGGGGGAAGGTGTTTTTAATATTTGTTTTATTTCTAGTTTGCTGCTGTGATTTTGATTGGTAATAAGTTCCATTAATATCCCCAAGCTGAATCTGTTTTGATGGTAATTGGTTTGTGACCTCTCCCTGCATTGGCTCATGATTCTTTGATTATGTTTTCTCTCCCTTGACCACTTGTGGAGGGGAGTGGTAGAGCAGTGATAAAGGGGCTTTGGTGGGCACCTGGCATCCAGCCACCACACCTGCAATACTGCCTGTCCCAGTATTGCCCACAGGCACGGAGGAATCCTGGACATAAGGCATGGGCCATGAAACCTGAGCAGCAAAAAGCCTTTTAGCAGCAGTCCCACTGTATCCATTTTCCTCAGGGCTGTTGCAGGACTTATATTCTTAGCCCTCCCCATTAAAAGAGGTCTGTGATTTATTTATTGTATTGTGTTTCAAAACCTCACTGATGACTATGGCTGACTTATGCGGTAATTGTGAATAGTGATGATGGCTAAATGCTTTGGAACATCACCCTCTGTCTCCAGGGCAAAATTATACTGTGTTCACAGCAAACAGTGCTAACATTTGTTGTCTGGAGTTCAGAATATTGATATGAAGCTCAACTATTCTTTCTTACAAGTTTTAAATGTATTTTCTGGTAATTCAAGAGCTGTTAGTGCTGCCTATTAGAGCAAGATCATAAAGTCTCCATAACATGGAGCACACCTTTAAAATCTGTTTAGAGATGCACTGCTGTTTCCAGCCCTGTGATGGCTGGATGTAGTTCAAATATAAGGAAAGCCATCAACAGGGACATAAATCTATTGGGTCATCCAGTGCTGTCTGCCAGAGTTTCTCCTAAGATCTGCACCTCTTCCTGTATTTGTGAGAACTGTCCAGGGATTTTTCTTTAGCACATATGGACAAAGCTGCCACAACAGAGTGACAATACAGCCCATGTGAGTATGAAATTAGTGCCTGTTACAGAAATGAAAGCACTGTAAGAGTCTCACTATATTTGTTACCATGTTTGGAGATGAAAAGAATTCTCAATGCTAAAATTTATATGTTTGTATTTAAGAGTTCTGGTTGTCTGGTTCTTTTTTTTCACAACACTTTGTTTACAAAAATAAGATGGATGGCTAAGATTAGCACTTGCAAGTAATGAAATCTGAATAATTTTGAACATGATTCACCAAGAATTATATTTATTGTTTGTAGGCACTTTTAAATAACTCATTCTCTGCACCTCATATATTTATTCTACAAGCAGCTGTTAAAAAGACTTAATGCTGATTTCTGCTTTAATGTATTTCTCCTTGTAGATACAAATTAGTCTAAGTTTTGTAAATAAGTAATCCAGTAAGCTTTGGGGAGCCTCCAAATACTAACACCCGTTGAGATATTCTTTTAAAAAATAAGAGTTCATAATTAACATAAATCCTGGCCTTTTTTTCATTATTATTTTGGGGATGAAGAAACTGATATGGAAAAAAGGGAGAAGTTTTCTGTTCCCTTTTGAAGTCTTCTGCTGGGCTCAAAACACATGTTTAGAAATTTTGAAATGTCCAAATGTGGTCTTTCAGCCTCTATTCTTCCTGGTGCAGAGATGAAAGAAATCCAACTCTCCCATTTCTTCTGGTGAGATCTTGCCTGAAACAACTCTGAAGTAGAAAGAACTTCAAGATCAGATGCTGGAGGGGGGGGAAACAGAGATGAGAAAGAGGGAGAATTTGGATAAAGTTCTAGGAGTAAATAGGCAGGCAGAGGGGAGAATGGAAACAATCAAGCTGTATCAGCTGAATCTCTCTGAAGGCAGACAACCCCTGATGGGCCAATTACTTCATCTCAGCAGCAGGAGACAGACATTTTCTGTGGATCCTAGGCTAGTAATACTTTAATGTTGCTGAAACTTCTTGTCAGGTGGCTGCACATAGCACAGCTGTGTTCAGCGATACAATTTCTGCCTAACAGTGATTGAAAACCAATCATCCATGGAAGATGTGGTACAGAAACAGACTAGGCAAGACTTCTTTGACAAGCAAAGTAGTCTGCAACAGATGAGCAAATTTTGATTCCTGTATTTGCTGAGAGGAGAGAGGAATGCTATGCCTGTGCTGGTAAATAAATGGGTTCAGGGCCTCTGCATCTAGTTCTGAAGCCAAATAGATTTAAATGGCCTGGCACCTTGTTGTGACCACACAGTAGAGGTCACACCAAAGCAAGGTGGCTACACCTAAACCAAACTAAAATAGAGTAGTCCTTGTCTTCAGCTGTCTTTGAACTGTGCCTGACGTTGTCTGGGAAAGAGGGAGGTGCTGTGCCACAGGACCCACCCTCTTAGAGCAGAAGAGCAAGAAACCAAGCAGTGAGGATGGCTTCAGTGTATGGTCAGCCTGTCAGTGCCCTAGCCATTTCCTGATACACTCACACAGAGATTATCAGTATGTTTTGTGACTGTTGGGATCCTTCTCCTCAGTGATGGTATCAGACCATCACCGTGTGTTGTCTGTGCCTTGATTACATGCACTAAACTATAGAATTGCCATCAAAGGTGTATTTAAGTGAAATGCAGGGAGAATTCTCCCATGCTTGGGCAGACATGCACAACAAAAAACCCATCATGCTACACAACCTGTAATACCTAAGATAGTGCTTGTAACCTTTATTAAAAGTGAAAAAAATGCTTATATACAGGATGCGTGTGAATAGAAGCATATTTATTTATAGCTATTTTTTTAAAGTAAAGGGAGCATTTTGCCTAACTGAAATGAAACTCCTATGCAGTCTTAGATAAAGAAATGTGGAGCTTTAAGGAGAATATATCCTCCTGGCCCAGAAATCCACACTATTGACTCATAGGCCCAACTGCAGTGTCTAGAACGCATCTTGGAAACCTCTGGTTCATTGAAGACTTTCATGTGATTTATTTTACAAAGTAGTAGAACTGAATATTTGAAAATATTTGGTGTGTAATACTTGATAAGAACTTTTTAGTTGGAATTATGGTAAAGCATTTGTTAATTGCTGCCTTTCAAACTATTTAGTTAGAAAGCAAATTTTCATGAGCAATGGAGGATCAATGACCAGGCAATGACATTATTCCAACAGGATCTCAGAAAAGAGTAACATATATGACAGTTTTCTAAAATACAGAACACTATGAAGAGAAACTTCCTTCTTATCCCTTTTTGTGTGCTCTTCTTTGTTCACAAAGAAAGCTTCTCTTTTGAGCTGATGTGGAAAGTTCCAGTAACGTTCTTTTAAAAAGTCATTTTTGCAGATCATTTAGAGTGGTGTTGGAGAATCCATGGAAATAAGTTTTGCTGGAAAATAGTTTGTTTAAAATATTTTGGTGGTTTCATAAATACTTAGCAATAGAAGAGCTTCTAGGGTACATTTATTTCTAATATTTATAGTCTAACAGGCCTCTTCTGTAAATAGTTGGATGGTTTATTTATAAATAAAGTCACCTGATAGTATTTTCAGTTTCTAAAATAAGAAATCTTGGTCAAGACTGTTTATTTAAATTGTGGTATAACTAATTGTACAGCAACATGAAACAGTTTAGCTGAAAAAAAGAAATGTTACTTCTCCAAAAATGGTTAAGAAGAGGAATTTTCCCTTTGTATGTTAAATGTAAAATTTTCAGCAGTCTAAGAGTAAAAAGGGAGCATGTTTGCAACTATGAAACTGAACTATAATTTCATACCCAAGGCTTTTCTCAGAAATGAGCAGAACATAACAAATTGCAATTCTGAACTGTAAATACCATGTGACAAGTCACAGCTTGTATATAAATTGTATATTAAGAACCAGAAGGTGGTATTAGCTCTAATCCATCAAGGTCAGACCCACCTGCGCCTCCCTCTTGACTCCTTCCTTGCTTCATTAGCTACACAGCAGCCCAATTTTGAAGGCACAGTGCCATCTCTGCCCTTGAGTCTGTGGTTACAGCTATCCTCTTCCACAAGGGAGCTGGTCTTACAGTACTGTGCCGGTAACCCAAGCTAATGAGTAAAATGTAGAGGATGTTGATTTTACTGTATTTTCAAACAATGTCTATACTCATAATAACATCTTCATATGACTGCACAGACAGATGTGCCCATATTTTTTTGTTCCTTATACACTATATTTTATTCTTATTGATACCCAACATGTTTTACTCACAGAAGAACAGAGGCAGTCACCTAGAAAGATTTACCTGTAGAAGGACTCAGCTTCCTGCAGAAGATAACCTACTTATTTGGTCTGAGTTGTCCTTCCCAGGTTTCAAAGGCTGTATCTAAATGATGTGACTAAAGAGTTCTTCCCAATTGTCATGTAAAGGTGTGTAATACAGTCACACCCTGACTATGTTATGGGACAAGACTTGGTGATATTCCCAAGTATTCTGGTCAGAGTCTGTTGGCAGTGCTGCTGATCAAAACCAGGGTTGGCATTCGATCCTATGTTCACCATTTCCACAGCAGCCAAAGGTTTTTTTTATCTGCTTTCATGGCACTGAACCAAGCTCATGATAGATCAGTGTAGCATGATTTAACTAGAAGCCACCTAATCTTTTTTCCCTCCCTTTTAGTGGGCTTGAGATACAACAGTGCCATTAACTGGAAACAATAAAGGAGAGAAAGCTTTTTAGGGCACAAATGAAAAGTGATGTGGTGCAATAATAAACCTGTCTTTTCATGTCTGTATCCAGAAACACAGTACTTTGCTTGGATTTAATTTTTATTTTATTGCTTAAATATGCATTGTCAGCGCTAACACAATGTGTTTATCATTTTATTTTCACAACAGGGATTTCATGCCTTCTGTATAATTGAAATGTGTAAAATTACTGTGAAATCTTACTGAAGCATATGCTGAATTTAATATGCATAATATTTTAATTTTTCTACTAAGAAAGAAAAACACTTAGTAGTGTTAGTATGAAACTTAGATTTCATATAACCCCCCATAACTTATGCTATCTGTCCCTGATTTGTGGAAGATTCTCAATATTCTTACTTATTATGTGAATGATAAAAAACTTTGCAGTAAATCTTGGCATTCATATTAGGTGTTATCGTGGTTTGCCTTACTTGCACATATGAAGTACCAGTTTTGACTTTCAGACCCAGCATCTCTGATTTGTGAGTGAACATGCTCTTGTTTTTTCATGCTCTAGCCCAGATCATGTATTTCCTGGGTAGGAATCTCAACATCTCTTCAAATATGGCTGTAACTCGCTCTATAACTTGGTTATGACTACACTCAGATGCTGTCAGCTCCTATTTTTTGTGCATGGCTGCTGTGTCTGCAGTCCTTTCAGGATGCTGCATCTCCTGTTCATTGTGTTCCAAGAAGGGCAGCAGATTTCAGAGGGGAGATGAGGACAGTGATAGATAACATCAGCAGGATTAGCTGCAAGGTATGGCATGTCTAAACAGTTTGAAATACAAGCAAGAAGAAAGTGCTGTGATGAAAATGATGGAGATGACAATGAATGGGAGAAAACATCAATTGTATTATTTGTGGAAGAGGTTAATGTCATGGTTTAGGAATGGTCTTCCTCAATTTAGTAATTCCACTAAAAAGAAAACCACGAACTGCTCCCCTCCCTGCTCTGGTGGGAGATACAAAAGGCAGAGATTATTATTTAATGGGAAAAGCAATGAGATAAGAAGCTGAACAGTAGCAGCAACAACACTGATAATAGAAAAGAGAGGATGATTTACGTGTACAACCAAGCTGAGTCAATGGACAATGGCAGCAACCATTACATAGGCAGCCCTACATGCCACTGCTTTTCCCCCCAACTGCAAGCTCACCTCCTTCTCAGAAGGAGAAATCCCTTACTTCCCCACCCTAGTGATGGCATGAGGTGATAGAGAATAACAACCTAGACATACCCACATGGCTGCAAAGTCCACCCCCTCGTGGCTACTGCAAAAATATTGTCTCTGTCCTGCCTACAACAAGGACAGCTGGGAAGCCTGAGAAAGTAACATGGAAAGTTAGCTGAAGGAAAAGATTGAGAAAAAGAAATTACGTGTGAAAATGGAAAACTGTATACCTCATGTATCACTGAGGATCTGCTGCAAGACATTTTGACATTAATGAATGTGATTTAACTGGGTCTATAATGATAAAATACACAATACAAATAGGTATTTCATTGGACCCTTTACACTTGGTTCTAGGAGGATGGAAAATAGTCATGTATGCTAAAATTTGATAAGAATTGCTGGTAAGACTTGAGATATGAGAAGAAAATATGAAGGTTTTAGGAAGTGCATTTGTTTTGTGATGAATTTCAACCAAGAAAATAAATGGGAAAATAAGTTTTACTTAGAAAAGGAATAAGAGAAATATGAAGTAATTTTGGATAGAAAAAGGCCAGAGGGTGAATTTTTATCTAATTTCCTTTAAGGGCAAGAAAATTTACCCAAATAAACAAAAATTATTTTCTGTATTCCTGATTCTGGATTTATATAATTTATGTTTCAGTTGTACACATGGTTTCCAAGTAAATTAGGTTATTTAACTTGGAGATTGCAGACATTTAAGTCATGATTTATTTAGGTTGTCCTATGCATGCATAATAAATTTTACATCTTTATTGTGCTAAGATGAGAGCTAGGCTCTGCACTGTGGGCTTTATTTTAATGAAGTTCAATGGCAGAGTTTGGAAAGCATTCAGATCACTGGGGAAAAAGATAGAAGTCACAAGGTAAAAGCAAGTGAGTTCTCACAGAAGTTTCATTTATAAATAGATATGTGTGACTGATTCCTCTTAAGTTAATCTAGTATTGCTAACTTCACATTATGCAGCCATATAGGCTGAAAGTATGAAGATTCTTTTTGGTAAGATTAATAAGAAAATAAGAAGTAATACTTTTTAATCTCCTTTTTTTTTATCAGAGAGCATTTAGTTCTGTGGCAACAACTGATGTGACTAAATTTATGTAATTTTCAATGCACTTTTTGAACTGTCACTATATAATTGTCGGAAGTATTACACTGTATCACTAGATGACCAAGAACAACAAATATATGGAATCACCATTGCCCCTGTAGTTTTTATTGTAGCAAAGTCATAACAGACACATTGATTGCTCTATTCCAATGTACACAGATCAAGTCTTACACATTTTTGTTGATTAAGAGTTTTAAATCTAACAGTTTATAACTAGTGATAGGATGGTTTTGTTTGGAAGGAACCATTAAAAACTACCTAGTTTAACTCTCCCTTCCATGAGTAGCAACTTCTTCAACTGGGACAGGTTACTCAGAACCCCATCCAACCTGACCTTGAACACTTCCAATGGTGATGGGGCATCCACAACTCTGTGCAACTTGTTCTGTGTCTCATCACCATCAGCGTCCTACTCCTGCTGGCCACACTATATCTGATAGAGGGCAGGATGCCCCTGGCCTTCTTGGCTACCTGGGCACATCCTGATGAATGTTCAGGGGCTGTCCATCAACATCCCCAGGTCCCTCCCAAAGAGGTCTTGCAGGACAGATTGGATGACCATAAGCTATTCCTGCAGACAAAAGCAATTCTTCCACCTTAGAGCAGGTGCCAGGCAGTATTGGAATTGTATCATGAAAAAACAATTGAAAACATTTAATGAAGCACTCTTTTTACTGGAAACCAGATCTTGTTGGAACTGGATCATTCATTGGAACATGTCCATTTCAAGAGAAGAAGAGGTTGAACAAACAATTTTAACTTTTTGTTCTTATTTTGCTACCACTGGGTGTTTTGTTTTGGAATAATTTATTTCATTTTGGTTAGTGTATCATATGATATATGTTTTTTCATACCTATTTTTGACACTAAAAATGGAAATTTTCAATGAGTTTTTCTAGAACTTTTTACTTTGTTTTTTTAATTTCACAACAGTTTACAAATACTTTATTTTCTTTAGTATATTGGAATTTTTTCTTCTGATAATTTAAGGAAATTCTCAGCTCACAGAAATGTTGTGCCTGAACTCTCATGCTGTATATAATTTTAATGAAGATGAATCTTTTTTGTACCTGAGTAATTGTCTTTTTTTTGGTACTAGACAGTTGCAGTAAAGGCAGACTACTTGCATACGTATATATATATGTATGTCTATGTATACTCACTACTCTGGCCCTCTGATAGGCTTATATCTGTTTGTGTGTTCATTTTCAGAGGTTTTTTTTTTTTTGCAGCCAATTACCTGTAGGCCATAATCTGGTCTTGGGTTAAATTAGACATATATTGATTACTTCTTTATGTTATTCTCTTTCTATCAAGGATTCAATTATAAGGCTTCCATTATGGTATGACAATATATTTTTTTTTTGTTAAGGTAAGAGTGTAGTACAAACAGAAGATCAGGTGTCATAAAATTAATAAAAATAAGATAATAATTTCATACAAAGATCAGTGGTGCAGTATGTTATTTTAAAATATTTTTGCATTTCTTCAAAACATATTTTCCTTTGTCTAGGTCTCTGGCGTGTATTCATAGTTGTAAGACACTGTCCTGATTTCAGCTCAGAGGGAGTTAATTTTATTCCTAGTATTATTCCTAGTATTGTGTTTTGGATATTATTTATTCCTAGTGCTGTGTTTTGGATTGAGTATGAGGATATTTTTGATGACATGCTGATGTTTTGTTTATTGCTAAGTAGTACTTTCTCTAAATCAAGGCATTTTTAGTTTCCCATGCTCTGCCAGTGAGCAGATGCGCAAGAAGCTTGGAGTAAGCATAGCCAGGATAGCTGATCCAAACTCATTAAGGAGATACTCAGCATTTTAGAATGCCATGCCCATTACACAAACTGGGGGTAGTTAGTTTGAGGATGCTGCTCACTACCTGGGGATAGGCATAACATTAGTCAGTCTATATTATTATTATTATTAGTAGTAGTAATTATTATTGTTGTTGTTATGGTTATTGTTATTACTACAATATTTTTACTCTATTTCAATTATTAAACTGTCATCACACTGCAGAGCAGCTGTGTGGTGCTTAGTCGCTGGCTGGAATTAAACCAAGAAAGATTCAAAGTGCAATACTTGCACTCTTCCTGGATATGGCTGTGTCATTATAGGAAACCCATTACAAGACAAAATTGTTGTTTCTTACCTTTGAATACTTTTGCTTGCAAAACTGTATTTTGCATTCTTTTTCTCATATTCCTTCACATAAAGGTAAAACGCTGAATATTTGCTCCTTTTAGCCAGGACAAGCCTCCCATGTTTTGTTTGTAGAATCACAGAATCACAGAGTGGGCCAGGTTGCAAAGGACCACATCTGGTCCAACCTCTCTGCTCAGGCAGGATTATCCTGGAGCATATGGCACAGGATTGTGTCCACATCGTTCTTGAATCTCTCCAGTGAGGAAGATTCCACAGCCTCTCTGGACAATCTGTTACACTGCTCGGCCATTGCACAGTAAAGAAGTTCTTCTATTCAGGCAGAACTTCCTATGCACCAGTTTCTACCCATTGCCTCTTGTCCTACTTCTGGGCATCACTGAGCCGAGCCTGGTCCATCCTTTTGACATCTCCCTTCAGACTGTAGACATTGATGATGTGCCCTCTGAGTCATCTCTTCTGGAGGCTGAACAGGCCTGGCTCTCTGTCTTTCCTCACAAGAGAGATGCTCCACAGAAGGGGTGCCATCTTTCTGGGATTGAGTGTGGTTGGCAGAGCATAGGTGGTGACAGAAGGGTGCTTTGACAGCCACTGGGATGACCAGTAGGGCACAGGTCTAGAATGCATCCGGGGGCTCCAGTCTGAAGTTAAAAGGAAGGTGGTCAAGAGACAAATCTGTGGTATAGATCAGGGCCAGAGATAGCGCTGGAGAGCTGAGCTGCTGTGGGCCTTCTGGAGCACAGACTAACAGCTCTGGGAGGAACCAAAACGCAGGCCTGGGCCAGGGTGGGGTGGTCACAGCACTGTAGGTGGTGGAAAGGGATGATGATGTCTATGAATGACCCCAGAATTCTAACACTGTTGCAGATAGATCCTGGGTTCTTGTTCCAAGGACAATGTGTTCCTCTGCAGCTGTATCCCGAGTTCAGTATGTGAGGCTCAGCTTCCATTACTGGAATCTGCATGTAAAATAAAGGACTAGGTTTACTGGTAGAAAGATAAGATAGGATCTGTTATCAGATAATGAAATCTAAAGCTATCTTAAAATTTGCATTTATAAGATTTCACACCAGGTGTTCCACAGTCTCCTTTGGGACAAAAAACTATTGAATCCTGGCAAAGGGTGCTGCCATTGATTTTATTAAGATTAATCTAAAATTTATAACTTCTTTGTCTCAAACTTTCTTATAGAAAGTTAAAGCTATTATTATTATTTTTTTAATCCTTAACATCTATTTTCAGCTGTCTTTCTTCAGATAATTGTATTAAATTATCCAGATAATTCAATTATTCAGATAATTGTATTAAATTAAGGTATCCAGGCAGCTATCTATCTAATAGACTTTTTTGGTTTCAAATATATATATTTAAACTGCTTTCCCCTGTATGGGTTTATACATCTGACATTCTTGTATCCATTCCTAATGGATATATTTTTCTATACCGCACCCTTTCCATTTATTTTTTGTTTGCTTATTTAGAAAAAAAATGTAATTCTATGCATTCTTGTCTTAGGCTTGTAAGAAAAGAATAGTTCATATGCTACAAATATAACTGAGGCTTTAGCTGAATTCTCTTGAATCTTTTAAAATTCTCTTCCTAAATAAATTTTCCACCAGGATAACCTACAAAATTGCAGAAGAACACTCTCAAATCAAAACAGACAAGGCAAATGGAAAAATGATTTTCAGTAACAATAGCTGGACGTATGCTATATTATGAAATATGGTGAAATGGTGCGCATTTTTAAAGAAAGCTGCATTACATTCCTTTATATTCTTCCACTACACTTTATCACCGTCACTTTTAAAGTAGGAATCACCCTCTGGTGGTTCTCATCCAAGTATCCTGATTTGTTTGTGTTTGCTATAAGCTAGCCCTCAGCTATCAAACTAATGGGCCTAAGGTATATTTAAGTACCTAAATCATCATGCCTAAATGCAGATTTATTTTTTTATATGAGAATTGGTTTCCTTAAAATACATTTATAAAATCCAGACTCAGGGATTATAATATGTTTCAGTTTTACTAAAAATGGTATTTTTAAATTCTGTCTTTTCAGTGTGGATGTCTCACATACACTTTGTTATGCATAAATAGGATTTGAAAGTTGTGCATGATAATGCTCTTGAGAGGACAGAATGTTTATGATTCATGGCTATTACAATTGGTTCATGTATAAACAAAGTTTTGCACTTACTTGATGGTTAAGAGTTGTAGCTTTTGCATTTAATGACAGCTGAGACAGGTGTTTTTTCAGTCTGTTGTTCTATTCAAAAAAGTATTCACAAGTCAATGCTGAACAGTTAAGATATTTTCCTTTTCACTTTTCGTTTGTTCTGAACATCATGATTCCAAGTACACACAGTTGCAAATATATTTTTTCCTGGGTTGTCAGTAGCTATAAAACAAAGAGCAACCTAGAGAGCTGGCTTCTCCTGCTTTTACAGTTTAATGATGCCACATCAGATCTGTAAAATGCACTCTGTTTTTCATAAGGCAGAGACAGATGCACAAATTAGGATCCGTTGCAGTCTGGACAGTCTTCTACTGCAGCCCAAGTCTCTGAATCTAACATAGAAAAGGAACGTGTGTGGTACCCTGGATTGCTATTAGGTGGTGGAACATTTTGGCTTACATTGTGCTAATCCTAAAATGAACAAACTCCAGTGATCCGAGACAAGAATAGAAAGCAAGTTGCATATTATTACACAACAGATTTTCCAGGGGTTTTCCTTAGGACTTTGGTTTGATATGCTTGTCCAAGTGGCACAAATGCTGCCCAAAGACATTCCCGTGTTTGTTTTCAGTCTCTCTCAATGTTTCATTGTTTTGCACCTGTGTGGTATCCCAAACTTAAGGGGAAGGGAGCACACAAGATTTATAGAGTCTCATGATGGAAAGGAACGATAAAAGTCATAGGGTCCACAAAAGCTTACAAAGTTTTGTTAGTAAATTGCACACTTGACATGGAAATTGGTGTGTTTGTCCCTGATCTCTCCTTATGAGAAGGAGGCAGTGGATTTTGAATAGAAGGGTAGGGTGAAAAGGAAGAGAGAGAGGTAGATGGATTAAAGAGGGAGAGAAAGAAAGAAAGGAAGAGTGAAAAAGACATCAACAATCCTGTTTCCAATATCATTCCAGCTGAGATGTTAAGGGTCTGCGAGGGTACCTTTTTATAGGTAATTTTTCCACACCCTGGAGATATGTTTCTCACTTTCTATGCAAATGAGTTCTCATGCATAGTCTGTTCTTTTAGACCTTTATAAAAATGGGTCAGAGGGCTTTGTGGATGTTTGGTGGTCTTGATCATCCCCTGTAGTCCATGCCCACTTCTTGACCTCATTTCTGTGTTTACACTGTGCTGTGTTATGCTTCTCTCCAGGAGCCAGAACAAGGTTGTCTGTCCCAGGAAAGTGCTGCCCTCTCTATGGCCCCCTTCTCCAGCTACATATTGCTGTTTCTCACAGCACATGTTTATCAATCATCCTTGGCTGGCTCTGCAACTATAGGTGTTTGATGCATGCAAAATAGCCCCCTTACCTTCTAGGCTGCTACAACCTCCTTCACCTCCAAGACCTTTTCTAAGTAGCAATCCTTCCCTTCCATAGAATACTTAACTGCTTGACTGATTGCAAGGTATTTACAGCACTTTGCTTGTTGACCAGCAAGGGAGTTCTGGGCCTCTCACCACCCTCCACATTTATCAGTGTGGCAGTTAATTATTTAGAACCTACTTTTCAGCCACTTGCTGAAGCAACAGTAGCCTTGTGACTTTCATAGGTGCTAGAGTTATATTTTTACTAATAAGCAGTAGATAGGATAGAGTCAGTGAGAAAAGAAATAATTCATGTACTTTGCACTGTGCTGCTTTTTTTTCTCCCAGGAAATATTTTTTTTTCTTTTCAGACGGTTTGTCCTTTGTCATTTATGCTAAAAAATGCATGTGTAAAGAAAGAAAGAAAGGGAGGTATTGCATAGAGTAAGGCATGTTATTCACTTTAGCAATTCTGCTTCTTTTTTGCACCACAGGATATTACTTTATCTTGGAAAATTAAAGTAAAAGTTCAGCATAGACGGTGAGGAATACAATAGGAATACTGTAAAGACTTGACAGATTTTATAGTTTGATTAACTTTGAGAAATATCCCAGTCTTCAATAAATATGCCTTAAATGTAGAAATCATTATTGGTGAACAACAGTGAAGTAAGTTATAGCTTCAATGCATGTCTAGACATGCATAGAAAAGAAGGATCTATTGGTAGCTGCAGACCATGCTTGAGTGAGTTATATAAGTGGACCATATTATAACATCTTTGAAATCCTGTCTTTTCTGCCCAAGATTCACAATTAATTACACACCAAAAGACTTAGAATCATGCTGATTATTTTAAATGAAGAGTAAGTATTTATCTCTAACACATTATAAAGAAAAGAAGCTGAGAAAAGGATACTGGCAAAGATAGAAACACAACAGTCAATATTTTTGTAATCTTGCTTTAGGAAATAATTTTATCTTTTTAAAACTAAGTATGGTGCTCAGAAAATCCAAAATCTGCATAATTTTCACATCAACAAAATCTAATATTTAGTTCCTTTTGTCCTTGTGTGAACACGAATGATAATTTTAGGATTCATTATGAAGTTTTAAAAAAGTTGTTCAACTGTATTCTTCTATGTCTCAGTGATTATATTCTCTCCCACTATATCTACAGAAAAAAAAATCTTATAGTTACAGGGATGTGTTGGCTTCTGTGTTAATAATCTAATTTGCTTATTCAGTCCTTTATCGGTTAAGAGTAGAAACATTGTAATGGCAGAGTAATTTAAGTGGTTCCATTAGTCTCTTTTGAAGGAACCATTGATTTTTAATGGTCTTACTTCTTAAGCTCATTTTGCCAAGGTTTTATTTACCATTAGCTTCAAATCCGTGCATGTTAATGTATTTATTAGCCTCTGGAATCCTGTAAGAGTCTGTTTTAACAAAAGCAATGAGCAAAACAAACTGTTTGGCTTGGAATTTACATGCTCCATGCAAAGACTAATTCATGAACATTCATATTTCTGAAATTAAAGAACCTCTGTGTTTCAGGAACACTAATGCAAAGAGACTGCAGAACACTACAGAGAAAGATTAATTTTGCTATATATTTTCCAGCCCTTCCCATTTCTTTGGCCTGGTCATCAACCAGAGCTGCTAAGAGATGTTATTCTTTTTTTACCTCACTGCATTTTATAATAGCAATTCATAGTCTGGCATGCATCCAGACAGAGGGTTCAAAGAGGATTGGTTAAGCAGTAAATTTAGCCCTCCTCCAATCATTGCATTATTTCCAAGACTGTAAGAGGGAAAAGTATGGAATTAGTAACTGCTTTGTACAGCTGCTTTCCTTGCCCAAATCCTGCCACATAGCAGACATTTGTTTCATTCTGCAAACCCACGGAGAAACTGCTTCGCGTTCAACTGGCAATGGCTGGGGACAGTTTGTGAACTGTGGAAGAAAATGCATACTCTCTCCACAGCTCTCAGCCCTTGTGCTCTGGAAGTGGATAATATAAATCTGATGCAGAAAAGGAGTAATTTTTGCCAGGCCCTGAACACAAGGGGAGAGATGACATAGCTCTGACTGGACAACCTGAAAGGTGGCAGAATGTATGTGTCTGCAATCCCCATGTTCTTTGAAAATTAAGGTCTTTTCTGCAATGCTGATATAAATGTCCATCTGATAATTAGAATTAACCTCGTATCTATTGCTTTATAAGTATTTGTCATCCTTTTGACCATAATAAATTTATTAAATCTCCTTCTTTGAAATTTTAATTTGAAAATACTCAAACAGTAAACAGTAATACATTTGTCTGGGAAGTAAGAGAATGGAAGATCTTCCCTGCCTCAGCCTTTGCATGTTTTATGCTGTAGCTCTGGTTTAAAATGGACCCATGACCTTTAAAAGTGGAGCTCAAAAGTTTGCTGTCACGGAGCATGACAAAAGTATGTAAACATGGCCTTTCTAGAGTCTGAATCTGGTATTATAAACTCTTTGTTGTTTGCTGGTCTCAATGGCTACATTTCAGTGAGAGGTATTGACAGAATTGGGCCTTGATCTTTATTTTAAACTTTTGGGGGCCTGATAAGTAATTGTATTGTAGCCTTTTTAGATAAAGCTTGTAGCCTTTATACATAAAGCTAACAGAATCTAGTTCTCAGCTGCAATCACATGTGCCTCCTGAAAGTTATGAACTGGCATTGCCTACTTCACACTTTAGAATGAAAATTGAGCAAATGGACTTTTTGCTAAATTCAGTGACTTGTGTTTTGGTAGATGTGAGTGCACACAGCAGATTAGTCTCTTTAGGAGGTGTCTGAACCTCAATTTTGCATGTTTGTAAGACAATTCCTATGGTGGTCAGCTTATCCAAGATGGGAGCTCCTAGTACCTGCATAAAGCTTTCAATACATTAAGTAATACAAGCAAAAATCCTAGGTGATACAGAATCTTATCCTAGTAGAGATGCTTTAAGTTAGATGAACCATACCCTAAGTGTGATTGTTTCTCTTCATTGCCTGGAAAGAGAATGAAGATATTTAGATAGAGATGTCTTTTTGATAGGTAGGATACATCCCACTCCAGGTATCCAGAAGGTGTGCTTCTGAATCTTGCTCTTGATCATGTAAATGAACAGTCCAGGTGCTGAAAGATATTTAAATTGCAATGAGCGCCAACTGGAGGCAGAAATTTGGAAGTAATTGTCATTGTGTCCAAATGACATTTGTTGGATTTGATTAGACATTCCTCATCCTCACAGAGCAGCTGAGCAAAATGGAAAGAATTTATTTACTCAGTGCATAGACAAAACATGGCCCAACAGCTCAACATCTGGAACCAAGAAAGGTGCATACAGGGCCAGGGTGTTATGTAGCTTTTTTATGAATGAGACAATTGTCAAAATCTAATTTGAATAGCCTAAAATGTGAGCGCACTAAATTGGTTTAATTTAAAAGGAGTCTTGCTCAAAAGTGAATCCTTTAGTTTCAGTGATATCTTCTCTTTAAATGAATCCATGGACATGAGTATACCACTGGCTGACAGTTACAAGCTTCTGTTTACTGATCTGTGACACATGCCTGTTCCTCTTTAAATTAAATGTTCATTATTACCCTGTTCTTCAGGGACCTTTAAGTCATGCTCACAGATTACCCATCATTCACTGCTGCCTAATTCTTGTTGCAGTTTCTGCATTGCTCCAAGAAGACTTCTCCAAGAGCAAAGAGCTTTAGAAAGGGTTAAGTTCTAAATGATGTAAAGGAAATCAGTGCCTGTTAGCCTTGGCCTCTTCCTTTTCAGCAGCAAAATCCCAGAGTCTGACTCTGTGGATGGTACTGACTGGCTTAACTGTCTCTCAGCTAATTTGCATTAAATAGGTGTCTGGTTGGACCAAACTGATACTGACTCATTTCTTTTCTTTCAATGAAAGAATAACTGCTGAAATTTAATCTTTCATGACAGTTCAGAAAGCATGTCAAATTTCAACTATTTTTGATTGACTCATTTATTGCTGTTTAAAAGGCTCATTCATAGTGTAAGTTGTCATGTTTCTGCTATTTTGTTATTATCAAGATCTGAGGATTTATTTGATAGTTTTAAAATCCAGTGCCAAATTAAGGTGATTTATTTCAATATATATATGAGCTTCACAGTTTATGAGCTTGTGATTATTCTTTCCAACTCTTCAAAATAACTATTCCTTAAAATTACTAAACTGCATAATATCCAATAAAACTTATATAGCAACAGAAAACATAATCATCTGGATTCATAGTGTCTTGCTGTTTGTGCCAAATTTGCTCACTGCAGGAAGTCACAAAGTCATGAGGTGAAAAACACTTTGAAATACTTTCAAACTCTTAGAGGTATTTCAGAAAGCTTTGACTAAATAGAAAACATTGTATGATTTCTTGGTTTAATGACAGATTTTCCAGTCTTTTTTAAAATTAAGCTTGATTTAGTATTAGGCACATGGTGCTCTGAGGTATTGTGAATGATCTTGTCAGAAAATGCTCAGGACTATTGGATCAGCTGGTATCATTGCTGAAAACTCTGTATTACCCTTTCAGAAAGGTACACCAGCATGCTCTGAACAAGCACAGATTGGAGAATAGTAACAGACTTCAGGCTGCACTGTATTTTTTGCACCAAACCAATGATGATCTGGAGATAAAACAAGATATATTTTTTTTTAAAATTGTAATTAGCATTTCTAAATCAGAAAAAAAACCATTTTTCTAGGAAGTGAAATTAATTTGATAACAGTATGAAAACCAAATGTTAGATTTTGAAAACACATTCTACAATGTTCTTACTTTTTAGCATTAAAGGAATTTCACTTACATTTTTCATTGCTCATTACTGAGAGGTGAACAGATATTTGGCTTTCAGAAGTACAAAGTCATTCAATTGATGAACATCATCAGGCACCAGAATTAATTAGGAAACAAGCTGGAAATATTTTTAATTCTACTGCTGTAATAAGCACTATAATAAAGAGGAATAAACAGATTTTTAAAAAAATTCAAACCATTCAAACCAGCAAACCAAAAAATTCAAACCAAAACTTTATCTTTCATAGGAAAACACAAAGAATAGAAATATAGTATATGTTTCATTTTATTTTTAAAATATTGCTATTTGTAAGTAAATTAGACCAAATCCTTAATCTTCAGTATACATTTTAGAGTTGAAAAGCAGGTACTGCAGTTCTTAAGTTAAATAGTTAAAATACTGTGGCAAAAGGTATGCAACAAGGAGATTCTGCCAGCACGTCTTTTATGTCTTGGCAGTTGCATATAAGTCAGTAACAGCAGAACAAGAACACTTCATCTTCTCATTTCTGTAAACTCAGTCACAGAGCAGCGAATATGTCACAGGTCACTGCATGGTCTTGGCACTAGTCCAAAATACAGGTCAAGAAGGCATAACCCCAATTTATCAGCAACATGATCTCTGGCTAATATGTTACAAAGTCCAGATGATGACAAAAAATTCAGTATAATCCTAGAAGGGAGCTGTGGTGCTGCACCATGTAGTGATCAAGCTCTGCCATTTGTTGAAATGACTTTTCAGGGCAGTAGAACTCAGGCAGAACAAGAAACTTTCCACTATAGATACTTTGCTAGAGGAAATCAGCTATTTATTCAAGGCTATAGTAAAACTATATACAATATGGCTAGAAATGTGGGAGTTTTTTTCTGTGTCTGTGTGCATGAAAGCATTATACTCAATACCTCTTGAGTGAATTTATGACATTGTATTAGGCAAGAAATATATGATACTGTGTAACTTATCTGCCTTATTCCAATTTATCTACTGCAGTTTTTCCAGCCTGGATAAACATAATTGCCTGTTCCCAAGGAGGCTGTGGGCTAGCATGGTGCTATGCTGACATGTTGGAAATGATTAATGACTGTGAGGTAGGAGAAACTGGGCTAAAATGGATACAGAATCAGTCCAATTAGAAAAAAGTAAATAAAAAAAGTAAATAAAATTTGGTGCATCAGGGTGCTTCTAATTTTTCTAAGTTTTTCACCTGATGGATGGCCATCAAAAATTCACACAAAATATTTGCACAACAATTATTGGAGTTTCTATGTCCTTTTTGTGCCTTACAAGGCAAATGAGGTCATTTATAAGGTCATATAATTTTCACCAAGAAGGTACATCAAGACAGCCAGCTTTGCTCATCCTTGAGAATGTATATCAGTCATAGAATTACAGAATCACAGAATGTGCTGAGTTGGAAGGGACCCATAAGGATGGTCAGAGTCCAACTCCTGGCCCTGCACAGGACCATCCCAAGAGTCCCACCGTGTCCTGAGAGCATTGTCCAAATGCCTTTTAAGCTCTGTCAGGCTGTGACCACTTCTCTGAGGAGCCTGTTCCAGTACTCAGCCATCCTCTGTGTGGAGAATCTTTTCCTAACATCCTACCTAAACCTCTCTTGACTCAGCTTCAGGCCACTCCCTCAGGTCCTGCCACTGGTCACAAGAGTGAATAGATCAGTGCTTGCCCCTCCTCTTCCCCTAATAAGGAAGTTGCATGTTGAGATGAGATCTCTCATTCTTCTCTTCTGCAGGCTGAACAGACAGAGACTTCAGCTCTCGGCTGAAGTCAGCCTCAGCTCCTCATACGGCTTCCCTTCTAGACCCTTCACTGTCATTTGAGCAAACTTAAAAGGTGCAGAACTACACACCTTCTAAATTTCAAAACTGTTTTTTCTAGAAGACCTATTGTATTTGGGTTCCCCTCAGACGAAGGAAGGAATCATGCATCTGACTGCATGTTCTCAGAAGGCTAATTTATTATTTTATGATACTATATTATATTAGAGGATACTAAACTATACTATACTAAAGAATACAGAAAGGAGACTTACAGAAGGCTAAAAAGATAATAATGAAAACTTGCGACTCTTTCCAGAGTCCCGACACAGCTTGGCCCCAATTGGACATTGAGTCAAAACACACCAGAAATTGAATGAAAGAATCACCTGTAGTAAACAATCTCCAAATACATTCCACATGAGCAAAACAGAGGAGAAGCAAATGAGATAATTCTTGTTTTCACTTTTCTCTGAGACTTCTCAGCTTTCCAGGAGAAAAATCCTGGGCGAAGGGGTTTTTCAGAAAATGTGAATGTGACAGAAGACCTGAGTTTCCCAGGCAGACAGATGCACTCCATTGTACTTGACAATATTAAGTTAAGCTGCCATGTACAATTCAGCTGTACATATGAGGTAGGATGACTATTTCTTCTGCTACTTCAGTTACTTATATAAGTACATACATTTTAGAAAGTGAAATATATTTTCACAAAAATTTTGCAAAAATCAAAGTAATTTTAAAAATTGTGATTAATACCATAATAGGTATAGTAGGTGATAAGCTAGTGATTGCAATGCAAAAATTTCCTTTCTTAGGCTCATATAATGAACAGGAAGCAAGGAGCTTTGTTCAGCCTTGCTTCAGATTAAAGTTTCTGTCATTCATGAACAAATGGCGTTAAAGAATGTTTGGTGCATAAATCACAGTGCATCTATGTTATTTGTTTCTCAGGGCGTAAGTACTTTGTTCTCAATGTCCTGGATCAAAAGCCTTCCTAAGGCTGTGTGAAGTCTCTTATAGGTCTTCAGAAATTTGTAAATATCCTAAGTTAAGGGCAGCAAGAACTTTTGCTACTTTGTCTTCTGCGATCAAAGCTGCAAAATTCTTTGTGCTTTACATGATGGCGAGCCTTAGTTATATGGCAATTATAATTGTTATAGACATGTTTTATAGTGCTTCTAGCCATCATCTGATACTTAACTCACAATATCTGTCCTTGTAAATTGTAATTAAATGCCTTCCCAGTTTCTAAATTTAAACAGTCATCTATCATGTCTCAGCAGTTATCTCTCTGTGCATGAAATCCCCCTCCCTCCCTCCATGTTAACATGCAGCATGTACCAGCAGTGAATTTAATGCAATGCTCACCTTCACAGGAATTGGCAATACTGGAAAACTGAAGTTATTCTGGCAGCATAATATTCTCTGTGAGGAAAAGCTAGGTCACTGCCTTCCTTCTCTCCCCTGCATACTGTCTAGAATTTTTATGCTCTTACCAATTATCTTGAACACTCTTGATGCTTTGAACAATTAATACAAAGCATAATTTCGGAAAGTAGATGTTGGCCAAGATAATGCAGTTGTGATATGTAGGACCTGAAGTTGCCTGAATATATCAGTATAAAAGGCAATTAAAACATAAATCATGAAATGCACTCATTGTTAAAAGTTTAATTCTCCATAAAATGTATTTATCAGCATTTTTTATAGTGAGTATGTCACAAATTGGGCCTAGAGATAGGAAAAATGAACTTGACAAGGTGAGGATGTAAAAAAAAATGTGAAGAAGGTAATAAGCAGAAAGGTTGAGAGTGAAAAAATATTAATTTAAATCACAGAATCGTAGAATATCCTGAGCTGGAAAGGACCCATCAGGGTAATTGAAGTCCAAATCCTGGCCCTGCAAATGACCACCTCAAGAATCACACCATGTGTCTGAGAGCATTTTTCAAAGGTTTCTTAAACGCTGGCAGACTTAGTGTCATGACCACCTCCTTGGGAAGCCTGCTTCAGTGCCCAGCCAACCTCTGGGTGAGGAACCTTTTTCTTATATCCAACCTAAATCTCCCCTGACACAGCTTCATGCCAATTTGGAAAATAAAGAGTCTGAAGGCTGCTCTTTTTACCACTGTATTCACAGCAATAAAAATAAACAGATGTCATGAAAAAAGGTAACAAATATTACTCTTGAATGTGAATTCTTAAACATGTGACAGCAGTAGCCCACTAACTGCCTTCAATCATGCCACAGCTATAAAAATTGCAATTAATATCATCTTTCTCTAGAAAACATTCGATGATTTCAGTGGAAGTGACTCCAAACTGTAGTTTACTCTCTTGCATGTTGCTTAATGATTTATTCTGATAGGTGATAATGAGAAGGAGCATATAAATGAGTTCTATTTCCACCCACTTTCCCAAATGCTTGTATAACCATGATTGGGTGTGGTTTACTTTTCCGTGAGCCTAATTAATTCCATTTTAAACAATTGGTGTACATATCGTTCAATTTTTAGAGCAAGATAATGTTGCAACCTGAACTCTTCAATATCAAATATACTTTCAGTGTTAGGATTGACTAATGTTTGCACAGATGCTTTGCTACCATGCCCAGGCTTGGCAGTCCTCCAGCCATTGCTTGCTTGTATCGTGCATCAGTCAATGGCAGATTTCTCTGTGACTTCTTTATTTTTCAGGTTTATATGGACTGTGTACAAGTTTCATATTTCAATACTATATGACAGCCAGATTTGGAGCATATGTTTGCATGTTCCTTTCATCAATGGCATTGATCCACACCCTTACAATGTTAAAATATACTAGTTTTTCTTGTGTCTCTGCCAAACCTTCTAGGGGAGGGCTTTTTAGTCCACTGGATTTCTTTGCTCATCAGAGTAAAAAATGTTTATTATCAATGGAATGAGGATCATATCAATAAAAAAAAAAGAAGAGATATCTGGAAAATCTAGCAATGGGAAAAAAAATCTAGCATGATATACAAACTTCTACTTATGTTATCTGCTGCCCCTGTTAGGGAAAACTGGCATTAGTTTCTTTCTTTGGGTGAAGTCTTGTGTTGTGAATAAAAAGATCATTTTTTCTTTTTATTGTGGAGAGCAATGAGAGAACAAACATCTTAACTCTACCTAGGGCTCTCCTAAAAGTAAGAGAAAACAGTTGTAGGAGACATATGTTTGTACTGGCATTTGGTGGTCTGTGCAGTGACTGTACATGCTCTGAGGGAAAAATTCAATGCAGGCAAAGCAGTACCCTGGCAGAAGGGGACAGAGAGGTTCTGGGAGGGAGCAGTAGCCAAACAACATTCCCAACTTGTTGGTTTGAGATGCAGATGAGTAGTTTGGTGAG
The DNA here is from genome assembly GCF_051311805.1 of Agelaius phoeniceus. NCBI lineage: Eukaryota > Metazoa > Chordata > Aves > Passeriformes > Icteridae > Agelaius > Agelaius phoeniceus. The sequence goes on along the minus strand of NC_135266.1, from coordinate 57,157,381 downwards.
GCAAAATGTTTTAGCTGTATGAACACATGACATGCTGGGATAGCTGACATTGACAGCAGTTTCTGATTTGTTTTATTTTCTGATAGAGGCACAGCAGTATAGTTCATTCTCCTACACCAAGACAAGTTTTGACAAGGAAGGTATTGTATTACTGATGTGCACTCTCTGGCAAAAGTCTGAAGCAACTCAGAAGATGGTGATATGGGCATCAGGTATCTTTTTGTGAAATATTATGATGAATTTTAAAGACATTCAGAAATATTATTCAGAAAATTTTTGAAGTACTATAAGATGGTTGGGTGCCATTGTTTTATGCAGAAGCAGGAGCAGGCTCAAGTTTTTTTCTTTCAGATTGTATACTTGAAACATGAAGAGGACCAAAGGGATTATTTCCAAAACACATTAGCTTTCAGAATTTTATGTTGTCTACCTGGAGTGAGAGTTAACTTCTTCCAAAACATTTATTTATCTTTATAATTTTATATTTTGTCCTCTTCTTACTATTGTTTGAAACCTTCTCTCTTACCATATGTAAATAGCAACTTACTAGTAACATAATTAAATTTGTTACTGTAAAAAGAAAACACAATCCAAATAAATTTTCTTCAGCATACAGTTGATGCTATGGATGAAATTATAGCAAATTACAGAATTTCTGAGATGCATTTCCCAGATGGTTTTACAATATCCTACCATATACATTTAATCACAGCATTGTATCTGGAATTTTTGCTGTTACAAGGAGTAGTATTGCAGCTCTCTTGGGGGAACATTTCACAACTTATAGTTGCAAATAGATGAAGAGATACTAAGGGATAGATGAAGATTAACAGGAATACTAAGATACAGAGGAGCAACTGGTAGAGAATGTTTTAAACCCCTATGGTTCTGGGCATAGGGGTGAGAAAATTGAAAAAAATCTATTAATTTTACTTTAAGGATTGCACAGGATTTAAAATGGTCCCTAAGCACACCTAGTTCTCGGTTTTGGTTACAATTTTTTTTTCTAGATTTTCTTTAACTTGAGCTTAAATATTCAGCTATAGTTTCTTTACTCTGAGCTGGTGCAGCCTCAGCTCCAGTACTTTGTGCAGTTTTGGGCACAACAATATAAGATACCAAACTACTAGAAAGAATCCAAAGGAGAGGAATGAAGAGTGTGAAAGGCCTTGAGTGAAAACTATGCTTGGAGGGGTTGAGTTAATTTGACTTGCTCATCCTGGAGAACAGAAAATGGAGGGAACACCTCATAGAAGATTACAGGTCTTCACAAGGTGAAGAGGAAGAGAAGGCACTGATTTCTTCTCTCTCTCTCTTGTGACCATCAGCAGGACTCAAGGAAATGGCATGAAATTGTGCCAGAGGAGGCTTAGTTTAGGAAAGGTTTAGGAAAGGTTTTGCATCCATAGGGTGGCTGGACACTGGAATAAGCTCTCCAAGTCACAGTACAAAGCCTGCCAGAGTACAAGAGGCATTTGGACAATGCTCTCAGGCATGTTCTGTCACTCTTAGTGTGTCCTGTGCAGGGTCAGGAGTTGAACTCAATGCTCCTGTTGGGTTGGGTCCCTTCCAACTGAGGATTGATTCTATGATTCTATGATTTCTGGTCTGAATGGGCTTTTTTTTTTTTTTTTTTTTTTTTTTTTTTTTTGGTGGCAACTTGTATCAGTGACCTCTTCTAGCACAAGAAGTTTCTGCAGAGATGCACATACGACTTCTTACCTGGTCTCCACAACCCCACCACAGTTTGCAAAAGTATCATGTCAGTCAAGTTTCTTTGTTAGCTTGGGAGTTCCTACAGTGACTCAGGTTGACTGGCAGGGAGTGACTCCTGTCAATCAATCAACCATTTCTCATGAACCAGCCAAGTGTATACTTCCAAGCACTTTCTAAAAGCAGCGCACAGAGCTTCTATGCATTTTTTGAACAATTTCAAATAGTACACAAAAGGCTTACAGCAGCATTTTTCCAAAAGATAAGTAAGGTGGAAAATATCTTACTGTTTCTACACTATACTAATGCTGGGAAGGAAGAAGAGCTGAATAGGTTATTCCAAAACTTAGGGTGATATTTACCATTTTTGATGCAGAATAAAATGTGTAGGGCAAAATGACTTCTTTTTACTTTTTCATCACCACAGGTCTGAAATTGTAACTGGTCTTGTACTCAAAAATAAGTGTGTACTCAAAGATAAGTGTGTTTTACAACCACAGTGACTAGGTAGCTAGGGGAAGCAAAAACAGTTGGGGTTTTTTCCCTCCTAGGAATTTCAAAGGACATGAGTAAGGTACCTCTGGAATGGAGTTTCTGTGGCTTAGAAGAGTAAGAATAAAGAGCTGATTCAGCAGAGCTCAAGACATTATAAAAGTGCCAAGGACAAATGATATGTGTTGAAGATTGCTTTACATTAAAACAGTTGTAGCTGTCCCCTTTCTGTCTACCAGTGCAAGTTAAGTCAGGCAGCCTCTCACTCTGGGTAAATACTACATGTTGTATCTCATATTCACCTCAAGTCAGACAGTGTGAAAATTGCTTCACAACCAAGAGGTACATTTTTCTAAGGTGCATCACACCACAAGTTACTATAAAGCGTCCATATAGAAAGCCTGAAATACATATAGCAGTGATTTATATGGCATGTAGTTGTAGAAAAACTAGTAATAGGTGTGAAAAAGAAAATACACAAAGGAGACATTCTTCCATTCTGCCTAGGAAACTCCATGCCTGGATGCAAGCTGGATTTCCAGACATGTATTTAAACCTTCTCACAGTGTGTATGGTTATGACAGTGATGAATTTACACTGTCAGTTTTTTGTATTTAAACGACGAGCTAAAAATACCTGAGGAGATTAAATGTTTATCCATTGGTGCTTTATTTTTTTTCAGTAATAGACAGCATATTCAAAAAGAGAAAAAAGAAAAAAAAACCCAAAACAAAAAACCCCACTTGCTTAGAAAGTAGTCAATAAGTATTTAACATAACTATCTCTGAAATATCATCATTTTCATAAGAAACTTGGATAGTATTCTGTAAAGACTCATGAACATTTGATGATATATTTTTCCTCAAGCATAAGTATGTTCATGAAATGTCATAGCAATGCTCAGAGGATATTTCCTGAAACACACACGAGAAATCTCTCTGAAATTGTCATGTAATATTTATGATATTTTCATGAAATATTTAACAATGTATAAAGAAAAAAGCACATTGAGCTACAACTACAGTGAAATACCACATGAAATAAAACATCCATTCATGGAAAGTTCCAGAAGATTCATTCATGAGCTCAGAGTAGCTAAGATTGGAAGGGACCTCTGGAGGTGATCTACATCAAAACTTCTGCTCAAGCAGTTGGCCAGAACCAAGCTCACGTGATTTTGGATTGTTACCACGGTTGGAGAGTCAGCAACCTTCCCAGGCAAGCTGTGCCAGAGATGATCACCCCCACAGTAAAAAAGTGTTTCTTGATGTTCAGAGGGAACTTCCTGTGACCATTGCCTCTGGTTCTGTCATAGGACACTGCTGAGAAGAGTCTGTTCCATCCTCCTCACACTCTCCTTGTGGTTATCTATGTGAACTGAGATGTTCTCAATGAGCCTTCCCTCCTCTAGGCTAAACATTCCCATCTCTGTCTTTCCTCGTAGGAGAAACACTCCAAACGCTTGATCTATTATTGTTGCCCTTCATTGGACTGTCTCCAGGATGTCCATGTGCCTCTTGTACTGGGAAGCCCATAAGAGGACAACTATTTCAGGTGTGTCCTTGGCAGTGCTGAATAAAGGGGAAGAATCACCTCTCTCCACCTGCTGTCAGTACCCTGCCTAAGGCACCCCAAGACAGCCTGTGCTGCAAGGGCTCGTTTCTGGCTATGTCCAAATTACTGTCCACCAGTAACTCCAGGTTATCCTACCTCATCTTCCTGCTCCATCCTTCCTAAGGATCTCATATCCTTCCATTACAGCACTCTGGTCATGCAAGCCATCACAGATCTTAAAGATAAATATTTGTCAAAGTTTGTTGAAAAATATTTGTGACATTTCTTACAAATACTTAGGAAATTTTTAATGAGTATCTCATGGAATTTGTATGAATTATATTATAAAATGTAATGCAAAGAAAAGTCATAGTCAGTGAATAAAGTGTAAGTTTAAAATTATTCAAATCACCCCAGTACTCAGAATAGGAACACTGGGCACCTCTGAGTCAGTGCCTTTGACATCTGTCGTTTGGAGGAAGAAAAGTTTTTTTTTTTTACTCCTTACTTCAGCTTAAGAACCTCCCCTCCTCTGCATCCCAGCAGGGTTTGTAGGGGAGCTCTCTTTTTGCCTTGGGTATTTTGGACTGTGTGGTATACAGTCGTGGCACAAAACAACATTCAGCAAGAGGCAATGGCAGCTTTCCTTTAGTCTCCCAAATGCACCCTTTACAGTCAGGTGATGTCAGTTAAGGAAGGAAGTAAATAGTTTCTGTAATCCAAGAGGAGATCCATAAATTTTAACTAGAATTAGCACTGCAGAGAGCAATTCATCCCACTTGATATCTATTTTAGTCTGGGATTTTATTCCTTATATAGGGAGGATAGGTGATAAGTGGTCTACAGAGCTAAAGACAGAGAAAATGAATCATAACCAATGACTAACTAATGTCTAATTAAAGATTTCATAGGTCAAGTAAAAAGATGTGGATTATCCAAAATTACAAAGGTATCTCAACAGCAGTAACATCCATAATGTCTGCAAACACTTATACTGTTAAAATTAAATAGAAGTGGTGTCAATTGACATCTTGAATTCTTTCACAATAAAGTTTAAATAACAATGGTGACATTTCCTATGCAGACAACCAACTTTTGAAAGAAGAAGGGCAATAGAAATAAAGACATGGGTTCTGGCTCTTGTCCTGTTCAATGTGGGACTTAAAAATCGCAGCCTCTGAGAATTTTTAAACTTTAAAATCTGTACAGACAATCAGAACTGCAAAAGGTATTCGTTCCTGCTGAGGAGTTTTGGCCGTTTATATCTGAAGTTTACAGTGATGTTCATAGTGGTGATGGCCACAGTTTTATAAATATATAGAGAAGATTTTATGCTGACTTTCAGTTCTGAAATGGCATCTGCACAGAGCTCCAGAAAAATGATATTTTTTTCTTGATATTCTCATACATTGCCACAGATCAATCTTTTCCTCCTATAAATGAGCCCATAAAAAGTTTTGAACTGAGTAAATAGTTCTGTGTTCAAATGATTAGAAAAAGTGTTGATATCACATCAATGCTTTTTGGGATGGAATATTTTATCCAGCACTAGGAGTGCTAAAGCTTCATTTACTTCTGTGGTTGAATCACAGCCTTATGCATAGATGTTGATCTATATGTCACTTCACATTTTCTTTTGTGCTGCTACCAGGCAACTCCTTGTCCAAACTGACATACACTAACTGACCTTAAGAGAGGAAATATTTTGTCACTACTCTCAATTTCCATAATGGAAGATACAAATGAGGATCTGTATCAGAAAGCACAGAAAAGGATGTAGAGTACAGCAGAAAGCAAAGAATTGTGAGAACTTGAAAACTTAAGCATTCAACTTGCTGCTGGAGGACTATGGTCCATTAAATACACATAGTGAAAGGTGGAATTCCTCTGAGAAATATGGGCATTGCCAGTGCAAATATCAGTACCAAAATAGTTTACTTTTGTTCCTTTCACAGGAAACCACTCAGGATCACTGATTCATCTCATTCTAACTTAGACATGATTAAAAGTATCATAAGTACTGTGTCCTAAAAGAGCCCATTCCATTTCATTGATCAGGAAGAAAAGAGTAGGATGTCTACCTTAGATGTAGACATTCAGATAACTGATATCTGAACGTCAGTACAATGTCCCCAAAACACCTGTATAGAATATTATGGAGAAGTCTATACAGTGCTAAACCTACACTGAGCAATCTAGCTGTAGCCATGACTGTGGAACACTTGTTCCATTATGACTAGGGCACCAAAATTCAGCACAAAATGTTCTCCATGTGCTGACAAATTGTAAAATGAATCAAAAGGATAGGCCTTAGTAAGATTTTCAGCTCATACAGTGAATTTCCTGTGCAGATTTTAATCTACTTTATGAATAAAATTTGTCCTTGTAACTCTTGTGAGAGATGGAGAAGAAATATTCCTACTTGCAAAAATGGAGATTAGGGGCAGAGCTAGAATTCAGAACTCTAAAGTTTTGTCTTGAATGATTAGACTGCAGTTGTACTTCTGATATTTGGGAAAATACACTAGGAAAAAAAAAATTGGTGAGGTTACAGTTCTATATATGCACGAAACATGGAGCACCAATTCTCCTCAGTGGTACAGACCATATTAAATCTTAGGGACAGGGCTATAACCAAACGATACAAACAAATCGGGTGTTAAGATAGTAGCATTCATAAATTTACTCTGTGGAGCTATTAAACAGAGGCAGACTGACAATCAAGGTCTTGATTCAGCTTTGTGTCTATGAAAGGTTGGCTTAATGCTGTAATAAATGGGTCTTAAGTTGCTTTGTAACGGTTGATAGCTGCTGTCATGAGAATATGGCACAGCTGGGAATAGAGCATGCAGTGTTAGCCAGAGAGGTCTTCCCTCTTGTGATGATCCTTTTATGATAAAAGCATTGGACTGGAAAGTCGAAGATTTATTTCTTGTTTTTACACAAACTTCTGTTATGACCTCTGGAGGCCACTTATTCTGTCTTCACCTCATCCCTTTTTTTCTGAAATTCTGCTCCACAATGTATAGTTTCGTATACTGCACTCACATCCAAGTACCTTTCACTGCCAGGTTAAACAATGTGACTAATGTTAGTCTTATGTTTATTCTTGCCTATCCTGATAAGGAAGAAATATGTGTAACACAGTATTTCAACCTGTAGGTGCAAACCTGATCTTAGGGTCATTATTTAGAAGAGCTCCAATTATCCTAAGATATAATTAGGGCCAGAAACAAATCCACGATCATAAAGTCAGGGGGAATCACCTGGGTTATGTTTACAGTTCTGAGAAATGCAGCATATCTTTCTTGTAGACAATTAGAAGGTTTCATTCCCTAACTCTGACTTCTTTGTATTGCCCTTGCCCAGAAATTTAATACATAGGGAATGAGCACAAAGCCAGGGAATGACTTTGGAAAAGGATAGATAATGGGTCTGTCTACTGCTCAAATTCATCTGCTGGCCTTCTTTCATTAAGACAGAACTCAAATATTTGTGCTTATGGTTATGGAGTGCTTTCATGATAAAGAACATGTGATGGAGATAGAATCACTGTAGGAAGCCATGTCAAAAGATCCTGCATTGTCTATGTAATATTAACCAAACATGGATATCTAGAAAAGAGTAATGGAAAAAATGTGGTTAAACTTTCTCAACATAGCCTTACAGTCTTTGGAAACTTGCAACAGAAGAAATTTCTGAAAAAGAAAAGCTGATGTGTTTGAAGATAATAACTACTAATGACAATTTCTCCCGTGAACTTGCACAGTCCCCAATTGAACTTAAAAATTCATTTAGCATTTACAATGTCTTGTGGCAGGACATTCCACAGATTACTTACACCATGTGTAAAGATCCATATTTTGTTCTTTTGAAGGTCACACATAGTTTTTTTGATAGCCTGTGGTGCTTTCTTTCAAAGAATAATGAATAGTCAATCCCTACTTAGCTGTTTGCCCCACTCATTACTTTACTTACTCCTATTATAACCCCATGATTTCTTCCCCACAATTTTTCACATGCTGAAATTCCCAGCGTGTGTACACAAAGCATTTAGAAGCACTGAACTTGTTTATTAGTGCAATGAGGATGCACTGGTTACCTGAGGCCAGATCTGATGGACTGAAGCACCTATGTCTGTTGAGAATAGCAAAGCACTGAGGGTGTCATTCTTTCAGAAATGTCCTTGGCAGTGTCTGTCTTACTGGCGATAAATAAATGAGCCCAGATAATTTTCCATCAAGACAGGTCAAAGCTTTATATCATGTAACAGAAGAGGTACTGCCAGCCTGAGTAGATTGTAGAAATGTAGCCGAGCTGGTGGGGTTCAGCTTGAGGCACAGCTGAATCTTATCTAACTGCTCCATTCTAGAGGCAACTTTCTCCCAGCACTCTAATATTGCAATCATAATAATCAGATGTAGTGAAGATTAAGTTTCACTGTGTGTCTTCTGCATATAATTGGCACTTTACTTTGTATCAGTGGTTGAAATTGGACTGTGCTGCACTTACATTTCACAAAATGCTTGTTCATCCAGATCAGGAAGACAGCTAGAGAGCACTGTGACTTTCTGCCTACCCACACACAAGTTTCCATCCAATAGAAACCATAACATGGTAAGAAATATAGCCAGAACGCAAATTTGCAATGAAGGGAATCCTGCAATGTAGGGGTTACCATAATTATCTGTCTGTAGGCAGAAAAGGAGTGGGAAAATATTTATATATCCATATCTATATTTAAGAATTAATAAAACAGTTGAACTGAGGTTATATTTCTAAAATATGTTCATGTTGTCTAGCAATTGTATAATGGAGACAGTTGGTACTGAATCAATGATATATTTTTGGATTTTCACTTAGAATTCAAACCTCAAGAGTAGAGACTAAAATCCATTTTCTCCTGTGATCATGCTGTTCCTCTGCATTGAAGGGGCCACAATACTTACAGGTTTGATAAGTAATACAAAGGACCTAAAAGAACCTGGAAATCATATTTCTACCCAGTACAAGAGAATATCTATCAGACTGGTGAGGAAATATGGCTTCAGCTTTCTTCATGCAGCATGTTTCTTAACGTGGATACCTGTTCTGCCACAAGGGCTGATAAATTTGAGGCTTTTCATTTAAGACAGCAAATATCTCATGGCAAGTAGTGCAGCTTCAGTCTTTTCAGCTGTTTTCTTAGTCAGTTTTGTAAAACCAATTAATTTTTTTCCTCATATGTAATAGTTAATCAATCCATGTGAGTAAGTCTATGTCCCAACAGGCAATACGGTTCAAAAGCATCTCAGGGAATTGCCCAATTCCTGAAATTCCAATTGAGATTGCACCAGGTTTTTGCATTCTCTGCCCTTCAGTACTACCCCAGAATGCTTTGAACCTTCATTGCCTGCCGACTGACAATGTGCTATTTATGCAGCACAGTCACATCTTCCTGAGTTTCAGAAAAAAAGTCCAGTTGGCTACAGTACAGTCCTCAAACTGTTTAAAACACTTGAACTGAGACTAACACCCAGTCTCTGTCTTCCTCATCCGGTTTTGTCCTGTGGCAACCAAAGTGCAGTGTGGGGCTGGGAGACCCAAAGCTGAAACCTATATAAAGTTTTTAAAAAGAGATCTCTCTTAGTATTTGGGAGTCAATCTTGGATAGCTGAGAACTTTAATGAGGGTTGCTCTTACCCAGGGATTTGGGAAAATGTGTAATGCAATATAATACTGGCAAGAACTGTTACTTCATCAATACCTTTTATAGTTTTTATATGTGGATTTGATGAAAAAACTTCTGTGTAATTCATAGGAATAAACTGCAAATGGCCTGAGAATGACTGGAAAAAGACATGAGACTTTCCATAATTATAAAGTCTCTGTGGTAGCTTTTGTCTTCACAGAAAAGTAATTAAAAGTTCTTAAAGAATGAAAGTAACTTGAGAAAAACTGTATACATCTCAGACTGCAATTTCAGAATCTTGAGAGGGTGCTATTAAAGTCTCTAACATGACAAATTCAGTAATAGCTGTAGACTGTGGTATAAGTTTCATTCTCAGACATTAAAAATTGTTTCCTGATGAATTTAAAATGGTTTTATCTTGGTGCAGTCTGCACTATATTTTTCAAGCTTTCCATTGTAATCTGCAGCATTGTCAACTTCAGTAAGTAATGTTATGATGGTGATAGTGAGGTTTATATACTAACATTAAATCAAACATTAAAAAACAATGGAGCAGTGTATTATAGCTGTAATGTTTGCAATAATGAATGCACAAGAAAGAACAGAATGAGACTGCCTTTTAAACACTCATTAGTTGTTTTTTTTCCTTTAAACATGTGCAAAGTTCTCTTTCTAAAACTCTGTTGGGTAACATATTTGACATGTTCACAGGTTTCTTGAGACAGAAAATTCAACATGATAGTGCAATTTTCTTTTCTTCAGGAGGTGTAGTGCATTAGTTGGTTTTCTTCAGAAGAACATAAATTAAAGGTTGTATCTTTTATTGTTTCAATAAACTTACACATCATATACAGTGTGTCAAAAATGAAAAAATAAAAGGGGAATATTCCTGAAAGATATTAAATAATCAAAAGTAACTAACAGTTTGATGGTCAGTATGCTTGAACCTGGATCTTTTTTGGGGGGTATAAGAGTATTTGATTTACCAAAGAGATTAAACAGAGATTTTAATTTCTGTTTGTTGTGGTTTGACACTGGTACAATGCCAGTGCCCCCCATGAGGATACCCTCTCCCTGGTTTCTGCTGTGAGATGTGACCAGGAATAAGCAAAGCAGGCTCCCACTTAGAAATAACGAAAACAAAACTTTATTAACTACACTACAACTATATATAAAAAGGAACACACACAGGAAAAATGAAAACCTTACAAATACATTTCCTCCTCCCCCCACCAAATTTCAATACAATACATCTATTCCCCAAATCACCAACTCTTGGTCCAGCACCACCCTTCAGACAATCAATCCTCAGTTCATCAAGAGGAGACGAGTCCTTCTTGTACCATGGGCTTCCCCTGGAAACACAGCTGAAGCCTCGTGTGTTTCCGTGTCACTCGTGGCACCTCCCGGAGTACATCTGCCGTCGTGACCTCTTCCTTTCATGTCCAGTGCTCTCACCACTGAACATGGACCAGAACTGCTTCTAGGGTTGTCTTTTTAAGGATGCTTTGTCCCGCTCCAAAAAGGCACAGTCTCTCCTTTGGGACACCTGTCCCCCCCATATTTTTTCACGCCCTGGGGCCAAGGGGTACCAACACTGAACCCTCTTGGTCCTGAGGCATTGCCTCCCCCTAGAATGCAGTCTCTGTATCACAAGGAACATGGTTCTGTTCATGGCTGTACAAAAAGAGTCCAGCAAAAGCCACTCCATCATCTCTTCCCACTAAGATTCTTCTCTATTCTTCCACCATATCTCACTTGCCCAGACCTCTCTCACACTTGCCCATTTCCTTCTTCATCTTCCACTCTACCTCTCTTCTAGGAGAGGTCAATGTTCTGTAAAGTTCTCATTCTCCGAAAAGGGGTTAAAAGCTCCTACAAGCGGCCGGCTGAACCCCCCCCCTTCTTCTCCGTCCCAGCCGTGCTGCCGGCACAGGCCCATGTTTATCCAGTTTCAAGGTTACAGTCTCGGGCACCGGCTCTCTCTCTCTCTCTCTCTCTCTCTCTCTGTCTCTCAGGGGGGGCTGCCCGATGGCTCCCGGTGTCTCTCTCTCTCTTTCTCTCTTCCACCCTTCCACCCCCGGGCTCAGGCCTACCTCTCTCGGCCACATGGCTTTTCCCCTCCACCTGCCCAGCCAGCAGCTGGGCCGGGGCAGAGACCCGAACTCTTTCCCGCTGGAAACCCAAGAGAGCCTCCCAGGGGAGAGCCCTGCTTTTAACCCCGTGTTCTCAGAGGCAGATCTAATGTCCTAATAGCCAGATTAGATGCCAATATTAAAATCTGAACATCCATTGGCCTGACCACAGCATCCCAGAAAACACATTTCCTGTCAAACCACCACACTGTTTATATTCTCATCTCACTTAAAAAAGAAATCCCGATGCTGCTGTCTGTAGAGCACAATCATTAGATGCTGTTTTTCACCTTAAAATTCGTTGAAGTACCAGAGTTATGTCCTGAGGACGGTGTCCCAAACGTTAGTCAACCTCATTTGGGAAAGGTTTTAAATGACTGCCTAAAGAGTTTCCTGAAAAGTGATTATTTCTTCAGTTGAGACAAAGCTATTTTGCAATCACTTTCTAGACAATCCTTGTGATATTTTGATGCAGTGAGTAAGTGAAAATATTATCAGAATGTTATAGTTAATGAAACTGTGGCAGACATAGCGTGAGTTAAAGCCAGATTTTCAAATGCCACAATTTCTATTAAATGCTTAACATAAATTATTACCTTTTCAAAATGTCTCATGTTTTTTGAGATCACTAGTTCATACAGTTAGAGTAAATGGCAACACTGAAGAAGTGGTCCCAAATCACCAGGCTCTGGTGCTGAAAGGAAGTTAATTTATAGCATATTCAGTGAGGAGCACTGCTTGCAAAAGACAGATTAGAGGAAACTAAGGCCTTTTTCTCCTGGATAGTGTAGGAAGTGTAAGTGACCTGTTCCAAGTAAGCAGTGTGGATGAGATTGCCCCAGGTTTTTGCATTCTCTGCCCTTCACTACTATCCCAGAATGCTTTGAACCTTCATTACCTGTCCTACTGATACTGTGCTATTTATGCAGCACAGTCACATCTTCCTGTTTTTCAAGGAAAAAAGTCCAGTTGGCTACAGCACAGTCCTCAAACTGTTTAAAACACTTGAACTGAGACTAACACCCAGTCTCTGTCTTCCTCATCCGGTTTTGTCCTGTGGCAACCAAAGTGCAGTGTGGGGCCAGAAGACCCAAAGCTGAAACCTGTGAGGTCTTGATGCAGCCAATCTGATGTAGATGGGGCACCCATGAGGAGAGTGGACACAAGCCTTTGTTACCCCTCTTGACCAGGGACCCCACACAGGACATGTTCAACAACATGTCTGTATCTTTAGTAAACATTTGTGCTGAAGGTGATACACTTTCTTTCTGGTCCAGGACAAAACCAGAATGTATTGCGTTTAAGTATGCTGAATTTCTTGTGGAATTTAAGAAATTTATTTTGAAATTTCGAGGAATTCGATGCTTGATCTGATTAACTATTTTGGCAATAATAATCTTTTTCTTTGTTATCCATTTTTCTGGATATATTTTTAGGGGGAAATTAGTGTATTGGGAAGTTGTTCACATAAGAACACAAGTCTGTAAGATGCAACTGTCCCTGCTTTCAGTGCAGCAGCAGAAGGTTCTTCCTTATCTCTAAAAGTCACCAGAACACTGAGTCCCTATGTTCAGCAGCCAATCCTAACATGGCTTTTGCATGCACTTCTATTCCTTGATAGCAAACTAATAAGTTACTGCAAATTACTGAAAAATAAATTAGAATTAATGAAGGAAGAAAACTCATTAAGGATAACATGTTAATGAACCCGTATCTTCTATAGTAATAAAATCATTAAACATTTTATCTCATATTAATAGTGCTTAACATTTTGAATAAATATAAGCTAGCAAGTTCTTGAAAAATTTGGGAGAGGTAGTAAAATAAATATCATATACTTCTAAAGTATTTTTTTGAATAAAATGAAAAACTTTTATCCAGGCGATTGTAACCACTCAACAGTGGGATCTCTACTCAATTTTAACAAAGGTTCAGCATTCTTCTTTAATTTTTCCCCAGTTTCTTATTTCTATGCAATAAGCACATTCCCATTTTCTTTGCATGAATCCATTGTCAATTAGGTGCATATCTTGTCACTCGTACAGACAATGTTATTACTTTAAACAGGAAATTTGACATACTTCAGACTGATTATTTTTTGGAAGAAAAAGAAGTCTCTTTCTTGCACCAAGTAAATAATGTGAAGTGTCTACTGCATTGCATGAACTGAATATCAAGCATCTTATTTATACAGTGTTATTTGTATAGTAACAGCTGATTATGGAAAATATAGTCTGAAGGTTTTTTTCCAGAACACTTATTGCTATCACACTTATTTATTAACTTTGCTGGTTTAGATGAAGATCATGTACAATAATTCATTGTAAACAATGAAGTATTTCAGTTTATGTGTACTAAAATGAAATTTTTAGTCTTCTTTCATCACTATTAGTTCATAATCTGCCTAATTTAGTGTAAATTTATGGGAAAAAAACCACAGAGGTTTTAAAGACTATTCTATTGCCTCCTCTAACAGGGCTAATAGTAATTTTCCTATAACACATATTCACTAGTGGTCAGATTTCCCCACCATCTATTCCATGAAAGAAGTGAAATAAATAGAGTCCAAGATCTGACTCATTCATAAAGTTGTGTAATAAAACTCTGTGAAAGACAGACAGAATATAATATTCTAAAAGACAGAACCTGAGGGCTAGAGAAATATGTCCATCAATGAAAGTCCCATTTCAGTCAAAAGGAAGAGACTGTCTCAACCCAAAGGTGACATCTGTAATGGGTTAAACCTTAGTTTAGTGTTTATTTAGATTGAATATAAATCCTTTTCATTTTAGGAATTATATCATGTTGGCACTTACACATATTTCTTATTTGTTAATGTGCAATAGCTTTCCTTTCAGCACATGAATTAGACATATTTCTTATTTGTTGATGGGAAATAGCTTTCCTTTCAACATATGAGTAAGTATACAGTTCAAAAATTTGTTTTAAATCCTAATGCATTCAGGGTTAGAGAGCCAGTCTTCAGGCCAATTTCTCCACTACTTGCCATGACACAAACATCTAGAGAGAAAAATATTGAAAAAAAAATCAGCATTTAGTGCTAAATGCTAAGCATTTTACTGCACAATGACTATCATCACTGTATAATAACATCTGACAAATAGGCTATTACCATCAGAGGGGAGGCTTTTAAATCAGGCCTTAACTACTTTTATTAAAGGCTTGGAAGGTAATCACTGAAATTATTTTTTTTTTCTTGTGTGTTTATGCTTCTCTCTGGAGTCTTTAGAGATTTGCCAGTTACAATCTATCTACTACCTGTTGTGAAACACTGGTAAGGAGATAATACAAGCAATTAGAAAAGCATTGCTCACTCCTGAAGTGTAATTACCTTAAATTAAGGTTTCCAAAGGGAATACACAATAGTGTTTCTGTGACATTTTTTGTTCCTATATTTTCCCAAAGATACCTTTTGTTTCTTACATATTCTGTCTAATCAGTACCTCACAGGTGGCTGCGGAGTAGTGTCAATGCATTAAATATACTCCCTTAGGACTAAGTAACATTAAATCTCAAATCCACCAAAAACAAGGTCAGTCTATGATCCCTTTATACATTATGTCAAAACAAAGTAACTCAAAACCCCTTCTTGGTTAGTTTTAATCTTATGTGTCTTAAATATTTCTAAATCTGTAATCTCTAGACATGCCACAAGGTTACACGAGTAATAGTGAGAATTAAGACATGAATCTTAGCATACTGATGTAAACCCACATATGTCCCACTTGCCATGCTGTGCTGCATGTATTTTCCCAACTTGGGACCCCCTGTGATGGTCCCAGCTGGTCACCCCAGTCTGTGACTCACTGGAAACTTCTCGTGAGGGGAGACAAATCATGGACTCTCTATATAAGGTGGGGTTATGATGTGAAGCCCATCACTTTGCCTTCATACCTGTCAAGGGCTATTCTGCTGTTTTGCCTCTTATCTCTGCCAATATAAACTGATCCTGAACTTTTCCAGAGGGTTGCTAGTCTCTGAGAAATTAGGAAAGGATCTATAAAGTGGTTATTAGAAACAGTAATGAAATGTGTTTAAAAAAACTTCATCACTCTACTACGCATACTTCCAGTACCCTTCCTGTTCAGTGAGTGTCCAGCCCTGCAGGGAAGGTTGATCAGTGGATTCCTGCCCTGTTTTCAGAAGGTCTACACTATGAAGTACCTCTACCTTGGACAGTGAGCTCTGGAGCTGAAGCTGGTAGAGATGAGTTCTTCTGTCCACATGTCCAAGGATGTTCCCTTACAGAAGGGCTGGACATATCCACGTTGCATAAGATATGCTTTCACATCTCCCCAAAGCCCGAAGTACAGAATATAGGACTAAAAAACCATTTTATATGTGTGTTATTTGTTTTGTTTTGTTTTTAATTCAGAATTAGCGCAGCTCACTAGACTGGTGTATACTTTTTAACATGAAAATGAAGGTATGTGGTGGTATTTGAGGACATAAAGCTTTGCTGGCATGTTGTTGCAAGACCACGTCAGAGGACAGTAAAACTTGTCTTCTGCAGTATTCTATCCACATCAATTAACACAAAAAAGGAGACCAAGGTTCAAGGGCAAATTTGATTGCAAAGTTATTTCACAGTGTACGTGTACGCTTCAACTGTTTTTAGATAAGTCTATGTCTAAGTAGATAATGGCTCTAGAAAGCTAAAGAGTTCACAAGGGTAGCAAGTTCTTCATGTATTTTTCTTGTCTCCCTCTTTCCACAGTCTGCAAAAAATATTGGCAAAGTAAGCATATAATGTAACTTCTTTTATTCCTCTAAATGGATAGGTGGCTTTTAGACACAAATATTGAGACATTCTCTTCAGAAATGAGACTTTCTGGGGGTTTGTCAGTAACTCTTGTCTCTTGGAACTTGAGTCAGGGAAAAAGTGAGTACTCAGCCTTACAGAACATATAGAATCACTGTATCATAAAACCATTTTGTTCAGAGGGGCTTAAAGGGTTGTCTAGCTCCAAGTAGACCAGATTTCTCAGACCTCCATCCAGCCTGGCCTTGAACAGCTCCAGGGATGGGACGCCAACAGCTTCCTGGCCAACCTCTGTTCCTCACCTCACAGTAAAGAATTTCTTCTTTATGTACCATTTGAATCTACCCTTTTTCAGCTTAAAACCAAACATACTATATTCAGAATGAGATGCAGGAAAAAAAATAATTAATAAGTAACAGCAAAAGGAAGTGTGTATATTCAGACCAATTTTGGGTTTATTTTTTCTGACTGTGTTTTGTTTTATGTATTACTTTCCTAGCAACTTGTCTTATGGCTTGTCTTACTGTTTAAAAAAACACTATCATATTTTCAGGCAAGCAAAAATGTACTTCTTGTTTTCCTCTTAATGTGTTTATTTTTTTAAAAACTGTTGTTTTTACACATGGTATTGTGGCTCAATTATGACAAAAAACAACATTCATGCCAGAAAAGGGAGATGTTTTTTAGCTTTTAAAGGATAAAAATTGGTCTTCAAAATCAGGTGTCATGGTCAGCTGAAGTAAAAGCTCTGAAGCACATTTTTTCATCTGTTTTAATAAGATGAATATGGTAAGGTTCATGGCCACCAGAAGCTGTCAAATGAAGCACAAACCTATATGATATATCATAAAAATTATAACTCTTTAATTTTATTATTGCATAGTTTTTTTTTAATAATAAACAAAATATATATTTATTTAAATTAATACTTATATGAAGTCTGATGGAAAAAAGGAAGCAATAGCTGCTTTGCAGTCAGTTAAAACACTTTACATGGTGAGGACTTATTCCCTTTGAGCCACTTGGTTTATTATATATTCAGTGCCTGAGTGGGTAAACCAGCAAGAAAATTTAATGTCTAGGGACTACTTCACTCTGTTTGCTACCCTTGTAAAGAAGATAGCTCCTTAAGCAAGCCTGTGGATAATAGTTGTCACATTAATCTGTCAAATCTATTTCACAACTTATGTAGTTGAAATATACACGAGTTCAGTTGATGAGAAATGCAAAAGAATAAATCATGGAGAGACTCAGTTAGTAAGGGGCTAAAATAAACTTGCCATATGGTCTGTACATATCTACATATATAGAAAACCTCTTTGCAGTCACTCAGGTCTTAACTGGAATTTGGAATCATAAACTCAGGTCAACTTCACCAGCTGCTTTAGGATGGAAAGTTTTGTCAAAATCATCCTTTGCTTTATATTTATTTCCTTTTATCACCAAAAGGGTATAGACTGGCATTGGTTCAAAAAAGGTTACATTTTTGTATATGTACATTTGGAATCAGATTGTGGAACTGATGGAATAAAGAGTCTTATACTTCATCTATATTTTGAAAGTGAATTAAAGAAATGTCAAGTCACAATGGACATTTAAGCTAGAATACTGCAGCTGTCAATACATCAGAGACACTAGTCAGTGGCAGTACTATTTAGTAAACTAATTTAAGTATATCAGTATGTTTGTGTAAAAATCAGATTATAGTCAATATTTGACTTTTTTTCTGAAAAGCGGAAGCATAAGGCTGATAAGAGAAAGTCATAGACATAATCTGTCCATGCATTAACTTACAACTGAATTTTTAAGTACTACACAGGCTGTTAGCTAAGCAATTTCTATTAGAGAAGGCAAATGAAAGCTTATTTCTTACTTTCAAATTGCAGGTGTAAAAATGCTTTTTGAAATACACCTACAAATTTGGTGAATACGTTACAGTACTGACCTACTGGTTTGGAACTCCAAGAGACAGAAAATGTTTTATATAAATGGTCAGAGGTGGGAATAACTGGTAAAGTAATTCTGTTCACTTTGTAAAGCAATGACCCGGAGGAAGAGATGTGGAGTAGAGATAAAATTTCCTGATACTAAAAACCAGAGTAGCCACTGACAGAAAAAGTATAGTACAAAATTACTCTGATAATTTCAGGCCAATTGCCTGGACTGAAAATTCAGTTAATTGTTGAGAAATTTTCCCGTAGGTGGAGAAAATTTCATCCTAAAACCAAGAAAATATAATCTAAATTTCTGAACACAACAGAATTCTGAGAAGTGTCTGAGAACAATGACTAGAAAGAATAAACAAATATTTTAGTTGTTTATTTCCTCTACAGAATCATGGTGTTCAAAGTGTCATGTGATGTACTGAGAATAAACTCCATAGACTTGACTGGTGCCTTGGGAATCTTACTGGCTGTTCTGACATCATCAGTTGGCTTCTCTATTCTGTACCAGCTGCATGCCTTGTCAGGATTTAATCACTGTACTTGGGTCCCAGTGACTGGTAAATCTAGTTGACCTCAGTGTTTTGCACTCTGATATGCCCTTCTGGTATATCCTTCCTCTCTTTCCATCCTTCTCACCTGATAATTTTGTTACTTCTTTTACACCATACTAGAAAAACAAATGTTGGGCACTTTTGGTTTTGAGCTGTGACTAGATGCTTGTGGGATCACAAGGCTGTTCAGGCTGGAAGGGACCTCAGGATAATATCCATCTTCTTGCTGAAAGTGTGGTGAGTATCCAGGCTGGACTAGATTGCTCAGGGCTGATCTAGCCTTCAAAGTATCCAAGGAGAGAGAACACACAGGGTCATTGGGCAAAATCTTTCAAGGCTTTATTGTCTTTGTGAGAAGGTTATTCCTAAGCAAGGTGGATATGTATCACTTGTTGAGTTTTGTGGGAGCAAGTTTCAGATTTTTCTGATTAGAAGACATATGGTTTCATTCAGAAACAGATGATCATATAAAGCAGCAGAGAGATTTCTGTGAGGGATACAAATCACTGCTTTCACAGGGAGTTCATGAGGCTCTGATCACGTTGCAGTAAATTTTTGCTCCTATGAAGAATTCTAGTCATGTCAGTGGAGCTGTTGCATGGATATTTTAAGTTGGCAGCAGGATCTCAATATTAGGCCCATAAAAATAATCTGAATTAAATTTAATTAACTCACCATGAAAATGTTAGCTCTATGAGGGAAAAAGAGAAGTAATTGTGATTCAGGGAAAAGTAGTAGAGTTAGCTTTTCAGCTCATGTTGAGGTGGATCTCAGGACTGCATGATGCTATGCCAAGCTATATCCTCAGAGGAATTGCTCTGCTTAAGAGAAAGCAGATCCTAAAGGCAAACAAAATCATAATCTGAAATGGGATTCCAACTGATAAGAGGGGTAGGAAGATCTGTTTCTTGGACATGGCTGCATTAAATGATGCAGAAACTTACACATTATTGTATGTCAGTGCCAGGAATAGTCACACTGAATAGTGTCATTAACACTGGCAGAATGTTACATCTGTTTTCATAATTAGAGACCATATGATTAATTTTACCATCCTACTTTCACAGAACAGTGAGCCTGAGTAATTTTGTGGCTTACATGAACTCATAACATGTAAAAAGGCCATAATACCTGTGGTTGATGAGCTGCAAATTTACACATGCCTGTCTCTGTGTGCCAGGCAGTCCAGCTCCCAAGTCACTATTTCATAGCTTTCTATGTAGGAAGGGATTTGCCTGTCTTTAGATATCAGGAATGAAACATCTGTGCCTGGGGCAGTCACACAATCAACATCTTCAAAAGGTGAGTCATTCTAAGATTTGTACTTTAATAACCATCTCTGGGGGAGATGAGTTTTCTTTTACCAATGCCTATCTATTATTGTTTGTTAGAGGAGAAAGAATTTTACCTTTCTCTAATGCATAATTAGACATCTAATTTGGATTGGAAAGATAATTTCTACCATATTTTTTATCATTGCATTTTTAATGCATTTCATGTAGCCATTTCTAGCTTTTCAAAGGTGATCTGCATTTCTTTACCTTACATACAAATAGTCTTGCCAAGTGATTCAGATCTGTTTCTTTATGGAAATTGATAGATTCAACACAAGATAACCAGGATGATAAAGGGAACACAGAAATATGGAACCTTAAGATGAAAAAACTGAGTATATATAAAATTTTACCTAAGGGTGTTAAGATACTTGAAGAAATTGCTTAAGCCCTGTGCACAGCTAGGCCACGGAATCAATATTATTACTGTTCTGCAAAAGAAACTGTAAGAACTGTTTAATTCTGCAGCTAACAATTTACTACCCACACCAAAGGTTGTAAACAAATATAAAGAACAGATAAGAAACAAAGCTGCAGATAAGAATTTCAGCTGCAGTGTAGCAAAAGTGGTGTTCTTAACTGATGCTTTCCAGTTTCACTTCCTTGTGTTAGTTTTTTTACAAAATATGAAGAATTACAGTTTATTATTTTTAAGGTTTGGCGTTTGTTTGTTTGCTTGTTTGTGTGTTGGGATTTTTTTGGTTTTCTTTACTTGACTTTTTTTTTTAATGTTTTTACTGGAGGCCTCATTTGTAGCTTTGTCAGCTCACAGCATAAAGTAGGAAAGCCAGCACTGAAGAATCCTAAATGAGAGTTAGTTGTAGAATATATTCCCTAGTCAACAAGGAGGGCTGGTCTGTGTCAGTTGGGTTTCACTCCTGACTCAAAATGTCATTAATATTGACGTGCTGGAACTGATGCTGTGTCTATAAAGCTTCACATACTGCAGTATTTCCTACAGCAAGGGTGGACAATATGCTTCTGCAGTCTTCAAGGACTCCCCAGGGCTCACATGAAGCCCTGATTCTGTTTCTTCTCTCCTGTTATTTGCCTGGCCTATTGCCTGACCATCTGCAGAGCTCTGTATTTATGCCACTATTCCATTTGCTTTTCTGAGGTGAGCTTTAAGGAGAAGGCAGCAAGGTGAATTTAGCTTTGCTGCATAATGTCTTAAGGTCTGTTGTTCAAATAGGGCAGCCCTAATCTAGCAAGCCAAATGAAATCCTACCTTGTATTAACTCCCAGGCTGTGTAGCAAATACATAGCCATGAAAGGAAGGGAAAGTTCAGTGCTTTTAAGAGCCTTCTTGCACTCTGATAATGGCACAGAAAGAAACAGCTGTGGCTGTTATAGCTGTGGTTGTCTGATAGAGGAAAGAAAAAGTTCACAGGTGAATAGAAGTGGTTTTATTCAACCAGGTGAAAAAACTCAAATTCACAGGCATACAAGATCTTCTAAAGTAAGTATATACACTGGGAATTTACATTTGAAAGAAAGAAAACACCTTGCTATTTCAAGTTATTTCTGTTTACAAAGGACAGAAAACCCTCCAGGTCATTGAGAATTGTGAGCATCAGAAATGTGTTTTAAGTTGCATATTAGAAGATACTTCCTGATATGTTTTAGCTATCAATAGAATTTGCATAAATTTGTCCCACATTACTTCCCTTTTGAAAACATACTATATATTGGGAAAATATTTATGGCTTTATCCCTCACACAAACAATAGTCCGCCTAGAATTCTCTGTCCCCATTTCTGCTCTAGCTATATTACAAAGACTTGTGGAATAAAGTGAATCTTTCTTCTCACTTGTACTCTTTTCCTTTGTCTCTGGCTGCCTCCAGAATACTACTTTGACAACACAGCTATGTTATCACAGAGATTTATAGGCAGTTAAATATGACACTTGACATTTACATGCCTCTTTTCTTTCTTAGATCTCAAAGAGAACTATGAAAAAGTTTAAACATTCTCATCAATTCATGCAGGGAAGAAAGTGAGATACAGTCAGAGGCAGAACTGAGAACAGAACCAATGCTTCTTATCTCTAGACAGGATCTTGTCATTTTAGGCCAATTATATTATCTAGTTTGGTTTTATGGTGAAAAAATCCATATATCTGAGACTCTAGCATGCAATGTGAGAAAATGCATGTAATCATACCTTTCATTAAGAGTTTCTTCCTTGCAGAAATAGGCCATCTGAAAAGTCTTTTTTTGCCATGTACAGTCTGCTTAGAGCTTTTGCTCAGTGTCCTTCCTGAATAAACAAGATAGGAGCTTATTTTCATGTCTCAGCTTCTCAGTAAATTGCAAGTAGCAGACAGAAATCTTTCAGAAAGAAAAAAAAATGCTGAGGAACACATGAAGGGACTTTGTATCTCCTAGGCTAATTCTATAACCTCTGGCTGTAGATCTGAAAATGTTTATGAGTGAAGATGTGATTTATGCTTTAAAGTAAGGAAAGGTGATAAAGGTGAATTAGATCATCCAGTCCATGTGATCATCATGTAAGCTGCAGTGGTAATTCTTTAATAAAGAATGAAATAATATTAAAATGATAGGAACAGAATTAACAGGGAAGCCAAAAAGAAAGTAAAAATAATAAATGAGATGGTTTTAGGAGACCAAACAGCAGAAAAAATTAATCCTTGAATTGTGAATAAAAAAAGGCTCATTTTGAAATAGAGGTTCCGAATTTGGTTTTGGGAGCTTAAATATCAAACAGTGCTGCAGAATTACCTCAGAAACAGCAGTTCCACTAGCAGTTAACCACAGTTAGGATCAGGAGAAGATAGTCAGGAGACTGTATATGAAGTTCTTCCTTGACATGAAATCACACATTAATGTAATTATTGACACGAGTAGAGCTACTGCAGGTGACATAAGTGTTTCCAGTTATTCCCAATGGTGTCTTGTGTTTTTATAGACCTGTTTCATCATCAGCAGAGTGAGACTGATGTATGGCTCTTTCAGGTAGCATTATGAGTTTTGTAAAGTAAATATGATGTTCAATTTTTTGTTATGGTGTTTGTTACATATCTTTTTAGGCACTGCTCAGAAATGTTTCCATTTGGAGGAAAAAAGGCAACACCTCTCTTTCCAAACAAACTGAAAATTAATTTTAAAATACATTGTGTATAAAGAAGAAAGTATTAAATTAAATATTCTGTTTTTCAAAGCAAGCCTGAAGTGAAAATCACATGGGATTTGAATTCAAACTCTATACACCCAAGTTTCTGAACATTATAAAAGGTAATTAATAATAATCTTTCTTCATTCTATGCTGTTTAAGAGTGAGATGAGTTTCAAGCAGACTTAATTGGTGCAACTAAAGCAATTCATTTAAAATACTTGAACACAATAGTCTGGATTTTGCTCATTACTGAACAAAAGAAAGGTGGTGAGGAACACTCTTCTTTTTATTCCAGCATTAAAGGTCTTCCTTACTTTAGAATTCTCAGAATAACAACAAATCCCAACACCAGACATCTAACAGACTATGGCTTTGTCATAGCAACTAGAAAAATCTAGTCTAGCATTGGGAAAAGAAGTTTACCCTTTCAAATTACTGTTGTGCATTCCTGTATAATGGCTGCCTGACTGTAAAAGTTCCTCCTGCCTGGGCAGAGTGCCCCTGAATACCTATTAGAGCTCTGCCTTTCAAAGACAGGCAGAGTGGTTTATGTTGCTGTGTAAGCTGGAAATTCTGGTTCTTAGGTACATTACTTGACACTTCACTGTGTGAAGCTATTACTAATTAAAGAGCTTTGTTTTACAAAGTTTGTGAATTTCATAAAAAGTTTAGAAAACAGTGTTTACACTTAATGCAAACAATCCAAGGTTAGAGTCAAAATACTTATTTATTAATGAAGCTTTGGGCTTTCAGGGCTTTTAGTTCCATTTTGTTCCCTCTTGATTACATGTGTGTGTTTAAGATTCTTTGTCTTTTCCTTTTTTCATTTCCATTACAAACATTACTAATTCCTAACACAAAATTAGCAATCTCTGCATGGTGTTTTTCTCTTAATAGATGATGTTGATGCTGCGTGACATGAGTTAATATCATTTCAATAATAAGTTAAAGTGCAGAAAATGCCTTTAAAGGGAGGTGACTGAACTACTTTAATGGAATCTTTTGGTTAAAAAAAAATAAAGAAAATACAGGGAGGACAAAAAGCAAGGGAAAAACTAAATGAGAAAAAGAAGAGGAAAACGGACATGTTAGAAGACATAAGAGACACATTTAGCACAGCCATCATAAAGAATTTCTAGCAGAAGTCCATTTTTGCAAGTCTAGTGATACATTTTGTAATCCTTTATTTGTGGGGAAAGGAGATTCAAAGCAGAATGAGAGGGTGGGCAATTTCACGAGTACCTGCTGACCTAATTAATAGCTTTATTAACATTATACCATTTGGTAATATATTGTGTAGGTCAATGTGAGTTTATAAAATAGAAATGCAGAGCTAAGTATTGTTTCCACATTAAGCAAGCCAATTTATTTGTATTTACTTTTAAATTTTTTATATTATAGTTATGGAAGAACTTGGAAGGTTTTTATTTATTTTTCTCCTGGAAAAGGGATTGTATGGCATAGAAACCACTTTTTCAATACATTTTATTGCACCTAGATAGCCTTTTCTCCTGGGCTCAGAGGCAGGAATCTGAGAACATTATAACTTTAATAGGAAATATCAGGTATTTATAATAAGAATCTTGAGGCCATCACTGTTCATTCAGAGATCCTCACTCACATACATAAACTGGACTGTACTCTTCAGCAGCTATTGTTTCCTTTTCCAAATTCAATAAGATTTCTGTGTTGATAATTTCCTAATGTCTTATTTTACTTATTCAGTTTTTCCTACCTTACATAGTCACAGAATAACCAATATCAATGCTGTTCCCTCAAAATCCTCCTTACTGTGTTTGCAAATTGAAGAATTTCATTATTTGCATGTAAGTGCACAATATTTATTTTTTCCCTACTGTAGCAAAAGTAGCTTTGATGAATAAAGATCAAGGAGAAGTTCTTCAATTTGCAACTGTTTTCTATCTGAAATTTTTACAGAAATCCTGTGTCATATTGGTCTAAATGAGCTTTAAGTGTAATAACTGCTGTTTTGCATCAACAAAGACTAGGATTTTCCTCAGATTTTGCATGAAGCTTTAACTTGGATAAAATGAAGTCAACACAGAAAGTAATGCCAGCTCTTGTCACTATCTGCATTTTAACTTGGGTAGAAAGAAGGATGAGAAATCCAGTCAAGTGGCTTATGACGCTGGCTACTGGAGTCAGATATTGTATTGTTTGTCTCCTGTTGCTTCTAGAAATACAGATCTTGAACCACAAAAGCTGAGGCACGTTTTCTCTAGGGCCTGGAAGAAGAAGTGAAAAGTTGAAGAAAACATTTGCCTGGGTTGCAGATGAGCTCAGTAAGCAGGTCATGTATTTTGAAGATGTACTTAACAACGGTAACTTTCTTAGAGATGCTCTAGAGAGTAACACTCTTCTCCCACACCATTTGAAGCATGAGTTAGTCACCTTGTCAATCAGCTCAGCACAACAAAGCACAGTGAAGGGTCACTGTCATTCAGTTTCTTGACACAAGTACAGGGCAGGATTTGATGGCTTTCAGTAGCCACATGTGAAGTGAGTTGTAGAGGCAGAGGGCCTTGCA